>NC_091989.1:77731265-78378765 GCF_044704955.1 Pristiophorus japonicus | reverse complement strand
GGACAGGCGGCTCTGCAAGGAGCCTTCCGACACGCATTTCAAGCTTTGCTTGATGGTCTGAACTGCCCGTTCTGCCTGGTCGTTAGATGCGGGCTTGAACGGGACAGATGTGATGTGCTTGATCCCATTGCGGGTCATGAATTCCTTGAATTCAGCACTGCTGAAGTATGGTCCATTGTCGCTGACAAGGACATCAGGCAGGCCGCGCGTGGCGAACATGGCT
Organism: Pristiophorus japonicus; assembly: GCF_044704955.1. Taxonomy (NCBI): domain Eukaryota; kingdom Metazoa; phylum Chordata; class Chondrichthyes; family Pristiophoridae; genus Pristiophorus; species Pristiophorus japonicus. The sequence goes on along the minus strand of NC_091989.1, from coordinate 78,378,542 downwards.
CGTAGGCTTTCGATGGTGGCAGTGGACATGCTTACAGATATTATTCCACACTCAATCCATTTTGAATAAGCATCCACAACAACCAAAAACATTTCGCCTAGAAACGGGCCAGCGACGTCAACGTGGATCCGAGACCACAGTTTGGAGGGCCATGACAACAAACTTAGCTGTGCCTCCCTGGGTGCATTGCTAAGTTGAGAGCAAGTGTTGCATTGGCGCACGCAAGACTCCAAACCTGAGTTGATGTCGGGCCACCACACATGGGATCTGGCTATAACTTTCATCATTACTATGCCTGTGTGGGTACTGTGTAGGTCACGTATAAACGTTTCCCTGCCTTTCTTAAGTGAAACCACGTGATTACCCCACAAAAGACAGTCCGCCTGTGTGGACATTTCGTCTTTGCACCGCTGGAACGGCTTGATCTCTTCATGCATCTCCGCTGGGATGCTGGACCAGCTCCCATGGAGGATACAGTTTTTTACAAGGGACAATAAAGGATCCTGTCTGGTCCAGGTCCTGAACTGGTGGGCCGTAACGGGTGATTTTTCATTTTCAAATGCATCCATCACCAAGAGCAAGTCTGCAGGCTGTGCCATTTCCACCCCGCTGGTGGGCAATGGTAGCCGACTTAGTGCATCAGCACAGTCCTCTGTGCCTGGCCTATGGTGAATTACATAGCTATATGCAGACGGCGTGAGCGCCCATCTTTGGATGCGAGCAGATGCATTGATATTAATACCTTTGCTCTCTGAGAATAGCGATATGAGCGGCTTATGGTCAGTTTCTAACTCGAACTTAAGCCCAAGCAGATACTGGTGCTTTTTTTTCACCCCATAAACGCATGCCAGAGCTTCTTTTTCAATCATGCTGTAGGCCCTTACGGCCTTGAACAAACTCCTGGATGCATAAGCGACCGGTTGCAATGTTCCCGATTCGTTTGCTTATTGTAACACACACCCGACCCCGTACGAAGACACATTGCAAACTAGCACTAAACGTTTATATGAGTTATACAGAACAAGCAGTTTGTTGGAACATAACAGATTATTGGCTTTCTCAAAAGCAGTTTCTTATGATTTCCCCCATACCCAGTCATCTCATTTGCGTAGCAACATCTGTAGCGGTTCTAGCAAGGTGCTTAACCCGGGTAGGAAATTACCAAAATAATTGCAGAGTCCCAGGAACGACCGCAGCTCCATCATGTTCTGTGGTCTCGGCGCGTTCTTGATGGCCTCTGTCTTGGCGTCGGTGGGTTTGATGCCGTCTGCCGTGATTCTTCTCTCTAAGAACTTGACCTCTGGCACCAGGAGAACACACTTCGAGCGTTTCAACTTGAATCCCACACGATCTAGCCGACTTAGAACCTCTTCCAGGTTCTGCAAGTGTTCGATGGTGTCCCGACCTGTGTTCATTATGTTGTCCTGGAAAACCACGGTGCGCAGAATCAACTTTAGCAGACTCTCCATGTTCCTTTGAAAAATAGCCGCAGCCGATCGAATCCCAAACGGGCATCTGTTGTAGATGAACAGACCTTTGTGCGTGTTGATGCAGGTGAGACCTTTTGAATATTCCGCCAGCTCCTGCATCATGTAGGCCGAGGTCAGGTCCAACTTGGTGAACGTCTTCCCTCCTGCCAGTGTTGCAAATAGGTCGTCTGCCTTGGGTAGCGGGTACTGGTCCTGTAGTGAAAAATGGTTAATCGTTACTTTATAGTCCCCACAAATTCTGACCGTGCCATCGCCCTTGAGAACCGGAACAATCGGACTGGCCCACTCGTTGAACTCAACCGACGTGATGATGCCCTCTCATTGCAGCTTGTCCAGCTCAATCTCCACTTTCTCTCACATCATGTATGGCACCGCACGTGCCTTGTGGTGGATGGGTCGTGTACCGGGAACCAAGTGGATCTGCACCTTCGCCTCAGAGAATTTTCCGATGCCTGGCTCAAACAATGACAGGAACTTGCTCAAAACCTGGGCACATGAGGCGTCATTGATGGATGAAAGCGTTCGGATGCCGTCCCAGTTCCAGCCGATTTTTCCCAGCCAGCTTCTGCCGAACAGTGTGGGGCCATCTCCTGATACAATCCATAGTGGTAGTTTGTGCAGCGCTCCATAGGAGACTTTTACTGCTGTACTGCCAATTACAGGGATCAGCTCTTTAGTGTAAGTTCTCAGCTTGGTATGAATAGGGCTCAGCTTGGGTCTTTGTGCCTTGTTGCACCACAGCCTCTCGAAGGCCTTTTTGCTCATGATAGATTGACTCGCACCTGTGTCCAATTCCATGGATACTGGAATTCCGTCCAGTTCAACTTTTAACATGATCGGTGGACATTTCGTGGTGAAGGTGTGTATCCCGTACACTTCTGCCTCCTCGGTTCCAGTCTCTAGTTCAGTTTGATCCACCATGGATCGGTCTTCCTCTGCAACGTGGTGGTTTGCAGGTTTGCAGCTCTGCACATTCGCTGGAGGTGTCCCATTGTTTCACAGCCTTTGCACGCATAGTGTTTGAAGTGGCATTGATGGGCTCAATAATCGCCTCCGCAGCACCAACATTAATGCTTGATGGTGGACTCTGGTTCATCTGAGGTCGTGCAGTTGCAGAATGTACATTCTACCATATGCATTCCTGCCTGAAAACGACATAACTTTGTGTACAGTACTTGCCAATGCATCTTTATGCTGCGAGATTTGTTTGGTGTTATCGCTGGTGGACATAAATGCCTGGGCTATCGTTATGGCTTTGCTCAGGTTCGGTGTTTCAACAGTCAATAGTTTGCGAAAGATGCCAGTGCCAAGCACAAAAAAGTCTCTTAGCATTTGCTTTAGGAATCCACCGAATTCGCAATGTCCTGCAAGGCGCCTTAGTTCGGCGACGTAGCTCGCCACTTCCTGGCCTTCAGACCGTCGACATGTATAAAATCGATACCTTGCCATTAGAACGGTCTCCTTCGGATTCAGGTGCTCCCGGACCAGCGTACACAGTTCTTCATACGATTTAGTTGTTGGTTTCACCGGAGCAAGAAGATTCTTCATGAGGCCGTAGGTTGTTGCCCTGTAGACGGTGAAGAGGATCGCCCTTCATTTGGCAGCGTTCTCATTCCCTTCCAGCTCATTGGCCACGAAGTATTGGTCGAGTCACTCCACGAAGGCTTCCCAATTGTCACCTTCTGAGAATTTCTCCAGGATACCAACAGTTCTCTGCATTTTTGTGTGATGGTTCGTTATCTATTACTTGTCGCCAGTTGTTATGTCTCAAATAAAGCAATATGACTGAGTACTGTAGCAAGTGTGACCTTAGTCTGATTATTCTGACTCCAGAGTGCTGGCACAGCATGGGAGGCCTGCTTATATACAGTGCTCCCAAGGGATACTGGGATCCCTTGGGACTCCAGCAGATGCGCTCTCTGGTGGCGGTAGAATGCTGGTTACAAGGTGTTGCATACATAGCAACTACAGCTTGATAATTAATTTTTTTAATTAACAAATGGTTAATAACATTGGTGCCAGCATCTTAACTCCTCTGAGCTTTTGAACCATAAAACATTTACAGTGATATTTCACACAAGGAGTATTTATCTTACTGTAAAAGCCAATGTATTGAATCCTGGAACATACAATAAAAGACTTGCATTTATATAGCATCTTTCACGACTTCAGGACATCCCAAAGCGCTTTACAGCCAATGAATTACTTTTGAAGTGTAGTCGCTGTTGTAAAGTGGGAACCGCAGCAGCCAATTTGTGCACAGCAAGCTCCCACAAACAGCAATGTGATAACAACCAGATAATGTGTGCTTTGGTGATATTGTTTGAGTGATAAATATTGGTGAGGACACTGGATAACTCCCTTGCTCTCTTCGAAATAGTGCCATGGGATCTTTAGGGCTGGATTTTCGGCTCATTTGCGCCTCAGTTAGTGCCCTGGCGGGGTGTTAAATGCTGTTCTTGAGTGTTACGCCAGCCATCCTGGATTTACCGCCCCGGCCGGAAGATTCGACTATGGATTTGCACCAGCGCAAAAACTTACCCTCCGTTTTGATGATGACGTCAATCGTCGTGCAACGCTGCGCTAGCGCCCCGGATGGAACATTCGGCCTTAATGCCTCATTTAACGCCCGTCCCAGAAACGCCTGAAAAACACCAGGCGGTCCCAGGTTGTGGCAGGTGCTAGAGGCAGTATAGTTAAAGGGAGACTGGAGGATCTGATATCGCAGTTGTCAGTAATTGCCACGGTTGCACACCCCACCGTTGGCAACTAGGCCCAATCAGCAGAGCCTGGTCTCCAGTTGTCTTGGACCCCCTTGCCACTGGACCAAGACCTTGTTCAGCTAAACCCGTGTGGTTGCCGGTGCGCAGCGGCCACCCCACGTTAAAAGAACTCACGCACAGGCATCTTCCACCCTTCAAAATCAAGTTCGGGACCTGGAACATCATCATCATCATAGGCAGCCCCTCAGAATCGAGGAAGACTTGCTTCCACTCTAAAAATGAGTTCTTAGGTGACTGAACAGTCCAATACAGGAATTACAGTCTCTGTCACAGGTGGGACAGACAGTCGTTGAGGGAAGGGGTGGGTGGGACTAGTTTGCCGCACGCTCTTTCCGCTGCCTGCGCTTGATTTCTGAATGTTCTCGCCGACGAGACTCGAGGTGCTCAGCGCCCTCCCAGATGCACTTCCTCCACTTAGAGTGGTCTTTGGCCAGGGACTCCCAGGTGTCAGTGGGGATGTTGCATTTTATCAAGGAGGCTTTGAGGGCCCTGTAACATTTCCTCTGCCCACCTTTGGCTCGTTTGCCGTGAAAGAGTTCCGAGTAGAGCGCTTGCTTTGTGAGTCTTGTGTCAGGCATGCGAACAATGTGGCTTGCCCAGTGGAGCTGGTCGAGTGTGGTCAGTGCTTCAATGCTGGGGATGTTGGCCTGGTCGAGGACGCTAACGTTGGTGCGTCGGTCCTCCCAGGGGATTTGCAGGATCTTGCGGAAACATCGTTGATGGTATTTCTCCAGTGATTTGAGGTGTCTACTGCATATGGTCCACGTCTCTGAGCCATACAGGGGGGCAGGAATCACTACAGCCCTGTAGACCATGAGCTTGGTGCCAGATTTGAGGGCCTGATCTTCGAACACTCTTTTCCTCAGGTGGCCGAAGGCTCCACTGGTGCACTGGAGGCGATGTTGGACCTCGTCGTCAACATCAGGATCTTCATGGACAACCCCAACAGCGACAGACCGGAACGTCGCACTGCTATCATTGCTTGGGAACTCAGACGCTTTGACATAGACATCGCCGCCCTAAGTGAGACCCGGCGGGCAAGCGAAGGCCAGCTCAAAGAACAAGATGGTGGTTGCACCTTCTTCTGGAAAGGCGAACCAGAAGAAGAATGCCGCCTCCTTGGAGTTGGCTTTGCCATCAAGAACGAGCTGGTGGGCCGTCTCAGAGACTCCCCCTGTGGGATAAACGAATGCCTCATGATCTCCGGCTCATCCTAGCCCGGAACCAGTGCGCTACAGTCTTCAGCGGGTACGCCCCGACACTGGACGCTACAGATGAGACCAAAGAGGAATTCTACTCCAGCCTCAAACAATCCCTGTCCCGAGTCCCTACGGATGACAGACTGATCCTGCTTGGCGATTTCAACGCCAGGGTCAGAAAGGACACAGATCTCTGGGGAGATGTGGTCGGCAGAGAGAGGGTAGGGAAAACCAACTCCAATAGTACCCTGCTCCTGACAAAATGCCTAGAACGTGACCTTGTCATCACCAACACTTTGTTCCACCAGAGGGACAAGTACAAGGCATCGTGGCAACACACTCACTCCAAGCACTGGCACCTGCTCGACTACATCATCGTCCGAGCCAGGAATCGCAAGGATGTGTGCATCACCCGCGCCAGGAGCCGCCGACTGCTGGCTGGACCACTGCCTAATCCGTTCCATCATTAACATCAATGTAGCCCCAACGCTGCTGCAGGAAAATTAACGCTAGAGCATTCAAAGACCTTGTTAAGAAAGCATTGTTCAGTCAGCGTCTCACTGCTAATCTGGCGACCCTCGATGAACCCGAGATGCAGAGTGCCCACAGTGCCTGGTCTGCCCTCCAGGCCACCATAATCTGCACCTGTGAAGAGACACTCGGTCACTCGAACAGGAATCACCAAGATTGGTTCGACGAGAACAACCAGGAGATCCAGGAGTTAATAAGCCGCAAGCGCAGGGCATTTCTGAACTTGAAACATCACCACAACTCGAGAGCAAGAAAGCAGCTCTACAGACAGCTGAAGACCGATGTCCAACAGAAAACCTGCGACCTAAAGAACAGATGGTGGGTGGAGAAAGTGCAGGAGATCCAGCAACTAGCCAATAACCACGACATGCGAGGATTCTTCAGCGCAGTCAAGACCACCTACGGCCCAAGCACCCAAGGCCCCACTCTACTGCTGGCCCAGAATAGAGAGGTAATCATCAAGGACAGAGAGGCAGTCAGGGCCCACTGGAAGGAGCATTTCGAAGATCTCCTTAACCGAGACTCTGTCTTCGACGTGAGTGTCCTCGACTCCATCCTACAGCATGCTACCCACCACCATCTCAGCAAATCCCCAGCCCAGCACGAGGTAGAAAAGGCCATCCGTCAGCTGGAGAATAACAAGGCATCAGGAGCAGATGGAATCCCCACCAAAGCACTAAAGCATGGCGGAGAAGCAGTATTGGCACAAATACATGACCCCATTTTTCTTATCTGGAAGGAGGAGAGCATGCCAGGAGATCTCAGTGATGCTGTAATCATGACCATCTTCCAGAAAGGTGACAAGTCCGATTGCGGTAACTACAGAGAAATCTCCCTGCTATCGGCCACAGGGAAAGTCATTGCAAGAATCCTCCTCAAGCGCCTTCTCCCTGTGGCTGAAGTGCCCCTCCCAGAGTCGCAATGCAGATTCCGCCCACTAATGGGTACAACGGACATGATCTTCACCACACGACAACTACAAGAGAAATGCAGGAAACAGCACCAACCCTTGTACATGGCCTTCTTTGACGTCACAAAGGCCTTTGACACTGTCAACAGTGAAGGACTATGGAGCGTCCTCCTCCGTTTCGGCTTTCCCCCAAAAGTTTGACACCATCCTCCGCCTGCTCCATGACAACATGCAAGCTGTGATCCTGACCAATGGATCCACCACAGACCCAATCCACATTTGCACAGGGGACAAGAAGGGCTGCATCATCACGCCAAGGCTCTTCTCGATCCTCCTTGCTGCAATGCTCCACCTCACCCTCAGCAAGCACCCTGCTGGAATGGAGCTAAATTATAGAACAGATGGGAATCTGTTCAACCTCTGCCAGATCCAGGCCAGATCCAAGGTCGTCCCATCCTCTGTCATTGAACTACAGTATGCAGAGGACGCTTGCTTCTGCGCACACTCGGAGGCCGAACTCCAAGCCTATGATGATGATGATGAGTGCAGAACGCTGCGTGAGGCTGCGAGTTGCAAACGGCTCTTTAGTGTGCCATGACACTTTGCTTACAAGGCCAGTGAGAGATTTCAATGGGGCCATTACTAGTTCGCCAACGTATCATGCTGGTTGCTATTGGCAAGCGACTTCAAGCTGGAAGAAAGGTTCTTGGCCTTGTTGGGCCACAGATTCAAAGAGGTCACAGACGTATGGGGAGGAGGCCTTAATCGCCACAGGTTTACAGGGAACATTGCTCCTACCTCCAGCTCTCTGAGGCGCAGTGCGTTATAAGGCTGCGCTTCCGAAAAGAAATGCTGACAGAGATATGCAGGATCTCACAGCACGCTGTGCACGCTGCATTCGCCAGGTTACAAGGGCAGAATGGACCATAAAGTTCCCAATGAGCAGGGACAGCCAGAATACGAGGGCTTTAGGGTTTGGAAGAATTCCAGAGGGTTCAAGGAGCTATTGACTGCACACATGTGGCCTTGCGAGCACCATTACACAACGCAGAGGTATTCAGAAAGCGAAAGGGATACCACTCCCATAACATGCAGCTGGTGTGTGACCATACACAGCGCACCCACAGATTGAATACCCGCTATCCAGGGAGCGCACTTGATGCTTTCATCCTGCGTGAGAGCAGTGTGTCATGATTGTTTCAGCGACAAAGACAAAGGCAAGGCTGGCTGATCGGGGACAAAGGTTACGGCCTGGCCACCTGGCTCATGACCTTCCTCCAGAACCTCACCACAGAAGCCGAGCAGCGCTACAATGAGAGCCATGCAGCCACCCACAACATCATCGAACAGACAGTAGGGGTGCTCAAGCAGTGCTTCCGATGCCTGGACCACACTAGAGGCAGCCTTCACTACTCCCCTCAGCAGGTCGCCGAGTTTATTGTGTTGTGCTGCATGTTGCACAGCTTGGCCAAGATGAGGGGCCAGGCATGGCCAGTGGGGATTGCAGGCCCATCTCAGGAGGAGGAGGACGAGGAAGATGAGCCTGGCGAGGCACCCATTGGATAGTCACCCCATCCACGGGGGAGGCAGCGTGGAGATATGGCCGCGGCAAGAGCCTTACGTCATTATAAGGCCTCCGCCCCATACGTTAGCTTGAATGGGGAAGGTGGTGTTGCAACTTTGACTCAGGGCTCTGTGCCATCAGCTACACTGAATTCTGCAATGAGACACAAGCCACCAATAGCAGAGGTCCGAGAAACTTTTGTACTGCTTCGGAGGCTGTTCAGAGAAGGTTCACTAGGTTGATTCCGGAGATAAGGGGGTTGACTGATGAAGAAATGTTGAGTAGGTTGGGCCTCTACACATTGGAGTTCAGAAGAATGAGAGTTGATCTTATTGAAACGTATAAGATAATGAGGGGGCTCGACAAGGTAGATGCTGAGAGGATATTTCCACTCATAGGGGAAACTAAAGCTAGGGGACATAGTCTCAGAATAAGGGGCTGCCCATTTAAAACTGAAATGAGGAGGAATTTCTTCTCTCAGAGGGTGTAAATCTTTGAAATTCTCTGCCCCAGAGAGCTGTGGAGGCTGGGTCATTGACTATATTTAAGGCGGAGATAGACAGATTATTGAGCGATAAGGGAGTAAAGGGTTATGGGGAGCGGGCAGGGAAGTGGAACTGTCCATGATTAGATCAGCCATGATCTTATTAAATGGCGGAGCAGGCTTGAGGGGCCAGGTGGCCTACTCCTGCTCCTATTTCTTATGTTCTAATGCAAAATAAACCATTTCTTAACACACAACTATTTACAATGTGAACAATTCTACATAAATGCATGAGCTCAACCGTGTGCCAGCCCTTAATGGCTCAGCCACACTTTCCCTCCCCCTTCCCATCAGCCCCCTCCCACACCTGCTGCTCCTCCTCAATGAGGCCTCAGTGCCTACAGCAAGGCTGCTAGAGGGCTGCTGTGTTGGAGGGGCAGACAATGCAGACGGCATGTGAGGACTGCTGGCACGATTGTGGCTGATCTTCTGCAAGCACAAAAACACAGACGTGTGGTTAGCAGCATCGGAGGGGGCAGGGTAACATGAGGAAGGTGGCATTGCACATCTTCATTTGAAGGCCCGCCGCCACTTCATTATACGTCTCAATGCAGACTCTTCAGACACCTTATCCATTTACTTCCCTCACTAACCGAAGGGGGCTCAGCATCGCCCCTGGCAACTGCCCGAGCTGCTACCCCAATTGGGGCTGACACCCGTTCCTCGACATCAGTAAGTTGCAGTGTTTGAGGTCTGTGCACAGCTGCTCCCGCCTGTTCGGGGAGTACTTCGACTGCAGAGAGAAAAATAGGAAGGGTTCAGAAAGGGTTTCTCTCCTGTTGTGGCACATATGCCCACCATCGTACAATAGGTGAGACTGTGTGAATGTTCTAGTGGCTTCCGTTCAATCGGTTTGGATGGTACATGAGCTTCGCGAGCGATTGTTAGGGGATTAGAGAGATGTGGGGTTGTAGGTGATCTTTCTGAGAGCCATAGCAGCAGTGGGAGTGTATTGCGAGGATGGATGTAAATTAATGAGTTCATGTGCATCGAACATTAGAAGGCAGTGGGTGCAGAAGTAGGCTTTCATCTCTCTTATGCATTGTGAAACCCAAACCACAGACAGCACGACTTTTGAGAGGGACCATATGCAGGAAAGACTTCACATAGTGTGTGAGATTCATGTTAGAAGGAAAGGAGGCATACATAAATGTGAATGGTACTCACCCTGATGATCCTGATAAGGTCGTTGAACTTTTTTCGACATTGTGTCCCAGTTCTGGGCCGAGTGTCTGCAGCAGGGACCTCCTGTGCTATCTCCCTCCACAGACTCTTAAATACAGGTGGGACTGGTCTGGTTCTCCCAGCCAGATAGAGTGAGGACCACCTCCTCTCCACTGCGTGGAAACGGCCTCACTCATCTCATTAGAGAAGCAGCTGGCATGCTGTCTTCCCTCTTGCTCCACCATCTCTGCAGAGGGGCTGAAGTGGGGTGGTTTATATGCGCATGGGTGCAGGAAGCTGCAATAGCGTTTGCGCCCGGGAAAAAACAAATTAACTGAGCATGCGCAAAGTGGTTCCCTCTTTTAAGGCTGCAAGTTTTAGCTCGGGTGCACAAAGTCCGTTGTGCAATGCCTGACACAACGCCAACGTTCCTCCAACTTACATTTTAGATGAAACTTGTAGACGAAGGCGCAAACTATTTTCAGACTCTAATTTTAACGCCCCGTAGTCATTAATGCTCCAAAATCCAAAAAGCTCCCTCAGTACTGCCCCTCTGACAGTACGGCGCTCCCTCAGTACTGCCCCTCCGACAGTGCGGCGTTCCCTCAGTACTGTCCCTCCGACAGTGCTGCACTCCCTCAGTACTGCCCCTCCGACATTGCAGCGCTCCCTCAGTACTGTCCCTCCGACAGTGCTGCACTCCCTCAGTACTGCCCCTCCGACATTGCAGCGCTCCCTCAGTACTGCCCTTCTGACAGTGCTGCACTCCCTCAGTACTGTCCCTCCGACATTGCAGCGCTCCCTCAGTACTGCCCCTCTGACATTGCGGCACTCCCTCAGTACTGCCCCTCCGACATTGCAGCACTCCCTCAGGACTGCCCCTCTGACATTGCGGCACTCCCTCAGTACTGCCCCTCCGACAGTGTGGCGCTCCCTCAGTACTGCCCCTCCGACAGTGTGGCGCTCCCTCAGTACTGCCCCTCCGACAGTGCGGCGCTCCCTCAGTACTGCCCCTCCGACAATGCGACGCTCCCTCAGTACTGCCCCTCCGACAGTGCGGCACTCACTCAGTACTGCCCCTCCGACAGCGCAGCACTCCCTCAGTACCGCCCCTCCGACATTGCGGCGCTCCCTCAGTACTGCCCCTCTGACAGTGCGGCGCTCCCTCAGTACTGCCCCTCTGACAGTGCGGCGCTCCCTCAGTACTGCCCCTCCGACAGTGTGGCACTCCCTCAGTACTGCCCCTCCAACAGTGTGGCGCTCCTTCAGCACTGCACTGGGAGTGTCAACTGAGATTTTTGTGCTCAAGTCTCTGTAGTGGGATTTGAACAGCCTCCCGACTCAGAGGCGAGATGCTACCCACTGAGCCACAGCTCACAGCTCATCACACAGCAATGTAATAATATTTTACATAAGGGATGAATTTCTAAGTAAAGAATGGAAGCTCATCTTGTTAAATTGAAGCATCATTATCCATTAAAAATTATACCAAAAACATTATTTCAGCATTATTTTGTGAATGAGGCAGTTTGTGTGAGGACGGTTTGAGGCGCAGAGCTCCGAGCTCAGGACAAATGGTTTTCGTGTGTTGGTTTTTTCCTGAATTTGATAAAAGCACTTTGGGAAGTGGGTATTTGAGGCGGTCAGTGCATCTACAGCTGAGCTGGGGATGGGGGCGGGGGGTGGCGGGGAGGGGCTCCCTGCCAGTTTGTTCAGGGGACCCTCACCCATCCCTGCAACAACCATTGGTGCCAAAATTGCCCCCCTCTTTAAGGTCCATTACCGCCTAAATGACCATTCGAAATTGCCCCCGAGGCGGGGGCGGTGCCCTGTGTTCCCGACCCGTTGGGCATGTGCCAACCCCTTTCTGCCCCGCGGGGCAAATTGCCCCACAGGAGCGGAGCCACGCCGCTCGGTGCCCCCGACAGCTTCTCCCGGCGGGAGGCTGCCAGTGGCTCTTGGGTAACCCCCCTGATGGCCCAGCGAGCACCACTCACATAGCTGCAGAGCTCGCGCAACCCCCCCGCCGTCCCCTTTAACTGAAGGGGAGGGACGATGCTACACGTCAGCACAACGCTGATGACACCGCCCGCCTTCCGCCCCGCTCCCGACTCACTTCCGACCCTTGGCCGCCCCAAACTCCGCCCTCACTAAGTAAAAAAGTTCAAGCGGAAATTTTCCTCTGTTCTTTGCCCCATGGATTCGGGCAAAGGATATTCATTCAATTTGAATTATCTGCCCCGGTTGGGTCGGAGGGCAATCTCGGTCACATTGTGTTTTGCTCTGATGTATTTCTATATCAGGAGGAACCCGAGTGCCTATCTGTGAAGGCATATCTGGTGGCACTTTTCTCGAGAAAAGAGACGGCTGAGGGGTGATCTGATAATGGAGAGGTTTTGATAGGGCAGATGTAGAGAAGGAGTTTCCCTGTGAGGCTGTCCAAAACTAGTAGCCATAAATATAAGCTAGTCACTAATAAATCCAATGGGGAATTCAGGAAAAACTTCTTTACCCAGAGAGTGGTGAGAATGTGGAGCTCGCTGCCGCAGGGAGTGGTTGAGGCGAATTGTATCGATGCATTTAACTATATGAGGGAGAAAGGAACAGAAGGTTATGCTGATAAGGTGAGATGAAGAGGATCATAAATAGAGGGAGGAGACTTATGTGGAGCACAGACCAGTTGTTTCTGTGCTGTAAATTCTATGGGGGCGAAATTGCCCTGCATCCTGTATGCGGCGCAAATCTTTTTGAATGAAATGAATATTTAGCACCCAGCGAGATGGGCGCTAAATGTCGCTGAACTGGGGTCTGTCTGAGAACAATGTGTGGGCCGGTATTGGGGGTGTGATTCGCCTCCGCGGGGCGGGAGTGGGGCTCAGCGTCGTGGACCACATCACAACGTCCCTCCCCTTCTTGTAAAGGGGATGGTCGCTGCGAACTTTGCAGGTGCTCTTCTGGCGCACCTGGGCCACCACTGCAGTCGGCCATAAAATAACACGGCGGCCATGATGCCCTAGCCATGATGCTTCACGACCCACGGAGCTGCCGTTGCCATCGTCCCACACCAATCTCACGTCCCGTGGGGCAATTTCCCCTGCGGGGTGCAGAGGGGTCGGTGCGCCCAGCGATAATGTTACCGTGTACCCCCGCCCCCCCGCCCGGCGATAATGTTACCGTGTGCCCCCGCCCCCCCGCCCTGCGATAATGTTACCGTGTGCCCCCGCCCCCCCGCCCGGCGATAATGTTACCGTGTACCCCCGCCCCCCCGCCCGGCGATAATGTTACCGTGTACCCCCGCCCCCCCGCCCGGCGATAATGTTACCGTGTGCCCCCGCCCCCCCGCCCTGCGATAATGTTACCGTGTGCCCCCGCCCCCCCGCCCGGCGATAATGTTACCGTGTGCCCCCGCCCCCCCGCCCGGCGATAATGTTACCGTGTGCCCCCGCCCCCCCGCCCGGCGATAATGTTACCGTGTGCCCCCGCCCCCCCGCCCGGCGATAATGTTACCGTGTGCCCCCGCCCCCCCGCCCGGCGATAATGTTACCGTGTGCCCCCGCCCCCCCGCCCGGCGATAATGTTACCGTGTGCCCCCGCCCCCCCGCCCGGCGATAATGTTACCGTGTGCCCCCGCCCCCCCGCCCAGCGATAATGTTACCGTGTGCCCCCGCCCCCCCGCCCGGCGATAATGTTACCGTGTGCCCCCGCCCCCCGCCCGGCGATAACATCGTGTGCCCCCGCCCCCCGCCCGGCGATAATGTTACCGTGTGCCCCCGCCCCCCGCCCGGCGATAACATCGTGTGCCCCCGCCCCCCGCCCAGCGATAATGTTACCGTGTGCCCCCGCCCCCCGCCCGGCGATAACATCGTGTGCCCCCGCCCCCCGCCCAGCGATAATGTTACCGTGTGCCCCCGCCCCCCGCCCGGCGATAACATCGTGTGCCCCCGCCCCCCGCCCAGCGATAATGTTACCGTGTGCCCCCGCCCCCCGCCCAGCGATAATGTTACCGTGTGCCCCCGCCCCCCGCCCGGCGATAACATCGTGTGCCCCCGCCCCCCGTCCGGCGATAATATCGTGTGCCCCCGCCCCCCGCCCAGCAATAACATCACCGCCCCCCCCCCCCCCCGGCCGGGACGAAAAGTGAGGCACGCATCGCAAACATGTTTAGGTCCGTGGAATTCCCGGGACGATTCTGGGCGGGTCACTTCCGCCGTCTGCCCCTGGGCGATAAATCATTAGTCTCTCCACGAACAGGGCTGTAAAAAAAGGGGCAATTTCAGGCCTTATGTATGATTTAAGTGCTGGATGTCCTTCAATGAATGGAGCAGCTGAAAATGACTGAGGAACGGACTACATTAGGGCGAGTCAGTCCCAGGATGGGCTCCCAAGGTCTCTGACCCATTAATCAATATCTTACTAACAGGACTGAGGGCCAGACTCCTGGGGACTGAGACCAGGAAAACAATAACTTGTATTTATATAGCGCTTTTAACATAATAAAATATCCCAAGGTACTTCACAGGGGCATTATAAGATCAAAGGGCTAGACTTTCCACTTCACATCGCCCATCTATGGCCCATCTATGGCCCAAAATGGACCTCTGTCACCCATTTTGAGCAAAAAGTGGAAACTAGGCCCAAAATATCGCCAGAAAAATAGGCCCCCAAGTTTCCACTTTGATCGCTGAGATGATCGCCCAAATGATCGCCCACACAAGGCCCATCCCAAGTTTCAGCACTTAGCATGCACTTCGCTGGGCCGATGCAAGATCCAAGAGTGCTCAAAAATAGTTGCTTTTTCAGGGCCTTAGAGAGGGAAATGGGCACTACGGATGCCATTTTTAGCCTCTGAGGAAGGGTGGAGAATTGTTCTGAGTTATTAGAGAGTAAAATTGATGCAAATTGTACTCAGAAATTTGGGACAGGGAATATAAATAGGTATTATCACCTTATTTATGCATATATTGGAATTATTTATTAAATAGCTTTTACATAGTGAAGTTATTTAATGATATTCTGTGGGGAAACAGAATAAACAAACAAATCTGCATGAAGAACTATACGCTGTAAAACTTATGTAAGTAAGAGAGAAGGGTCAAAAGTTGTAGAACATTTTTTTTATTCACAAACAAAGAACTAATGAACATCTTCCCTCCAACCCCCCACCCCCACACCAACCCACCCTTCCCTCAAAATCCCCAAAACATTACAAGAAGAAGAAATGAACATTTTACAGAACAAGTGGCCTTTTAAGTAATGATAACAAGTGACCATTACAGTGATGATAACAAGTGACCATCTCAGTGATGATAACAAGTGACCATCTCAGTGATGACAACAAGTGACCATTTCAGTCCAAACAACAAGTGACCATTACAGTGATGATAACAAGTGACCATTTCAGTGATGATAACAAGTGACCATTCAGTCATGACAACAAGTGACCATCTCAGTGATGATAACAAGTGACCATCTCAGTGATGATAACAAGTGACCATTCAGTCATGACAACAAGTGACCATTACAGTGATGATAACAAGTGACCATCTCAGTGATGATAACAAGTGACCATTTCAGTCCAAACAACAAGTGACCATCTCAGTGATGACAAAAAGTGACCATTTCAGTGATGATAACAAGTGACCATCTCAGTGATGATAACAAGTGACCATTCAGTCATGTCAACAAGTGACCATCTCAGTGATGACAACAAGTGACCATTACAGTGATGATAACAAGTGACCATTTCAGTGATGATAACAAGTGACCATTCAGTCATGACAACAAGTGACCATCTCAGTGATGACAACAAGTGACCATTTCAGTGATGATAACAAGTGACCATTCAGTCATGACAACAAGTGACCATCTCAGTGATGACAACAAGTGACCATTACAGTGATGATAACAAGTGACCATTTCAGTGATGACAAGTGACCATTTCAGTCATGATAACAAATGACCATCTCAGTGATGACAACAAGTGACCATTTCAGTCATGACAACAAATGACCAGTTCAGTGATGATAACAAGTGACCATCTCAGTGATGACAACAAGTGACCATTTCAGTCATGCTAACAAGTGACAATTTCAGTCATGACAACAAATGACCAGTTCAGTGATGATAACAAGTGACCATTTCAGTCATGACAACAAATGACCATTTCAGTCACGCTAACAAGTGACCATTTCAGTCATGACAACAAGTGACCATTTCAGAAAGAATGGAAAGGGAACAGTTAAGTCATGGTAACAAGTGAACAAGTGAACATTTAACTTTATGCTGGGTTGCGTAAAATTTAGTTATGTTTAAATGTAACCCAATAACATTGCAGATTCTAGTTACTATTTAGATCATTAAATAATACATAAATATAAATTTCAACTACTCTCGCAGCTGCCAGTAGGCTGTTCCACCGTTTGCGGCACTGGTCCGGTGTGCGCGTTTCATTGGAGTGTGACTACGTCAGCTATTTCGGACTAATTCCTGCGATATGCACGGGTGGAGGTTTCCCCTGCCCAATCCGTGCCAGATCCTCCCACCTGGAGCTGACAGCATTTACGAGGGCCTCAGTTGCCTCTTCGCTGAAGGGTTTGGCCCTTCTCTTTCCTGCACCTCCCTCCATTCTTTAAATTTATCTGTAATTTGGAGAAGACTTTCTGACCTGCTTCCTTTCTCCTCTCTCTCTCTCCCTCTCTCCCAGACCCACCTAGAGCTTCTGAGCTTGTGTGAAGACCCTTGACCTCTCAAAACGTGGGAAGAAGCATCAACCTGAAAAAAAAAATCAACCTGCGCATGTGCAGTAATGTGTTGCTAGGGAAGCTTTTTTTTTCCATTCACTTCCGTTTTCTTTGGCCGATCAGGAGATCGCTGAGAAATGACATCGCCCATTTGACATCGCTGGGCTAAGGCTGAGTGGAAAATCGCAAAAATAAAAATGGGCCTTGAGCCGGCGATCAGCATGGGTGATAGGTTCCACAACGCTGGAACAAGGCCCATTTTTTTCGGGCTTAGCCAGAAAATGGAAAGTCTAGCCCAAAATGTTTACACCGAGCCGCATAAGGAAATATTAGGGCAGAGATGACCAAAAGCTTGGTCAAAGAGGTAGATTTTAAGGAGGGTTTTAAAGAAAGAAAGAGAGGTAGGGAGGCGGAGTTTTAGGGAGGGAATTGCAGAGCTTGGGGCCTCGGAACAGAAGGTACAGCCACTGATGGTTGATTATAATCAGGGATTATAATCAGGGATGCTCAAGAGGGCAGAATTAGAGGAGCGCAGACATCTCAGGGGGTTGTGGGGCTGGAGGAGATTACAGAGATAGGGAGGGGTGAGGGTCAACAAAAATCTATCAATCTCAATCTTAAAAGCTCCAATTGAACCCCAGCGTCCACAATCTTTTGGAGGAGAGAGTCCAGATTTCCACTGCTCTGAAAAAATGCTTCCTCATTTCACACCTGAATGGCCTAGCTCTAATGTTAAGATAATGACCTCTTGTTCTTGACTTCCCCACTGTAATGTATGCACCTGTGAGTATGCTCACAGGTTTGTAGAGCTGTTGATAACAAAAAGAGTTGTAGAGCTGTTGAGACACGCCATGGCGCATCATCTTGCTGTCCGGAGGAGGTGGGGGTCCCCGATGGAGTGCACACTATGCGGGAGTCCTCCCACTGTTTATCGGGGACTTGGCCTGGAGGGTGGTGCATGGAGCAGTCCCATGCAATAAATTTTTAAGCCCGTTCACGGGCTTCCAGGCCGCCTCTAATTTCTGTGGTCTGGAAGAGTCCGTGTTCCATGTTTTTATGGAGTGTGCGAGGTTGCAGCCCCTGTTCCATTATATAAAGGGGCTGCTCCTCAATTTCTGGTTGCACTTCAGTCCCACACTCCTGATCTTTGGGCACCCTGTGCGGAGGGGAGCGGGTAGGTCCGAGGGTCTCCTCATAGGACTGCTCCTGGGCACGGCCAAGGGTGCCATCAGCCGGTCCAGGCAGCGGGCGGTCGGGGGGGTCATTCAGCCTGACTGCCTGCCTCTTTTCCGCGCATACATCCGGTCCAGGGTGTCCCTGGAGATGGAGCACGCGGTGTCCACCGGTACGCTCGCGGCCTTCCGCGAGAGGTGGGCGCCGGAGGGACTGGAGTGCATCATCACCCCCGGCAACCAAATTTTAATTTGATTTTATATGTTTTAAAATTTAATTTGTTTACTGTGCCAGGTTTTTGTGTACCCCTCCCCTTTTAGCCAGGGGGCACTTGTATAGATTGTGGTTTTAGTGCCCCCAAAAAAACCCACATAAAAACTCCACAAAAAACCCCAAAAAAACCAAAAAAATCAAAAAAGGGCACGTGAAAACTGTTTGGAGTGTCCCCGCCCTTTTAATCAGGGGGGCACTTGATTTAATTGATTTTGTTTTTGCAACAAAAGAGTTGTAGAGCTGTTGAGCCGACGCCTCACAACTTGAGCCGCCTCGGGGAAATCCCCTCCGTGCCTTTCAGTTCTGCGCGGAGGGGTTTCCTGTACGGGCTGCTCCTGCACAGTCTCCACCTTGCCATCCTCGTCTGCCATCCGGACACGCCATGGTGCACCATCTTGCCGTCCGGAGGAGGCGGGGGTCCTCGATGGAGTGCAGTGTATACGGGAGTCCTCCCTCTATTTATCGGGGACTTGCCCTGGAGGGTGGTGCACGGAGCAGTCCCGTGCAATAAATTTTTAAGTTGGTTCACGGGCTCCCAGGCCGCCTGCAATTTCTGCGGTCTGGAGGAGTCCGTGTTCCACGTTTTTATGGAATACACGAGGTTGCAACCCCTGTTCAACTATTTAAAGGGGTTGCTCCTCAAATTCTGGTTGCACTTCAGTCCCACTCTCCTGATCTTTGGGCACCCTGTGCGGAGGGGAGCGGGTAGGTCCGAGGGCCTCCTCGTAGGGCTGCTCCTGGGCACGGCCAAGGGGGCCATCAGCCGGTCCAGGCAGCGGGCGGTCGATGGGGTCGTTCAGCCCGACTGCCTGCCTTTCTTCCGCGCGTACATCCGAGCCAGGGTGTCCCTGGAGATGCAGCACGCGGTGTCCACCGGTATGCTCGCGGCCTTCCGTGAGAGGTGGGCACCAGAGGGACTGGAGTGCATCGTTACCCCCGGCAACCAAATTTTAATTTGGTTTTATATGTTTTAACGTTTAATTGGTTTATTGTGCCGAATTTTGGTGTCCCCCTCCCCTTTTAGCCAGGGAGCACTTGTATAATTTGTGGCTTTAGTGCCCCCAAAAAATCCACAAAAATACCCGCAAAAAAAAACAAAACAAAAAAAACAAAAAAGGGCACTTGAAAACTATTTGGAGTGTCCCCCTTCCCTTTAATCAGGGGGCACTTGATTTAATGTTTATTTTTGTTTTCTACAAAAAGAGTTGTAGAGCTGTTGAGACACGCCATGGCGTACCATCTTGCCGTCCAGAGGAGGAGGTCCCCATTGGAGAGCTCTCTACGCGGGAGTCCTCCCTCTATTTATTGGGGACTTGGCCTGGAGGGTGGTGCACGGAGCAGTAAGTTTTTAAGTCGGTTCACGGGCTCCCAGGCCGCCTGCAATTTCTGCTGTCCAGAAGAGTCAATGTTCCATGTTTTTATAGAATGTGTGAGGTTGCAGCCCCTGTTCCATTATTTAAAGAGGCTGCTCCTCAATTTCTGGTTGCACGTCAGTCCCACACTCCTGATCTTTGGGCACCCTGTGCGGAGGGGAGCGGGTAAGTCCGAGGGTCTCCTCGTAGGACTGCTCCTGGGCATGGCCAAGGGAGCCATCAGCCGGTCCAGGCAGCGGACGGTCGAGGGGGTCATTCAGCCCGACTGCCTGCCTCTCTTCCGCGCGTACATCCGCGCCAGGGTGTCCCTGGAGATGGAGCACGCGATGTCCACTGGTACACTCGCGGCCTTCCGCGAGAGGTGGGCGCCGGAGGGACTGGAGTGCATCATCACTCCCGGCAAACAAATTTTAATTTGAACCACATAATGTCTAAAGTTTAATTAATTTAAGATTGTCGGTTTTAGTGTCTCTACACCACCCCCCCCCCCCCACCCGGACCCTCCCCCCCCTTTTAATCAGGGGGCACTAGATTTAACGTTTTATTGTTTTACAGAGACAACAAAATAGTTGTAGAGCTGTTGAGTTGGAAGTGGCTTAACCAGTCACGTGATGTTTACAAGACTCAATAAAACCCCAGCCAGTTGGGTTTGGGGGATCAACGATGAGGCAGGTGATTGTGAGCCTGGTGGATGAACTGAAGAGAAACAGAGTTAACGTTTCGGGTTGATGGCCCTTCGCCAGAACCGGCTGGAGGTGGGGTGGGAGGAAGTGCAAGTCCAGGTAGCTGTGGGAGTCAGTGGGCTTATAGTGGATATTTGCCGAGAGCCTATCCCCAGAAATGGAGACAGAGAAGTTGAGGAAGGGAAGAGACAGAGATGGACCATGTGAAGGTGAGAGAAGGGTGGAAATTGGATGCAAAGTGAATGAAATGTTCTCGTTCAGGGCAAGAGCAGGAAACGGCACCGATACAGTCATCAATGTACCGGAAAAAGATGTGAGGGAGGGGACCCGAGTAGGACTGGAACAAAGAATGCTCCACATATCCCACAAAAAGGCAGGCATAGCTAGGACCCATATGTGTTCCCAGAGCAGCACCTTTTATTTGGAATGGGTGAGTGGAGTCAGAGGAGAAGTTGTTCAGTGTGAGAACAAGTTCAGCCAGGGGGAGGAGGGTGGTGGTGAATGGGGATTGGTTGGGCCTCTGTTCAATGAGTGCCCTCAGGCCATCCTGATAGGGGATGGAGGTGCAGAGGGATTGAACGTCCATGGTGAAAAGGAGTCGGTTAGAGTCGGGAAACTGGAGTCTGTTAATGTGGCAGAGGGCATCAGAAGAGTCATAGATGTAGATGGGAAGAGACTACACAAGAGGAGAAAAAATTGAGCCGAGATAGGAAGAAATCAGTTCCGTGGGGCAAGAACAGGCTGAAACAATGGGTCAACCAGGGCAGTCCTGTTTGTGGATCTTGGGAAGGAGGTAGAAGTGGGCTATGCAGGTTTGGGGGTCTATGAGGTTGGAGGTCTTGGAGGGAAGATCTCGAGAGATGAGGTCAGTGACAGTCTAGGAAATTATGGCTTGATGTTCGGTAGTTAGGTCATGGTCCAGTGGGAGGTAGGAGGAGGTGTCAGAGAGTTGTCGATCAGCCTCTGCAAGGTAGAGGTCGGTTCGCCAAACAACAACAGCGCCACCCTTGTCAGCAGGTTTAATGACTATGTTAGGTTTGGATCTGAGCGAATGGAGTGCTGCAAATTCAGAGGGAGGTAGGTTGGAGTGAGTGAGGGGAGCAGAGAAATTGGAATTCATGCCAGCAGTTCCCAATGAAAATATCTAGAGGCCAGAGGGAGGGGTCCAGGTAGAGCAAGAATTCTGAAAATTGGAGAAAGGGTCAGCTGTGTGGGGGGTGGTGGGGGGGAGGGGGGAGACTCCTGGCCAAAGATGTGGGCATGGAAACAAAGGTGACGGAAAAAGAGCTGAGCGACATGCTGAGCTCGACCTTCATTGAGATGGGGACGTAAGGGGATGAAGCTCAGGACTTTACTGAGGATTGATCGTTTGGGTTAGAGAGGGGAAGGTCAAAGGATAGTGAAAACACGGCAGGGGGTGAGATTGGAAGAAGGGATGGGATCAGAGGAAAGTGTAGGAGAAGCAGGTTCCGGAGGGGCGTTGGTGTCCAAGAGCTGCTGAAGCTTGATACCTGAAAGGAAGGAAAAAAATTTTGTTGAAGCGTTGGATGAGGCGAAGGATGAAATGGAACTGCGGATCAGAACAGCTTGGAGATAGTGAGGTGGTGCTGTTGGAGAGAGGTCGAGAGCGTGCATCTCAGGATGTGGTGAGAGCAGTGGTTCGAGGAATGCTGAATATCTCGGAGATATCTGTAATCCTGGGTGGATCCTGAGTGGAATTTCAGTTGGCATCCATGGGGATTAAGTTGGAGACGGAGATAGTTGCTGAGGGAAGAGATGTGGCTGTGAAAGCGAGTTTTGGCAGATACTTGATTAAACATGAGAAAGCAATAAAGATGAACTATGTCAGAGCAAGTATCTTCTCTTAAAATAAAAGGGTGGGGCTAACAAATTTAGAGCCCCCTGGATGTCAAGGGACATACAGGGTAAGATAAAGAAAAAAAGGACATATAACGAGAACTCAACACTGCAGAAACTCGAGAGGAGTATAAGAAGTGCAGGGGTGCAATTAAAAAAGATATCAGGAAAGCAAAGAGAGAGCATGAAATAATGTTGGCAAGTAAAATCAGGGAAAACCCAAAGATGTTTTATGAATACATTAAGAGCAAGAGGATAACTAGAGAAAGAATGGGGTCTGTGTGTGGAAGCAGAAGATGTGGGTATGATTCTTAATAAATACTTTGCATCTGTTTTCACAAAAGAAAGGGGCAATGCAGACTTTGCAATGAGGGAGGAGGTGTGTGAAATATTTGACGAGATAAACATGGTGAGAGAGGAAGTATTAAGGGGCTTAGCAGCTTTGAAAGTGGATAAATCCCCAGGCCCGAATGAAATGTATCCCAGGCTGTTAAGAGAAGCAAAAGAGGAAATAGCAGAGGCTCTGACCATTATTTTCCTGTCCTCCCTGGCTACATGTGTGGTGCCAGAGAACTGCTAACGTTGTACCTTTGTTTAAAAAGGGAGAAAGGGATAGACCAAGTAATTACAGGCCAGTCAGCCTAACCTCAGTAGTGGGAAAATTATTGGAAACAATCCAGAGGGACAGGATAAATCTACATTTAGAAAGACACGGATGAATCAGGGACAGTCAGCACGGATTTGTTAAGGGAAGGTCGTGACTGACTAACTTGATTACATTTTTCGAGGAGGTAACCAGGAGGGGCGATGAGGGCAGTGCATATGATGTAGTGTATATGGATTTTAGCAAAGCTTTTGATAAGGTCCCACATGGCAGACTGGTCACAAAAGTAAAAGCCCATGGGATCCAGGGCAAAGTGGCAAGTTGGATCCAAAATTGGCTCAAAGGCAGGAAGCAAAGGGTCGATGGGTGTTTTTGTGACTGGAAGGATGTTTCCAGTGGGGTTCCGCAGGGCTCAGTGCTGGGTCCCTGGCTTTTTGTAGTATATGTCAATGACTTGGACTTGAATGTTGGGGTGTGATTAAGAAGTTTGCAGATGACACTAAATAGGCTGTGTGGTTGATAATGAAGAAGAAAGCTGCGGACTGCAGGAAGATATTAATGTACTGGTCAGGTGGGCAGAACAGTGGCAAATGGAATTCAATCTGAATGAGGTAATGCATTTGGGTAGGTCTAACAAGGCAAGGGAATACACATTAAATGGTACGACACTGAAAAGTGTAGAGGAACAAAGGGACCTTGGAGTACAGGTCCACAGATCCCTGAAGGTAGCAGGCCAGGGAGATAAGGTGGTTAAGAAGGCTTATGGAATACTTGCCTTTATTAGTCGAGGCATGGAATACAAGAGCAGGGAGGTTATGCTTGAACTGTATAAAACACTGGTTAGGCCGCAGCTGGAGTACGGTGTTCAGTTCTGGTCACCACATTACAGGAAAGATGTGATTGCACTGGAAAGGGTGCAGAGGAGATTTAGAAGAATGTTGCCTGGACTGGAGAATTTTGGCTATGAGGTAAGATTAGATAGGCTGGGTCTGTTTTCTTTGGAACAGAGGAGGATAAGGTTGAGGTGTATAACATTATGAAGGGCCTGGATAGAGTGGATAGGAAGGACCTGTTTCATTTGGCGCAGGGGTCAACAGCCAAGTGGCATAGATTTAAAGTAATTGGTAGGAGGTTTAGAGGGGATTTGAGGGGAAATTTCTTCACCCAGAGGATGGTGAGGGTCTTGAACTCACTGCCTGAAAGGGTGATAGAGACAGAAACCCTCACCACATTTAAAAAGTACTTGGATGTTCACTTGAAGTGGCGTAACTTACAGGGCTATGGACCAAGAGCTGGAAAGTGGGATTAGGCTGGATAGCTCTTTGTCGGCCGGCGTGGACACGATGGGCCGAAATGTCCTCCTTCTGTGCTATAAATTTCTCTGATTCTATGAAAAGAGACAAATGGAAATGCGGTCTGAGTGAAGAGCACAACTTCAAGGTGGGCATCCCTGAAAGAGAAGTGGCATCGAATTAAAGACTAATACAGAAGCAAAGTACTGCAGATACTGGAATCTGAAATAAAAACAGAAAATGCTGGAAATACTCAGCGGGTCAGGCAGCATCTGTGCAGAGAGAAACAGAGTTAATGTTTCAGGTTGATGACCCTTCATCAGAACTGGCCCCTAGTTTATGATCCCGAGTTTTGTTCTCCCACGTGGAAACATATTCTCTATGTCTGCCCTTATCAACGGCATAATCTTAAAGACCTCTATCAGGTCGCTCCTCAGCCTTCCCTTTTATAGAGAAAAGAAACCCAGCCTGTTCAATATTTCCTGATAGGTATAACCTCTTAGTTGTGGTATCATCCTTGTAAATCTTTACTGCACTTTATCCAGTGCCTCTATATCCTTTTTATAATATAGAAACTAGAACTGCTCACAGTACTCCAAGTATGAAAGAAAGAAAGGCTTCCATTTATATAGCACCTTTCACGTCCACCAGATATCTCAAAGTGCTTTACAGCCAAAGAAGTACTTTTGGAGTGTAGTCACTGTTGTAATGTAGGAAACACTGCAGCCAATTTGTGCACAGCAAGCTCCCAGAAACAGCAATGTGATAATGACCAGATAATCTGTTTTTAGTGATGTTGATTGAGGGATAAATATTGGCCAGGACACTGGGGATAACTCCCCTGCTCTTCTTCGAAATAGTGCCATGGGATTTTTTACGTCCACCTGAGAGAGCAGTCGGGACCTCGGTTTAACGCCTCATCTGAAAGACGGCACCTCCGACAGTGCACCGCTCCCTCAGCACTGCACTGAAGTGTCAGCCTAGATTTATATGCTCAAGTTCCTGGAGTGAGACTTGAACTCACGACCTCTGACTCAGAGGTGAGGGTGCTACCCACTTTTTTACAATAATGGGCCTAAAATTCCGATTGGAGGCTTCCTTCGGACGCACGCCTCCAATCCAAAATGTTTCTACAAATATACCTGGTGGTCCAGGAGGAACCTTCGATTGCGGTCAGAGGCCTTCATTCGCTGTGTAGCCTACAGGGACAGGACTTCCTCGTACGTAGGGAAATGCTGGAGTCACGTGGACCTGGACCACCAATCACGGAGCAGTATTCTCATTGATAATGGGATCTCTGTTTCTCTGAGTTCCCATTATAATCAATGAGAAAACCCCCCATAAACATAGAAAAGTAATTTAAAAAAACACCATATATTTAAAATTAATTGAAATTAAAGTTAATTAAATGTTTTAGAAAAAAATATATATTTTTGGGATTTTTTTTAATGTGTTTTAATAGGGTTTAAAATAAACTTACCTTAATGGACAGGGTTCTTACTTTAAAAATGTGTATTTAAATTTAATTTTTTAATGTTTTAAAACTCTTACACTGGTAAAAGTAAGCTATGCACTTGCTTTTACCAGGTTTAATAGTTTGAAGGACGGATTTTACCCCCACTATTTATTCAACGTAAAAAACATTTACAACATCGTGATGATTCTATTGTATCAGACAAATCCTTTTCGCCCCTCTGCACAGCCGTTCCTCCGACACATGTTAACATCAAAACCTGAAGTTTAATTTGTCTCCCATAACATATTGTACTTAAAAAATTGATCATAACCTGGAGTGTCTCTGCACCTTGTTACAAACTCACACGAGGCATGTATATATCAGACACGGTCACTCTGTGACCTTCACTTTATTCCCAGGACCCTGGGTGGGACCTGCCCTTTTATACCTGGAAACCCAGGTGAGGAGTGTCTCCCGCAAGCTCACCCTCTGTGGTCAGGGTGTGCATTTCAAGGGTACAGGGACAGTGTGCATGAGTTACAGTTACATGACTATTGTCATTGCAAGATGGTGAAATACATGACATCACCTACCCCCTTAAGTCTTTTAGTTTCAGAGGTTAAGTCTGTCAGGTGGACGATGCTCTCTCGTGGATCGCTGCAGTTGTAGCTCTGGTGGCTGAGCCTCAGCACGTGTCTCTGTCACTTGAGGTGATTCCGGCCTGTCCGGGCTGGCCGCAGGGACTGTGCATGCTGAGGGCTGTCTTTGTTGCTTGTACGCTGGCAGTGGTGTGGGTGCTATCTCATCATGCTCTTCTTCCGGTTCCTCCGTGTCTATGCTGAACCTTGACTTTACTTGGTCCAAGTGTTTGCGGCATATCTGCCCATTGTCTAGTCTGACCACCATGATCCTGTTTCCTTCCTTGCCAATTACGGTGCCCTCAAGCCATTTGGGTCCCAAAGCATGGTTAAGAACAAATACCGGGTCATCTATTTCTATACACCGCCCCCTTGAGCCTCAATCATGGAGCTCGGTTTGGGACTGGCGCTTGCCCGCAACAATGTCTGCCAAGTCTGGGTGAATGAGGGACAGTTGTGTCTTGAGCGTGCGTTTCATGAGGAGTTCCGCTGGCGGGACTCCTGTGATTGAGTGTGGCCGGGACCTGTAGGCCAGCAGGAGGCGCGATAGGTGGTACTGAAGGGAGGGTCCTTGGATGCGTAGCATGCCCTGCTTTATGACTTGGACCGTCCGTTCCGCCTGGCCATTGGAAGCCGACTTGAACGGTGCTGTCCGGACGTGCTTGATCCCATTGCCCGACATAAACTCCTGGAATTCATGGTTGG
This sequence comes from Pristiophorus japonicus, assembly GCF_044704955.1. Taxonomy (NCBI): domain Eukaryota; kingdom Metazoa; phylum Chordata; class Chondrichthyes; family Pristiophoridae; genus Pristiophorus; species Pristiophorus japonicus. Next base: position 78,351,563 of record NC_091989.1, on the reverse strand, counting down.
TAAAACACAGGCCATTGTCGCTGACCAGGATGTCCGGCAAGCCGTGGGTCGCGAAAACCGTATTCAGACTCTCCACAGTGATGGATGTCGTGCACGAGTTCAATATGATGCACTCGATCCACTTCGAGTATGCATCGACAATGATCAGGAACATTTTCCCCATGAACGGGCCTGTATAGTCTACATGAATGCGTGACCATGGCCTGGTGAGCCAGGGCCACGGGCTGAGTGGAGCCTCCCTGGGGGCATTGCCCAGCTGTGCACATGTCGTGCACCTGCGAACCCAGTGTTCTAGGTCTGAGTCAATCCCCGGCCACCATACATGTGACCGGGCAATGGCCTTCATTAACACGATGCCAGGGTGCTCGCTGTGGAGTTCCCTGATGAATGCTTCCCTGATGACTACCTGGCTGCCCCATAACAGGCAGTCGGCTTGGACGGAGAGTTCATCCATCCGTCTCTGAAACGGCCTGACTTCCTCGGGGCACGCCCTGTGTGCGGGCGCCCAATCCCCAGTCAGGACACATTTCTTTATCATGGATAGTAGGGGTTCCCTGTTGGTCCAGAGTTTGATCTGGCGGGCTGTGATGGGGGAGCCCGCAGTGTCAAAAGCCTCAAAGGCCATGACCATCTCGGCGCTCTGCTCCGACGCCCCCTCGGTGGTGGCCAGTGGGAGCCTGCTGAATGCGTCAGCGCAATTTTCGGTGCCTGGCCGGTGCCGTATGGTGTAGTCATACGCAGCCAGCGTGAGAGCCCATCGCTGTATGCGAGCTGACGCGTTAGCGTTGACGGCCTTGCTGTCGGACAACAGGGATATTAACGGCTGTGGTCCGTCTCTAGCTCAAACTGTCTACTGAAAAGGTACTGGTGCATCTTTTTCACACCGTACACACACGCAAGTGCCTCCTTCTCGACCATGCCGTATCCACGCTCTGCCTGGGAGAGTGACCTGGAGGCGTAAGCCATCGGTTGGAGTCGGCCGTCATCGTTACCCTGCTGCAATACACACCCAACCCCGTAGGATGACGCATCGCATGTTAAAACCAGCGTTTTACAGGGGTCACACAAAGTCAACCGTTTGTTGGAACACAGAAGGTTTGTCGCCTTATTGAAACATAGAAACATAGAAACATAGAAAATAGGTGCAGGAGCAGGCCATTCAGCCCTTCTAGCCTGCACCGCCATTCAATGAGTTTATGGCTGAACATGAAACTTCAGTACCCCCTTCCTGCTTTCACGCCATACCCCTTGATCCCCCGAGTAGTAAGGACTTCATCTAACTCCCTTTTGAATATATTTAGTGAATTGGCCTCAACTACTTTCTGTGGTAGAGAATTCCACAGGTTCACCACTCTCTGGGTGAAGAAGTTTCTCCTTATCTCGGTCCTAAATGGCTTACCCCTTATCCTTAGACTGTGACCCCTGGTTCTGGACTTCCCCAACATTGGGAACATTCTTCCTGCATCCAACCTGTCCAAACCCGTCAGAATTTTAAACGTTTCTATGAGGTCCCCTCTCACTCTTCTGAACTCCAGTGAATACAAGCCCAGTTGATCCAGTCTTTCTTGATAGGTCAGTCCCACCATCCCGGGAATCAGTCTGGTGAATCTTCACTGCACTCCCTCAATAGCAAGAATGTCCTTCCTCAAGTTAGGAGACCAAAACTGTACACAATACTCCAGGTGTGGCCTCACCAAGGCCCTGTACAACTGTAGCAACACCTCCCTGCCCCTGTACTCAAATCCCCTCGCTATGAAGGCCAACATGCCATTTGCTTTCTTAACCGCCTGCTGTACCTGCATGCCAACCTTCAATGACCGATGTACCATGACACCCAGGTCTCGTTGCACCTTCCCTTTTCCTAATCTGTCACCATTCAGATAATAGTCTGTCTTTCTGTTTTTACCACCAAAGTGGATAACCTCACATTTATCCACATTATACTTCATCTGCCACGCATTTGCCCACTCACCTAACCTATCCAAGTCACTCTGCAGCCTCATAGCATCCTCCTCGCAGCTCACACTGCCACCCAACTTAGTGTCATCCGCAAATTTGGAGATACTACATTTAATCCCCTCGTCTAAATCATTAATGTACAATGTAAACAGCTGGGGCCCCAGCACAGAACCCTGCGGTACCCCACTAGTCACTGCCTGCCATTCCGAAAAGTACCCATTTACTCCTACTCTTTGCTTCCTGTCTGACAACCAGTTCTCAATCATCAGCACACTACCCCCAATCCCATGTGCTTTAACTTTGCACATTAATCTCCTGTGTGGGACCTTGTCGAAAGCCTTCTGAAAGTCCAAATATACCACATCAACTGGTACTCCTTTGTCCACTTTATTGGAAACATCCTCAAAAAATTCCAGAAGATTTGTCAAGCATGATCTCCCTTTCACAAATCCATGCTGACTTGGACCTATCATGTCACCATTTTCCAAATGCGCTGCTATGACATCCTTAATAATTGATTCCATCATTTTACCCACTACTGAGGTCAGGCTGACCGGTCTATAATTCCCTGCTTTCTCTCTCCCTCCTTTTTTAAAAAGTGGCGTTACATTGGCTACCCTCCACTCGATAGGAACTGATCCAGAGTCAATGGAATGTTGGAAAATGACTGTCAATGCATCCGCTATTTCCAAGGCCACCTCCTTAAGTACTCCGGGATGCAGTCCATCAGGCCCTGGGGATTTATCGGCTTTCAATCCCATCAATTTCCCCAACACAATTTCCCGACTAATAAAGATTTCCCTCAGTTCCTCCTCCTTACTAGACCCTCTGACCACTTTTATATCCGGAAGGTTGTTTGTGTCCTCCTTAGTGAATACTGAACCAAAGTACTTGTTCAATTGGTCTGCCATTTCTTTGTTCCCCGTTATGACTTCCCCTGATTCTGACTGCAGGGGACCTACGTTTGTCTTCACCAACCTTTTTCTCTTTACATACCTATAGAAACTTTTGCAATCCGCCTTAATGTTCCCTGCAAGCTTCTTCTCGTACTCCATTTTCCCTGCCCTAATCAAACCCTTTGTCCTCCTCTGCTGAGTTCTAAATTTCTCCCAGTCCCCAGGTTCGTTGCTATTTCTGGCCAATTTGTATGCCATTTCCTTGGCTTTAATACTATCCCTGATTTCCCTAGATAGCCACGGTTGAGCCAGCTTCCCTTTTTTATTTTTACGCCAGACAGGAATGTACAATTGTTGTAATTCATCCATGCGGTCTCTAAATGTCTGCCATTGCCCATCCACAGTCAACGCCTTAAGTATCATTAGCCAATCTATCTTAGCCAATTCATGCCTCATACCTTCAAAGTTACCCTTCTTTAAGTTCTGGACCATGGTCTCTGAATTAACTGTTTCATTCTCCATCCTAATGCAGAATTCCACCATGTTATGGTCACTCTTCCCCAAGGGGCCTCGCACAATGAGATTGCTAATTAATCCTCTCTCATTACACAACACCCAGTCTAAGATGGCCTCCCCCCTAGTTGGTTCCTCGACATATTGGTCGAGAAAACCATCCCTTATGCACTCCAGGAAATCCTCCTCCACCGTATTGCTTCCAGTTTGGCTAGCCCAATCTATGTGCATATTAAAGTCACCCATTATAACTGCTGCACCTTTATTGCATGCACTCCTAATTTCCTGTTTGATGCCCTCCCCAACATCACTACTACTGTTTGGAGGTCTGTACACAACTCCCACTAACGATTTTTGCCCTTTAGTGTTCTGCAGCTCTACCCATATAGATTCCACATCATCCAAGCTAATGTCTTTCCTAACTATTGCATTAATCTCCTCTTTAACCAGCAATGCTACCCCACCTCCTTTTCCTTTTATTCTATCCTTCCTGAATGTTGAATACCCCTGGATGTTGAGTTCCCAGCCCTGATCATCCTGGAGCCACGTCTCCGTAATCCCAATCACATCATATTTGTTAACATCTATTTGCACAGTTAATTCATCCACCTTATTGCGGATACTCCTTGCATTAAGACACAAAGCCTTCAGGCTTGCTTTTTTAACACCCTTTGTCCTTCTAGAATTTTGCTGTACAGTGGCCCTTTTTGTTCTTTGCCTTGGGTTTCTCTGCCCTCCACTTTTCCTCATCTCCTTTCTGTCTTTTGCTTTTGCCTCATTTTTGTCTCCCTCTGTCTCCCTGCATTGGTTCCCATCCCCCTGCCATATTAGTTTAACTCCTCTCCAACAGCACTAGCAAACACTCCCCCTCGGACATTGGTTCCGGTCCTGCCCAGGTGCAGACCGTCCGGTTTGTACTGGTCCCACCTCCCCCAGAACCGGTTCCAATGCCCCAAGAATTTGAATCCCTCCCTGCTGCACCACTGCTCAAGCCATGTATTCATCTGCACTATCCTGCGATTCCTACTCTGACTAGCACGTGGCACTGGTAGCAATCCCGAGATTACTACTTTTGAGGTCCTACTTTTTAATTTAGCTCCTAGCTCCTTAAATTCTTTTCGTAGGACCTCATCCCTTTTTTTACCTATGTCGTTGGTACCAATGTGCACCACGACAACTGGCTGTTCTCCCTCCCATTTCAGAATGTCCTGCACCCGCTCCGAGACATCCTTGACCCTTGCACCAGGGAGGCAACATACCATCCTGGAGTCTCGGTTGCATCCGCAGAAACGCCTATCTATTCCCCTCACCATCGAATCCCCTATCACTATCGCGCTCCCAATCTTTTTCCTGCCCTCCTTTGCAGCAGAGCCACCTATGGTGCCATGAACTTGGCTGCTGCTGCCCTCCCCTGATGAGTCATCCTCACCTACAGTACTCAAAGCAGTGTATCTGTTTTGCAGGGGGATGACCACAGGGGACCCCTGCACTATCTTTCTTGCACTGCTCTTCCTGCTGGTCTTCCATTCCCTATCTGGCTGTGGACCCTTCTCCTGCGGTAAGACCAACTCACTACACGTGATACTCACGTCATTTTCAGCATCGTGGATGCTCCAGAGTGAATCCACCCTCAGCTCCAATTCCGCAACGCGGACCGTCAAGAGCTCGAGGCGGATACACTTCCCACACATGTAGCGCCCAGGGACACCGGAAGTGTCCCCGAGTTCCCACATGGTACAGGAGGAGCATATCACGTGACCGAGCTCTCCTGCCATGTCTTAACCTTAGATACCCTTAAATTGGTAATAACAATGTTACAGTTCACTTACTGATATAAAAAATAAAAGAAAAGCTACTCACCAATCACCAGCCAATCACTTACCCCATTGGCTGTGACGTCACTTTTTGATTACTTTCTACTTCTATTTTGCTTTCTCTCCCGCTGTAGCTGCACCGGTACGCCTTTTATAGGCCGCTCCGACGCTGCTCCCACCTCTCACCGACTGCCGCTGGCTCTCGATCTCCCGCTGGGCCTTTTATAGGCCGCTCCCGCCTCTCACCAACTGCCGCTGGCTCTCGATCTCCCGTTCTTGACAATCCCCCCAAAACCATTCACACCCTTTACGGAGGAGCATGTGTAACGGCTCCAACAATGTGCTTAAGTTTGGCAGAAAGTTCCCGAAATAGTTCAAAAGTCCCAGGAATAATCGCAACTCCGACGTGTTGCCGGGCCTGGGCGGCCGGCGGATCGCCTCCGTTTTTGATTCAGTGGGCCGGATCCCGTCTGCGGCAACCCTCCTGCCCAGGAAGTCGATCTCTGGGGCCAAAAACACGCACTTGGCCTTTTTCAGCCGCAAACCTATCCGATCCAATCGGCGTAGCATCTCCTCCAGGTTGCGGAGGTGTTCCTCAGTGTCTCGACCCATTATAAGGATGTCGTCTTGGAATACGACCGTTCCAGGAATGGACTTGAGCAAGCTTTCCATGTTCCGCTGAAAGATAGCTGCCGCCGAACGAATGCCAAACGGACATCTGTTGTAGACAAATAATCCCTTGTGCGTCGTGATGGTGGTCAGAAGCTTGGAATCTTCCGCCAGTTCCTGGGTCATGTAGGCCGAAGTGAGGTCCAGCTTCATGAACAGCTTGCCACCTGCCAGCGTGGCAAACAGGTCCTCCGCTCTCGGGAGCAGGTATTGGTCTTGCAGCGACACTCGGTTAATGGTGGCTTTGTAGTCGCCACAAATCCTGACCGAGCCATCTGCTTTGAGGACGGGAACAATGGGACTTGCCCAGTCGCTGAATTCAACGGCTGAAATTATGCCCTCTCTGAGCAGCCTGTCCAGTTCACTTTCAATTTTCTCACGCATCACGTACGGCACCGCTCTGGCTTTGTGGTGCACTGGTCTGGCGTCTGGAGTGATGTGTATCACTACTTTGGTGCCCTTGAACGTTCCGACATCAGGTTGAAAGAGTGACTCGAATTTTTGCAATACCTGCAAGCATGAACTTCGCTCCACAGATGAAATGGTGTGCACATTCCCCCATTTCCAATTCATCTCAGCTAGCCAACTCCTCCCCAAGAGAGCGGGGCCATTTCCCAGGACGATCCAGAGTGGCAGCCGGTTCTGTGATCCATTATGTGTTACCACCAAGTTTGCACTGCCCAGCACTGTGATTATCTCTTTGGTGTACGTATGCAGCTGCGTCTCAATGCGTTCCAGTTTGGGCCTGCTCCTTGTGGCCATAGTCTCTCAAATTGTTGGACACTCATGAGTGACTGGCTAGCTCCCGTATACAGTTCCATGTGCACCGGGATGCCATTCAGTAAGACTTTCATTATCATGGATGGCGTTTTAGTGTATGAGCTGTGGACGTCAGCCACATGAACTCTCTGAACTTCCGCCTCCATAGTTGTTCCCCAGCCTCATCCTGCATTGCAGACCCCTCGTCTGGTTCCTCTGTCTCGCAGACTAGCCTCGCTACTGCCTTTTTGCACATCCTGGCCAAGTGTCCACTGATATTACAAATCCTACAGATATAAAGCTGGAACCTGCAGCTTTTGGCAGTGTGTCGACCCCCACACCTCCAACATGAGCTGAGATTGCTGTTAACAAAAGGACTATTCCCAGGCATTCCTCTCTGATGGCTTGTTTGGCTGTTTCTAAGCACTCTGATGGAGGGTGTTAATGGTCCCATCTAGGGATGCATTGTTCCTCATGATGGCGTGAATTGCCGATCCCCTTTCCATTGTCCCTGTTGCGGGCCCATCCTGGAGCTTGTTGCTGCCTGGGCGGTGTCAAATTGCCCTTGCCTGCCTGTCTGGGCGGTGTCGAATTGCCCTTGCCTGCCTGCGGAGTTCTGTATCACTTTTACAACATTAACTCCCTGGTTCATCGCAACATTAAAACCAGGGCTGCGTGCGTAAATTAGCTTGGTCTCCTCTTCCCCTGCCATAAAGGTCTGAGCTATCAACGCTGCCCCTTCTAAAGTCAAGTCCTTAGTCTTTATGAGCTTCCTGAAAATGCCGATATGATTAATCCCCTCAATGAAAAAGTCCCTTAACATCTCCCCCCTGCAGGCATCGGAAAACTTACAGAGACTGGCCAAACGCTGTAGTTCCGCCACGAAGTCCGAGATGTTTTGACCCTCCCGACACTGGTGAGAGTAGAACCGGTGCCAAGCCATGGGTACGCTACTTGCCGGCTTGAGATGCTCACTGATCAGCTGGCTGAGCTCTTCGAAGAACTTGTCTGCTGGCTTTTGGGGTGCGAGCAGGTCTTTCATCAGCGCATACGTCAGTGGACCACAGCTGGTCAGTAGATGCGCCCTCCGCTTGTCAGCCGCTGCCTCTTCCAGCCAGTCTTTTGTGACAAAGCTCTGCTGGAGTCATTCCACAAAGTCGTCCCAGTCCTCAGCCATAAAGTAGCGTTCCTCTGTGCCACCGGTGGCCATCCTTGTGGTTCGGTGATTCGAGTTTCTCGTCGCCAAATGTAGTGTCTCTGCACCTTGTTACAAACTCACACGAGGCATGTTTATATCAGACATGGTCACTCTGTGACCTTCACTTTATTCCCAGGACCAAGGAGTGCTGACCCTGGGTGTACATTTTATACCTGGAAACTCAGGTGTGGAGTGTTTCCTGCAAGCTCACCCCCTGTGGTCAGAGTATGCATTTCAAGGGTACAGGTACAGTGCACATGAGTTACAGTTACATGACTATTGTCATTGCAAGATGGTGAAATACATGACATAACCAAACCTTCCGAACTCTCTCCAGGATATCCTTATCCCAAAAGTTTTTTTGCAGACACAGGTCAGTGCCTTTAAAACACTGCAAAACTGCTGAAATATCTTCTCCCCCCCCGCCTTCAGTCCATTCACATTAATGGAGACCAATGTAATCATGGCTCCTAATAAAGGAAGTGTGCCTGATAATCACCCCATCATTTAATCTCCGGCTCTTCCCTCCTCTCATGCTCCTTCCCAACTTTTCGGGCAACTGTTGCTTTCTCCTGCAGCCTCCGACCTCCTATCTGACCCTTCCCTGCCATTTCAGCCTCTTCCTTACATTAGGTTGAGGCTAAGGAGCTTTCCCTTCTCCCTCCTTCTGCCCCTCACTAACCTTTCCCTTTCCACATGATGCTCCCCCCACCCCCCAATTCCATGTCTCCATCCCTCTCTGATTCCTCACTCTCAAGCTCTTCTGTAATCTCCCGTCCCTGTTCCCCGTCAGATACAGAATCTCCCTTAGAGAGTCCTTCTGCTAACCTGGTTTCTCCAACAGTGCCACTCCCTTCAGCCTCACCTCCACCGCTGAGCCTTGCTCCCTGTTTCTTCTCTCTCTGGGACAATGGCATCTCCACCCACCTTGCTCCCTTTTGACGCCTTTGTCTCCCCGCTCCCGTCCTGCTGCCCCTTTAAGGCTCCTGCCTCTTGCACCCTCTCCTTGTCGTGACCACTCCTGCTCGCCGAGGTGTACAACTCCCCGTCTTTCTTTGGAGTACTTACACTTAAAAGACACTATCCTTGACCCGTGATGTTCTCCGCTGTCCTATTCCACCATACTTGGTGCGTTTTCCACCATCTCCATCCTATTTTCTGCTCCGCAATTTTCTGCCTCTTCCCTCATTCCGATCGGCGGCTGTGTCCTCCACCTGCTCCACTCCCCTGGCCACTCCACTCACACCTCCTGCTCCTTCTCCCATCTCCTCATCGCTCAAGGAGCTTCAGTCTGCCTCACACTCACAGTGGGTGGGGCCTTTGTGACAAACTGCACCACTCTCTGCCTTGCAGTTCGGAGCGATGTGTCCAGACTCACCACAGTTATAACGGTGCAGGTCTGGGCAGCTTCTTACAAGATGGTCGTATCCGAGACAGTAATAGCAAACCTGCACCTGGTTATCATGCAGTACCCGGAGGTACTGCACTCCTTCCATTGTCTCGAATTTCACGCTGTAGGTTAATGACTTCACCCCCTCTGGGAACCGCACTTTTACATAACGGGTTCCCATCGGCTACCTGTGTTCCAGGATAGTATCTCCTCTTTATTACTGAGCAAAGTTTAATGTCCCACAATTCCAACTTTTTAATCAGCACATCGTCCACAACATAAACCGACAGGTTTAAGAATGAAACTATCACCTCTTCAGAATACAGCAAAGATACATCCAGGTACTTCTCACCGACCTCCAGGCTCAGTAAAAGGCTTTCCACCTCCTCTCGGCCACTGACCGTCACTTCGAATCCAACATTCGGCTTTGGTCGGCAGGCAAAGCAACTTCCCTCCCCGCAGTCCTCATGTACGGCCTGGATAATATCCCAAGCTCGCATCTCCTTATCCTGGGGGTTGACTTATGAGGAAAGGTTGAGTAGGTTGGGCCTCTACTCACTGGAGTTCAGAAGAAGAGAGGTGAACTTATCGAAACGTATAAGATTATGAGGGGGCTTAACAAGGTGGATGAGAATGTTTCCACTGATGGGGGAGACTAGAACTAGAGGGCATGATCTTAGAATAAGGGGCCGCCCATTTAAAACTGAGACGAGGAGAAATTTCTTCTCTCAGAGGGTTGTAAATCTGTGGAGAGCAGTGGAAGCTGGGACATTGAATAAATTTAAGACAGAAATAGACAGTTTCTTAACCGATAAGGGAATAAGGGGTTATGGGCTGCGAGCGGGGAAGTGGAGCTGAGTCCCTGATCGGATCAGCCATGATGACGTTAAATGGCGGAGCAGGCTCGAGGGGCCATTTGGCCTACTCCTGCTCCTATTTCTTATGTTCTTATATGATGTCGAGGATTGCGGGAGGCAGTTGCCCATACAGTTGCTCAGACTGGGAAGACCCTGTAGAGGACTGGGGCACCTCCCCAATGACAAACAGGAGGAACGGCAATCGGGTATCCCAATTTCTCCCATCCTTATCCACAACCTTTCTCATCATCCTCGAGGGCTTTATTGAACCTCTCCATAAGGCCATTCATTTGAGGATGGTCCTCGGAGTTCCTTAGACTTTGAATGTGGAGCAGGGTGCAAAGGTCTTTCATTTGACCAAGGCTGGGAACTCAACATCCAGGGGTATTCAACATTTAGGAAGGATAGGCAGAGAGGAAAAGGAGGCGGGGTGGTGTTGCTGGTTAAAGAGGAAATTAATGCAATAGTAAGGAGGGACATTAGTCTGGATGATGTGGAATCGGTATGGGTGGAGCTGTGGGACAGAAAACGCCAGTGGGAGTTGTGTACAGACCACCAAACAGTAGTAGTGAGGTTGGGGACAGCATCAAACAAGAAATTAGGGATGTGTGCAATAAAGGTACAGCAGTTATCATGGGCGACTTTAATCTACATATTGATTGGGCTAACCAAACTGGTAGCAATGCGGTGGAGGAGGATTTCCTGGGGTGTATTAGGGATAGTTTTCGAGACCAATTATGTCGAGGAACCAACTAGAGAGCTGGCCATCCTAGACTGGGTGATGTGTAATGAGAAGGGACTAATTAGCAATCTTGTTGTGCGAGGCCCCTTGGGGAAGAGTGACCATAATATGGTAGAATTCTTTATAAGATGGAGAGTGACACAGTTAATTCGGAAACTAGGGTCCTGAACTTATGGAAAGGTAACTTCGACGGTATGAGGCGTGAATTGGCTGGAATAGACTGGCAAAGGATACTTAAAGAGTTGATGGTGGATAAGCAATGGCAAACATTTAAAGATTACATGGATGAACTTCAAGAATTGTTATTCCCTGTCTGGAGTAAAAATAAAACAGGGAAGGTGGCTCAAACGTGGCTAACAAGGGAAATTAAGGATAGTGTTGAAACGAAGGAAGAGGCATATAAATTGGCGAGAAAAAGTAACAAACCTGAGGACTGGGAGAAATTTAGAATTCAACAGAGGAGGACTAAGGTTTTAATTAAGAGAGGGAAAATAGAGTAGGAGAGGAAGCTTGCAGGGAACATAAAAACTGAATGCAAAAGCTTCTATAAATATGTGAAGAGAAAAAGATTATTGAAGACAAATGTAGGTCCCTTGCAGTCGGATTCAGGCGAATTTATATTGTGGAACAAAGAAATGGCAGACCAATTGAACAAATATTTTGGTTCTGTCTTCACGAAGGAAGACACAAATAACCTTCCGAATGTACTAGGGGATAGTGGGTCTAGTGAGGAGGAACTGAAGGATATCCTTATTGGCGGGAAATTTTGTTAGGGAAATTGATGGGATTGAAGGCCGATAAATCCCCGGGGCCTGATAGTCTGCATCCCAGAGTACTTCAGGAAGTGGCTATAGAAATAGTGGATGCATTGGTGATCATTTTCCAAACAGTCTATCGACTCTGGATCAGTTCCTATGGACTGGAGGGTAGCTAATGTAACACCACTTTTAAAAAAAGGAGGGAGAGAGAAAACGGGTAATTATAGACCGGTTAGCCTGACATCAGTAGTGGGGAAAATGTTGGAATCAATTATTAAGGATGAAATAGCAGCGCATTTGGAAAGCAGCGACAGGATCGGTCCAAGTCAGCATGGATTTATGAAAGGGAAATCATGCTTGACGAATCTTCTGGAATTTTTTGATTTTTTGAGGATGTAACTAGTAGAATGGACAAGGGAGAACCAGTGGATGTGGTGTATTTGGACTTTCAAAAGGCTTTTGACAAGGTCCCGCACAAGAGATTGGTGTGCAAAATCAAAGCGCATGGTATTGGGGGTAATGTACTGACGTGGATAGAGAACTGGTTGGCAGACAGGAAGCAGAGAGTCGGGATAAACGGGTCCTTTTCAGAATAGCAGGCAGTGACTAGTGGGATGCCGCAGGGCTCAGTGCTGGGACCCCAGCTCTTTACAATATATATTAATGATTTGGATGAAGGAATTGAGTGTAATATCACCTAGTTTGCAGATGACACTAAACTGGGTGGCGGTGTGAGCTGTGAAGGGGATGCTAAGAGGCTGCAGGGTGACTTGGACAGGTTAGGTGAGTGGGCAAATGCATGGCAGATACAATATAATGTAGATAAATGTGAGGTTATCCACTTTGGGGGCAAAAGCGCGCAGACAGAATATTATCTGAATGGCGGCAGGTTAGGAAAAGGAGAGGTGCAACGAGATCTGGGTGTCATGGTTCATTCGACATTGAAGGTTGGCATGCAGGTACAGCAGGTGGTGAAGGAGGCAAATAGTATGTTGGCCTTCATAGCTAGGGGATTTGAGTATAGGAGCAGGGAGGTCTTACTGCAGTTGTACAGGGCCTTGGTGAGACCTCACCTGGAATATTGTGTTCAGTTTTGGTTTCCTAATCTGAGGAAGGACGTTCTTGCTATTGAGGGAGTGCAGCGAAGGTTCACCAGACTAATTCCAGGGATGGCAAGACTGTCATATAAGGAGAGACTGGATCGACTGGGCCTTTATTCACTGGAGTTTAGAAGGATGAGAGAGGATCTCATAGAAACATATAAGATTCTGACGGAACTGGACAGGTTAGATGCGGGAAGAACGTTCCCGATGTTGGGGATGTCCAGAACCAGGGGACATAGTCTTAGGATAAGGGGTAGGCCATTTAGGACTGAGATGAGGAGAAACTTCTTCACTCAAAGAGTTGTTAAGCTGTGGAATTCCCTGCCGCAGAGAGTTGTTGATGCCAGTTCATTGGATATATTCAAGAGGGAGTTAGATATGGCCCTTACGGTTAAGGGGATCAAGGGGTATGGAGAGAAAGCAGGAAAGGGGTACTGAGGGAATGATCAGCCATGAACTTATTGAATGGCGGTGCAGGCTCGAAGGGCCGAATGGCCTACTCCTGCACCTATTTTCTATGCTTCTATGACTCTATTAGTTTGGGCACAAAGGGAGTCCCCCTGGTCCATTCAGATCTGCTTTGGGAACCCCATCCTGGTGAACAACTATACTAATCCACCCGCTTAGGTTTTAGAGGTTGTGTTCCTCAGTGGAATTGCCTCAGGATATTGCGTGGCACAGCTAACGACTACTGAAATATACCGGTGTCCCCCTGCTGACTGCAGTGGTCCCATGAGGGCCACAGCGATCCTTTAGATGAACCCCTCCATTATTGGGAGAGGCCCCAACAATGAGACCTTGGTCCACACAGTTAACACTTTGGACAGAAGATAATGAACTGGCCTCATACACTCTGGCCAGAAGATTGACCTCAACGGCCGCTGCAGTCTACTCCACCCCAGTCACCTCCAAATAGGTGCTCATGGGCCAAGTCAAGGCCTGTGTGTCTGTGGCACCAGCAATTGCTGCACTTCCTCCCGATGGCCGTGATTCACCCTGTGTAAAAGGTCACTCTTTACTCTGTATTACTGGTTCCCCGTTTATCACTAGCTCTTTCTTCACATGGTGCAGGACTGGACCATTTATCTGCACTGGTCGGGAGTACACATATCTGGTTCCTTGAAATTTATCCCGTCTTCCCCAGTCGGCCGGAGGAGCTCCTCTCCTCCCCCTCCCTCCCCTCTCCCTCTTCCTCCCTGCCCATTCCTTCTCTCCCCCTCCCTCTCTCCCCCCTCCCCCTCCCTCTCTCCCCTTCCCTCTCCCCCTCCCTCCTCCCTCTCTCCCCCCCTCCTCCCTCTCTCCCTCTCTCCCCTTTCCCTCTCTCCTCCCTCTCTCCCCTTTCCCTCTCTCCCCCTCCTACCCCTCCCTCTCTACCCCCTCCTACCCCTCCCTCTCTACCCCCTCCTACCCCTCCCTCTCTACCCCCTCCTACCCCTCCCTCTCTACCCCCTCCCTCTCTACCCCCTCCTACCCCTCCCTCTCTACCCCCTCCTACCCCTCCCTCTCTACCCCCTCCTACCCCTCCCTCTCTACCCCCTCCTGCCCCTCCCTCTCTACCCCCTCCTACCCCTCCCTCTCTACCCCCTCCTACCAGGCCCTGGGGCCCCTCGGGGGCTGGAGAAGCCGAGGGAAAGGGGTCTTGATCCCCTACTAAAGCTCTAGGCCCCTCCGCCCTACTTCCTCTTGCCTTGTGTATCCTCCGTTCCCGTTGATTTTCTGGCTCTCTCGGACCCCTGATATAACTCCGAATCTGAAAAGCGAACCACTTGGGAAGATTCTCTCAACACTCCCCCCGTCCTCCAGGCAGTCTGGATCATTTGGATCACTCCCCAGTATTACAGGCTGAGGAAGCTTGTGTACCTCCCCAGTCTTTACTTTCTCGACACCTCCTTTCATGTCCACCTTGCTCCAAGTGATGGAGTAATAAAACACGTTCCACCCATACACTTTATTCCCATTTTACCCACATGGTCTAGATCTGAAGCCCGTTCTGGAGTCGAGGAAACCAGGGTTACTGCATTCCGAGTCCATAAGGGCCATCACCATCATCATCCCTCGGAATCGAGGAAGTCTTGCTTCCACTCCAAAAATGAGTTCTTAGGTGGCTGAACAGTCCAATTCGAGAACCACAGTCTCTGTCACAAGTGGGACAGATAGTCGTTGAGGGAAGGGGTGGGTGGATTGGTTTGCCGCACGCTCTTTCCGTTGCCTGCGCTTGATTTCTGCATGCTCTCGGCGATAAGACTCGAGTTACTCAGCACCCTCCCGGATGCACTTCCTCCACTTAGGGTGGTCTTTGGCCAGGGACTCCTAGATGTTGGTGCGGATGTTGCATTTTATCAGGGAGGCTTTGAGGGTGTCCTTGAAACGTTTCCTCTGCTCGCCTTGGGCTCGTTTGCTGTGAAGGAGTTCCAAGTAGAGCGCTTGCTTTATGAGTCTCGTGTCAGGCATGTGAACTATGTGGCCCGCCCAGCGGAGCTGGTCGACTGTGGTCAGTGCTTCGATGCTGGGGATGTTGACCTGGCGAGGAAGCTAACGTTGGTACATCTGTCCTCCCAGGGGATTTGCGGAATCTTGCGGAGACAACGTTGGTGGTATTTCTCCAGCGATTTGGGATGTCTACTGTATATGGTCCATGTCTCTGAGCCATACAGGAGAGCGGGTATTACTACAGCCCTGTAGACCATGAGCTTGGTGGCAGATTTGAGGGCCTGGTCTTCGAACACTCTTTTCCTCAGGTGGACGAAGGCTGCACTGGAGGCGGTGTTGAACCTCGTCGTCAATGCCTGCGCTTGTTGATAGGTGGGTCCCGAGATATGGGAAATGGTCCACCTTGTACAGGGCCGTGCCGTGGATCTTGATGACTGGGGGGCAGTGCTGTGCGGTGAAGACAGGCTGGTGGAGGACCTTTGTCTTACAGATGTTTAACGTAAGGCCCATGCTTTCGTACGCCGCAGTAAATACGTCGACTATATCCTGGAGTTCAGCCTCTGAATGTGCGCAGACGCAGGTGTCGTCCGCGTACTGTAGCTCGACGACAGAGATTGGGGTGGTCTTGGACCTGGCCTGGAGTCGACGAAGTTTGGACATGGCTCACAAACTCCACTATCCCACTCAGCGAATCCCTGCTGGCATTGCCGGAATCCCCGAGGCTGTGTTGCATGGGTTCCTCCAGGTTTGGGCAGTGTGCTGCCTCACGGCCTCACTCACTGGTTTCATGTTTACCCAGGATTTTCAGTTACATGGGCCGCACCCAGAAGTCCCTCCACGGCTCTTCGCCGCTCTTCAATGCCCCCTTTTACCCAGGATTCAGTCCCATTCTTTGCACTGGAGGGTTGCCCAGGGTTGGGTGGCCCGAAGAGCGTCGGGGATCTGATCGCTTCTTCTGCAGCAAGTTCCCTTTCACTATTGTGCCCAACTCTTAGGCATTGGCCATGCCCCATTGCCCTACCCACTTCCTGATCTGGGGAGGAAGGGCTTGTAAGTAGCGGTCTATTACTGTAATATATTTGGTTCACGGGTTCTTTGCTTAAGAATTAGTTGGTTAATTAGCAAATGTTTAACAATCACGCGACACATTACCAGTTCATCCACCAGGCTCACAGCCACCTGCCTCATCGTGGATCCCCTGAACCCAACTGGCTGGGGTTTTATTGAGTCTTGTGAACATCACGTGACTGGCTAAGTCCCTCCCAACTCAACAGCTCAACAACTATTTTAAGTTGATCCTGTAAATCAAATGCAAATTATTAAAGGGAGCACCAAAACCGACAATTGAACAAATTAAACTAACAGATCAAATTAAAATTTGGTTGCCAGTCTCTCCGGCTCCCACCTCTCACGGAAGGCCGTGTTCCATCCCCTGGCTCGGATGTTCAACAGCTCAACAAACCTGTGAGCATACTCACAAGTGCATACATTACAATTACCAGTAACTCCACGATCCTGGCAGGGGAATAGCTGTCAGGTTGAAGCCACTACTTGGTCAAATGTATTGAGTCAAACATTTGAGAGCAGGGTGCCTTGCCCTCTGGGTAGGTGCAGGCGTTGAATCTTTGAGACGTACCAGGCGAGGATCTCGGCCTTCACCTGTGGGCAGTTGGCCGCTGCCTGCAGATCCAGCTCAAAGTAGCCCACTGAGCATCGCCCACTGAGCATCGCCCACCGAGCAGGGTGCCCCAACGACAGCCAATTGGTCTTGTGCCAAGCGGGAGAAGTGGCTACATCTTTCAAATGCCAAGAGGCAAGCCACTACATTTGCCTCTGAAGTCTTTTTCTATAGCATTACAATGGCTCAGATAGATTGGATGGGGGGTTCCTGCCCTCCATCCGGCCTGGTGCTGTCTCAATTCAGCAATCTCCACCCAACTCTGGACACTCTAATTTACTGCCCAACTCTGGGCGCTCTGATTTACTAGAGTCGGAGGGCCTCAAGGATCAGGGTGGTCCTCTCTCTTGCTGACCCCATGAGCCTCTGGCAGAGCTCGCATAGTCCGCACCAGCAGTTCTCTCAACATTCCCTCCCTTGGGGTTGGTCTCTTTCTTTCTTTATCAGAAACTCAGATCCCACTTCTGACATGATGTGTTAGACTGTCCTAACATCTTGGCGCCTGCATTCTCCTATAAACAGCAGTCATCAAAAAAATCCAAGTTTGAAAGACTTAATAATACACAGCCCATCTTTCAGCTTACCCAGTGTCTCTCGCGCCTCGCCCTTTTTATGCTCAGCTGGCTGAGGCAAGACTCCTCCCACTCGAATCGCAATTAACTTTTAAAGGTGAGGCCCTTAAAGGACCATACCCTTCCTCTTAAAGGTGAGGTTTCTTAAAGGGCCATATCCTTACTTGGAGATCAGGGCCCTCATCAGCCTATGGCTCAATCACCCTGCTACAGTGCAGATGTAATCCATCCGGACTAGGGATTATATCCTCTTTAAGTTTATTTCGTTTATCAATTAAATCTCCCCCTTTCTACGTTAGATGTCTTTATATCTTTTTTGATCATGTAATGTCATGTCCATCTTGTTAGTCTCTCTGGTAAATACCGAGACAAAGTAATTATTCAATATTTCTGCTATTTCGCTGTCATCACCTGTGAGTTTATTGTGTGTATCCCTTAATGGCCCTGTCCCTATCCTGATGTTTCTTTAGGTATTTATATGTCTGTACAATACTTCACTATTTATTCTTATATTCTTTGATAATTTAATTTTGTAATTCTTCTTTATTTTCCTAATGGTTTTTTTGACTTCTCTCCTAATCTCTTTGTCGTCCTTTCCTTTATTGTCTCTGTACTTAGTGTAAGTCTTTTTTTTTAGGTTTAATTCTAACTTATCTCTATATTGATCCATGGTATTTCATTATTGGATAGTTATTCTTGTTCTTTCGTGGAACATATTTCTCCTCATTGATCACTTTTTAAAAATATTTTCCATTGCTGACCTATTACTTTGCCTTTTTTCCCCCGATTTACTTTCCCAAGTTCCATTCTCATTTGCTATTTTTGTTGGGGAGGACAAAAAAACCCTCATTTTACCCAGAAGGAAAAGAGCTGTGGGATCTGTCTGTGCGGCAGGCCAGTGTCCTGGAAGGAACAGGGAACCCAGAACCAGATGTGGATTGAAACCGAGACGGTGTGGCCTTGGCAGAGCAGTGATTGGACGGGGGAGGACATCGGAGGGCCAATGGTGAGACAGAGTCAGCTGAAGCCTCCAAGCCAATGGGAGTGCCCTTGCTCGAAAACTCGGGACTGACTCACCACCGATACCGGGCTATTGTCTCCCCCACGGTTACACTATGGAGGGATATTATGCAGGCCTTCAGAAAACTAGGGAAACCAAAACAAACCGAGGGCCTACACAATGGCTACTGGAGTCCCACACCCTGCCAACCCAATTAACACCTACTCAACCCATGATTAGGTTAACATCAGGGATGGCCAATGGAAAAACCCCGCGAAATCCAACACTGCTGCATTTTTCAAAATCACAAGCCCACCAATGGAAAGGATTTATTTCAGCACGAAAGTCTGGCTGGATAACTGGCTATAAGAAGGGGTTACTGCCCCGACAAGTTATTCCGTTCTCGTGTACCAGCAAGCAGTCAGCCTTTCGACACAGAAGGAAGACTAGTGTCCGAAGACACCGGAGACAGAAGAAGCAAACCACCATCCCAAGACGGCATCAGTTCAGCCTCCTTTCGCTACTGGAGACTGAACCTTTTCTTTTTTTCCACAAGGATCTTCCCCTGAGAGCTGGACTCAGGTAGATCCACAGCAACAACAAGACGCAATAACAACTAAATTTCCAAGAAAATCACAACCGAAAAAGTAACTTCGATCCTGAAGATAGTAAAAGGAGAACCCCGAAACCGCGTTTTGACCTGGAAAGACTGTAAAGGCTGTGGGGAGTATAATCTCTGGTCCCCAGAACTCCCAACTCAGTTAGGTCAGGAAGGTGGGAGGTTGGGCATTGCACTGCTGTTAAACTTGTGTAAAAAATTTTGTTGTGTCCGTTTAGTGGGATTTAGGGGGATTGTTTTGTTGGTGTATTGCTGTTTGTTGAGATACACCTCGTCAAATAAATTGGAAGCTTAAAGTTCCTCTTGGAATCGCCTCGTCTCAGTTCTGTTGTATTACATCTCCTGATCGTGAGTCTTGTGTCAGAAAAGTGAAAGGGAAGCCAGGAGTGCCTCGAAAACGCTCAACTGTGTGCCACAGGCTAGGGAAGAAAGGGGTTCGGAGTGTTTGACACTCACAGGTGCCTCACAGGCTAGTCATAAGCTGTGGGGACGCACGAGTCTCAAAACCCCCTTCATAAGCTGTGGACACAGTCTCTCCAGGAGTGCTCTTGCAGCACTCAGGGTACCTCACAGGCCAGGCATAAGCTGTGAGGGCAGAAGCCCAGAGAGAGACACCCAAGGCACAACACTCCCCAGAACCCCTTACAGAACATGGTGACCACGGCAGGACATAAGCAAACAGGAGATGTTAATATAACAGATGAGGTGATAAGAGAGGAAACTAAAATGGAGGAGAGAATCTCCTCATACATTTTTGGCAAGGTGAACCTCACCAAACCTTGGGTGCAAGCCCTCACACGGGCAGAGCGCCCAGTGGATGCTGCTGCTCAGTGGACAGCAGGGAAGGACCACAACCACAGGGTGGAAAAGGCCATTTGGCTTATCTGCCTCACCCGCCAAGTCCGAAAGCTCGACCAGCGGGTGAAGGACTTGGAACAGAGTCTTCAGAAATCAGAGGAGCTCTCTGCTATCCAGTTGGGGACAACCTGCTGGCCGAATTAGCTGAGGAGCAGCAAGGGAATAGGCAGTTGGAGGAGACCTTCCGAAATAGCCGGAACTATCTTCAGTGTCAGGTCACTGAGGACAAGGGTAGTGAGGGGTCCCTCCGGGAACGGAACTCTCGGTACGCCCAGAAAATTAGAGAAATAGAGAATAAATTAAAAGATGTGCAGGCAGCTTATAAGGTGGCCAGTAGCAGTGAGTTTCAAAAGGCAGATCACGGTCCCTGCCAGGAGAGAATTAAAACTCTCGCCCACACTCTATCGCAGGCAAAGGGGATGGTCGCCCTGATAGGGTCTGGAGGGTCCACAGGGGACAAAGGAGAGTATTGGGGGGTAGAGGAGAATCCAAAGTCAAGAGACGCCCGACCAGCTCCTGAGGCACCGGTGGTTTGTCCGGTGGCATACCAGGAGGAGCGGGGCGCGCAGATAGTAGCATACCCAGGGCTGGGGGCAGGACCAATGTGTCCCGTTTGGCAGCAGGGATGTGAGGTTCCCGCCGAGGGTCAGTTAAGGGCAGGATCAGGTGACCAGGCACTGTCTGCTGCACCGGGTATGGTGGGACAGCGGAGGTAGAGGGACCAACGCAGAAAGATCCTGAACCAAGGCGGATGTGCCTGGTCAGGCAGCGCAAGTACGGTCCTCCACAGGGAGGTGGCCAAGGTCGAGGAGCGCTGGAGAGCGACTTTATTATTCCCCATGGAGTTCAATCACTCAGGGCCATGGTGGCCCATTTGGCCAAACTCACTCGCAGTGGAGACCTGTCTATCCACTTCATGGTGGTGATGCAGGCAGGGAAAATTAATGGGTGCGACGAGGAAGAGACAGCCAAGCTGCTGCTCTTCACTCTGGACAGCAAATTGTACCAGGCCCTGCCGGCAGAATGCCGGAGGGGACAGCGCACATTTACTGAGGTCCAGAGGACTGTCCTTGAGGCTATGGGCTTTGATGACGGCAGTCCTTTCGAACGGTTTGCAGATAGGCTGTGTGTGGTATACCACGCAGCCTGTGGGGAGCTCCTCGACCGGGTGAATCTTTCCGCGATACAGACTGGCCGCTGGCTGAGGATGCTGGTGGCAAACTGCTTGCCCCGGCTCAAGGCCAGGGCAGAACTGTGGTTCAATTCCCGGGACCCCAACCTCATCGAGGAAGTAGTGGTCAGGCAACTGGCACTGGTCCAACGGAATGGAGGAGGGGAGGAGGAGAAAACCTCCAAAGGTCGGGTAAATGAAGTAAAACCCAACTCGATTCCCAAAAGGGAATGGCACCAGGAGGGTGGCCGCTCGTCTGATAAGGAGGGAGTGTGCTACGGTGCGGGAAAGCTGGGCATTTTAAAAGGGATTGTAGGAGCCCAAAAAAGAGATATAGGGGGAGAAGTCCTTCAGGAGCCGCCCAGAGTGGGGGAAGTGGAGGGAGCTCCTCACCATCCCTTGACCAGATAGTAGCTGCAGTGAGGTCAGCGCTGGAGGGGACTGGGAAGGTAGCCACGGCAACAGGCAGGGAAGCACCAGCAACCCTGCAAGTGCAGAGGCCGTGACTAGCCCAGACCCAGCCTGCATACCTGTGCCCACTAGAATACGACCCCTGGGGATGACCCTGGGTCAAGATGGAGGTTGAGGGTGTACTGGGTACTTACCTTTTGGACACTGGTGCTTCCAGCACCATAGTCCATTCGGAGGACCCTGCAACCTCACCTCTATCAAACGGGGTGCCGTATCAACTAGTTGGGTTCACAGGAAATGTGAAGGCTGGGTTTTTCTCAGTCCCGCTCGCAGTTCGTTTAGGAGCACTCCAAACACAATGGAAGTGCGTCCTGATGAGCTGGGAGCAGGTGGGAAAAGGGATCTTGGCGGCTGATTTCATCATCGCTCGCCAGATCCTAGTAAACTTAAGGAATCACTGTCTATGGGGCACAGTGGGCACGGGAGCAGAGGGAGAAGTCATGGTTATTGATAAGAAACAGGGAAAAAGGACTCTGTGTACCGTGAAGCCAAAAAGGGGTTACGACCTGGAGGCTCTGGTTGGTAACACCCCGGCCGAGTACCGGGCCTATGTGCAAGCAAATTTTGCAGCATTTGCCACCCATAAACATGATTGTGGGAGAGTCACAGGAGTGGAGGTTAGAATAGATGGGGATCCCATGTCCTGCCCGCAAAAGCAGTATGGCTTTCCCCGAGAGGCAGAAGCAGACTTGGAGACAGCTTTAAGCTCGCTTGTCGAGCAGGATGTTTTGAGACCCATAGCTACCCATGTCAACTCCCCGCTTTGGCCGGTTAGGAAATCGGACAATTCTTGGAGGGCTACTGTGGATTACAGGATGATCAATAAAAACATCCCAGCTTGTGCCCCCACAGTAGCGGCGGTTGCAGATCTGATCGGGGAAATCCCTGCATCCGCAACCACGTTCACAGTGTTGGACATATCCAACGGGTTCTGGTCTATCCCTGTACAGAGGGAAGACCAGAACAAGTTTGCCTTCACCTTCCGGGAACAGCAATATACATGGAGCTGCCTCCCACAGGGCTTTCATAATAGTCCCAGCATCTTTCACCAATGCATGGCGAACTGCTTAAAAGGCTTCAGCCAACCACACCAGCTGGCAGTGAGGAACACGGTCCACTGCTGGCCGAGCTGCTGGTCTTACTGAAGGAAGGGGGTTTTAAAGTTAACCCCAAGAAAGCCCAGACAGGTCTAGGGGAAGTAAAATTTCTGGGCCTGACGATAAGGGCAGGAGAAAGGGCCATTGATGAGGCTAGAAGAAAGGCAGTGCAGGAACTCCCTGTCCCTAGGGATGTGTCGGGGGTAAGGTCTTTCCTGGGAATCACTGGCTACTGTAGGGACTTCATCAAAGACTATGCAGCCACTGCCGCCCCTCTGCTCAGACTCCTACACAAGGGGGTCGAGTGGGAATGGGACGAGGGCTGTGAGGCAGCATTTGTCCGTCTGAAGAGAGACCTGCAGGTAGCACCAGCCCTAGGGGAAATTGATGGAGGGGAGGAATTTTTCCTGGAGGTGGCAGCCAGTGGCGACAGCTTAAGTGCAGTGTTGCTCCAGGAGCGAAACGGTCAGCTGAGACCAGTGGTGTACTCCTCCAGGGTCCTCACGGAGGTAGAAAAGGGATACTCCAATTGTGAGAGGCACTTGCTTGCCACCCACTGGGCAGTAAAGAGAGCTCAGATCTTCACCGGAATATCCCCCATTACACTCCTCACCCATCATACCCCGACACAGATGCTGTTGGACGGGAGGATTAAGGACGGGACAGTGAGCAGTGCTAGGATCACTCGCTGGACCCTCCTCCTCTCCAAAATGGCATCAAAAGTGAAGAGCCTCTGCGAGCCCAGGCTCACAGCAAATCTAATCTATCCAGGGCAGCTGCGTAGATGCTCAGTGGAAGGGGTATGGGACATCAACTTTGGATTTCGGGCAGGGATACACCCCACAGACCGCGAGATCTACGTTGATGGCTCCAGTTCAGTGTCCGCGGGTACAAGACTCACGGGCTGCGGAGTTTGGGACCCCAAGGCAGGGATTGCCTTGGCTCTTAAACTCCCATGCACCCTGAGCGCCCAGCAGGCGGAACTCTCGGTGGTGATGTATGTGGTCACACATCCCGAGGAATTCCCTATCCCATACACGATTTGCTCGGACAGCATGTTCACTTGCAATTCATGTACAGATATCTGGTAATTTGGTCACGCCGGGGGTACACCTCTGTGGATGGGAAGCCCCTTGTGACCAAACCCCTGCTAGAAAAGATCATGGCTGCAGTGGGAGAAACCGGGGATGTGTATATCCATAAGGTGAAGGCCCACTCCAAAACTGAGCCATGGGGGAAGGTAACCAGCAGGCAGACCTGCTGGCAAAGAAAGGTGCTCGTACAGGTTGCCTATGGGACCCATACGAGGCAGGCAGGATAGCAGCAGCAAGAAGCAAGCCAGGGACACAAGGGAGCATAGGGGTGGCGGTGGCCCCAGACCTTAAAGTAGTCCAGATGCAGGATCCGGCCCTGAAGGCTGCCTTGGCTGCTATCAAAAAGGGGGAAAAGGCTGAGGGCCCGTACAGTGCTTCAGATATTACTGTGCGGGAAGGCATGTTGTTTAAAGGGGACAAATGGGTAGTGCCTGTTGAGTCCTTAACTCTTGAACATAATCACACGAGGCACGTACTGCAGACACAGTCACTCTGTGACCTTCACCTTTATTCCCTGGACCAAAGAGTGCTGGCCCTACGAGGGACCTCCCCTTATATACCTGAATCTCCAGATAAGGAGTGTCTCCCACAAGTACACCCACTGTGGTCAAGGTGTTCATTTCTAGTGAGTATGTACAGTATGTAGTGGTTACATAAGGGTTACAATGTATAAGGATTACAGTAGTATGCTGGTTACATACATGACATCACCTCCCCCCTCACGTCTTTTTGACTCAAAGGTTAAGTCTATCAGGTGGTCGACGCTCTCTCGTGGAGCGACGCAGTTGAGGCTCTGGTGGCTGAGCCTTGGCATGTGTCTCTGTCATCTGTGGTGATTCCGGCCTGTCCGGGCTGGCCGCAGGGACTGTGCATGCTGGTGATTGTCCTTGTTGCTCGTCCACTGGCTGGATGTGGTTGACATCTCATGCTCTTCTTCATGTTCATCGGTGTCTATGCTGAACTTTTTCTTTACTTGGTCTAAGTGTTTGCGGCATATCTGCCCATTATTGAGTCTGACCACTATGACCCTGTTTCCCTCTTTACCAATTACGGTGCCCTCCAGCCACTTGGTTCCCAATGCATGGTTAAGTACAAATATCAGATCATCCATTTCTAAACACCTCTCCCTTGAGCTACGCTCGTGGCACTCGGTTTGGGACTGGCGCTTGCCCTCAACAATGTCTTCCAGGGTTGGGTGGATGAGGGACAGCCGCGTTTTGAGCGTACGTTTCATGAGGAGTTCCGCTGGCAAACTCCCGTGAACGAGTGTGGCCGGGACCTATAGGTCAGCAGGAGGCACAATGGGCGGTACTGCAGAGAGGGTCCTTGGATGCGGAGCATGCCTTGCTTTATGACTTGGACCGCCTGTTCTGCCTGGCCATTAGAAGCCGGCTTGAACGGTGCCGTCCGGACATGTTTAATGCCATTACCCGACATAAAGTCCTGGAATTCATGGCTGATGAAACACAGGCCAGTGTCGCTGTCATGTATCTTACATTACTGAATATAACTGTATCTTACCATGCTAGACATGACTGTAACTGGATAAGACCTGTAACAATAAGCATACCTTACTACCAGGGGTGCACTTGCAGGAGACACTCCATACCTGTCCCACTGAGGTATATAAAGGGAGGTCTCAGGCAAGTGCAGCACTGGAGAGCTGGAATTAAAGGTGCAGGTCCTGAGTGACCTTGACTTCAGCATGTGTCTCGTGTAAGTCAGTACATTAGAGTCAGGACTTAACAGTGGCGACGAGTTATGGGATCACAGAATCCACAGAATGGCTACCAACAGCTCAGATGAGAACTACAATGCTGGAAACAATTGGGATGACTTTATAGAAAGGCTCCAGCAAAACTTTGTAACCAAAGACTGGTTAGGTGACGATAAGGCAGACAAGAGAAGAGCCCATCTCTTGACCAGCTGTGGCTCGAAAACATACGCTTTAATGAAAGACCTGCTGGCACCCGAAAAACCAGCAAGCAAGTCGTTTGAGGAGTTGAGCACACTGGTGAGAGACCACCTGAAGCCAGCGAGCAGCCTACACATGGCCAGACACAGGTTCTACAACTACAGACGCTGTGTGGGCCAGAGCATACTCGACTTCGTGGCGGAACTTCGGAGGCTGGCTAGTTCATGTGAGTTCCCCGATGAACTAAGGAGAGAAGTACTGAGAGACTTTTTTATTGAAGGAATAGGCAACGCAGGCATATTCCGAAAGCTTATAGAGACTAAGAACTTGACTCTGGAGGCAGCAGCACTGGTCGCACAGACGTTCTTGGCAGGCGAAGAAGAAATGAGGCTGATCTATACTTCAGGTATGACAATCAACGAGGCATTGGAACAAGGGGTTCACATTGTGAAACAAACCGCTACCCCCACACACAGACAAAGGCAGGAGAGCAGGCCTTCAACAGCAGACAGTGGCGCCAGAAGTCATCAAAATCAAGGGCCACATGAACGGCCGATCACACCTCATCAACCCACAATGCGAGCAATCAACAACAGATTGAGAGAAGCTCAAGGGAGATCAGCCAGACGCAGCTCATCCTTCGGAAACAATGGAAACGGTCTGTGTTGGAGATGTGGGGGAAGGCACTCAACCAGGGTGTGTCGATTTCAGCATGCCGTTTGCAGAAACTGCAACTACACAGGGCATCTGGCTCGCATGTGCAGAAAAACAGCAGCTCGGCTGGTATACGAATCGGAAGGGTTGGAAAGCGGACCAGAAGACGGTTGGAACAGTGGGTTAACACGATCAATATCCACTGTTCTTACACCAAGACGCCTCCAATTATGATGAGGGTTCTACTCAACGGGATACCCGTCAACATGGAACTGGACACGGGGGCCAGTCAATCCCTCATGAGCGTTCAACAATTTGAACAGCTGTGGCCGCACAAAAGCAACAGACCAAAACTCACAAGGATCGACACCAAACTAAGGACCTATACGAAAGAAATCGTCCCAGTCCTTGGCAGCGCCATGCTCTCGGTCACACACAAAGGGATGGTGAACCGACTTTCCCTGTGGATTGTCCCCGGGGATCTCCCAGCCCTGTTGGGGAGAAGCTGGCTAGCAGAACTTAATTGGAAATGGGATGATGTTCACGCCATGTCGTCAGAGGAACGGACCTCCTGCTCAACAGTTCTAAGCCGTTTTGAACATCCCTTTCAGCCAGGTGTGGGCACCTTCAAAGGGACTAAAGTTAGAATCTACAACACACAGAATGCCAGACCGGTCCATCACAAGGCTAGAGCTGTGCCTTATGTGATGAGGGAAAAGATTGAAAACAAACTGGACCGGCTTCTGCAGAAGGCATAATTTCTCCCGTGGAATTCAGCGACTGGGTAAGCCCCATCATAAGAACATAAGAATTAGGAACAGGAGTAGGCCATCGTGCCCCTCGAGCCTGCTCCGCCATTCAACAAGATCATGGCTGATCTGGCCGTGGACTCAGCTCCACTTACCCGCCCGCTCCCCGTAACCCTTAATTCCCTTATTGGTTAAAAATCTATCTATCTGTGATTTGAATACATTCAATGAGCTAGCCTCAACTGCTTCCTTGGGCAGAGAATTCCACAGATTCACAACCCTCTGGGAGAAGAAATTCCTTCTCAACTCGGTTTTAAATTGGCTCCTCCGTATTTTGAGGCTGTGCCCCCTAGTTCTAGTCTTCCCCACCAGTGGAAACAACCTCTCTGCCTCTATCTTGTCTATCCCTTTCATTATTTTAAATGTTTCTATAAGATCACCCCTCATCCTTCTGAACCCCAATAAGTAAAGACCCAGTCTACTCAATCTATCATCATAAGGTAACCCCCTCATCTCTGGAACCAGCCTAGTGAATCGTCTCTGTACCCCCTCCAAAGCTAGTATATCCTTCCTTAAGTAAGGTGACCAAAACTGCACGCAGTACTCCAGGTGCAGCCTCACCAATACCCTGTACAGTTGCAGCAGTACCTCCCTGCTTTTGTACTCCATCCCTCTCGCAATGAAGGCCAACATTCCATTCGCCTTCCTGATTACCTGCTTCATCTGCAAACTATCCTTCTGTCATTCATGCCCAAGGAACCAATCGTGAAGCAGTGGAGGCGTGTCCTGCTTAGTAGGAGCTGTGAGCAGTGAGGAGAGCAGCCATCAACTTGAGCTCCTGCCTGTAGAGCCCTGAGACCAGCCCAGGAACAGAAGGAAGGAAGGGGCTTTCACTACAACTTCTATCCAGAGGGAGAGGAGGAGAACAGAAAACATTTCATTTTCAACAACTTTACCATTCTGCAAGGAGTTGGAGAGAGGGGGAAAAACCACCAACAACATCCAGTGTGGAAGGAGGGAGACTCAACTACTCTACAGGTGGGTGTGGGTGCATTTCCCCAAAAACAGACTTTGTTGTATCGGTGGGGGGAGGAAAGAAGACCACTGAGGGCCGGAACATCGCGGGGGGTGTGTGTGTGTGTGTGTGGTAGTGTGCGTGGGGGCCGTGCTTACAACTAGGCCCCCCCCACAATTGAAACCCCCCCCACCCCCAATTGCCTAGCCTGGGATAGCTGGAGCTACCAGGCTGAAGATTTTCATTAATCACCCAATTAAAGATCGTTAGGAGTGCCTGGTGGCTCCAGCTACCCCAGGTGAAGACATCTTCTCCCCCCACCTGAAGACCACCTCAAAGACTTTTGTGTTTTGCCATCTGGGGAGTGCACCCACCCACAGCTGCGACGAGAGACCTGCCCTCGCAGCCCCCCCCCTTCCCACCCCCCTCTCTCTTTTCTCTGTTACTCTGTTTCTCCCCTCTCTCTCTGAGAGCCCTTCCTTCCAAATTTAATTTAAAAAACAAACAATTTAAGACAACTGAGCAGAGGGAGCAAGGCCCCTCCCCAATTGCCAACTAGGGGAGAGGTGTGCCTCATTAAGGGCTCCTCTGCTCAGTCAATCTACAAGAGGCCTAATAAAGACCATTAAGGCCTGTGACTTTGGGGTGGGTGTAGCCCTTAAAGGGACCCCGTGATGGCGACCCCATCCACGCCGGTGGCAGGGCCAGCAAGGTCGTATGCGCAGGCGGTGTCCACATCCACGGCACCTCCTGCGCCAGCCGCTGCCCTGCCACCTTTCAGACTAATAACAAAAAAACACGGGGTCAAGAGCTACACTCACCCCACAATGAGCATCGAGGAGTGCGTGCGGGCGATGGCTGGGGTAGTCGGCCCCTCGGCCATTGTCGCAGCCTCCAAGATGTCTGGGAAGGCCGTGTTCTTCCTGGGGTCGGAGCGGGCGGTGTCCCTGGCCCTTGAAAAGGGGCTCACGGTGGGCGGGACGTTCCTGCCGGTGGACCCTCTCGAGGCCACCGCGCAGAGGGTCATCATTTCAAACGTCCCGCCCTTTGTTCCCGCTGAGCTCCTCCTCCCTCACCTACACCAACTGGGGGAGGTAAGGTCGGGGATCAACCCCATACCGCTCGGCCTCAGGGAGAACAGCCTGCGCCACGTGTTCTCCTTCCGCCGCCAGCTCTTTGTCCGGCTGGCGCGGGAGGACACGACGGAGGGGAACTTTAATGTGGTGCACGAGGGGACTGCCTACCGCGTCTTCTGGACGTCGGACGGCGTGCGGTGCCATGCCTGTAGGGAGGTGGGGCATGTTCGTAAGAACTGCCCCGCCTCCAAGGCCGCCAAACCACCGAAGGCGGCCAAGGCTGGCACCGCCGCCACCCCTCCCCCTAGTTGCGTCCGCGTGCCGGGAGCCATGGGTGCGCGGGCATCGTCGGAGGCCTTTGTTTTCAGGGCCTCCGGCGGGGGGGAGGGAGAGCGTTCGACCGGAAAGAAGGCGCGGAAGAAGGCGAAACATCTCGAGGCGGGTCCCCTCGGTGCGCCGGAAAGTCTGACCACCGCGCTCAGCCCAACCCAGTCACCGGCGAGCGCGGGGTGCCCCGAGCCCGTGCCCGGGCCCTTGAATACCACCACAGAGGGGCCCAGGCGCGGGCAAGAAAAGGAAAAGGGGGGGGCGGAGCGGGAGGCCTCGGCAGACATGGAGGTCTCCCTGACTCCGCGCGCCCCCAGGAACAAAAAGAGGCACCGCCCCAATGAGGCGGAGGGGGAACAACATCCCTCCGCGGAGGAGGCGGTGCCCGCCGCGTGTCCCGCGTCCCCCACCAGCGCCCCCAAATTGCGCTGCAGGCGCGAGGAGTCTTTCCCCGGGGAGGGTGAGACAGTTGAGGCTGCCCAGCCTCTGCCTCCCGGGGATGGAGTGGAAGATCTGCCTGTCGTGGGGGGCGTGGGGACCGCGGAGGAATGCGTAGCCGCCGGGCCGGGCGTCCCGGGGACTGAGGCGGGCGAGGCCGAAAAGGCCGAACCTGAGCCCGCCCAGCCAATACCCAACTTCCCCCGGGAGACGCTCGACCCGGCAGAGAATGAAACAAATAATTATGACACTGTAGATGCTGGGCCGGGGGGTGGCAGCGGGGAGGGGGAGGAACACCCACCCTCGCCCCTTACTTTGGAGCTGGAGCACTTGGAGGGCCTGGGGATTTCCTATGGCCGGGTCTCTCCTTGTTCTCCGGTTCCTGGGGCGGAGGGGGAACCCCTTCCGCTGTCATTTCCCGACCCGGCACCATTTTTAAAAGAGCCCAGTGGGGACTCCTCTGCCGACGATCCTGGGGGTGGGATCGGGGCAGTGCCAGGGCCGGTTGGAGCGGCCGGTTCATTTGCCGTACCTTGTGCGGTCGATGGGCCGGCTGCTGGCGGCCACCTCCCGGAGGAGGACGGGGACTCGGTGGGGGACGCGGGTGAAGACCTAGAGACCACCGCCAGGGAGGCGGTGGATCTGCTCGCGGCCGCCGCTGAGGCCCTCCTCGTTCCTGCAAAGGAACTCCGGGACTTTTTGGCCCAGAGCCGGGGTCGCCGCGACCAAGCCCGACTGGCCCTGGAAAAATGGTCCGAGCCGGAGCTGATCAAGGGGTCCGTCCGCGCCGCCGTTAAAACCTTGGCCGCGGGCGGGCCCTTGACAAAGGAGCAGCACCTTGAGCTGCGCGAGCTCGAGGGACTCCTCGCTGGGCTGCGGAGGGAGCGGAGTTCAACAAAAGACTTCGCTCCCTCCCCCACAATAGGTTAAGGTAGAGGTTGCACTATGCTTTTGCCATGAAGATAACCATAGCCAGCCTCAACATCAACGGCGGCAGAGGGGCACGCCGTAGATTTGACAATTTTTCGCTCCTGCGGGAGGGGAAATATGCGGTGTGCTTCCTGCAAGAAACCCACACCGTTCCGGGAGACGAAGCCACGTGGCTCCTGGAATGGCAAGGAGAGGTCCGCATGAGCCACCTCACCGCCATTTCAAGTGGGGTGGCCATCTTGCTGGGCCCGCATTTTCAGCCGGAGATCTTGGGGGTCGAGGAGCCCGTGCCAGGCCGCTTGCTGCACGTAACGGTTCGCCTGGGGGACGTGCCGCTCCATCTCGTGAACGTGTACGCCCCTCATCCCGGCCCGCAGCAGACGCGCTTCTTTGAAGAGGTGTCCGCTCTTCTTGGCTCCGTCGACGTCGGCGACTGCATTGTCCTCGGGGGGGATTTTAACTGCACCCTCGAGGCGAGGGACCGCTCCGGTGCCCCGCAGTGCATGACGGCGATGGAGAAGTTGAGGGACCTGGTCGGGTCCTTCGACTTGGTGGACGTCTGGCGAAATCTCCACCCCGACTCCAGCGCCTTTACTTGGGTGAGGCCTGGAGTTGGATGGTCTAGAGTCGACCGCCTTTACGTGTCTCGGGCGTACGTTTCCTGCGTCCCGGCGGCCTCCATGCGGCCGGTGCCGTGCTCGGACCACCACCTGGTGTGGGCGGAGCTCGCTTCGCTCCGCGCGAGGACGGGGTCCGCGTACTGGCACTTTAACAACCGGCTGCTGGAGGACGTGCGGTTCCAGGACTCGTTCCGTCGATTCTGGTCCGACTGGAGAAGGAAGCAGGGGGGCTTCCCCTCCTTGAGGCTATGGTGGGACGTGGGCAAGGCTCACGTCCGCGTCTTCTGTCAAGAGTACGCGAGGGGGTCGACCAAGAGGCGGGCGGCCAGAGTCGGGCGCCTAGAAAAAGAGGTGCTCGACCTGGAAGCCCGTCTCGGTCAAGTCGTCCAGGACCCGGCCCTGCGGACGGTGTACGAAGCGAAGAAGGCCGCGCTGAAGGACCTGCAGCTCGTCGGGTCCCGAGGCGCGTTCGTGAGGTCGCGGATCCGGTTCCTGCGGGATCTGGACCGCGGCTCCCCCTTCTTCTACTCGCTGGAAAAAAGGCAGAGTGTCCGTAAGCAGCTCTTGACGCTGCTGGCCGACGACGGCTCTCTCGTCTCGGATCCGGAGGGCGTCAACAACAGGGTCCGTGAATATTACGGGACTCTGTTCTCTCCGGATCCGTCCAGCGAGGAAGCGCGTAGAGTTTTGTGGGAGGACCTGCCGAAGGTCGGCCCGGAGGGCGCCGAAAATCTGGAAGCTCCGCTAAGCCTGGCGGAGCTGACCGGTGCCCTCGCCCGGCTCTCGAGGGGAAAATCCCCGGGGCTGGACGGGCTGACCGTGGAGTTCCACAGGGCGTTCTGGGACGTCCTGGGGAGCGACTACGCGCGGGTCCTGGGGGAAAGTCTGGCGACCGGGGAGATGCCCCTCTCTTGGCGCAGGGCAGTCATCGTCCTGCTGCCTAAGAAGGGCGATCTCCGCCTCCTTAAGAACTGGCGCCCGGTCTCCCTCCTCAGCACGGACTACAAAATCTTCGCCAGGGCGATGTCTGCTCGCCTTGGTGCCGTGCTGGACCACATGATCCACCCCGACCAGTCATACACGGTCCCGGGCCGGACAATCCACGACAACATCCATCTGGTCCGGGACCTCATCCATTGCTCCCAGGAGGCTGGTCTGTCGGTCGCCTTCCTATCCCTCGACCAAGAGAAGGCGTTCGACAGGGTGGATCACGACTATCTGCTCGGAACTCTGCGCGCTTTCGGGTTCGGGACGCATTTCGTCGCCCGGATCCGACTTTTGTACGCCGCCGCGGAGTGTCTGATTAAGGTTAACGGGTCCTTGACGGCGCCCCTTCGCTTTAGGAGAGGGGTGCGCCAGGGATGCCCCATGTCCGGCCAGTTATACGCCGTTTGCGTGGAGCCTTTCCTGCGCCTCTTGCGGACGAGGTTGACGGGACTGGCTCTGCAAGGGCCGGGCGTGGAGGTCGTCCTCTCGGCTTACGCCGATGACGTGCTCCTCGCGGTAGAGGATCCCGCTGACCTGCGGAGGATGCGTGAGTGCCAGGAGATTTACTCGGCCGCGTCCTCCGCCAGGATCAACTGGGAGAAATGTTCCGGACTCCTGGTGGGTCAGTGGCGGGTGGACTCCCTGCCGGAGGAGCTCAGGCCTTTTGCCTGGAGCACGACCCATCTCCTCTATCTGGGAGTCTACCTTAGCCCCGACGAGGAAGCCTGGCCGGCGAACTGGCAGGAGCTGGAGGCCAAGGTCGCCGCTCGCCTAGGGCGCTGGACAGGACTGCTCCGAGTGCTGTCCTACAGGGGTCGAGCGCTAGTCATAAACCAGCTGGTGGCCGCAATGCTGTGGTACCGGCTGGTCACTTTGACCCCTCCCCCTGCGTTTGTCGCCAAGATACAGAAGAAGCTGGTGGACTTCTTCTGGAACAACAGGAAGCACTGGGTCTCTGTCGCGGTCTTGAGTCTCCCGCTTGAGGAGGGCGGTCAGTCGTTGGTGTGCGTCAGCGCCCAGCTCGCGACTTTCCGTCTTCAGACCCTGCAGAGATACCTTTACGTCGAGCCCCCTCCTAGGTGGTGTGCTCTGGCGAGGTATTTCTTCCGCCAGCAGCTCGACCTCAATTATGACACGCAGCTCCTGTTTGTGAACTTGGGGGGTGCCAGGACCGCCCTCCGGGAGCTGCCTGTCTTTTACAGGGAACTCATCAGGGTCTGGAACAAAGTCTCCACCAAGCGCAGCTCTCCGCCGGCTGGAGTGGCGGCCGTCCTGCAGGAACCGCTGCTCGGGAATCCGTACCTCCACGGCCGAGGCTTCATGTGGCGGTCGGAAGAGAGGGCTGTGGCTGGTGAGGTGACCAGGGTCAGGGACCTGCTCGATGGCGGAGGAGCGGGCTGGATGGCGCCAGTCACGCTGGCGCGGCGCCTAAATTCTGCCAACGTCCGCCGCGCGGCCGATGCCATCGAGTCGCTAAAAACAGCTCTGGGCCCTGACTCCGTTAGGTGTATCGAGGAGGCTCAAGCACGTGGGGAGATCCCGTCCGAACTGACCCCCGTCCGGACGGAATTCCTCATCGGCGCCAAACCCCGGAACCTCCCTCGGGGGCCGGCGCCTCACAACTTGAGCCGCCTCGGGGAAATCCCCTCCGTGCCTTTCAGTTCCGCGCGGAGGGGTTTCCTGTACGGGCTGCTCCTGCACACCCTCAACTTTGCCATCCTCGCCGGCCGTCCGGACACGCCATGGCGTACCATCTTGCCGTCCGGAGGAGGCGGGGGTCCCCGATGGAGGGCACTCTACGCAGGGGTCCTCCCACTATTCATCGGGGACTTGGCCTGGAGGGTGGTGCACGGAGCAGTGCCGTGCAACAAATTTTTAAGCCGGTTCACGGACTCCCAGGCCGCCTGCAATTTCTGCGGTCTGGAGGAGTCCGTGTTCCATGTTTTTATGGAGTGCACAAGGTTGCAGCCCCTGTTCCATTATTTGAAGGGGCTGCTCCTGAAATTCTGGCTGCACTTCAGTCCCACTCTCCTGATCTTTGGGCACCCTGTGCGGAGGGGAGCGGGTAGGTCCGAAGGCCTCCTCGTAGGACTGCTCCTGGGCACGGCCAAGGGTGCCATCAGCCGGTCCAGGCAGCGGGCGGTCGAGGGGGTCGTTCAACCTGACTGCCTGCCTCTCTTCCGCTCTTACATCCGGTCCAGGGTGTCCTTGGAGATGGAGCACGCGGTGTCCACCGGTACGCTCGCGGCCTTCCGCGAGAGGTGGGCACCGGAGGGACTGGAGTGCATCATCACGCCCGGCAACCAAATTTTAATTTGATTTTACGTTTTTTTAAGTTTAATTTGTTTTAATTGCCGGTGCTTTTAGTGTCCCCCTTCCCTTTTATAGGGGGCACTGGGGAAAATTGTGAATTTAGTGCCCAAAAAAAAACCAAAAAAGAAAAACACAAAAAAAAAACAAAAAAAAAAAAAGGGGGAAAAAAAAAAAAAGGGCCTTGTAATGTCTGGAGTGTCACCCAGGTCGGGTGGCACCGTTTAATGTTTTTATGTTTTGCAGGTAAACTTAAAAGAGTTTCATGCCCAAGGAACCAATCGTGAAGCAGTGGAGGCGTGTCCTGCTTAGTAGGAGCTGTGAGCAGTGAGGAGAGCAGCCATCAACTTGAGCTCCTGCCTGTAGAGCCCTGAGACCAGCCCAGGAACAGAAGGAAGGAAGGGGCTTTCACTACAACTTCTATCCAGAGGGAGAGGAGGAGAACAGAAAACATTTCATTTTCAACAACTTTACCATTCTGCAAGGAGTTGGAGAGAGGGGGAAAAACCACCAACAACATCCAGTGTGGAAGGAGGGAGACTCAACTACTCTACAGGTGGGTGTGGGTGCATTTCCCCAAAAACAGACTTTGTTGTATCGGTGGGGGGAGGAAAGAAGACCACTGAGGGCCGGAACATCGCGGGGGGTGTGTGTGTGTGTGTGTGGTAGTGTGCGTGGGGGCCGTGCTTACAACTAGGCCCCCCCCACAATTGAAACCCCCCCCACCCCCAATTGCCTAGCCTGGGATAGCTGGAGCTACCAGGCTGAAGATTTTCATTAATCACCCAATTAAAGATCGTTAGGAGTGCCTGGTGGCTCCAGCTACCCCAGGTGAAGACATCTTCTCCCCCCACCTGAAGACCACCTCAAAGACTTTTGTGTTTTGCCATCTGGGGAGTGCACCCACCCACAGCTGCGACGAGAGACCTGCCCTCGCAGCCCCCCCCCTTCCCACCCCCCTCTCTCTTTTCTCTGTTACTCTGTTTCTCCCCTCTCTCTCTGAGAGCCCTTCCTTCCAAATTTAATTTAAAAAACAAACAATTTAAGACAACTGAGCAGAGGGAGCAAGGCCCCTCCCCAATTGCCAACTAGGGGAGAGGTGTGCCTCATTAAGGGCTCCTCTGCTCAGTCAATCTACAAGAGGCCTAATAAAGACCATTAAGGCCTGTGACTTTGGGGTGGGTGTAGCCCTTAAAGGGACCCCGTGATGGCGACCCCATCCACGCCGGTGGCAGGGCCAGCAAGGTCGTATGCGCAGGCGGTGTCCACATCCACGGCACCTCCTGCGCCAGCCGCTGCCCTGCCACCTTTCAGACTAATAACAAAAAAACACGGGGTCAAGAGCTACACTCACCCCACAATGAGCATCGAGGAGTGCGTGCGGGCGATGGCTGGGGTAGTCGGCCCCTCGGCCATTGTCGCAGCCTCCAAGATGTCTGGGAAGGCCGTGTTCTTCCTGGGGTCGGAGCGGGCGGTGTCCCTGGCCCTTGAAAAGGGGCTCACGGTGGGCGGGACGTTCCTGCCGGTGGACCCTCTCGAGGCCACCGCGCAGAGGGTCATCATTTCAAACGTCCCGCCCTTTGTTCCCGCTGAGCTCCTCCTCCCTCACCTACACCAACTGGGGGAGGTAAGGTCGGGGATCAACCCCATACCGCTCGGCCTCAGGGAGAACAGCCTGCGCCACGTGTTCTCCTTCCGCCGCCAGCTCTTTGTCCGGCTGGCGCGGGAGGAGACGACGGAGGGGAACTTTAATGTGGTGCACGAGGGGACTGCCTACCGCGTCTTCTGGACGTCGGACGGCGTGCGGTGCCATGCCTGTAGGGAGGTGGGGCATGTTCGTAAGAACTGCCCCGCCTCCAAGGCCGCCAAACCACCGAAGGCGGCCAAGGCTGGCACCGCCGCCACCCCTCCCCCTAGTTGCGTCCGCGTGCCGGGAGCCATGGGTGCGCGGGCATCGTCGGAGGCCTTTGTTTTCAGGGCCTCCGGCGGGGGGGAGGGAGAGCGTCCGACCGGAAAGAAGGCGCGGAAGAAGGCGAAACATCTCGAGGCGGGTCCCCTCGGTGCGCCGGAAAGTCTGACCACCGCGCTCAGCCCAACCCAGTCACCGGCGAGCGCGGGGTGCCCCGAGCCCGTGCCCGGGCCCTTGAATACCACCACAGAGGGGCCCAGGCGCGGGCAAGAAAAGGAAAAGGGGGGGGCGGAGCGGGAGGCCTCGGCAGACATGGAGGTCTCCCTGACTCCGCGCGCCCCCAGGAACAAAAAGAGGCACCGCCCCAATGAGGCGGAGGGGGAACAACATCCCTCCGCGGAGGAGGCGGTGCCCGCCGCGTGTCCCGCGTCCCCCACCAGCGCCCCCAAATTGCGCTGCAGGCGCGAGGAGTCTTTCCCCGGGGAGGGTGAGACAGTTGAGGCTGCCCAGCCTCTGCCTCCCGGGGATGGAGTGGAAGATCTGCCTGTCGTGGGGGGCGTGGGGACCGCGGAGGAATGCGTAGCCGCCGGGCCGGGCGTCCCGGGGACTGAGGCGGGCGAGGCCGAAAAGGCCGAACCTGAGCCCGCCCAGCTATTACCCAACTTCCCCCGGGATTTGCTCGACCCGGCAGAGAATGAAACAAATAATTATGACACTGTAGATGCTGGGCCGGGGGGTGGCAGCGGGGAGGGGGAGGAACACCCACCCTCGCCCCTTACTTTGGAGCTGGAGCACTTGGAGGGCCTGGGGATTTCCTATGGCCGGGTCTCTCCTTGTTCTCCGGTTCCTGGGGCGGAGGGGGAACCCCTTCCGCTGTCATTTCCCGACCCGGCACCATTTTTAAAAGAGCCCAGTGGGGACTCCTCTGCCGACGATCCTGGGGGTGGGATCGGGGCAGTGCCAGGGCCGGTTGGAGCGGCCGGTTCATTTGCCGTACCTTGTGCGGTCGATGGGCCGGCTGCTGGCGGCCACCTCCCGGAGGAGGACGGGGACTCGGTGGGGGACGCGGGTGAAGACCTAGAGACCATCGCCAGGGAGGCGGTGGATCTGCTCGCGGCCGCCGCTGAGGCCCTCCTCGTTCCTGCAAAGGAACTCCGGGACTTTTTGGCCCAGAGCCGGGGTCGCCGCGACCAAGCCCGACTGGCCCTGGAAAAATGGTCCGAGCCGGAGCTGATCAAGGGGTCCGTCCGCGCCGCCGTTAAAACCTTGGCCGCGGGCGGGCCCTTGACAAAGGAGCAGCACCTTGAGCTGCGCGAGCTCGAGGGACTCCTCGCTGGGCTGCGGAGGGAGCGGAGTTCAACAAAAGACTTCGCTCCCTCCCCCACAATAGGTTAAGGTAGAGGTTGCACTATGCTTTTGCCATGAAGATAACCATAGCCAGCCTCAACATCAACGGCGGCAGAGAGGCACGCCGTAGATTTGACAATTTTTCGCTCCTGCGGGAGGGGAAATATGCGGTGTGCTTCCTGCAAGAAACCCACACCGTTCCGGGAGACGAAGCCACGTGGCTCCTGGAATGGCAAGGAGAGGTCCGCATGAGCCACCTCACCGCCATTTCAAGTGGGGTGGCCATCTTGCTGGGCCCGCATTTTCAGCCGGAGATCTTGGGGGTCGAGGAGCCCGTGCCAGGCCGCTTGCTGCACGTAACGGTTCGCCTGGGGGACGTGCCGCTCCATCTCGTGAACGTGTACGCCCCTCATCCCGGCCCGCAGCAGACGCGCTTCTTTGAAGAGGTGTCCGCTCTTCTTGGCTCCGTCGACGTCGGCGACTGCATTGTCCTCGGGGGGGATTTTAACTGCACCCTCGAGGCGAGGGACCGCTCCGGTGCCCCGCAGTGCATGACGGCGATGGAGAAGTTGAGGGACCTGGTCGGGTCCTTCGACTTGGTGGACGTCTGGCGAAATCTCCACCCCGACTCCAGCGCCTTTACTTGGGTGAGGCCTGGAGTTGGATGGTCTAGAGTCGACCGCCTTTACGTGTCTCGGGCGTACGTTTCCTGCGTCCCGGCGGCCTCCATGCGGCCGGTGCCGTGCTCGGACCACCACCTGGTGTGGGCGGAGCTCGCTTCGCTCCGCGCGAGGACGGGGTCCGCGTACTGGCACTTTAACAACCGGCTGCTGGAGGACGTGCGGTTCCAGGACTCGTTCCGTCGATTCTGGTCCGACTGGAGAAGGAAGCAGGGGGGCTTCCCCTCCTTGAGGCTATGGTGGGACGTGGGCAAGGCTCACGTCCGCGTCTTCTGTCAAGAGTACGCGAGGGGGTCGACCAAGAGGCGGGCGGCCAGAGTCGGGCGCCTAGAAAAAGAGGTGCTCGACCTGGAAGCCCGTCTCGGTCAAGTCGTCCAGGGCCCGGCCCTGCGGACGGTGTACGAAGCGAAGAAGGCCGCGCTGAAGGACCTGCAGCTCGTCGGGTCCCGAGGCGCGTTCGTGAGGTCGCGGATCCGGTTCCTGCGGGATCTGGACCGCGGCTCCCCCTTCTTCTACTCGCTGGAAAAAAGGCAGAGTGTCCGTAAGCAGCTCTTGACGCTGCTGGCCGACGACGGCTCTCTCGTCTCGGATCCGGAGGGCGTCAACAACAGGGTCCGTGAATATTACGGGGCTCTGTTCTCTCCGGATCCGTCCAGCGAGGAAGCGCGTAGAGTTTTGTGGGAGGACCTGCCGAAGGTCGGCCCGGAGGGCGCCGAAAATCTGGAAGCTCCGCTAAGCCTGGCGGAGCTGACCGGTGCCCTCGCCCGGCTCTCGAGGGGAAAATCCCCGGGGCTGGACGGGCTGACCGTGGAGTTCCACAGGGCGTTCTGGGACGTCCTGGGGGGCGACTACGCGCGGGTCCTGGGGGAAAGTCTGGCGACCGGGGAGATGCCCCTCTCTTGGCGCAGGGCAGTCATCGTCCTGCTGCCTAAGAAGGGCGATCTCCGCCTCCTTAAGAACTGGCGCCCGGTCTCCCTCCTCAGCACGGACTACAAAATCTTCGCCAGGGCGATGTCTGCTCGCCTTGGTGCCGTGCTGGACCACATGATCCACCCCGACCAGTCATACACGGTCCCGGGCCGGACAATCCACGACAACATCCATCTGGTCCGGGACCTCATCCATTGCTCCCAGGAGGCTGGTCTGTCGGTCGCCTTCCTATCCCTCGACCAAGAGAAGGCGTTCGACAGGGTGGATCACGACTATCTGCTCGGAACTCTGCGCGCTTTCGGGTTCGGGACGCATTTCGTCGCCCGGATCCGACTTTTGTACGCCGCCGCGGAGTGTCTGATTAAGGTTAACGGGTCCTTGACGGCGCCCCTTCGCTTTAGGAGAGGGGTACGCCAGGGATGCCCCATGTCCGGCCAGTTATACGCCGTTTGCGTGGAGCCTTTCCTGCGCCTCTTGCGGACGAGGTTGACGGGACTGGCTCTGCAAGGGCCGGGCGTGGAGGTCGTCCTCTCGGCTTACGCCGATGACGTGCTCCTCGCGGTAGAGGATCCCGCTGACCTGCGGAGGATGCGTGAGTGCCAGGAGATTTACTCGGCCGCGTCCTCCGCCAGGATCAACTGGGAGAAATGTTCCGGACTCCTGGTGGGTCAGTGGCGGGTGGACTCCCTGCCGGAGGAGCTCAGGCCTTTTGCCTGGAGCACGACCCATCTCCTCTATCTGGGAGTCTACCTTAGCCCCGACGAGGAAGCCTGGCCGGCGAACTGGCAGGAGCTGGAGGCCAAGGTCGCCGCTCGCCTAGGGCGCTGGACAGGACTGCTCCGAGTGCTGTCCTACAGGGGTCGAGCGCTAGTCATAAACCAGCTGGTGGCCGCAATGCTGTGGTACCGGCTGGTCACTTTGACCCCTCCCCCTGCGTTTGTCGCCAAGATACAGAAGAAGCTGGTGGACTTCTTCTGGAACAACAGGAAGCACTGGGTCTCTGTCGCGGTCTTGAGTCTCCCGCTTGAGGAGGGCGGTCAGTCGTTGGTGTGCGTCAGCGCCCAGCTCGCGACTTTCCGTCTTCAGACCCTGCAGAGATACCTTTACGTCGAGCCCCCTCCTAGGTGGTGTGCTCTGGCGAGGTATTTCTTCCGCCAGCAGCTCGACCTCAATTATGACACGCAGCTCCTGTTTGTGAACTTGGGGGGTGCCAGGACCGCCCTCCGGGAGCTGCCTGTCTTTTACAGGGAACTCATCAGGGTCTGGAACAAAGTCTCCACCAAGCGCAGCTCTCCGCCGGCTGGAGTGGCGGCCGTCCTGCAGAAACCGCTGCTCGGGAATCCGTACCTCCACGGCCAAGGCTTCATGTGGCGGTCGGAAGAGAGGGCTGTGGCTGGTGAGGTGACCAGGGTCAGGGACCTGCTCGATGGCGGAGGAGCGGGCTGGATGGCGCCAGTCACGCTGGCGCGGCGCCTAAATTCTGCCAACGTCCGCCGCGCGGCCGATGCCATCGAGTCGCTAAAAACAGCTCTGGGCCCTGACTCCGTTAGGTGTATCGAGGAGGCTCAAGCACGTGGGGAGATCCCGTCCGAACTGACCCCCGTCCGGACGGAATTCCTCATCGGCGCCAAACCCCGGAACCTCCCTCGGGGGCCGGCGCCTCACAACTTGAGCCGCCTCGGGGAAATCCCCTCCGTGCCTTTCAGTTCCGCGCGGAGGGGTTTCCTGTACGGGCTGCTCCTGCACACCCTCAACTTTGCCATCCTCGCCGGCCGTCCGGACACGCCATGGCGTACCATCTTGCCGTCCGGAGGAGGCGGGGGTCCCCGATGGAGGGCACTCTACGCAGGGGTCCTCCCACTATTCATCGGGGACTTGGCCTGGAGGGTGGTGCACGGAGCAGTGCCGTGCAACAAATTTTTAAGCCGGTTCACGGACTCCCAGGCCGCCTGCAATTTCTGCGGTCTGGAGGAGTCCGTGTTCCATGTTTTTATTGAATGCACAAGGTTGCAGCCCCTGTTTCACTATTTGAAGGGGCTGCTCCTGAAATTCTGGCTGCACTTCAGTCCCACTCTCCTGATCTTTGGGCACCCTGTGCGGAGGGGAGCGGGTAGGTCCGAGGGCCTCCTCGTAGGACTGCTCCTGGGCACGGCCAAGGGTGCCATCAGCCGGTCCAGGCAGCGGGCGGTCGAGGGGGTCGTTCAACCTGACTGCCTGCCTCTCTTCCGCTCTTACATCCGATCCAGGGTGTCCTTGGAGATGGAGCACGCGGTGTCCACCGGTACGCTCGCGGCCTTCCGCGAGAGGTGGGCACCGGAGGGACTGGAGTGCATCATCACGCCCGGCAACCAAATTTTAATTTGATTTTACGTTTTAAAGTTTAATTTGTTTTAATTGCCGGTGCTTTTAGTGTCCCCCTCTCCTTTTATAGGGGGCACTGGAAAAAGGAAAAATTTGATTTTAGTGCCCCAAAAAAAAAAACACAAAAAAATAAATAAAAAAGGGGCCTTGTAAATGTCTTGTGTGTGTCATCCAGGTCGGGTGGCACGGATACATGTTTTATGTTTTTGCAGGTGAACTCCAAAAAGAGTTTCAAGCACAAGGAACCAATCGTGAAGCAGTGGAGGCGTGTCCTACTGAGTTGGAGCTGTGAGCAGTGAGAGAAGCAGCAAGCAACTTGAGCTCCTGCCTGGAGAGCCCTGAGACCAGCCCAGGAACAGAAGGAAGGAAGGGGCTTCACTACAACTTCTATCCAGAGGGAGAGGAGGAGAAAGCAGAAAACTTTGAAACAACTTTACCATTCTGCAAAGAGTTGGAGAGAGGGGGAAAAACCACCAACAACATCCAGTGTGGAAGGAGGGAGACTCAACTACTCTACAGGTGGGTGTGGGTGCATTTCCCCAAACAGACTTTGTTGTATCGGTGGGGGGAGGAAAGAAGACCACTGAGGGCCGGAACATCGCGGGGGGTGTGTGTGTGTGTGTGTGGTAGTGTGCGTGGGGGCCGTGCTTACAACTAGGCCCCCCCCACAATTGAAACCCCCCCCACCCCCAATTGCCTAGCCTGGGATAGCTGGAGCTACCAGGCTGAAGATTGTTGTTTTTCTTAAACACCCAATTAAAGATCGTTAGGAGTGCCTGGTGGCTCCAGCTACCCCAGGTGAAGACATCTTCTCCCCCCACCTGAAGACCACCCCAAAGACTTTTGTGTTTTGCCATCTGGGGAGTGCACCCACCCACAGCTGCGAGGGGAGACCTGCCCTCGCAGTCCCCCCCCCCCCCTTCCCACCCCCTTCCCACCCCCCCTCTCTCTTTCTCTGTTACTCTGTTTCTCCCCTCTCTCTCTGAGAGCCTCTTTCTTCCAAATTTAATTTAAAAAAAAACATTTAAGACAACTGAGCAGAGGGAGCAAGGCCCCTCCCC
This sequence comes from Pristiophorus japonicus, assembly GCF_044704955.1. NCBI lineage: Eukaryota > Metazoa > Chordata > Chondrichthyes > Pristiophoridae > Pristiophorus > Pristiophorus japonicus. The sequence continues at coordinate 78,308,606 of NC_091989.1, read as the reverse complement.
AATTGCCAACTAGGGGAGAGGTACCTCATTAAGGGCTCCTCTGCTCAGTCAATCTACAAGAGGCCTAATAAAGACCATTAAGGCCTGTGACTTTGGGGTGGGTGTAGCCCTTAAAGGGACCCCGTGATGGCGACCCCATCCACGCCGGTGGCAGGGCCAGCAAGGTCGTATGCGCAGGCGGTGTCCACATCCACGGCACCTCCTGCGCCGGCCGCTGCCCTGCCACCTTTCAGACTAATAACTAAAAAACACGGGGTCAAGAGCTACACTCACCCCACAATGAGCATCGAGGAGTGCGTGCGGGCGATGGCTGGGGTAGTCGGCCCCTCGGCCATTGTCGCAGCCTCCAAGATGTCTGGGAAGGCCGTGTTCTTCCTGGGGTCGGAGCGGGCGGTGTCCCTGGCCCTTGAAAAGGGGCTCACGGTGGGCGGGACGTTCCTGCCGGTGGACCCTCTCGAGGCCACCGCGCAGAGGGTCATCATTTCAAACGTCCCGCCCTTTGTTCCCGCTGAGCTCCTCCTCCCTCACCTACACCAACTGGGGGAGGTAAGGTCGGGGATCAACCCCATACCGCTCGGCCTCAGGGAGAGCAGCCTGCGCCACGTGTTCTCCTTCCGCCGCCAGCTCTTTGTCCGGCTGGCGCGGGAGGAGACGACGGAGGGGAACTTTAATGTGGTGCACGAGGGGACTGCCTACCGCGTCTTCTGGACGTCGGACGGCGTGCGGTGCCATGCCTGCAGGGAGGTGGGGCATGTTCGTAAGAACTGCCCCGCCTCCAAGGCCGCCAAACCACCGAAGGCGGCCAAGGCTGGCACCGCCGCCACCCCTCCCCCTAGTTGCGTCCGCGTGCCGGGAGCCATGGGTGCGCGGGCATCGTCGGAGGCCTTTCTTTTCAGGGCCTCCGGCGGGGGGGAGGGAGAGCGTTCGACCGGAAAGAAGGCGCGGAAGAAGGCGAAACATCTCGAGGCGGGTCCCCTCAGTGCGCCGGAAAATTTGACCACCGCGCTCAGCCCAACCCCGTCACCGGCGAGCGCGGGGTGCCCTGAGCCCGTGCCCGAGCCCTTGACCAATACCGCGGAGGGGCCCGGGCGCGGGCAAGAAAAGGAACAGGGGGGGGCGGAGCGGGAGGCCTCGGCAGACATGGAGGTCTCCCTGCCTTCGCGCACCCCCAGGAACAAAAAGAGGCACCGCCCCAATGAGGCGGAGGGGGAACAACATCCCTCCGCGGAGGAGGCGGTGCCCGCCGCGTGTCCCGCGTCCCCCACCAGCGCCCCCAAATTGCGCTGCAGGCGCGAGGAGTCTGTCCCCGGGGAGGATGAGGCAGTCGAGGCTGCCCAGCCGCTGCCTCCTGGGGAGGGCGTGGCAGATCTGCCTGTCGTGGGGGGCGTGGGGCCAGTGGAAGAATGCGTAGCCGCCGGGTCGAGCGTCCCGGGGACCGAGGCGGGCGGGGCCGAAAAGGCCGAACCTGAGCCCGCCCAGCCAATACCCAACTTCCCCCGGGATTTGCTCGACCCGGTAGAAACTGAGAATATGAACAATTTTAATGAATCCGTACACGCTGGGCTGGGGGGAGGCGGCGGGGAGGGGGAAGAACAACAACCCTTGCCCCCTACTTTGGAGCTGGGGGACTTGGTGGACCTGGAGAACTTCCTAAACCGGGTCTCTCCGTGTTCCCCGGTTCCTGGGGCGGAGGAGGAACCCCTTCCGCTGTCGCTTCCCGACCCAGCACCAATTTTAAAAGAGCCCAGTGGGGACTCCTCTGCCGACGATCCTGGGGGTGGGATCGGGGCAGAGCCAGGGCCAGATGGAGCGGCCGGGCCGTTTGCCGTACCTCGTGCGGTCGACGGGCCGGCTGCTAGCGGCGACCTCCCGGAGGGGGACGGGGACTCGGTGGAGGACGTGGGTGAAGATCTCGAGTCCATCGCCAGTGAGGCGGTGGATCTGCTCGCGGCCGCCACTGAGACCCTCCTCATTCCCGCAGAGGAACTCCGGGACTTTTTGGTCCAGTGCCGGGGTCGCCGCGACCAAGCCCGTCTGGCCCTGGAAAGATGGTCCGAGCCGGGGCTGCTCGTCGCATCCGTCCGCGCCGCCACTAAAACCATGGCCGCGGGCGGGCCCTTATCAAAGGCTCAGGGCCTTGAGCTGCGCCGGCTCAAAAAGTTCCTCGCTGGGCTGCTGAAGGAGCGGAGTTCAACAAAAGACTCCGCTCCCTCCCCCACAATAGGTTAAGGTAGAGGTTGTACTATGCTTTTGCCATGAAGATAACCATAGCCAGCCTCAACATCAACGGCGGCAGAGGGGCACGCCGTAGATTTGACAATTTTTCGCTCCTGCGGGAGGGGAAATATGCGGTGTGCTTCCTGCAAGAAACCCACACCGTTCCGGGAGACGAAGCCACGTGGCTCCTGGAATGGCAAGGAGAGGTCCGCATGAGCCACCTCACCGCCATTTCTAGTGGGGTGGCCATCTTGCTGGGCCCGCATTTTCAGCCGGAGATCTTGGGGGTCGAGGAGCCCGTGCCAGGCCGCTTGCTGCACGTAACGGTTCGCCTGGGGGACGTGCCGCTCCATCTCGTGAACGTGTACGCCCCTCATCCCGGCCCGCAGCAGACGCGCTTCTTTGAAGAGGTGTCCGCTCTTCTTGGCTCCGTCGACGTCGGCGACTGCATTGTCCTCGGGGGGGATTTTAACTGCACCCTCGAGGCGAGGGACCGCTCCGGTGCCCCGCAGTGCATGACGGCGATGGAGAAGTTGAGGGACCTGGTCGGGTCCTTCGACTTGGTGGACGTCTGGCGAAATCTCCACCCCGACTCCAGCGCCTTTACTTGGGTGAGGCCTGGAGTTGGATGGTCTAGAGTCGACCGCCTTTACGTGTCTCGGGCGTACGTTTCCTGCGTCCCGGCGGCCTCCATGCGGCCGGTGCCGTGTTCGGACCACCACCTGGTGTGGGCGGAGCTCGCTTCGCTCCGCGCGAGGACGGGGTCCGCGTACTGGCACTTTAACAACCGGCTGCTGGAGGACGTGCGATTCCAGGACTCGTTCCGTCGATTCTGGTCCGACTGGAGAAGGAAGCAGGGGGGCTTCCCCTCCTTGAGGCTATGGTGGGACGTGGGCAAGGCTCACGTCCGCGTCTTCTGTCAAGAGTACGCGAGGGGGTCGACCAAGAGGCGGGCGGCCAGAGTCGGGCGCCTAGAAAAAGAGGTGCTCGACCTGGAAGCCCGTCTCGGTCAAGTCGTCCAGGACCCGGCCCTGCGGACGGTGTACGAAGCGAAGAAGGCCGCGCTGAAGGACCTGCAGCTCGTCGGGTCCCGAGGCGCGTTCGTGAGGTCGCGGATCCGGTTCCTGCGGGATCTGGACCGCGGCTCCCCCTTCTTCTACTCGCTGGAAAAAAGGCAGAGTGTCCGTAAGCAGCTCTTGACGCTGCTGGCCGACGACGGCTCTCTCGTCTCGGATCCGGAGGGCGTCAACAACAGGGTCCGTGAATATTACGGGGCTCTGTTCTCTCCGGATCCGTCCAGCGAGGAAGCGCGTAGAGTTTTGTGGGAGGACCTGCCGAAGGTCAGCCCGGAGGGCGCCGAAAATCTGGAAGCTCCGCTAAGCCTGGCGGAGCTGACCGGTGCCCTCGCCCGGCTCTCGAGGGGAAAATCCCCGGGGCTGGACGGGCTGACCGTGGAGTTCCACAGGGCGTTCTGGGACGTCCTGGGGGGCGACTACGCGCGGGTCCTGGGGGAAAGTCTGGCGACCGGGGAGATGCCCCTCTCTTGGCGCAGGGCAGTCATCGTCCTGCTGCCTAAGAAGGGCGATCTCCGCCTCCTTAAGAACTGGCGCCCGGTCTCCCTCCTCAGCACGGACTACAAAATCTTCGCCAGGGCGATGTCTGCTCGCCTTGGTGCCGTGCTGGACCACATGATCCACCCCGACCAGTCATACACGGTCCCGGGCCGGACAATCCACGACAACATCCATCTGGTCCGGGACCTCATCCATTGCTCCCAGGAGGCTGGTCTGTCGGTCGCCTTCCTATCCCTCGACCAAGAGAAGGCGTTCGACAGGGTGGATCACGACTATCTGCTCGGAACTCTGCGCGCTTTCGGGTTCGGGACGCATTTCGTCGCCCGGATCCGACTTTTGTACGCCGCCGCGGAGTGTCTGATTAAGGTTAACGGGTCCTTGACGGCGCCCCTTCGCTTTAGGAGAGGGGTGCGCCAGGGATGCCCCATGTCCGGCCAGTTATACGCCGTTTGCGTGGAGCCTTTCCTGCGCCTCTTGCGGACGAGGTTGACGGGACTGGCTCTGCAAGGGCCGGGCGTGGAGGTCGTCCTCTCGGCTTACGCCGATGACGTGCTCCTCGCGGTAGAGGATCCCGCTGACCTGCGGAGGATGCGTGAGTGCCAGGAGATTTACTCGGCCGCGTCCTCCGCCAGGATCAACTGGGAGAAATGTTCCGGACTCCTGGTGGGTCAGTGGCGGGTGGACTCCCTGCCGGAGGAGCTCAGGCCTTTTGCCTGGAGCACGACCCATCTCCTCTATCTGGGAGTCTACCTTAGCCCCGACGAGGAAGCCTGGCCGGCGAACTGGCAGGAGCTGGAGGCCAAGGTCGCCGCTCGCCTAGGGCGCTGGACAGGACTGCTCCGAGTGCTGTCCTACAGGGGTCGAGCGCTAGTCATAAACCAGCTGGTGGCCGCAATGCTGTGGTACCGGCTGGTCACTTTGACCCCTCCCCCTGCGTTTGTCGCCAAGATACAGAAGAAGCTGGTGGACTTCTTCTGGAACAACAGGAAGCACTGGGTCTCTGTCGCGGTCTTGAGTCTCCCGCTTGAGGAGGGCGGTCAGTCGTTGGTGTGCGTCAGCGCCCGGCTCGCGACTTTCCGTCTTCAGACCCTGCAGAGATACCTTTACGTCGAGCCCCCTCCTAGGTGGTGTGCTCTGGCGAGGTATTTCTTCCGCCAGCAGCTCGACCTCAATTATGACACGCAGCTCCTGTTTGTGAACTTGGGGGGTGCCAGGACCGCCCTCCGGGAGCTGCCTGTCTTTTACAGGGAACTCATCAGGGTCTCGTACAAAGTCTCCACCAAGCGCAGCTCTCCACCGGCTGGAGTGGCGGCCGTCCTGCAGGAGCCGCTGCTCGGGAATCCGTACCTCCACGGCCGAGGTTTTATGTGGCGGTCGGAAGAGAGGGCTGTGGCTGGTGAGGTGACCAGGGTCAGGGACCTGCTCGATGGCGGAGGAGCGGGCTGGATGGCGCCAGTCACGCTGGCGCGGCGCCTAAATTCTGCCAACGTCCGCCGCGCGGCCGATGCCATCGAGTCGCTAAAAACAGCTCTGGGCCCTGACTCCGTTAGGTGTATCGAGGAGGCTCAAGCACGTGGGGAGATCCCGTCCGAACTGACCCCCGTCCGGACGGAATTCCTCATCGGCGCCAAACCCCGGAACCTCCCTCGGGGGCCGGCGCCTCACAACTTGAGCCGCCTCGGGGAAATCCCCTCCGTGCCTTTCAGTTCCGCGCGGAGGGGTTTCCTGTACGGGCTGCTCCTGCACACCCTCAACTTTGCCATCCTCGCCGGCCGTCCGGACACGCCATGGCGTACCATCTTGCCGTCCGGAGGAGGCGGGGGTCCCCGATGGAGGGCACTCTACGCAGGGGTCCTCCCACTATTCATCGGGGACTTGGCCTGGAGGGTGGTGCACGGAGCAGTGCCGTGCAATAAATTTTTAAGCCGGTTCACGGACTCCCAGGCCGCCTGCAATTTCTGCGGTCTGGAGGAGTCCGTGTTCCATGTTTTTATTGAATGCACGAGGTTGCAGCCCCTGTTCCACTATTTGAAGGGGCTGCTCCTGAAATTCTGGCTGCACTTCAGTCCCACTCTCCTGATCTTTGGGCACCCTGTGCGGAGGGGAGCGGGTAGGTCCGAAGGCCTCCTCGTAGGACTGCTCCTGGGCACGGCCAAGGGTGCCATCAGCCGGTCCAGGCAGCGGGCGGTCGAGGGGGTCGTTCAACCTGACTGCCTGCCTCTCTTCCGCTCTTACATCCGGTCCAGGGTGTCCTTGGAGATGGAGCACGCGGTGTCCACCGGTACGCTCGCGGCCTTCCGCGAGAGGTGGGCACCGGAGGGACTGGAGTGCATCATCACGCCCGGCAACCAAATTTTAATTTGATTTTACGTTTTAAAGTTAATTTGTTTTAATTGCCGGTGCTTTTAGTGTCCCCTTCCCTTTTATAGGGGGCACTGGGGAAAAATTGTGATTTTAGTGCCCAAAAAAAAAACAAAAAAAAAAAAAGAAAAACACAAAAAAAAAACACAAAAAAGGGGGAAAAAAAAAAGGGCCTTGTAAATGTCTGGAGTGTCACCCAGGTCGGGTGGCACCGTTTAATGTTTTATGTTTTCACAGATAAACTCAAAAGAGTTTCAAGCACAAGGAACCAATCGTGAAGCAGTGGAGGCGTGTCCTACTGAGTTGGAGCTGTGAGCAGTGAGAGAAGCAGCAAGCAACTTGAGCTCCTGCCTGGAGAGCCCTGAGACCAGCCCAGGAACAGAAGGAAGGAAGGGGCTTCACTACAACTTCTATCCAGAGGGAGAGGAGGAGAAAGCAGAAAACTTTGAAACAACTTTACCATTCTGCAAAGAGTTGGAGAGAGGGGGAAAAACCACCAACAACATCCAGTGTGGAAGGAGGGAGACTCAACTACTCTACAGGTGGGTGTGGGTGCATTTCCCCAAACAGACTTTGTTGTATCGGTGGGGGGAGGAAAGAAGACCACTGAGGGCCGGAACATCGCGGGGGGTGTGTGTGTGTGTGTGTGGTAGTGTGCGTGGGGGCCGTGCTTACAACTAGGCCCCCCCCACAATTGAAACCCCCCCCACCCCCAATTGCCTAGCCTGGGATAGCTGGAGCTACCAGGCTGAAGATTGTTGTTTTTCTTAAACACCCAATTAAAGATCGTTAGGAGTGCCTGGTGGCTCCAGCTACCCCAGGTGAAGACATCTTCTCCCCCCACCTGAAGACCACCCCAAAGACTTTTGTGTTTTGCCATCTGGGGAGTGCACCCACCCACAGCTGCGAGGGGAGACCTGCCCTCGCAGTCCCCCCCCCCCCCCTTCCCACCCCCTTCCCACCCCCCCTCTCTCTTTCTCTGTTACTCTGTTTCTCCCCTCTCTCTCTGAGAGCCTCTTTCTTCCAAATTTAATTTAAAAAAAAAACATTTAAGACAACTGAGCAGAGGGAGCAAGGCCCCTCCCCAATTGCCAACTAGGGGAGAGGTACCTCATTAAGGGCTCCTCTGCTCAGTCAATCTACAAGAGGCCTAATAAAGACCATTAAGGCCTGTGACTTTGGGGTGGGTGTAGCCCTTAAAGGGACCCCGTGATGGCGACCCCATCCACGCCGGTGGCAGGGCCAGCAAGGTCGTATGCGCAGGCGGTGTCCACATCCACGGCACCTCCTGCGCCAGCCGCTGCCCTGCCACCTTTCAGACTAATAACAAAAAAACACGGGGTCAAGAGCTACACTCACCCCACAATGAGCATCGAGGAGTGCGTGCGGGCGATGGCTGGGGTAGTCGGCCCCTCGGCCATTGTCGCAGCCTCCAAGATGTCTGGGAAGGCCGTGTTCTTCCTGGGGTCGGAGCGGGCGGTGTCCCTGGCCCTTGAAAAGGGGCTCACGGTGGGCGGGACGTTCCTGCCGGTGGACCCTCTCGAGGCCACCGCGCAGAGGGTCATCATTTCAAACGTCCCGCCCTTTGTTCCCGCTGAGCTCCTCCTCCCTCACCTACACCAACTGGGGGAGGTAAGGTCAGGGATCAACCCCATACCGCTCGGCCTCAGGGAGAGCAGCCTGCGCCACGTGTTCTCCTTCCGCCGCCAGCTCTTTGTCCGGCTGGCGCGGGAGGAGACGACGGAGGGGAACTTTAATGTGGTGCACGAGGGGACTGCCTACCGCGTCTTCTGGACGTCGGACGGCGTGCGGTGCCATGCCTGTAGGGAGGTGGGGCATGTTCGTAAGAACTGCCCCGCCTCCAAGGCCGCCAAACCACCGAAGGCGGCCAAGGCTGGCACCGCCGCCACCCCTCCCCCTAGTTGCGTCCGCGTGCCGGGAGCCATGGGTGCGCGGGCATCGTCGGAGGCCTTTGTTTTCAGGGCCTCCGGCGGGGGGGAGGGAGAGCGTCCGACCGGAAAGAAGGCGCGGAAGAAGGCGAAACATCTCGAGGCGGGTCCCCTCAGTGCGCCGGAAAATTTGACCACCGCGCTCAGCCCAACCCCGTCACCGGCGAGCGCGGGGTGCCCTGAGCCCGTGCCTGAGCCCTTGACCAATACCGCGGAGGGGCCCGGGCGCGCGCAAGAAAAGGAAAAGGGGGGGGCGGAGCGGGAGGCCTCGGCAGACACAGAGGTCTCCCTGCCTTCGCGCACCCCCAGGAACAAAAAGAGGCACCGCCCCAATGAGGCGGAGGGGGAACAACATCCCTCCGCGGAGGAGGCGGTGCCCGCCGCGTGTCCCGCGTCCCCCACCAGCGCCCCCAAATTGCGCTGCAGGCGCGAGGAGTCTGTCCCCGGGGAGGATGAGGCAGTCGAGGCTGCCCAGCCGCTGCCTCCTGGGGTGGGCGTGGAAGATCTGCCTGTCGTGGGGGGCGTGGGGCCAGTGGAAGAATGCGTAGCCGCCGGGTCGAGCGTCCCGGGGACCGAGGCGGGCGGGGCCGAAAAGGCCGAACCTGAGCCCGCCCAGCCAATACCCAACTTCCCCCGGGATTTGCTCGACCCGGTAGAAACTGAGAATATGAACAATTTTAATGAATCCGTACACGCTGGGCTGGGGGGAGGCGGCGGGGAGGGGGAAGAACAACAACCCTCGCCCCCTACTTTGGAGCTGGGGGACTTGGTGGACCTGGAGAACTTCCTAAACCGGGTCTCTCCGTGTTCCCCGGTTCCTGGGGCGGAGGAGGAACCCCTTCCGCTGTCGCTTCCCGACCCAGCACCAATTTTAAAAGAGCCCAGTGGGGACTCCTCTGCCGACGATCCTGGGGGTGGGATCGGGGCAGAGCCAGGGCCAGATGGAGCGGCCGGGCCGTTTGCCGTACCTCGTGCGGTCGACGGGCCGGCTGCTAGCGGCGACCTCCCGGAGGGGGACGGGGACTCGGTGGAGGACGCGGGTGAAGATCTCGAGTCCATCGCCAGTGAGGCGGTGGATCTGCTCGCGGCCGCCACTGAGACCCTCCTCATTCCCGCAGAGGAACTCCGGGACTTTTTGGTCCAGTGCCGGGGTCGCCGCGACCAAGCCCGTCTGGCCCTGGAAAGATGGTCCGAGCCGGGGCTGCTCGTCGCATCCGTCCGCGCCGCCACTAAAACCATGGCCGCGGGCGGGCCCTTATCAAAGGCTCAGGGCCTTGAGCTGCGCCGGCTCAAAAAGTTCCTCGCTGGGCTGCTGAAGGAGCGGAGTTCAACAAAAGACTCCGCTCCCTCCCCCACAATAGGTTAAGGTAGAGGTTGTACTATGCTTTTGCCATGAAGATAACCATAGCCAGCCTCAACATCAACGGCGGCAGAGGGGCACGCCGTAGATTTGACAATTTTTCGCTCCTGCGGGAGGGGAAATATGCGGTGTGCTTCCTGCAAGAAACCCACACCGTTCCGGGAGACGAAGCCACGTGGCTCCTGGAATGGCAAGGAGAGGTCCGCATGAGCCACCTCACCGCCATTTCTAGTGGGGTGGCCATCTTGCTGGGCCCGCATTTTCAGCCGGAGATCTTGGGGGTCGAGGAGCCCGTGCCAGGCCGCTTGCTGCACGTAACGGTTCGCCTGGGGGACGTGCCGCTCCATCTCGTGAACGTGTACGCCCCTCATCCCGGCCCGCAGCAGACGCGCTTCTTTGAAGAGGTGTCCGCTCTTCTTGGCTCCGTCGACGTCGGCGACTGCATTGTCCTCGGGGGGGATTTTAACTGCACCCTCGAGGCGAGGGACCGCTCCGGTGCCCCGCAGTGCATGACGGCGATGGAGAAGTTGAGGGACCTGGTCGGGTCCTTCGACTTGGTGGACGTCTGGCGAAATCTCCACCCCGACTCCAGCGCCTTTACTTGGGTGAGGCCTGGAGTTGGATGGTCTAGAGTCGACCGCCTTTACATGTCTCGGGCGTACGTTTCCTGCGTCCCGGCGGCCTCCATGCGGCCGGTGCCGTGTTCGGACCACCACCTGGTGTGGGCGGAGCTCGCTTCGCTCCGCGCGAGGACGGGGTCCGCGTACTGGCACTTTAACAACCGGCTGCTGGAGGACGTGCGGTTCCAGGACTCGTTCCGTCGATTCTGGTCCGACTGGAGAAGGAAGCAGGGGGGCTTCCCCTCCTTGAGGCTATGGTGGGACGTGGGCAAGGCTCACGTCCGCGTCTTCTGTCAAGAGTACGCGAGGGGGTCGACCAAGAGGCGGGCGGCCAGAGTCGGGCGCCTAGAAAAAGAGGTGCTCGACCTGGAAGCCCGTCTCGGTCAAGTCGTCCAGGACCCGGCCCTGCGGACGGTGTACGAAGCGAAGAAGGCCGCGCTGAAGGACCTGCAGCTCGTCGGGTCCCGAGGCGCGTTCGTGAGGTCGCGGATCCGGTTCCTGCGGGATCTGGACCGCGGCTCCCCCTTCTTCTACTCGCTGGAAAAAAGGCAGAGTGTCCGTAAGCAGCTCTTGACGCTGCTGGCCGACGACGGCTCTCTCGTCTCGGATCCGGAGGGCGTCAACAACAGGGTCCGTGAATATTACGGGGCTCTGTTCTCTCCGGATCCGTCCAGCGAGGAAGCGCGTAGAGTTTTGTGGGAGGACCTGCCGAAGGTCGGCCCGGAGGGCGCCGAAAATCTGGAAGCTCCGCTAAGCCTGGCGGAGCTGACCGGTGCCCTCGCCCGGCTCTCGAGGGGAAAATCCCCGGGGCTGGACGGGCTGACCGTGGAGTTCCACAGGGCGTTCTGGGACGTCCTGGGGGGCGACTACGCGCGGGTCCTGGGGGAAAGTCTGGCGACCGGGGAGATGCCCCTCTCTTGGCGCAGGGCAGTCATCGTCCTGCTGCCTAAGAAGGGCGATCTCCGCCTCCTTAAGAACTGGCGCCCGGTCTCCCTCCTCAGCACGGACTACAAAATCTTCGCCAGGGCGATGTCTGCTCGCCTTGGTGCCGTGCTGGACCACATGATCCACCCCGACCAGTCATACACGGTCCCGGGCCGGACAATCCACGACAACATCCATCTGGTCCGGGACCTCATCCATTGCTCCCAGGAGGCTGGTCTGTCGGTCGCCTTCCTATCCCTCGACCAAGAGAAGGCGTTCGACAGGGTGGATCACGACTATCTGCTCGGAACTCTGCGCGCTTTCGGGTTCGGGACGCATTTCGTCGCCCGGATCCGACTTTTGTACGCCGCCGCGGAGTGTCTGATTAAGGTTAACGGGTCCTTGACGGCGCCCCTTCGCTTTAGGAGAGGGGTGCGCCAGGGATGCCCCATGTCCGGCCAGTTATACGCCGTTTGCGTGGAGCCTTTCCTGCGCCTCTTGCGGACGAGGTTGACGGGACTGGCTCTGCAAGGGCCGGGCGTGGAGGTCGTCCTCTCGGCTTACGCCGATGACGTGCTCCTCGCGGTAGAGGATCCCGCTGACCTGCGGAGGATGCGTGAGTGCCAGGAGATTTACTCGGCCGCGTCCTCCGCCAGGATCAACTGGGAGAAATGTTCCGGACTCCTGGTGGGTCAGTGGAGGGTGGACTCCCTGCCGGAGGAGCTCAGGCCTTTTGCCTGGAGCACGACCCATCTCCTCTATCTGGGAGTCTACCTTAGCCCCGACGAGGAAGCCTGGCCGGCGAACTGGCAGGAGCTGGAGGCCAAGGTCGCCGCTCGCCTAGGGCGCTGGACAGGACTGCTCCGAGTGCTGTCCTACAGGGGTCGAGCGCTAGTCATAAACCAGCTGGTGGCCGCAATGCTGTGGTACCGGCTGGTCACTTTGACCCCTCCCCCTGCGTTTGTCGCCAAGATACAGAAGAAGCTGGTGGACTTCTTCTGGAACAACAGGAAGCACTGGGTCTCTGTCGCGGTCTTGAGTCTCCCACTTGTGGAGGGCGGTCAGTCGTTGGTGTGCGTCAGCGCCCAGCTCGCGACTTTCCGTCTTCAGACCCTGCAGAGATACCTTTACGTCGAGCCCCCTCCTAGGTGGTGTGCTCTGGCGAGGTATTTCTTCCGCCAGCAGCTCGACCTCAATTATGACACGCAGCTCCTGTTTGTGAACTTGGGGGGTGCCAGGACCGCCCTCCGGGAGCTGCCTGTCTTTTACAGGGAACTCATCAGGGTCTGGAACAAAGTCTCCACCAAGCGCAGCTCTCCGCCGGCTGGAGTGGCGGCCGTCCTGCAGGAACCGCTGCTCGGGAATCCGTACCTCCACGGCCGAGGCTTCATGTGGCGGTCGGAAGAGAGGGCTGTGGCTGGTGAGGTGACCAGGGTCAGGGACCTGCTCGATGGCGGAGGAGCGGGCTGGATGGCGCCAGTCACGCTGGCGCGGCGCCTAAATTCTGCCAACGTCCGCCGCGCGGCCGATGCCATCGAGTCGCTAAAAACAGCTCTGGGCCCTGACTCCGTTAGGTGTATCGAGGAGGCTCAAGCACGTGGGGAGATCCCGTCCGAACTGACCCCCGTCCGGACGGAATTCCTCATCGGCGCCAAACCCCGGAACCTCCCTCGGGGGCCGGCGCCTCACAACTTGAGCCGCCTCGGGGAAATCCCCTCCGTGCCTTTCAGTTCCGCGCGGAGGGGTTTCCTGTACGGGCTGCTCCTGCACACCCTCAACTTTGCCATCCTCGCCGGCCGTCCGGACACGCCATGGCGTACCATCTTGCCGTCCGGAGGAGGCGGGGGTCCCCGATGGAGGGCACTCTACGCAGGGGTCCTCCCACTATTCATCGGGGACTTGGCCTGGAGGGTGGTGCACGGAGCAGTGCCGTGCAACAAATTTTTAAGCCGGTTCACGGACTCCCAGGCCGCCTGCAATTTCTGCGGTCTGGAGGAGTCCGTGTTCCATGTTTTTATTGAATGCACGAGGTTGCAGCCCCTGTTCCACTATTTGAAGGGGCTGCTCCTGAAATTCTGGCTGCACTTCAGTCCCACTCTCCTGATCTTTGGGCACCCTGTGCGGAGGGGAGCGGGTAGGTCCGAGGGCCTCCTCGTAGGACTGCTCCTGGGCACGGCCAAGGGTGCCATCAGCCGGTCCAGGCAGCGGGCGGTCGAGGGGGTCGTTCAACCTGACTGCCTGCCTCTCTTCCGCTCTTACATCCGGTCCAGGGTGTCCTTGGAGATGGAGCACGCGGTGTCCACCGGTACGCTCGCGGCCTTCCGCGAGAGGTGGGCACCGGAGGGACTGGAGTGCATCATCACGCCCGGCAACCAAATTTTAATTTGATTTTACGTTTTAAAGTTTAATTTGTTTTAATTGCCGGTGCTTTTAGTGTCCCCCTTCCCTTTTATAGGGGGCACTGGGGAAAATTGTGATTTTAGTGCCCAAAAAAAAAAAAAAACCAAAATAAAAAGAAAAACACAAAAAAAAAAACCAAAAAAAAAAAGGGGGGAAAAAAAGGGCCTTGAAAATGTCTGGAGTGTCACCCAGGTCGGGTGGCACCGTTTATTGTTTTTATGTTTTCACAGGTGAACTCAAAAGAGTTTCATGCACAAGGACCAATTGTGGAGCAGTGGAGGTGTGTCCTGCTCAGTTGGAGCTGAGCTGCAGAGAGAGAGCAGCTAGCAACTTGTGCTCCTGCCTGGAGAGCCCTGAGACCAGCCCAGGAAAAGAAGGAAGGAAGGGGCTTCACCACCAACTTCTATCCAGAGGGAGAGGAGGAGAACAGAAAACATTTAACATCTTTACCATTCTGCAAAGAGTTGGAGAGAGGGGGAAAAGACCAACAACATCCAGTGTGGAAGGAGGGAGACTCTACTATCTCTACAGGTGGGTGTGGGTGCATTTCCCCAAACAGACTTTGTTGTATCGGTGGGGGGAGGAAAGAAGACCACTGAGGGCCGGAACATCGCGGGGGGTGTGTGTGTGTGGTAGTGTGTGTGGGGGCCTTGCTTACAACTAGGCCCCCCCCACAATTGGAACCCCCCCCACCCCCCACATTTGCCTAGCCTGGGATAGCTGGAGCTACCAGGCTGAAGATTCTTTAAATCACCCTATTAAAGATCGTTTGGGATTGTGTGCCTGGTGGCTCTAGCTACCCCAGGTGAAGACGTCTTCTCCCCCCCACCTGAAGACCAACCCAAAGACTGTGTTTTTTGTGTGTTTTGCCATCTGGGGAGTGCACCCACCCACAGCTGCGAGGGGAGACCTGCCCTCGCAGCCCCCCCCCCTTCCCACCCCCCTCTCTCTTTCTCCGTTACTCTCTGTTTCTCCCCTCTCTCTCTGAGAGCCCTTTTCTTCCGAATTTAAAAAAAAAAAAAACCCCAATTAAGACAACTGAGCAGAGGGAGCAAGGCCTCTCCCCAATTGTCAACGAGGGGAGAGGTGCCTCGTTAAGGGCTCCTCTGCTCAGTTAACATACGAGGCCATTAAAGACCATTAAGGCCTGTGACTTTGGGGTGGGTGTAGCCCTTAAAGGGACCCCGTGATGGCGACCCCATCCACGCCGGTGGCAGGGCCAGCAAGGACGTATGCGCAGGCGGTGTCCACATCCACGGCACCTCCTGCGCCACCCGCTGCCCTGCCACCGTTCAGACTTATAACCAGGAAACACGGGGTCAAGAGCTACACTCACCCCACAATGAGCATTGAGGAGTGCGTGCGGGCGATGGCTGGGGTAGTCGGCCCCTCGGCCATTGTCGCAGCCTCCAAGATGCCTGGGAAGGCCGTGTTCTTCCTGGGGTCGGAGCGGGCGGTGTCCCTGGCCCTTGAAAAGGGGCTCACGGTGGGCGGGACGTTCCTGCCGGTGGACCCTCTCGAGGCCACCGCGCAGAGGGTCATCATTTCAAACGTCCCGCCCTTTGTTTCCGCTGAGCTCCTCCTCCCTCACCTACACCAACTGGGGGAGGTAAGGTCGGGGATCAACCCCATACCGCTCGGCCTCAGGGAGAACAGCCTGTGCCACGTGTTCTCCTTCCGCCGCCAGCTCTTTGTCCGGCTGGCGCGGGAGGACATGACAGAAGGGCACTTTAATGTGGTGCACGAGGGGACTGCCTACCGCGTCTTCTGGACGTCGGACGGCGTGCGGTGCCATGCCTGCAGGGAGGTGGGGCACGTTCGTAAGAACTGCCCCGCCTCCAAGGCCGCCAAACCACCGAAGGCGGCCATAGCTGGCGCCGCCGCCACCCCTCCCCCTAGTTGCGTCCGCGTGCCGGGAGCCATGGGTGCGCGGGCATCGTCGGAGGCCTTTGTTTTCAGGGCCTCCGGCGGGGGGGAGGGAGAGCGTCCGAGCGGAAGGAAGGCGCGGAACAAGAAGAAACATCTAGAGGCGGGTCCCCTCGGTGCGCCGGAAAGTTTGACCACCGCGCTCAGCCCAACCCAGTCACCGGCGAGCGCGGGGTGCCCCGAGCCCGTGCCCGGGCCCTTGAATAACACCACAGAGGGGCCCAGGCGCGGGCAAGAAAAGAAAAAGGGGGGGGCGGAGCGGGAGGCCTCGGCAGACATGGGGGTCTCCCTGCCTCCGCGCACCCCCAGGAACAAAAGGAGGCGCGACTCCGATGAGACGGAGGGGGAACAACATCCCTCCGTGGAGGAGTCGGTGCCCGCCGCGTGTCCCGCGTCCCCCACCAGCGCTCCCAAATTGCGCTGCAGGCGCGAGGAGTCTGTCCCCGGGGAGGGTGAGGCAGTCGAGGCTGCCCAGCCGCTGCCTCCTGGGGAGGGCATGGAAGATCTGCCTGTCGTGGGGGGCGTGGGGCCAGTGGAAGAATGCGTAGCCGCCGGGTCGAGCGTCCCGGGGACCGAGGCGGGCGGGGCCGAAAAGGCCGAACCTGAGCCCGCCCAGCTATTACCCAACTTCCCCCGGGAGTCGCTCGACCCGGCAGAAAAACAATTTATTGGTTTTAATGACACTGTAGATGCTGGGCCGGGGGGTGGCAGCGGGGAGGGGGAGGAACACCCACCCTCGCCCCTTACTTTGGAGCTGGAGCACTTGGAGGGCCTGGGGATTTCCTATGGCCGGGTCTCTCCTTGTTCTCCGGTTCCTGGGGCGGAGGGGGAACCCCTTCCGCTGTCATTTCCCGACCCGGCACCATTTTTAAAAGAGCCCAGTGGGGACTCCTCTGCCGACGATCCTGGGGGTGGGATCGGGGCAGTGCCAGGGCCGGTTGGAGCGGCCGGTTCATTTGCCGTACCTTGTGCGGTCGATGGGCCGGCTGCTGGCGGCCACCTCCCGGAGGAGGACGGGGACTCGGTGGGGGACGCGGGTGAAGACCTAGAGACCACCGCCAGTGAGGCGGTGGATCTGCTCGCGGCCGCCGCTGAGGCCCTCCTCATTCCTGCAAAGGAACTCCGGGACTTTTTGGCCCAGAGCCGGGGTCGCCGCGACCAAGCCCGACTGGCCCTGGAAAAATGGTCCGAGCCGGAGCTGATCAAGGGGTCCGTCCGCGCCGCCGTTAAAACCTTGGCCGCGGGCGGGCCCTTGACAAAGGAGCAGCACCTTGAGCTGCGCGAGCTCGAGGGACTCCTCGCTGGGCTGCGGAGGGAGCGGAGTTCAACAAAAGACTCCGCTCCCTCCCCCACAATAGGTTAAGGTAGAGGTTGCACTATGCTTTTGCCATGAAGATAACCATAGCCAGCCTCAACATCAACGGCGGCAGAGGGGCACGCCGTAGATTTGACAATTTTTCGCTCCTGCGGGAGGGGAAATATGCGGTGTGCTTCCTGCAAGAAACCCACACCGTTCCGGGAGACGAAGCCACGTGGCTCCTGGAATGGCAAGGAGAGGTCCGCATGAGCCACCTCACCGCCACTTCTAGTGGGGTGGCCATCTTGCTGGGCCCGCATTTTCAGCCGGAGATCTTGGGGGTCGAGGAGCCCGTGCCAGGCCGCTTGCTGCACGTAACGGTTCGCCTGGGGGATGTGCCGCTCCATCTCGTGAACGTGTACGCCCCTCATCCCGGCCCGCAGCAGACGCGCTTCTTTGAAGAGGTGTCCGCTCTTCTTGGCTCCGTCGACGTCGGCGACTGCATTGTCCTCGGGGGGGATTTTAACTGCACCCTCGAGGCGAGGGACCGCTCCGGTACCCCGCAGTGCATGACGGCGATGGAGAAGTTGAGGGACCTGGTCGGGTCCTTCGACTTGGTGGACGTCTGGCGAAATCTCCACCCCGACTCCAGCGCCTTTACTTGGGTGAGGCCTGGAGTTGGATGGTCTAGAGTCGACCGCCTTTACGTGTCTCGGGCGTACGTTTCCTGCGTCCCGGCGGCCTCCATGCGGCCGGTGCCGTGTTCGGACCACCACCTGGTGTGGGCGGAGCTCGCTTCGCTCCGCGCGAGGACGGGGTCCGCGTACTGGCACTTTAACAACCGGCTGCTGGAGGACGTGCGGTTCCAGGACTCGTTCCGTCGATTCTGGTCCGACTGGAGAAGGAAGCAGGGGGGCTTCCCCTCCTTGAGGCTATGGTGGGACGTGGGCAAGGCTCACGTCCGCGTCTTCTGTCAAGAGTACGCGAGGGGGTCGACCAAGAGGCGGGCGGCCAGAGTCGGGCGCCTAGAAAAAGAGGTGCTCGACCTGGAAGCCCGTCTCGGTCAAGTCGTCCAGGACCCGGCCCTGCGGACGGTGTACGAAGCGAAGAAGGCCGCGCTGAAGGACCTGCAGCTCGTCGGGTCCCGAGGCGCGTTCGTGAGGTCGCGGATCCGGTTCCTGCGGGATCTGGACCGCGGCTCCCCCTTCTTCTACTCGCTGGAAAAAAGGCAGAGTGTCCGTAAGCAGCTCTTGACGCTGCTGGCCGACGACGGCTCTCTTGTCTCGGATCCGGAGGGCGTCAACAACAGGGTCCGTGAATATTACGGGGCTCTGTTCTCTCCGGATCCGTCCAGCGAGGAAGCGCGTAGAGTTTTGTGGGAGGACCTGCCGAAGGTCGGCCCGGAGGGCGCCGAAAATCTAGAAGCTCCGCTAAGCCTGGCGGAGCTGACCGGTGCCCTCGCCCGGCTCTCGAGGGGAAAATCCCCGGGGCTGGACGGGCTGACCGTGGAGTTCCACAGGGCGTTCTGGGACGTCCTGGGGAGCGACTACGCGCGGGTCCTGGGGGAAAGTCTGGCGACCGGGGAGATGCCCCTCTCTTGGCGCAGGGCAGTCATCGTCCTGCTGCCTAAGAAGGGCGATCTCCGCCTCCTTAAGAACTGGCGCCCGGTCTCCCTCCTCAGCACGGGCTACAAAATCTTCGCCAGGGCGATGTCTGCTCGCCTTGGTGCCGTGCTGGACCACATGATCCACCCCGACCAGTCCTACACGGTCCCGGGCCGGACAATCCACGATAACATCCATCTGGTCCGGGACCTCATCCATTGTTCCCAGGAGGCTGGTCTGTCGGTCGCCTTCCTATCCCTCGACCAAGAGAAGGCGTTCGACAGGGTGGATCACGACTCTCTGCTCGGAACTCTGTGCGCTTTCGGGTTCGGGACGCATTTCGTCGCCCGGATCCGACTTTTGTACGCCGCCGCGGAGTGTCTGATTAAGGTTAACGGGTCCTTGACGGCGCCCCTTCGCTTTAGGAGAGGGGTGCGCCAGGGATGCCCCATGTCCGGCCAGTTATACGCCGTTTGCGTGGAGCCTTTCCTGCGCCTCTTGCGGACGAGGTTGACGGGACTGACTCTGCAAGGGCCGGGCGTGGAGGTCGTCCTCTCGGCTTACGCCGATGACGTGCTCCTCGCGGTAGAGGATCCCGCTGACCTGCGGAGGATGCGTGAGTGCCAGGAGATTTACTCGGCCGCGTCCTCCGCCAGGATCAACTGGGAGAAATGTTCCGGACTCCTGGTGGGTCAGTGGCGGGTGGACTCCCTGCCGGAGGAGCTCAGGCCTTTTGCCTGGAGCACGACCCATCTCCTCTATCTGGGAGTCTACCTTAGCCCCGACGAGGGAGCCTGGCCGGCGAACTGGCAGGAGCTGGAGGCCAAGGTCGCCGCTCGCCTAGGGCGCTGGACAGGACTGCTCCGAGTGCTGTCCTACAGGGGTCGAGCGCTAGTCATAAACCAGCTGGTGGCCGCAATGCTGTGGTACCGGCTGGTCACTTTGACCCCTCCCCCTGCGTTTGTCGCCAAGATACAGAAGAAGCTGGTGGACTTCTTCTGGAACAACAGGAAGCACTGGGTCTCTGCCGCGGTCTTGAGTCTCCCGCTTGAGGAGGGCGGTCAGTCGTTGGTGTGCGTCAGCGCCCAGCTCGCGACTTTCCGTCTTCAGACCCTGCAGAGATACCTTTACGTCGAGCCCCCTCCTAGGTGGTGTGCTCTGGCGAGGTATTTCTTCCGCCAGCAGCTCGACCTCAATTATGACACGCAGCTCCTGTTTGTGAACTTGGGGGGTGCCAGGACCGCCCTCCGGGAGCTGCCTGTCTTTTACAGGGAACTCATCAGGGTCTGGAACAAAGTCTCCACCAAGCGCAGCTCTCCGCCGGCTGGAGTGGCGGCCGTCCTGCAGGAACCGCTGCTCGGGAATCCGTACCTCCACGGCCGAGGCTTTATGTGGCGGTCGGAAGAGAGGGCTGTGGCTGGTGAGGTGACCAGGGTCAGGGACCTGCTCGATGGCGGAGGAGCGGGCTGGATGGCGCCAGACACGCTGGCGCGGCGCCTAAATTCTGCCAACGTCCGCCACGCGGCCGATGCCATCGAGTCGCTAAAAACAGCTCTGGGCCCTGACTCCGTTAGGTGCATCGAGGAGGCTCAAGCACGTGGGGAGATCCCGTCCGAACTGACCCCCGTCCGGACGGAATTCCTCATCGGCGCCAAACCCCGGAACCTCCCTCGGGGGCCGGCGCCTCACAACTTGAGCCGCCTCGGGGAAATCCCCTCCGTGCCTTTCAGTTCCGCGCGGAGGGGTTTCCTGTACGGGCTGCTCCTGCACACCCTCAACTTTGCCATCCTCGCCGGCCGTCCGGACACGCCATGGCGTACCATCTTGCCGTCCGGAGGAGGCGGGGGTCCCCGATGGAGGGCACTCTACGCAGGGGTCCTCCCACTATTCATCGGGGACTTGGCCTGGAGGGTGGTGCACGGAGCAGTGCCGTGCAACAAATTTTTAAGCCGGTTCACGGACTCCCAGGCCGCCTGCAATTTCTGCGGTCTGGAGGAGTCCGTGTTCCATGTTTTTATTGAATGCACGAGGTTGCAGCCCCTGTTCCACTATTTGAAGGGGCTGCTCCTGAAATTCTGGCTGCACTTCAGTCCCACTCTCCTGATCTTTGGGCACCCTGTGCGGAGGGGAGCGGGTAGGTCCGAAGGCCTCCTCGTAGGACTGCTCCTGGGCACGGCCAAGGGTGCCATCAGCCGGTCCAGGCAGCGGGCGGTCGAGGGGGTCGTTCAACCTGACTGCCTGCCTCTCTTCCGCTCTTACATCCGGTCCAGGGTGTCCTTGGAGATGGAGCACGCGGTGTCCACCGGTACGCTCGCGGCCTTCCGCGAGAGGTGGGCACCGGAGGGACTGGAGTGCATCATCACGCCCGGCAACCAAATTTTAATTTGATTTTACGTTTTAAAGTTAATTTGTTTTAATTGCCGGTGCTTTTAGTGTCCCCTTCCCTTTTATAGGGGGCACTGGGGAAAAATTGTGATTTTAGTGCCCAAAAAAAAAAACAGAAAAAAAAAGAAAAAACACAAAAAAAACAAAAAAGGGGGGAAAAAAAGGGCCTTGTAAATGTCTGGAGTGTCACCCAGGTCGGGTGGCACCGTTCAATGTCTTTATGTTTTGCAGGTAAATTCAAAAGAGTTTCATGCACAAGGACCAATTGTGGAGCAGTGGAGGTGTGTCCTGCTCAGTTGGAGCTGAGCTGCAGAGAGAGAGCAGCTAGCAACTTGTGCTCCTGCCTGGAGAGCCCTGAGACCAGCCCAGGAAAAGAAGGAAGGAAGGGGCTTCACCACCAACTTCTATCCAGAGGGAGAGGAGGAGAACAGAAAACATTTAACATCTTTTTACCATTCTGCAAGGAGTTGGAGAGAGGGGGAAAAGACAAAAAACATCCAGTGTGGAAGGAGGGAGACTCTACATTTCAACAGGTGGGTGTGGGTGCTTTTCCCAAAAAGACTTTGTTGTATCGGTGGGGGGAGGAAAGAAGACCACTGAGGGCCGGAACATCGCGGGGGGTGTGTGTGTGTGTGGAAGTGTGTGTGGGGGCCGTGCTTACAACTAGGCCCCCCCCCCACCCCCCCCAATTGCCTAGCCTGGGATAGCTGGAGCTACCAGGCTGAAGATTTTCATTAATCACCCAATTAAAGATCGTTAGGAGTGCCTGGTGGCTCCAGCTACCCCAGGTGAAGACATCTTCTCCCCCCACCTGAAGACCACCCCAAAGACTTTTGTGTTTTGCCATCTGGGGAGTGCACCCACCCACAGCTGCGAGGGGAGACCTGCCCTCGCAGCCCCCCCCCCCTTCCCACCCCCCTCTCCCCTTCCCAGCTACTCTGTTTCTCCCCTCTCTCTCTGAGGCCTCTTCCTTCCAAATTTACAAAAAAAACAAAACCAATTAAGACAACTGAGCAGAGGGAGCAAGGCCCCTCCCCAATTGCCAACTAGGGGAGAGGTACCTCATTAAGGGCTCCTCTGCTCAGTCAATATACGAGGCCAATTAAGGCCTGTGACTTTGGGGTGGGTGTGGCCCTAAAAGGGACCCCGTGATGGCGACCCCATCCACGCCGGTGGCAGGGCCAGCAAGGACGTATGCGCAGGCGGTGTCCACATCCACGGCACCTCCTGCGCCACCCGCTGCCCTGCCACCATTTAGATTACTTACTAAAAAACACGGGGTCAAGAGCTACACTCACCCCACAATGACCATCGAGGAGTGCGTGCGGGCGATGGCTGGGGTAGTCGGCCCCTCGGCCATTGTCGCAGCCTCCAAGATGTCTGGGAAGGCCGTGTTCTTCCTGGGGTCGGAGCGGGCGGTGTCCCTGGCCCTTGAAAAGGGGCTCACGGTGGGCGGGACGTTCCTGCCGGTGGACCCTCTCGAGGCCACCGCGCAGAGGGTCATCGTGTCAAACATCCCGCCCTTTGTTCCCGCTGAGCTCCTCCTCCCTCACCTACACCAACTGGGGGAGGTAAGGTCGGGGATCAACCCCATACCGCTCGGCCTCAGGGAGAGCAGCCTGCGCCACGTGTTCTCCTTCCGCCGCCAGCTCTTTGTCCGGCTGGCGCGGGAGGTCATGACAGAAGGGCACTTTAATGTGGTGCACGAGGGGACTGCCTACCGCGTCTTCTGGACGTCGGACGGCGTGCGGTGCCATGCCTGCAGGGAGGTGGGGCACGTTCGTAAGAACTGCCCCGCCTCCAAGGCCGCCAAACCACCGAGGGCGGCCAAGGCTGGCGCCGCCGCCACCCCTCCCCCTAGTTGCGACCGCGTGCCGGGAGCCATGGGTGCGCGGGCATCGTCGGGGGCCTTTGTTTTCAGGGCCTCCGGCGGGGGGGAGGGAGAGCGTCCGAACGGAAGGAAGGCGCGGAAGAAGACGAGACATCTAGAGGCGGGTCCCCTCAGTGCGCCGGAAAGTTTGACCACCGCGCTCAGCCCAACCCAGTCACCGGCGCGCGCGTGGTGCCCCGAGCCCGTGCCCGAGCCCTTGAATAACACCACGGAGGGGCCCGGGCACGGGAAAGGAAAGGAAAAGGGGGGGGCGGAGCGGGAGGCCTCGGCAGACATGGGGGTCTCCCTGCCTCCGCGCGCCCCCAGGAACAAAAGGAGGCACGGCTCCGATGAGACGGAGGGGGAACAACATCCCTCCGTGGAGGAGTTGGTGCCCGCCGCGTGTCCCGCGTCCCCAACCAGCGCCCCCAAGCAGCGCCGTAGGCGGGAGGAGTCTGTCCCCGGGGAGGGTGAGACAGTTGAGGCTGCCCAGCCTCTGCCTCCCGAGGATGGAGTGGAAGATCTGCCTGTCGTGGGGGGCGTGGGGACCGCGGAGGAATGCGTAGCCGCCGGGCCGGGCGTCCCGGGGACTGAGGCGGGCGAGGCCGAAAAGGCCGCACCTGAGCCCGCCCAGCCAATACCCAACTTCCCCCGGGAGTCGCTCGACCCGGCGGAAAAACAATTTATGGGTTTTAATGACACTGTAGATGCTGGGCCGGGGGGTGGCAGCGGGGAGGGGGAGGAACACCCACCCTCGCCCCTTACTTTGGAGCTGGTGCACTTGGAGGGCCTGGGGATTTCCTATGGCCGGGGGTCTCCTTGTTCCCCGGTTCCTGGGGCGGAGGGGGAACCCCTTCCGCTGTCATTTCCCGACCCAGCACCATTTTTAAAAGAGCCCAGTGGGGACTCCTCTGCCGACGATCCTGGGGGTGGGATCGGGGCAGAGCCAGGGCCGGTTGGAGCGGCCGGTTCATTTGCCGTACCTTGTGCGGTCGATGGGCCGGCTGCTGGCGGCCACCTCCCGGAGGAGGACAGGGACTCGGTGGGGGACGCGGGAGAAGAACTAGAGACCACCGCCAGGGAGGCGGTGGATCTGCTCGCGGCCGCCGCTGAGGCCCTCCTCATTCCTGCAAAGGAACTCCGGGACTTTTTGGCCCAGAGCCGGGGTCGCCGCAACCAAGCCCGACTGGCCCTGGAAAAATGGTCCGAGCCGGAGCTGATCAAGGGGTCCGTCCGCGCCGCCGTTAAAACCTTGGCCGCGGGCGGGCCCTTGACAAAGGAGCAGCACCTTGAGCTGCGCGAGCTCGAGGGACTCCTCGCTGGGCTGCGGAGGGAGCGGAGTTCAACAAAAGACTCCGCTCCCTCCCCCACAATAGGTTAAGGTAGAGGTTGCACTATGCTTTTGCCATGAAGATAACCATAGCCAGCCTCAACATCAACGGCGGCAGAGGGACACGCCGTAGATTTGACAATTTTTCGCTCCTGCGGGAGGGGAAATATGCGGTGTGCTTCCTGCAAGAAACCCACACCGTTCCGGGAGACGAAGCCACGTGGCTCCTGGAATGGCAAGGAGAGGTCCGCATGAGCCACCTCACCGCCATTTCTAGTGGGGTGGCCATCTTGCTGGGCCCGCATTTTCAGCCGGAGATCTTGGGGGTCGAGGAGCCCGTGCCAGGCCGCTTGCTGCACGTAACGGTTCGCCTGGGGGACGTGCCGCTCCATCTCGTGAACGTGTACGCCCCTCATCCCGGCCCGCAGCAAACGCGCTTCTTTGAAGAGGTGTCCGCTCTTCTTGGCTCCGTCGACGTCGGCGACTGCATTGTCCTCGGGGGGGATTTTAACTGCACCCTCGAAGCGAGGGACCGCTCCGGTGCCCCGCAGTGCATGACGGCGATGGAGAAGTTGAGGGACCTGGTCGGGTCCTTCGACTTGGTGGACGTCTGGCGAAATCTCCACCCCGACTCCAGCGCCTTTACTTGGGTGAGGCCTGGAGTTGGATGGTCTAGAGTCGACCGCCTTTACGTGTCTCGGGCGTACGTTTCCTGCGTCCCGGCGGCCTCCATGCGGCCGGTGCCGTGTTCGGACCACCACCTGGTGTGGGCGGAGCTCGCTTCGCTCCGCGCGGGGACGGGGTCCGCGTACTGGCACTTTAACAACCGGCTGCTGGAGGACGTGCGGTTCCAGGACTCGTTCCGTCGATTCTGGTCCGACTGGAGAAGGAAGCAGGGGGGCTTCCCCTCCTTGAGGCTATGGTGGGACGTGGGCAAGGCTCACGTCCGCGTCTTCTGTCAAGAGTACGCGAGGGGGTCGACCAAGAGGCGGGCGGCCAGAGTCGGGCGCCTAGAAAAAGAGGTGCTCGACCTGGAAGCCCGTCTCGGTCAAGTCGTCCAGGACCCGGCCCTGCGGACGGTGTACGAAGCGAAGAAGGCCGTGCTGAAGGACCTGCAGCTCGTCGGGTCCCGAGGCGCGTTCGTGAGGTCGTGGATCCGGTTCCTGCGGGATCTGGACCGCGGCTCCCCCTTCTTCTACTCGCTGGAAAAAAGGCAGAGTGTCCGTAAGCAGCTCTTGACGCTGCTGGCCGACGACGGCTCTCTCGTCTCGGATTCGGAGGGCGTCAACAACAGGGTCCGTGAATATTACGGGGCTCTGTTCTCTCCGGATCCGTCCAGCGAGGAAGCGCGTAGAGTTTTGTGGGAGGACCTGCCGAAGGTCGGCCCGGAGGGCGCCGAAAATCTGGAAGCTCCGCTAAGCCTGGCGGAGCTGACCGGTGCCCTCGCCCGGCTCTCGAGGGGAAAATCCCCGGGGCTGGACGGGCTGACCGTGGAGTTCCACAGGGCGTTCTGGGACGTCCTGGGGAGCGACTACGCGCGGGTCCTGGGGGAAAGTCTGGCGACCGGGGAGATGCCCCTCTCTTGGCGCAGGGCAGTCATCGTCCTGCTGCCTAAGAAGGGCGATCTCCGCCTCCTTAAGAACTGGCGCCCGGTCTCCCTCCTCAGCACGGACTACAAAATCTTCGCCAGGGCGATGTCTGCTCGCCTTGGTGCCGTGCTGGACCACATGATCCACCCCGACCAGTCCTACACGGTCCCGGGCCGGACAATCCACGATAACATCCATCTGGTCCGGGACCTCATCCATTGTTCCCAGGAGGCTGGTCTGTCGGTCGCCTTCCTATCCCTCGACCAAGAGAAGGCGTTCGACAGGGTGGATCACGACTATCTGCTCGGAACTCTGCGCGCTTTCGGGTTCGGGACGCATTTCGTCGCCCGGATCCGACTTTTGTACGCCGCCGCGGAGTGTCTGATTAAGGTTAACGGGTCCTTGACGGCGCCCCTTCGCTTTAGGAGAGGGGTGCTCCAGGGATGCCCCATGTCCGGCCAGTTATATGCTGTTTGCGTGGAGCCTTTCCTGCGCCTCTTGCGGACGAGGTTGACGGGACTGGCTCTGCAAGGGCCGGGCGTGGAGGTCGTCCTCTCGGCTTACGCCGATGACGTGCTCCTCGCGGTAGAGGATCCCGCTGACCTGCGGAGGATGCGTGAGTGCCAGGAGATTTACTCGGCCGCGTCCTCCGACAGGATCAACTGGGAGAAATGTTCCGGACTCCTGGTGGGTCAGTGGCGGGTGGACTCCCTGCCGGACGAGCTCAGGCCTTTTGCCTGGAGCACGACCCATCTCCTCTATCTGGGAGTCTACCTTAGCCCCGACGAGGGAGCCTGGCCGGCGAACTGGCAGGAGCTGGAGGCCAAGGTCGCCGCTCGCCTAGGGCGCTGGACAGGACTGCTCCGAGTGCTGTCCTACAGGGGTCGAGCGCTAGTCATAAACCAGCTGGTGGCCGCAATGTTGTGGTACCGGCTGGTCACTTTGACCCCTCCCCCTGCGTTTGTCGCCAAGATACAGAAGAAGCTGGTGGACTTCTTCTGGAACAACAGGAAGCACTGGGTCTCTGCCGCGGTCTTGAGTCTCCCGCTTGAGGAGGGCGGTCAGTCGTTGGTGTGCGTCAGCGCCCAGCTCGCGACTTTCCGTCTTCAGACCCTGCAGAGATACCTTTACGTCGAGCCCCCTCCTAGGTGGTGTGCTCTGGCGAGGTATTTCTTCCGCCAGCAGCTCGACCTCAATTATGACACGCAGCTCCTGTTTGTGAACTTGGGGGGTGCCAGGACCGCCCTCCGGGAGCTGCCTGTCTTTTACAGGGAACTCATCAGGGTCTGGAACAAAGTCTCCACCAAGCGCAGCTCTCCGCCGGCTGGAGTGGCGGCCGTCCTGCAGGAACTGCTGCTCGGGAATCCGTACCTCCACGGCCGAGGCTTTATGTGGCGGTCGGAAGAGAGGGCTGTGGCTGGTGAGGTGACCAGGGTCAGGGACCTGCTCGATGGCGGAGGAGCGGGCTGGATGGCGCCAGACACGCTGGCGCGGCGCCTAAATTCTGCCAACGTCCGCCACGCGGCCGATGCCATCGAGTCGCTAAAAACAGCTCTGGGCCCTGACTCCGTTAGGTGCATCGAGGAGGCTCAAGCACGTGGGGAGATCCCGTCCGAACTGACCCCCGTCCGGACGGAATTCCTCATCGGCGCCAAACCCCGGAACCTCCCTCGGGGGCCGGCGCCTCACAACTTGAGCCGCCTCGGGGAAATCCCCTCCGTGCCTTTCAGTTCCGCGCGGAGGGGTTTCCTGTACGGGCTGCTCCTGCACACCCTCAACTTTGCCATCCTCGCCGGCCGTCCGGACACGCCATGGCGTACCATCTTGCCGTCCGGAGGAGGCGGGGGTCCCCGATGGAGGGCACTCTACGCAGGGGTCCTCCCACTATTCATCGGGGACTTGGCCTGGAGGGTGGTGCACGGAGCAGTGCCGTGCAACAAATTTTTAAGCCGGTTCACGGACTCCCAGGCCGCCTGCAATTTCTGCGGTCTGGAGGAGTCCGTGTTCCATGTTTTTATTGAATGCACGAGGTTGCAGCCCCTGTTCCACTATTTGAAGGGGCTGCTCCTGAAATTCTGGCTGCACTTCAGTCCCACTCTCCTGATCTTTGGGCACCCTGTGCGGAGGGGAGCGGGTAGGTCCGAAGGCCTCCTCGTAGGACTGCTCCTGGGCACGGCCAAGGGTGCCATCAGCCGGTCCAGGCAGCGGGCGGTCGAGGGGGTCGTTCAACCTGACTGCCTGCCTCTCTTCCGCTCTTACATCCGGTCCAGGGTGTCCTTGGAGATGGAGCACGCGGTGTCCACCGGTACGCTCGCGGCCTTCCGCGAGAGGTGGGCACCGGAGGGACTGGAGTGCATCATCACGCCCGGCAACCAAATTTTAATTTGATTTTACGTTTTAAAGTTTAATTTGTTTTCATTGCCGGTGTTTTTAGTGTCCCCCTCCCCTTTTATAGGGGGCACTGGAAAAATTTGATTTTAGCGCCCCAAAAAAAAACCAAAAACCAAAAAAAAAAAAAGGGGCCTTGAAAATGTCTGCTGTGTCACCCAGGTCGGGTGGCATGGTTTTAATGTTTTATGTTTCTGCAGGTTAACTCAAAAGAGTTTCATGCACAAGGACCAATTGTGGAGCAGTGGAGGTGTGTCCTGCTCAGTTGGAGCTGAGCTGCAGAGAGGAGCAGCTAGCAACTTTAGCTCCTGCCTGGAGAGCCCTGAGACCAGCCCAGGAAGAGAAGGAAGGAAGGGGCTTCAACACCAACTTTACCCAGAGGGAGAGGAGGAGAACAGAAAACTTTTCAACATTTTTTTACCATTCTGCAAGGAGTTGGAGAGAGGGGGAAAAGACCAACAACATCCAGTGTGGAAGGAGGGAGACTCTACATCTTCTACAGGTGGGTGTGGGTGCATTTCCCAAAAAGACTTTGTTGTATCGGTGGGGGGAGGAAAGAAGACCACTGAGGGCCGGAACATCGCGGGGGGTGTGTGTGTGTGGGAGTGTGTGTGGGGGCCTTGCTTACAACTAGGCCCCCCCCACAATTGGAACCCCCCCCACCCCCCACATTTGCCTAGCCTGGGATAGCTGGAGCTACCAGGCTGAAGATTGTCATTAATCTCCCTATTAAAGATCGTTTAGGAGTGGGTGCCTGGTGGCTCTAGCTACCCCAGGTGAAGACGTCTTCTCCCCCCACCTGAAGACCAACCCAAAGACTGTGTTTTTTGTGTGTTTTGCCATCTGGGGAGTGCACCCACCCACAGCTGCGAGGGGAGACCTGCCCTCGCAGCCCCCCCCTTCCCACCCCCCTCTCTCTTTCTCCGTTACCCTCTGTTTCTCCCCTCTCTCTCTCTGAGAACCCTTTCCTTCCAAATTAATAATAAAAAAAACCCAATTAAGACAACTGAGCAGAGGGAGCAAGGCCTCTCCCCAATTGCCAACGAGGGGAGAGGTGCCTCGTTAAGGGCTCCTCTGCTCAGTTAAATATACGAGGCCATTAAAGACCATTAAGGCCTGTGACTTTGGGGTGGGTGTAGCCCTTAAAGGGACCCCATGATGGCGACCCCATCCACGCCGGTGGCAGGGCCAGCGAAGACATATGCGCAGGTGGCAATCGCTTCCACGGCACCTCCTGCGCCACCCGCTGCCCTGCCACCATTCAGACTCATTATGAAGAAACACGGGGTCAAGAGCTACACTCACCCCACAATGAGCATCGAAGAGTGCGTGCGGGCGATGGCTGGGGTAGTCGGCCCCTCGGCCATTGTCGCGGCCTCCAAGATGTCTGGGAAGGCTGTTTTCTTCCTGGGGTCGGAGCGGGCGGTGTCCCTGGCCCTCGAAAGGGGGCTCACGGTGGGCGGGACGTTCCTGCCGGTGGATCCTCTCGAGGCCACCGCGCAGAGGGTCATCGTGTCGAACGTCCCGCCCTTTGTTCCCGCTGAGCTCCTCCTCCCTCACCTACAACAACTGGGGGAGGTAAGGTCAGGGATCAACCCCATACCGCTCGGCCTCAGGGAGAACAGCCTGCGCCACGTGTTCTCCTTCCGCCGCCAGCTCTTTGTCCGGCTGGCGCGGGAGGAGACGACGGAGGGCTATTTTAATGTGGTGCACGAGGGGACTGCCTACCGCGTCTTCTGGACGTCGGACGGCGTGCGGTGCCATGCCTGCAAGGAGGTGGGGCACGTTCGTAAGAACTGCCCCGCCTGCAAGGCCGCCAAACCACCGAAGGCGGCCAAGGCTGGCGCCGCCGCCACCCCTCCCCCTAGTTGCGTCCGCGTGCCGGGAGCCATAGGTGTGCGGGCATCGTCGGAGGCCTTTGTGTTCAGGGCCTCCGGCGGGGGGGAGGGAGAGCGTCCGAGCGGAAAGAAGGCGCGGAACAAGAAGAAACATCTAGAGGCGGGTCCCCTCAGTGCGCCAGAAAGATTGACCACCGCGCTCGGCCCAACCCAGCCACCGGCGAGCGCGGGGTGCCCTGAGCCCGTGCCCGAGCCCTTGAACAACACCACAGAGGGGCCCGGGCGCGGGCAAGAAAAGGAAAAGGGGGGGGCGGAGCGGGAGGCCTCGGCAGACATGGAGGTCTCCCTGACTCCGCGCGCCCCCAGGAACAAAAAGAGGCACGGCCCCAATGAGGCGGAGGGGGAACAACATCCCTCCGCGGAGGAGGCGGTGCCCGCCGCGTGTCCCGCGTCCCCCACCAGCGCCCCCAAATTGCGCTGCAGGCGCGAGGAGTCTTTCCCCGGGGAGGGTGAGGCAGTCGAGGCTGCCCAGCCGCTGCCTCCTGGGGAGGGCGTGGAAGATCTGCCTGTCGTGGGGGGCGTGGGGCCAGAGGAAGAATGCGTAGCCGCCGGGTCGAGCGTCCCGGGGACCGAGGCGGGCGGGGCCGAAAAGGCCGAACCTGAGCCCGCCCAGCCAATACACAACTTACCCCGGGATTTGCTCGACTCGGCAGAAACTGAAAATTTTAACATACATCCTCACGCTGGGCCGGGGGGTGGCGGCGGGGAGAGGGAACAACAACAACCCTCGCCCCCTACTTTGGAGCTGAGGGACTTGGTGGACCTGGAGAATTTTCTAAACCAGGTCTCTCCGTGTTCCCCGGCTCCTGGGGCGGAGGAGGAACCCCTTCCGCTGTCGCTTCCCGACCCAGCACCAATTTTAAAAGAGCCCAGTGGGGACTCCTCTGCCGACGATCCTGGGGGTGGGATCGGGGCAGAGCCAGGGCCAGATGGAGCGGCCGGGCCGTTTGCCGTACCTCGTGCGGTCGACGGGCCGGCTGCTAGCGGCGACCTCCCGGAGGGGGACGGGGACTCGGTGGAGGACGCGGGTGAAGATCTCGAGTCCATCGCCAGTGAGGCGGTGGATCTGCTCGCGGCCGCCACTGAGACCCTCCTCATTCCCGCAGAGGAACTCCGGGACTTT
Source organism: Pristiophorus japonicus (assembly GCF_044704955.1). NCBI lineage: Eukaryota > Metazoa > Chordata > Chondrichthyes > Pristiophoridae > Pristiophorus > Pristiophorus japonicus. The sequence continues at coordinate 78,277,791 of NC_091989.1, read as the reverse complement.
TTGGTCCAGTGCCGGGGTCGCCGCGACCAAGCCCGTCTGGCCCTGGAAAGATGGTCCGAGCCGGGGCTGCTCGTCGCGTCCGTCCGCGCCGCCGCTAAAACCATGGCCGCGGGCGGGCCCTTATTAAAGGCTCAAGGCCTTGAGCTGCGCCGGCTCAAAAAGTTCCTCGCTGGGCTGCTGAAGGAGCGGAGTTCAACAAAAGACTCCACTCCCTCCCCCACAATAGGTTAAGGTAGAGGTTGCACTATGCTTTTGCCATGAAGATAACCATAGCCAGCCTCAACATCAACGGCGGCAGAGGGGCACGCCGTAGATTTGACAATTTTTCGCTCCTGCGGGAGGGGAAATATGCGGTGTGCTTCCTGCAAGAAACCCACACCGTTCCGGGAGACGAAGCCACGTGGCTCCTGGAATGGCAAGGAGAGGTCCGCATGAGCCACCTCACCGCCATTTCTAGTGGGGTGGCCATCTTGCTGGGCCCGCATTTTCAGCCGGAGATCTTGGGGGTCGAGGAGCCCGTGCCAGGCCGCTTGCTGCACGTAACGGTTCGCCTGGGGGACGTGCCGCTCCATCTCGTGAACGTGTACGCCCCTCATCCCGGTCCGCAGCAAACGCGCTTCTTTGAAGAGGTGTCCGCTCTTCTTGGCTCCGTCGACGTCGGCGACTGCATTGTCCTCGGGGGGGATTTTAACTGCACCCTCGAGGCGAGGGACCGCTCCGGTGCCCCGCAGTGCATGACGGCGATGGAGAAGTTGAGGGACCTGGTCGGGTCCTTCGACTTGGTGGACGTCTGGCGAAATCTCCACCCCGACTCCAGCGCCTTTACTTGGGTGAGGCCTGGAGTTGGATGGTCTAGAGTCGACCGCCTTTACGTGTCTCGGGCGTACGTTTCCTGCGTCCCGGCGGCCTCCATGCGGCCGGTGCCGTGTTCGGACCACCACCTGGTGTGGGCGGAGCTCGCTTCGCTCCGCGCGAGGACGGGGTCCGCGTACTGGCACTTTAACAACCGGCTGCTGGAGGACGTGCGGTTCCAGGACTCGTTCCGTCGATTCTGGTCCGACTGGAGAAGGAAGCAGGGGGGCTTCCCCTCCTTGAGGCTATGGTGGGACGTGGGCAAGGCTCACGTCCGCGTCTTCTGTCAAGAGTACGCGAGGGGGTCGACCAAGAGGCGGGCGGCCAGAGTCGGGCGCCTAGAAAAAGAGGTGCTCGACCTGGAAGCCCGTCTCGGTCAAGTCGTCCAGGACCCGGCCCTGCGGACGGTGTACGAAGCTAAGAAGGCCGCGCTGAAGGACCTGCAGCTCGTCGGGTCCCGAGGCGCGTTCGTGAGGTCGCGGATCCGGTTCCTGCGGGATCTGGACCGCGGCTCCCCCTTCTTCTACTCGCTGGAAAAAAGGCAGAGTGTCCGTAAGCAGCTCTTGACGCTGCTGGCCGACGACGGCTCTCTCGTCTCGGATCCGGAGGGCGTCAACAACAGGGTCCGTGAATATTACGGGGCTCTGTTCTCTCCGGATCCGTCCAGCGAGGAAGCGCGTAGAGTTTTGTGGGAGGACCTGCCGAAGGTCGGCCCGGAGGGCGCCGAAAATCTGGAAGCTCCGCTAAGCCTGGCGGAGCTGACCGGTGCCCTCGCCCGGCACTCGAGGGGAAAATCCCCGGGGCTGGACGGGCTGACCGTGGAGTTCCACAGGGCGTTCTGGGACCTCCTGGGGAGCGACTACGCGCGGGTCCTGGGGGAAAGTCTGGCGACCGGGGAGATGCCCCTCTCTTGGCGCAGGGCAGTCATCGTCCTGCTGCCTAAGAAGGGCGATCTCCGCCTCCTTAAGAACTGGCGCCCGGTCTCCCTCCTTAGCACGGACTACAAAATCTTCGCCAGGGCGATGTCTGCTCGCCTTGGTGCCGTGCTGGACCACATGATCCACCCCGACCAGTCATACACGGTCCCGGGCCGGACAATCCACGATAACATCCATCTGGTCCGGGACCTCATCCATTGTTCCCAGGAGGCTGGTCTGTCGGTCGCCTTCCTATCCCTCGACCAAGAGAAGGCGTTCGACAGGGTGGATCACGACTATCTGCTCGGAACTCTGCGCGCTTTCGGGTTCGGGACGCATTTCGTCGCCCGGATCCGACTTTTGTACGCCGCCGCGGAGTGTCTGATTAAGGTTAACGGGTCCTTGACGGCGCCCCTTCGCTTTAGGAGAGGGGTGCGCCAGGGATGCCCCATGTCCGGCCAGTTATACGCCGTTTGCGTGGAGCCTTTCCTGCGCCTCTTGCGGACGAGGTTGACGGGACTGGCTCTGTAAGGGCCGGGCGTGGAGGTCGTCCTCTCGGCTTACGCCGATGACGTGCTCCTCGCGGTAGAGGATCCCGCTGACCTGCGGAGGATGCGTGAGTGCCAGGAGATTTACTCGGCCGCGTCCTCCGCCAGGATCAACTGGGAGAAATGTTCCGGACTCCTGGTGGGTCAGTGGCGGGTGGACTCCCTGCCGGAGGAGCTCAGGCCTTTTGCCTGGAGCACGACCCATCTCCTCTATCTGGGAGTCTACCTTAGCCCCGACGAGGGAGCCTGGCCGGCGAACTGGCAGGAGCTGGAGGCCAAGGTCGCCGCTCGCCTAGGGCGCTGGACAGGACTGCTCCGAGTGCTGTCCTACAGGGGTCGAGCGCTAGTCATAAACCAGCTGGTGGCCGCAATGCTGTGGTACCGGCTGGTCACTTTGACCCCTCCCCCTGCGTTTGTCGCCAAGATACAGAAGAAGCTGGTGGACTTCTTCTGGAACAACAGGAAGCACTGGGTCTCTGCCGCGGTCTTGAGTCTCCCGCTTGAGGAGGGCGGTCAGTCGTTGGTGTGCGTCAGCGCCCGGCTCGCGACTTTCCGTCTTCAGACCCTGCAGAGATACCTTTACGTCGAGCCCCCTCCTAGGTGGTGTGCTCTGGCGACGTAATTCTTCCGCCAGCAGCTCGACCTCAATTATGACACGCAGCTCCTGTTTGTGAACTTGGGGGTTGTCAGGACCGCCCTCCGGGAGCTGCCTGTCTTTTACAGGGAACTCATCAGGGTCTGGAACAAAGTCTCCACCAAGCGCAGCTCTCCGCCGGCTGGAGTGGCGGCCGTCCTGCAGGAACCGCTGCTCGGGAATCCGTACCTCCACGGCCGAGGCTTTATGTGGCGGTCGGAAGAGAGGGCTGTGGCTGGTGAGGTGACCAGGGTCAGGGACCTGCTCGATGGTGGAGGAGCGGGCTGGATGGCGCCAGACACGCTGGCGCGGCGCCTAAATTCTGCCAACGTCCGCCACGCGGCCGATGCCATCGAGTCGCTAAAAACAGCTCTGGGCCCTGACTCCGTTAGGTGCATCGAGGAGGCTCAAGCACGTGGGGAGATCCCGTCCGAACTGACCCCCGTCCGGACGGAATTCCTCATCGGCTCCAAACCCCGGAACCTCCCTCGGGGGCCGGCGCCTCACAACTTGAGCCGTCTCGGGGAAATCCCCTCCGTGCCTTTCAGTTCCGCGCGGAGGGGTTTCCTGTACGGGCTGCTCCTGCACACCCTCAACTTTGCCATCCTCGCCGGCTATCCGGACACGCCATGGCGTACCATCTTGCCGTCCGGAGGAGGCGGGGGTCCCCGATGGAGGGCACTCTACGCAGGGGTCCTCCCACTATTCATCGGGGACTTGGCCTGGAGGGTGGTGCACGGAGCAGTGCCGTGCAATAAATTTTTAAGCCGGTTCACGGACTCCCAGGCCGCCTGCAATTTCTGCGGTCTGGAGGAGTCCGTGTTCCATGTTTTTATTGAATGCACAAGGTTGCAGCCCCTGTTCCACTATTTGAAGGGGCTGCTCCTGAAATTCTGGCTGCACTTCAGTCCCACTCTCCTGATCTTTGGGCACCCTGTGCGGAGGGGAGCGGGTAGGTCCGAAGGCCTCCTCGTAGGACTGCTCCTGGGCACGGCCAAGGGTGCCATCAGCCGGTCCAGGCAGCGGGCGGTCGAGGGGGTCGTTCAACCTGACTGCCTGCCTCTCTTCCGCTCTTACATCCGGTCCAGGGTGTCCTTGGAGATGGAGCACGCGGTGTCCACCGGTACGCTCGCGGCCTTCCGCGAGAGGTGGGCACCGGAGGGACTGGAGTGCATCATCACGCCCGGCAACCAAATTTTAATTTGATTTTACGTTTTTTAAGTTTAATTTGTTTTAATTGCCGGTGCTTTTAGTGTCCCCCTTCCCTTTTATAGGGGGCACTGGGGAAAATTGTGATTCTAGTGCCCAAAAAAAAAACAAAAAAAGAAAAACACAAAAAAAAAGGGGCCTTGAAAATGTCTGCTGTGTCACCCAGGTCGGGTGGCATGGTTTTAATGTTTTATGTTTTTGCAGGTTAACTCAAAAGAGTTTCATGCACAAGGACCAATTGTGGAGCAGTGTCCTGCACAGTTGGAGCTGTGAGCAGTGAGAGGAGCAGCTATCAACCTGTGCTCCTGCCTGTAAAGCCCTGAGACCAGCCCAGGAAGAGAAGGAAGGAAGGGGCTTCACCACCAACTTTCACCCAGAGGGAGAGGAGGAGAAAAGAAAACTTTCCAACTTTTTAACATTTCTACAAGGAGTTGGAGAGAGGGGGAAAAGACCAACAACAACAACATCCAGTGTGGAAGGAGGGAGACTCTACCATTCTACAGGTGGGTGTATTGGTGCAGTCCCAAAAAGACTTTGTTGAATCGGTGGGGGGAGGAAAGAAGACCACTGAGGGCCGGAACATCGCGGGGGGTGTGTGTGTGTGGAAGTGTGTGTGGGGGCCTTGCTACAACTAGGCCCCACACACAACTGAACCCCCCCCTCCCCAATTGCCTAGCCTGGGATAGCTGGAGCTACCAGGCTGAAGATTTTCTTTAATCACCCATTGAACATCGTTGGGAGTGTATGCCTGGTTGGCTCTAGCTGCCCCAGGTGAAGACATCTTCTCCCCTCACCTGAAGACCACCCCAAAGACTATTTGTGTTTTGCCATCTGGGGATTGCACCCACCCACAGCTGCGAGGGGAGACCTGCCCTCGCAGTTCCCCCCCCCCCTTCCCACCCCCCTCTCTCTTTCTCTGTTATTCTCTGTTTCTCCCCTCTCTCTCTCTGAGACCCCTTCCTCCTAATTTAAAAAAAAGATAAAACAATTAAGACAACTGAGCAGAGGGAGCAAGGCCCCTCCCCAATTGCCAACTAGGGGAGAGGTGTGCCTCGTTAAGAGCTCCTCTGCTCAGTCAAATCAAACGAGGCCAATCAAGACCATTAAGGCCTGTGACTTTGAGGTGGGTGTAGCCCTTAAAGGGACCCCGTGATGGCGACCCCATCCACGCTGGTGGCAGGGCCAGCAAGAACATATGCGCAGGTGGCAACCGCTTCCAAGGCACCTCCTGCGCCACCTGCTGCCCTGCCACCCTTTCGACTTATTACTAAAAAACACGGGGTCAAGAGCTACACTCACCCCACAATGACCATCGAGGAGTGCGTGCGGGCGATGGCTGGGGTAGTCGGCCCCTCGGCCATTGTCGCAGCCTCCAAGATGTCTGGGAAGGCCGTGTTCTTCCTGGGGTCGGAGCGGGCGGTGTCCCTGGCCCTCGAAAAGGGGCTCACGGTGGGCGGGACGTTCCTGCCGGTGGACCCTCTCGAGGCCACCGCGCAGAGGGTCATCATATCGAACGTCCCGCCCTTTGTTCCCGCTGAGCTCCTCCTCCCTCACCTACACCAACTGGGGGAGGTAAGGTCGGGGATCAACCCCATACCGCTCGGCCTCAGGGAGAACAGCCTGCGCCACGTGTTCTCCTTCCGCCGCCAGCTCTTTGTCCGGCTGGCGCGGGAGGAGACGACGGAGGGTTATTTTAATGTGGTGCACGAGGGGACTGCCTACCGCGTCTTCTGGACGTCGGACGGCGTGCGGTGCCATGCCTGCAGAGAGGTGGGGCATGTTCGTAAGAACTGCCCTGCCTCCAAGGCCGCCAAACCACCGAGGGCGGCCAAGGCTGGCGCCGCCGCAACCCCTCCCCCTAGATGCGTCCGCGTGCCGGGAGCCGTAGGTGCGCGAGCATCGCCGGGGGCCGATGCTTTCACGGCCTCCGGCGGGGGGGAGGGAGAGCGTCCGACCGGAAAGAAGGCGCGGAAGAAGGCAAAACATCCAGAGGCGGATCCCCTCAGTGCGCCAGAAAATATGACCACCGCGCTCAGCCCAACCCAGTCACCGGCGAGCGCGGGGTGCCCTGAGCCCGTGCCTGAGCCCTTGACCAATACCACAGAGGGGCCCGGGCGCGGGCAAGAAAAGGAAAAGGGGGGGGCGGAGCGGGAGGCCTCGGCAGACATGGAGGTCTCCCTGCCTTCGCGCACCCCCAGGAACAAAAGGAGGCACCGCCCCAATGAGGCGGAGGGGGAACAACATCCCTCCGTGGAGGAGTCGGTGCCCGCCACGTGTCCCGCGTCCCCCACCAGCGCCCCCAAATTGCGCTGCAGGCGCGAGGAGTCTGTCCCCGGGGAGGGTGAGACAGTCGAGGCTGCCCAACCGCTGCCTCCTGGGGAGGGCGTGGAAGATCTGCCTGTCGTGGGGAGCGTGGGGCCAGAGGAAGAATGCGTAGCCGCCGGGTCGAGCGTCCCGGGGACTGAGGCGGGCGGGGCCGAAAAGGCCGAACCTGATCCCGCCCAGCCAATACCCAACTTCCCCCGGGATTTGCTCGACTCGGCAGAAACTGAAAATTTTAACATACATCCTCACGCTGGGCCGGGGGGTGGCGGCGGGGAGAGGGAACAACAACAACCCTCGCCCCCTACTTTGGAGCTGAGGGACTTGATGGACCTGGAGAATTTTCTAAACCAGGTCTCTCCGTGTTCCCCGGCTCCTGGGGCGGAGGAGGAACCCCTTCCGCTGTCGCTTCCCGACCCAGCACCAATTTTAAAAGAGCCCAGTGGGGCCTCCTCTGCCGACGATCCTGGGGGTGGGATCGGGGCAGAGCCAGGGCCGGATGGAGCGGCCGGGCCGTTTGCCGTACCTCGTGCGGTCGACGGGCCGGCTGCTAGCGGCGACCTCCCGGAGGGGGACGGGGACTCGGTGGAGGACGCGGGTGAAGATCTCGAGTCCATCGCCAGTGAGGCGGTGGATCTGCTCGCGGCCGCCACTGAGACCCTCCTCATTCCCGCAGAGGAACTCCGGGACTTTTTGGTCCAGTGCCGGGGTCGCCGCGACCAAGCCCGTCTGGCCCTGGAAAGATGGTCTGAGCCGGGGCTGCTCGTCGCGTCCGTCCGCGCCGCCGCTAAAACCATGGCCGCGGGCGGGCCCTTATCAAAGGCTCAAGGCCTTGAGCTGCGCCGGCTCAAAAAGTTCCTCGCTGGGCTGCTGAAGGAGTGGAGGTCAACAAACGACTCCACTCCCTCCCCCACAATAGGTTAAGGTAGAGGTTGCACTATGCTTTTGCCATGAAGATAACCATAGCCAGCCTCAACATCAACGGCGGCAGAGGGGCACGCCGTAGATTTGACAATTTTTCGCTCCTGCGGGAGGGGAAATATGCGGTGTGCTTCCTGCAAGAAACCCACACCGTTCCGGGAGACGAAGCCACGTGGCTCCTGGAATGGCAAGGAGAGGTCCGCATGAGCCACCTCACCGCCATTTCTAGTGGGGTGGCCATCTTGCTGGGCCCGCATTTTCAGCCGGAGATCTTGGGGGTCGAGGAGCCCGTGCCAGGCCGTTTGCTACACGTAACGGTTCACCTGGGGGACGTGCCGCTCCATCTCGTGAACGTGTACGCCCCTCAGCCCGGCCCGCAGCAAACGCGCTTCTTCGAAGAAGTGTCCGCTCTTTTTGGCTCCGTCGACGTCGGCGACTGCATTGTCCTCGGGGGGGATTTTAACTGCACCCTCGAGGCGAGGGACCGCTCCGGTGCCCCGCAGTGCATGACGGCGATGGAGAAGTTGAGGGACCTGGTCGGGTCCTTCGACTTGGTGGACGTCTGGCGAAATCTCCACCCCGACTCCAGCGCCTTTACTTGGGTGAGGCCTGGAGTTGGATGGTCTAGAGTCGACCGCCTTTACGTGTCTCGGGCGTACGTTTCCTGCGTCCCGGCGGCCTCCATGCGGCCGGTGCCGTGTTCGGACCACCACCTGGTGTGGGCGGAGCTCGCTTCGCTCCGCGCGAGGACGGGGTCCGCGTACTGGCACTTTAACAACCGGCTGCTGGAGGACTTGCGGTTCCAGGACTCGTTCCGTCGATTCTGGTCCGACTGGAGAAGGAAGCAGGGGGGCTTCCCCTCCTTGAGGCTATGGTGGGACGTGGGCAAGGCTCACGTCCGCATCTTCTGTCAAGAGTACGCGAGGGGGTCGACCAAGAGGCGGGCGGCCAGAGTCGGGCGCCTAGAAAAAGAGGTGCTCGACCTGGAAGCCCGTCTCGGTCAAGTCGTCCAGGACCCGGCCCTGCGGACGGTGTACGAAGCGAAGAAGGCCGCGCTGAAGGACCTGCAGCTCGTCGGGTCCCGAGGCGCGTTCGTTAGGTCGCGGATCCGGTTCCTGCGGGATCTGGACCGCGGCTCCCCCTTCTTCTACTCGCTGGAAAAAAGGCAGAGTGTCCGTAAGCAGCTCTTGACGCTGCTGGCCGACGACGGCTCTCTCGTCTCGGATCCGGAGGACGTCAACAACAGGGCCCGTGAATATTACGGGGCTCTGTTCTCTCCGGATCCGTCCAGCGAGGAAGCGCGTAGAGTTTTGTGGGAGGACCTGCCGAAGGTCGGCCCGGAGGGCGCCGAAAATCTGGAAGCTCCGCTAAGCCTGGCGGAGCTGACCGGTGCCCTCGCCCGGCTCTCGAGGGGAAAATCCCCGGGGCTGGACGGGCTGACCGTGGAGTTCCACAGGGCGTTCTGGGACGTCCTGGGGAGCGACTACGCGCGGGTCCTGGGGGAAAGTCTGGCGACCGGGGAGATACCCCTCTCTTGGCGCAGGGCAGTCATCGTCCTGCTGCCTAAGAAGGGCGATCTCCGCCTCCTTAAGAACTGGCGCCCGGTCTCCCTCCTCAGCACGGACTACAAAATCTTCACCAGGGCGATGTCTGCTCGCCTTGGTGCGGTGCTGGACCACATGATCCACCCCGACCAGTCCTACACGGTCCCGGGCCGGACAATCCACGATAACATCCATCTGGTCCGGGACCTCATCCATTGTTCCCAGGAGGCTGGTCTGTCGGTCGCCTTCCTATCCCTCGACCAAGAGAAGGCGTTCGACAGGGTGGATCACGACTATCTGCTCGGAACTCTGCGCGCTTTCGGGTTCGGGACGCATTTCGTCGCCCGGATCCGACTTTTGTACGCCGCCGCGGAGTGTCTGATTAAGGTTAACGGGTCCTTGACGGCGCCCCTTCGCTTTAGGAGAGGGGTGCGCCAGGGATGCCCCATGTCCGGCCAGTTATACGCCGTTTGCGTGGAGCCTTTCCTGCGCCTCTTGCGGACGAGGTTGACGGGACTGGCTCTGCAAGGGCCGGGCGTGGAGGTCGTCCTCTCGGCTTACGCCGATGACGTGCTCCTCGCGGTAGAGGATCCCGCTGACCTGCGGAGGATGCGTGAGTGCCAGGAGATTTACTCGGCCGCGTCCTCCGCCAGGATCAACTGGGAGAAATGTTCCGGACTCCTGGTGGGTCAGTGGCGGGTGGACTCCCTGCCGGAGGAGCTCAGGCCTTTTGCCTGGAGCACGACCCATCTCCTCTATCTGGGAGTCTACCTTAGCCCCGACGAGGGAGCCTGGCCGGCGAACTGGCAGGAGCTGGAGGCCAAGGTCGCCGCTCGCCTAGGGCGCTGGACAGGACTGCTGCGAGTGCTGTCCTACAGGGGTCGAGCGCTAGTCATAAACCAGCTGGTGGCCGCAATGTTGTGGTACCGGCTGGTCACTTTGACCCCTCCTCCTGCGTTTGTCGCCAAGATACAGAAGAAGCTGGTGGACTTCTTCTGGAACAACAGGAAGCACTGGGTCTCTGCCGCGGTCTTGAGTCTCCCGCTTGAGGAGGGCGGTCAGTCGTTGGTGTGCGTCAGCGCCCAGCTCGCGACTTTCCGTCTTCAGACCCTGCAGAGATACCTTTACGTCGAGCCCCCTCCTAGGTGGTGTGCTCTGGCGAGGTATTTCTTCCGCCAGCTGCGCCCTCAATTATGACACGCAGCTCCTGTTTGTGAACTTGGGGGGTGCCAGGACCGCCCTCCGGGAGCTGCCTGTCTTTTACAGGGAACTCATCAGGGTTTGGAACAAAGTCTCCACCAAGCGCAGCTCTCCGCCGGCTGGAGTGGCGGCCGTCCTGCAGGAGCCGCTGCTCGGGAATCCGTACCTCCACGGCCGAGGTTTTATGTGGCGGTCGGAAGAGAGGGCTGTGGCTGGTGAGGTGACCAGGGTCAGGGACCTGCTCGATGGCGGAGGAGCGGGCTGGATGGCGCCAGACACGCTGGCGCGGCGCCTAAACTCTGCCAACGTCCGCCACGCGGCCGATGCCATCGAGTCGCTAAAAACAGCTCTGGGCCCTGACTCCGTTAGGTGCATCGAGGAGGCTCAAGCACGTGGGGAGATCCCGTCCGAACTGACCCCCGTCCGGACGGAATTCCTCATCGGCGCCAAACCCCGGAACCTCCCTCGGGGGCCGGCGCCTCACAACTTGAGCCGCCTCGGGGAAATCCCCTCCGTGCCTTTCAGTTCCGCGCGGAGGGGTTTCCTGTACGGGCTGCTCCTGCACACTCTCAACTTTGCCATCCTCGCCGGCCATCCGGACACGCCATGGCGTACCATCTTGCCGTCCGGAGGAGGCGGGGGTCCCCGATGGAGGGCAATCTACGCGGGGGTCCTCCCACTATTCATCGGGGACTTGGCCTGGAGGGTGGTGCACGGAGCAGTGCCGTGCAATAAATTTTTAAGCCGGTTCACGGACTCCCAGGCCGCCTGCAATTTCTGCGGTCTGGAGGAGTCCGTGTTCCATGTTTTTATTGAGTGCACAAGGTTGCAGCCCCTGTTCCATTATTTGAAGGGGCTGCTCCTGAAATTCTGGCTGCACTTCAGTCCCACTCTCCTGATCTTTGGGCACCCTGTGCGGAGGGGAGCGGGTAGGTCCGAAGGCCTCCTCGTAGGACTGCTCCTGGGCACGGCCAAGGGTGCCATCAGCCGGTCCAGGCAGCGGGCGGTCGAGGGGGTCGTTCAACCTGACTGCCTGCCTCTCTTCCGCTCTTACATCCGGTCCAGGGTGTCCTTGGAGATGGAGCACGCGGTGTCCACCGGTACGCTCGCGGCCTTCCGCGAGAGGTGGGCACCGGAGGGACTGGAGTGCATCATCACGCCCGGCAACTAAATTTTAATTTGATTTTACGTTTTAAAGTTTATTTTGTTTTAATTGCCGGTGCTTTTAGTGTCCCCCTCTCCTTTTATAGGGGGCACTGGAAAAAGGAAAAAATTTGATTTTAGTGCCCAAAAAAAACCCAAAAAAAAACAAAAAAGAAAAAAAAAGAAAAAAAGAGCCTTGTAAATGTCTGGTGTGTCATCCAGGTCGGGTGGCACGGATACATGTTTTATGTTTTGCAGGTAGACTCTAAAAGAGTTTCATGCACAAGGATCCCCAGGTCCCTCTGCACCACAGCATGTTGTAATTTCTCCACATTCAAATAATATTAATTTTTACTGTTTTTTTTTTCCAAGGTGGATGACCTCACATTTTCCGACATTGTATTCCATCTGCCAAACCTTAGCCCATTCGCTTAACCTATCTAAATCTCTTTGCAGCCTCTCTGTGTCCTCTACACAACCAGCTTTCCCACTAATCTTTGTGTCATCTGCAAATTTTGTTACACTACACTCTGTCCCCTCTTCTAGGTCATCTATGTATATTGTAAACAGTTGTGGTCCCAGCACCGATCCCTGTGGCACACCACTAACCACCGATTTCCAACCCGAAAAGGACCCATTTATCCCGACTCTCTGCTTTCTGTTAGCCAGCCAATTCTCTATCCATGCTAATACATTTCTTCTGACTCCGCGTACCTTCTACAGTAACCTTTTTTGTGGCACCTTATCGAATGCCTTTTGGAAATCTAAATACACCACATCCATTGGTACACCTCTATCCACCATGCTCGTTATATCCTCAAAGAATTCCAGTAAATTAGTTAAACATGATTTCCCCTTCATGAATCCATGTTGTGTCTGCTTGATTGCACTATTCCTATCCAGATGTCCCGCTATTTCTTCCTTAATGATAGTTTCAAGCATTTTCCCCACTACAGATGTTAAACTAACCAGCCTATAGTTACCTGCCTTTTGTCTGTCCCCTTTTTTAAACAGAGGCGTTACTTTAGCTGCTTTCCAATCTGCTGGTACCTCCCCAGAGTCCAGAGAATTTTGGTAGATTATAACCAATGCATCTGCTATAACTTCCGCCATCTCTGTTAATACCCTGGGATGCATTGCATCAGGACCAGGGGACTTGTCTACCTTGAGTCCCATTAGCCTGTCCAGCACTACCCCCTAGTGATAGTGATTATCTCAAGGTCCTCCCTTCCCACATTCCCGTGACCAGCAATTTTTGGCATGGTTTTTGTGTCTTCCACTGTGAAGACCGAAGCAAAATAATTGTTTAAGGTCTCAGCCATTTCCACATTTCCCATTATTAAATCCCCCTTCTCATCTTCTAAGGGACCAACATTTACTTTAGTCACTCTTTTCCGTTTTATATATCTGTAAAAGCTTTTACTATCGGTTTTTATGTTTTGTGCAAGTTTACCTTCGTAATCTATCTTTCCTTTCTTTATTGCTTTTTTAGTCATTCTTTGCTGATGTTTAAAATTTTCCCAATCTTCTAGTTTCCTACTAACCTTGGCCACCTTATACGCATTGGTCTTTAATTTGATACTCTCCTTTATTTCCTTGGTTATCCACGGCTGGTTATCCCTTCTCTTACCGCCCTTCTTTTTCACTGGAATATATTTTTGTTGAGCACTATGAAAGAGCTCCTTAAAAGTCCTCCACTGTTCCTCAATTGTGCCACCGTTTAGTCTGTGTTTCCAGTCTACTTTAGCCAACTCTGTCCTCATCCCACTGTAGTCCCCGTCATGAAGCCTGATGGATCCGTGCGAATCTGTGGGGATTAGAAGTCTACCATAAACAGAGTCTCCCTACAGGACCAATACCCGCTGCCCAGAGCGGAGGACCTATTTGCCACGTTGGCTGGAGGAAAACTTTTCTCGAAACTTGACCTCACATCTGCGTATATGATGCAAGAACTGACCGAAGAGTGTAAGCTACTATATTCCAGCGCAACACGGAGAGTCTGCTCATGTCCATCCCGAGGACAGTTATGTTTCAAGATGACATACTCATCACGGGCAGGGACACCGACTCTCATCTCCGCAATCTTGAGGAAGCACAAAGTCGATTGGATCAGGTAGGCCTAAGAGTTTAGAAATCCAAGTGTCTGTCTCGCGCCTGAGGTTGAATTTTTGGGCAGAAGGATTGCCGCTGATGGAATCCGCCCAACCGAATCCAAAACCGAAGCGATTCGCCGGGCACCCAGGCCCCGGAATGTCTCGGAACTGCGCGCCTTTCTCGGGCTACTCAATTACTTTGGGAACTTTATGCAGAACTTGAGCACGCTGCAGGAGCCTCTCCATGTGCTACTCAGAAAGGGATGTGATTAGTTTTGGGGGGATGCCCAAGAACGCGCCTTCAATAAGGCACGCAACCTTCCATGTTCCGAGAGTGTTTTAGCCTTTTTTGACCCAGGTAAAAAGTTAGTCCTTACATGTGATGCGTCAGCGTACGGGGTCGGGTGTGTTTTACAGCACGTCAATGATGCGGGTAAATTGCAGCTCGTTGCTTATGCCTCCAGGTCACTTTCGCGGGCGGAGCACGAGTACGGTATGGTTGAGAAGGAGGCACTCGCGTGCGTGTACGGTGTCAAAAAGATGCACCAATACCTTTTCGGGGCCAAGTTTGCATTAGAAACCAACCACAAACCCCTCACGTCCCTACTATCCGAGTGCAAGACAATCAACGCCAACGCCTCGGCGCGCATTCAGCGGTGGGCACTCATGCTGGCGGCTTATGACTACACGATAAGGCACAGACCAGGCACAGACAACTGTGCCGACATGCTTAGCAGGCTACCCCTGGTGACCACAGAAGGGTCCAACGAACAGGACTTTGAGATGGTCATGGCAATCAATGCCTTTGAATCCACAGGTTCGCCCATGACGGCTCGCCAAATCAGAGCCTGGAGGACCAGCGACCCCATGTTATCTTTAGTTAAAAGATACGTTTTAACCGGTGACTGGGCAGAGGCTTGCGATGCCTGCCCCGAGGAGGTCAAACCCTTCCATAGGCGCATGCATGAACTCTCACTACAGGCAGACTGCCTGATGTGGGACAGCCGAGTAGTTATGCCCTTATGAGACAGGGAGACGTTTCTCCGGGAGCTCCATCGTGAGCACCTGGGGATCGTCCTTATGAAGGCCATAGCCAGATCTCATGTCTGGTGGCCTGGCATTGATGCAGACTTGGAGCTCTGCGTCCGTCGGTCCTACCATTTGTGCCCAACTCAGTAATGGCCCCAGGGAGGCCCCCCTAAACCCCTGGCCCTGGCCCACCAAACCATGGTCGCGGGTGCATGTAGACTATGCGGGCCCATTCATGGGCAAAATGATCCTTGTCGTCGTTGATGCATTTTCCAAATGGATCGAGTGCACCATTTTAAACTCGAGCACCACCTCCACCACTGTGGAGAGCCTCGCAACCATGTTTGCAACGCACGGAATCCCTGACATATTGGTCAGTGATAATGGTCCGTGCTTCACCAGCGCAGAATTTCACGATTTTATAGTTGACCACGGTATAAATCATGTTAAGACGGCACCTTTCAAGCCGGTCTCCAATGGCCAGGCAGAGCGAGCAGTGCAGATCATTAAACAAGGCATGCTCAGAATCCAAGGTCCCATGCTGCAGAGCTGCCTGTCGCGATTGCTGCTGGCATACAGATCTTGTCCGCATTCGTTGACTGGGCTTCCCCCCGCGCAACTATTGATGAAACGAACCTTAAAGACCAGGCTCTCGTTAATCCTCCCAGACATGCATGAAATTGTTGAGGCTAAGTGTCAAAAGCTAACTGAGTACCATGACCGAAATTCGAAGGGGAGGTGGAATGAGATAGGGGACAAAGTGTTTGTGCTAAACTATGGCCGGGGTCCCAAATGGCTTGCAGGGACAGTAACAGACAAAGAGGGAAACAGGCTACTGGTTGTACAAATGGACAATGGCCAAACCTGCCGGAGGCATGCAGACCAAGTAAAAAGTAGATTCACTGATAACACTGAAGAACCAGAGGCAGACTACAATGTGGAACTCACACCACACCTGGTGGACAGACAGGTGGAACAACCTGAGGAAAGGGCAGTCTCAACAGACAACCCAGGTGAGATACCAGCAATCACACCGAACGAAACAGACAGTCCAAGTGAGACACCAGCAATCACATCGAATGAAACACAGGCATTAAGGCAAACAACTGAACCACAACTAAGACGCTCCACGCGAGAGCACAGACCACCTGAGAGACTGAATCTATAAAGGCAATAAGACCTTGGGGGAGGGTGATGTCATGTATCTCACATTACTCTATATAACTGTATCTTGCCATGCTATACATGACTGTAACTGGATATGACCTGTAACAATAAGCATATCTTACCACCAGGGGTGCACTTGCAGGAGACACTCCATACCTGTCCCACTGAGGTATATAAAGGGAGGTCTCAGGCAAGTGCAGCACTGGAGAGCTGGAATTAATGGTGCAGGTCCTGAGTGACCTTGACTTCAGCATGTGTCTCGTGTAAGTCAGTACATTAGAGTCAGGACTTAACAGTCGCTGACCAGAATGTCCGGTAAGCCGTGGGTCGTGAAAACCATGCGCAGGCTCTCCACGGTGATGGATGTCGTGCACGAGTTTAATATGATGCACTCCATCCATTTCGAGTATGCATCGACAATTATCAAGAACATTTTTCCCATGAACGGGCCCGCATAGTCCATGTGAATGCGTGACCAAGGCTTGGTGGTCCAGGGCCACAGGCTGAGTGGGGCCTCCCTGGGGGCATTGCCCAGTTGGGCACACATCGTGCACCTGCGAACCCAGTGTTCCAGGTCTGAGTCAATCTCCGGCCATCATACATGCGACCGGGCAATAGCCTTCATTAACACGATGCCAGGGTGCTCGCTGCGGAGTTCCCTGATGAATGCTTCCCTCCCCTTCTGGGGCATGACCACTCAGCTGCCTCATAGCAGGCAGTCGGCTTGGATGGAGAGCTCATCCATCCGTCTCTGAAACGGTCTGACCTCCTCGGGGCACGCCCCGTGTGCGGGCGCCCAATCCCCAGTCAGGACACATTTCTTTATCATGGATAGGAGGAGGTCTCTGTTGGTCCAGAGTTTGATCTGGCGGGCTGTGATGGGGGAGCCTGCGGTGTCAAAAGCCTCAACGACCATGACCATCTCAGCGCTTTGCTCCGCTGCCCCCTCGGTGGTGGCCAATGGGAGCCTGCTGAGCGCGTCAGCGCAGTTTTCGGTGCCTGGCCGGTGCCGTATGGTGTAGTCATACGCAGCCAGTTTGAGAGCCCATCGCTGTATGCGAACTAACGCATTGGCATTGACCGCCTTGCTGTCGGACAACAGAGAAGTTAACGGCTTGTGGTCCGTTTCGAACTCGAACAGTCTGCCGAAAAGGTATTGGTACATTTTTTTCACACCATAAACGCAAGCGTGTGCTTCCTTTTCGACCATGCCGTACCCACGCTCTGCCTGGGAGAGCGACCTGGAGGCATAAGCCACCATCTCCATTATCCTGCTGCAACACACACCCAACCCCGTATGATGACGCATCGCATGTTAAAACTAGTTTTTTACAGGGGTCATACAACGTTAACAGTTTGTTAGAACAAAGCAGATTCCGCGCCCTGTTGAAAGCCCGTTCTTGACAGTCCTCCCAAAACCATTCGCAACCCTTACGCAGGAGCACATGTAATGGTTCCAACAATGTGCTTAAGTTCGGCAGGAAGTTCCCGAAATAGTTCAAAAGTCCCAGGAACAATCGCAACTCCGACGTATTGCTGGGCCGGGGCGCACGACGGATCGCCTCCGTTTTGGATTCAGTGGGCCAGATCCCGTCTGCGGCAACCCTCCTGCCAAAAAACTCGACCTCTGGGGCCAAAAACACACACTTGGCCTTCTTCAGCCACAGGCCTACCCGGTCCAGTTGGCGTAGCACCTCTTCCAGGTTATGGAGGTGTTCCTCGGTGTCTCGACCCATTATTAGGATGTCGTCCTGGAATACGATTGTGACGGGAATGGATTTCAGCAAGCTTTCCATGTTTCTCTGAAAGATGGCGGCCGCCGAACGGATGCCAAAAGGACACCTGTTGTAGATGAATAAACCCTTGTGCGTCGTGATGGTGGTCAGAAGTTTGGATTCTTCAGCCAGTTCCTGAGTCATGTAGGCTGAAGTGAGTTCCAATTTAGTGAACAGCTTGCCACCTGCCAGCGTGGCAAAAAGGTCCTCCGCCCTCGGGAGCGGGTATTGGTCCTGCAGGGACACCCGGTTGATGGTGGCTTTGTAGTCACCGCAGATCCTAACCGAGCCATCTGCTTTAAGGACAGGAACAATGGGACTTGCCCAGTCACTGAATTCAACGGGCGAAATTATGCCCTCTCTGAGCAGCCTGTCCAGTTCACTCTCTATTTACTCACGCATCACATACGGCACCGCTCTGGCTTTGTGGTGCACTGGTCTGACGTCCGGAGTGATGCGTATCACTACTTTTGTGCCCTTGAAAGTCCCGACCCCAGATTGAAACAGTGACCCGAATTTTTGTAGTACCTGTGAGCATGAGCTTCACTCCGCAGATGAAATGGCGTGCACATCCCCCCGTTTCCAGTTCATCTCAGCTAGCCAGCTCCTTCCCAAAAGCGCGGGGCCATTGCCCGGAACAATCCAGAGTGGCAGCCGGTTCTGTGACCTATTGTGTGTTACCACCACGTTTGCACTGCCTAGCACTGGAATGATCTCTTTGGTGTACGTCCGTAGCTGCGTATTAATTCGTTCCAGTTTGGGCCTGCTAGATCTGTGTGGCCATAGTTTCTCAAATTGTTGTGCACTCATGAGGGACTGGCTAGCTCCCATGTCCAGCTCCATGTGCACCGGGATGCCATTCAATAAAACTTTCATCACCATGGGAGGCGTTTTGGTGTATGAGCTGTGGACGTCAGCCACATGAACCCGCTGAACTTCAGCATCCATGGCTTTACCCCAGGCATTGTCCTGCACTGCAAGCCCCTCGCCTGATTCCTCTGTTTCATAGATTAGGCTCGTTACCGGCTGTTTGCAAACCCTAGCCAAATGTCCTCTGGCATTACAATTCCTACAGACCAACTGCTGAAATTTGCAGCTTTTCGCATAATGTCTGCCCCCGCATCTCCAGCATTGGCTGAGATCGTTGTTCACAAAAGGACTGTTAGCAGGCATTCCTCTCTGATTGTTCCCTTGGTTGTTTCTAAACACTCTGATGGTGGGTGTTAATGGTCCCCTTGATGGCTTGAATTGCCGCTCCCCTCTCCATTGTCTCTGTCGGGGGCCCACCTTAGAGTCGGTTTCAGCTTGGGCAGTTACAAAATGCCTTTGTCTGACTGCTGCAGTTACAAAATGCCTTTGCCTGACTGCGAGATCTTGAGCCGCGTTTATCACGTTAATTCCTTGGTCCGTCGCCACGTTGGACCCAAGACTACACGCGTAAATTAGCTTGGTCTCTTCTTCCCCGGCTATGAAAGTTTGAGCTATCAATGCTGCCCCTTCTAGAGTTAAGTCCTTGGTCTCTATGAGCTTCCTGAAGATCACAGCATGGCTAATGCCCTCAATGAAAAAATCCCTTAACATCTCCCCCCTGCAGGCGTCTGAGAACTGACAGAGGCTGGCCAAGCGCCGCAAGTCTGCCACGCAGTCCGAGATGTTTTGCCCTTCCTGACATCGGTGTGTGTAGAACCAGTGCTGGGCCATGTGTATGCTGTTCGCCGGTTTTAAGTGTTCGCTGATCAGCTGGCTGAGCTTTTCAAAAGACTTGTCGGCCGGTTTGTGGGGTGCGAGCAGGTCCTTCATCAGCGCATACGTTTTTGTCCCGCAGCTTGTTAGTAGATGCGCCCTCCGCTTGTCAGCCGCATCCTCTCCCAGCCAGTCCTTCGTGACAAAGATCTGCTGGAGTCTCACCACAAAATCGTCCCAGTCTTCACCCACACAGTAACGTTCCTCTGAGCTACCGGTGGCCATCCTCTGGGTTCAGTGATTCCCGTTTCCCGTCGCCAGGTGTTGAGTCCTTAACTCTTAAACATAATCACACGAGGCACATACTGCAGACACAGTCACTCTGTGACCTTCACCTTTATTACCTGGACCAAGGAGTGCTGGCCCTGCGAGGGACCTCCCCTTATATACCTGAATCTCCAGGTAAGGAGTGTCTCCCACAAGTACACACACTGTGGTCAAGGTGTGCATTTCTAGTAAGTATGTACAGTATGTAGTGGTTACATGAGGGTTACAATTGTATAAGGGTTACAGTAGTATGCTGGTTACATACATGACAGTGCCGCCACAGTGCCTTCAGCTGGCCCATGAGGGTCCAGGTGCGGGACAACCCGGGCCGGAGTCTACTTGGCAATGGGTAGAAAAGGCAGGGTGGTGGCCAGGCCTCCGGGAAGACATCCGCGACTTCTGTGCGGGCTGTCTGGTTTGCTCTGCAAACAACTCGGACCCCCAGAAAAGAAAGGTGTTCATGGGACACGTCAGGCGGGTAGCGGGATCATGGCAGTCGATCCAGATTGAGTACATCGGACCCCTACCGGCCGCCCAGGGACATTATAAAATACTGCCTCGTCCTGGTGGATGTGTTTTCCAAGTGGGTGGAAGCCTTCCCTTGCCGAACAGCTACCGCAGTGGGGACTGCAAAAATCCTGGTGAGGGAGGTGTTCTCTCGGTGGGGTCTACCTCAAATCGTGGAGTCCGGCCGGGGAAGCCACTTCACCGGCCAGGTGATGCAGGCCACCCTAAAGGTGCTGGGGATAAGAACCAAATGGCAAGTCGCCTACAACCCTCAGTCCTCAGGCCCCGTAGAATGCCTGAACCCGACCCTAAAGGAAAGGCTGCGCAAGGAGATGGGAGACTCACCTAACATATGGGTGGAGGTCTTACCATTGGTCCTCATGGGAATCCGGGCCAGTCAGTCAAAGAGCACAGGGTACTCACCCCATGAGCTGATGACTGGCCGGATCATGAGAACCCCAGTGCATGTGTTGGCGCCGGTTCTCACCGAAGGGCAGCTCCGAGAGGTGAACCGGGACCGCTTCGTCAGGAATCTGTTTGAACAGCTTCAACAGATTCACTGGCAGGCGGCCAGCAACATGGGTAAACAGCACTGTGCCAATCGGCTGCTGCTGGAACCCCGCAGTCACCATGATTGGGAGGTGGGCGACCAGGTGAGAAGCTTCGCCCGGGCCGGGGTATTTGAACCACTGTATATGGGACCATACAGCATAGTCGACAAGGCTAGCCCTATGGTCTATGCGGTTCAATTGCCTCGCCGAGTGAAGTGGTATCACATTAACCAGTGTAAGTTGCTTGACCCCAAAAGGGGTAACAAACAGAGGGGACGCGCAAGGGAAGGGAACCAGGCACTGGAGGAAGAACAGGCCCCAGTGGATTTGGAGGCTCCGGAGGAGGCAGCGGGCCCCGAAGCTCTACAGCCGACTGGATAGAGGTTCCCAGCCCACTAACAGAAGTAGGGAGAAAGGCTCTACCATTAGCAAGGTCCGAGGGGCAGCTGAACCTCCCATGGTGGATCAGCTGGGGCTAGCCCAAGAGGTGGAGGAGATAGCATTGCAGCCCATAACGTGGGACTCTGCACCGACAGTAAGGAGGAGAGACAGAGTGCCACAGTCCAGGGCGCCGTGGTCCCCTGTTTACTTACCTCCCTGCCCCAGACCGAGAAGGCGAAAGACAACAGGGAGGGTGCTCTGTTGCGCCAGCAAGGGTCTCCCACCGATTATCCTGGGCTCGGGAGGGCCTTGGAGGGCAGCATCAGACCCATTAAGGGGGACTATACGAGCCCCTCAGCGGAGGGCATGCGGGTCCCCAGGGTACGGTCAGCCGAGTGGTCGACGACGCCTGTACAGTGACAGGATGTAGCCTGGCCACCCGGGGACGGGTGGCGGTGTATATATTTTCCCTTCCTGTTTTGTTACTTTGTGTTGTGTGCATATGTGCTTAGGTAAGGCAGTGACGGTTGGGTACAGCATTTTTGTGTTTGGAACATGTTACGCGGGCCGGGCCTGGAGAGGTCTCTCAAGGCAAGGCCATGTTCTTCTTGCCTTTCAGGTGTCAACACCTTCCTACTGGACGTTAGTGATGCTGGTATCGCTAAGGATCTGCACTGGGCACTGAGGGGACACCGAGGACTCCCTGGTTTTCGGATGCTCTGGGGGCAGAGCGCCGACAGTGACCACAGGAGAAGGGACTCCGGCGGCGGATGGCCGGGTCACCTACTCCCACGAGGGGAGATGGCCTGGGTGGTTGGGATTGAACTCCACCAAGTACTCCAACCACGAGGGCTTCACCTACGGAGAGGCCTCCATCCCCTGCCCGGAGATCACTGTGGCCACTTCCATGGTGATAGTGACAGAAGGTAGGAAGGTATGCTTAACTTGCCATGGGGACGTACCTCTGGGATGGTGGTGGTGGCTCAGAAAGCTCAAGAGGGATGTGGGAAACCAACACTCGGACTGGGAACGTCTGGATAATGATACCTACCGAACCATCACGGGGTCATCTGGCGGGGTCACGGTGTGCTGGGAGAAATGGTGGACGTACGACCAAGGGATTTATTTGTGTATGTGGGGATCCACTCGCGTGTGTTCAGAGGGGGTCTCCATTGCTTTCTATAGGTGGTGGCAGGATGTCGGGGATGGGGTGGTATGGGATCGCAGCGAGGAGGCGTGTGTGATCCCCAATCCCCGGGTACCAGTAAACGCCACCGAACTTGTAGTTCAGGAAAGGAAGCCCCCACTCACGGCCAAGCCCACCGTCCCACACAAGTGCCCGACAACAACCAGGGGGCCGGGGAATGGTTTAGTGTTGGTCCCCACCGAGAAACTACTTTATCAGGGGATACACTACACGGTGGCATCAGTGGTGCTAAATCTGACAGAAGTCCGCCTACCTACGTGGTGTCCCCGGGAAACCGAGCTGTTGTACCAGGCTCTGCTGCGGGAGATGTTCCGGAAGTTCTACGAACTGGACTTCGGGGATGTCAGTGTGGCAGACTTGTATAAGCAGTGGGATAGGGCCAAACCGGGCAGGGAGAGGCGTGGCACTTTAAATAACATTTTCACGGGGTTTAACACCGGGGCGTCCGCCATAAACAGTTTGGATAACATGCAGCTGGCCCTCCAGATAAATGGGTTAAAGAATCAGCTGCGTAAAGTCCTGGGGGACGAGAATACCGTAGTGGGATCCGCGCTCCACGAAGAGGTGGCAATGACAGTTCACTTAAAGGAGATTATCTCTCAATTGGAGGCACTGGCAAGGGCTGTAAATGCTTTGATTCGGGAGGATAGAAACGCCTCCGATCAAGCCGCCCAAAATGAGGTGTGCGTGCTCTATGGGCCCTGGTTGCTGGGAGAGGGACGGAGTAACCTCGAGGATCTGAGACAGGGACAGGTCCCCTCCTGGATCAGCAACCAGCACTTAGCAGCACTGCACCCTTATGATAATGTTTTGAGTCTTTGCCAACTTCGTGTAGCGTCGGAAGCCGACCCGATACCGGTGGACTGTGGAAAGTCAAATCATACCATCATGGGTGTGGTGGTCAGGATGCCCGTGATGGGGGCGTCCCCACGACCAGCACCCCTGTACCGAGTAGAGAATGTGGAAGTCATTCGTGGAGGGGTGCATGTTCGATTCCAAGAGGTCCCACCTTATGTCGCAATGTGGGAGCACACTGTGACAGGTACAGACCACTCGGGTTGTCGGAGTAGGGGAGCACAGGTAATCTTGTGCCCCTAGCACTTGAACACTTTTGCAAGACCACAATGCGGGTTCAGCACTGCTGGGGCAGAGCCTATCAATTGCACAATGGAGGTAATGGCCCCTAACCACATGCCTCCACAGGTAGCATATGTAGGTGGTGGGACATGTTGTGTCACCACAAGTGCCCAACGGTATGAACACGGATCGGGAAGATGGTGTCCAATACCGTACAGCAGCTTTTGCTTTAAACCCAGGACAGAGGTTCAAGTGGCACACACCAGAATCACACCCATCCCTGAACCTTCCACGATTCACCTCACGGTACAAAACAACCTCAGCCACCTACAACAATATGTTGCCCATTTTGGCTATCCCATTACCCCGCTACCTGAGAAACTTACAGCCCTCCTCTAGGCTCAAAAACATTTTTACACCATGGAACAGAAAACTGAAATTCTAGCAGGGGAGATTGCCCAGATTAAACCCCCAGCATGGTGGGATTTGGGGATACGGGCAGAGATACCTGCGTGGATCCGGGTGGGATCGCATGCCTTGGTAATCGGCCAACTCCTGATTGTAGCATATCTGCTAGCTACAAGCTGTAAGCTCAGGAGAAAAAGGAAAAGAAATGAGTTCCTAAGGCTACTACACAGAGAGGAGAGCCGTTGCTAAACACTCAAGGCGTGTAAACAAAGCTTGACCGCAACACTCAGGCTGTTTGTTATTCCAAGGGATTACCGTGTTTTCATACATGGCCCCTGGGGAGTTTACAGGGCAGGTTTGTTTATTTTGCGGTTAAGACTGAAATGACAATGTCTGGGGCTGCCAGAATGAGACTCAATGGACAAATACTGCTGTAATCTTAGGCACATGTATATATTGGTGTTGTAAATATGGTAAGCTGTTGGATTCCGTGTTCTGCACTGTGTTAAACAGGGATTACGATGTATATGGACTCGTCCCCAGAACTCCCAACTCAGTTAGGTCAGGAAGGTGGAAGGTTGGGCATTGCACTGCTGTTAAACTTGTGTAAAAATTTTTGTTGTTTCCGTTTAGTGGGATTTAGGAGCATTGTTTTGTTGGTGTATTGCTGTTTGTTGAGATACACCTCGTCAAATAAATTGGAAGCTTAAAGTTCCTCTTGGAATCGCTTCATCTCAGTTCTGTTGTATTACATCTCCTGATCGTGAGTCTTGTGTCAGAACAGGGTAAGGGGAGCCAGGAGTGCCTCGAAAACGCTCAACTGTGTGCCACAGGCTAGGGAAGAAGGGGTTAGGAGTGCTTGACACTCACAGGTGCCTCACAGGCTAGGCATAAGCTGTGGGGACGCACGAGTCTCAAAACCCCCTTCATAAGCTGTGAACACAGTCTCTCCAGGGGTGCTCTTGCAGCACTCAGGGTACCTCACAGGTCAGGCATAAGCTGTGAGGGCAGAAGCCCAGAGAGAGACACCCCAGAACCCCTTACATTTTACAATCTATTACTTTAGTTTTTGTCTTATTTATATCTTTCTTAATCAGCATTATTATGTTGTGATCACTATTGCCTAGGTGCTCCCCTACGCTTACTTCTCTTATCTGCTCTGGTTCATTTCCCATTACTAGATCCAGCAGTGATTCCTGCCTTGGTGGGCTTCTTATGTATGAGGTAAGAAAGGAGTCCTGCACACACTGGGAAAACTCCATTTCCTTTTCCCCTTCACTACTTCTTCTTGCAGTTTATTTGTGCATAGTTGAATTCTCCCACAATTATTATTCAATGGGATGTAAATGTCTAGCACCTCAGTTAGCAGACAGGAGGGGCATTAATGTGACGTAGACCTGTATTCACTAGAGTTTAGAAGAATGAGAGGGGATCTCATTGAAAGGTGTAACATTCTGACTGGGTTGGATAGACGGGATGTGGGAAGGATGTTTCCCCTGACTGGGAAGTCTACAATAAGGGGTCACAGTCTCAGGATACGGGGTAGGAAATTTAGGACCGAGATGAGGAGAAATGTTTTCACTCAGGGTGGTGAACCTGTGGAATTCTCTACCACAGAAGGCTGTGGAAGCCAAGTCAGTGAATATATTTAAGAGGGAGATAAATAGATTTCGAGACACAAAAGGCATCAAGGGGTATGGGGAAAAAGCGGGAATATGGTGTTGAGATAGAGGACCAGCCATGATCATATTGAATGGCGCTGCAGGCTCGAGGGGCCGAATGGCCTACTACTGCTCCTATTTTCTATGTTTCTATGCTTATATGTAATAGCTTACCGACCGGGCGTGCAGCATGCACAGCCCTGATGGAACATTCAGTTGAGGCATGAAACCCTCGTGCCTGACTGCTGACTATCAGTCAGATCATGACGTCAGTCCTGGTGTAACGACCACGCTTGCCACCTGCTCACTAAATTAGGTGCGGCCGCCTCATCGAGCGACGGCCACTAATCACGTCAGTTGGTAGAACCTTCGCAGTCGTTAACTGGCAGCTACTTAAAGGGATGAGGAAGCGCTTCCCTCGGTGGTCACAGTCAGTGCAACGTTTACACACAGCACGGTGGTGAGCCTCCCAGTTTGCGGCGGCAGTCAGACATAACAGTGCAGCTTGATGACAAGTGAATTGTAAAACTTTAATGGGTGCATTATTAGTTTCCCAGCATCGCATTCTACATGCTCTAGCAAGGCATCGTGAGTAGAGAAGGGCTGTTGGCTATGTCGGCGGCTGAAGGAGGAGAGCCCCTAGACATCGGGGCAGGAGGCCTTACCCGCCACTGCTTCACTGGTGGCAACATTCATACCTAGCCCTGTCCGAGGAGCAGTGTGTCAGAAGGCTGCGCTTCTGAGAAGAGGTTGTTACAGAGATATGCCATCTCCTGCAGGCAGACCTGCAGCCTCACACAGCACCAGGACTGCGCTGCCCGTCGCAGTGAAGCTCACAGTGGCACTAACTTTCTATGCCACCAGTTCCTTCCAGGCTGCATCAGAGGACAAGTGCAGCATCTCACAATTCGCAGCACATTGCTGCAGCCGCGACGACACACAGACTCTCTACACCTGTCGAATGGACTTCATTACTGTTATGTCTGTAATGCAGTTATGAATGACTCTATGAGGCAATGTGTTGTACTCAAACTGTATGCAACTATACAGTGACTACACAGAGAGTATATCTATAGTCTGCATATATAACAATTACCTTCCCGATGAGCAGGAAAAAACTGCATGAGCGTGCATGTGAGTATGCCAGGGTAGCAGGCTTCCCGAGGGTGCAAGGAGCAATTGACTGCATGCACGTGGCCTTCCAGAATGCAGAGGTATTCAGAAACAGAAAAGGATACCATTCGATAAATGTACAGCTGGTGTGCGACCACACGCAGTGTATCCTCGCATTCAATGCTCGCTATCCTGGAAGTACCACATGATGCGTTTATCCTCCAGGAGAGCACTGTGCCATGACTGTTTCAGCCATCACGGGAAGGCTGAGGCTAGCTGCTCGGGGACAAGGGATATGGCCTGGCTGCCTGGCTAATGATTCCCCTCCACAACCCCACCACAGTGCCGGAGGAACACTACAATGAGAGCCATGCTGCCATATGCAGACAGTAGGGGTACTGAAGCGGCGATTCCGATGCCTGGATCACCCTGGAGGCAGCCTTCAGTACTCCCCTCAACAGGTCTCACTATTCATTGTGGTGTGCTGCATGCTGCACAACTTGGCCAACATGAGGGCCCGGGCCTTGCCAGTGGGGATCACAGGCGCACTTCAGGAGGACGAGGAGGAGGGGGAGGGCCAAGAGGAGGAGGAAGAGGACCAGGAACCTGCCGACATCCTGAATGTCCAGCTAGATGATGAGGACCAGCGGCAGCCACGGAGGAGACCGTGTGCCAATGTTGGCGGCGCCAGAGCTATTCGGCAGCGGCTCATAAGAGATCGGCTCGCTTAACCTGGGGGAGTTGAGGGATGCAGCTAATAATGAGTGCGCATTGTGCCACGATAAGGCCACATTTCCGTCACAAGTCCACAGTCAGACACCAGAAGGAGACGGTCCCTCAAACAACCCCAAAAACCCCACACCAGCAAATAATAAAAACTGGAGCTACCGCCCCTTCAAACACCAGAACACATCAACAACTTATGTACAAAGGCCCCTGCCAGTTCTCATCCTGCAACAGTCTCCATGTGGCATCTCAGCCACAGCCCCTTACAACACTAGCAGGCATGCAAGAACAGCAGAGAGATTTTGGCAAGCATTTGTAGTCAACAGCGACATATGGGACACGTATCATTAGTGCATCTTCCTCACCCCCCTCCCATGCCACTGCTCATCCTCAATGTGGTCTCAGTGCCTGCAGCAAGGCCACTTGAGGGCTGCTGTGTGTCTGAGGGAGACAGGACAGACAGGCTACGATGATGCCCTGGACCAGCTGTGGGCCCGGCTGCTGACTGCACTGCCCCAGGATGGGGGGGGGGCAGCAGTGTGGGATGGCTGGGGTGCAGGCAATGGTGGGTGCAGAGGTGGACTGGCAGTGACAGGAGCCGGAATGCTGTTATCGTGAAGAAGGACACACCTTCCATTTCCAGCGGCCCACTGACACTCCTCTGGGCGCAATGTGTGTGAGCACGGATTTCTGACCTGCTCCGGCACCGTCTGTTCCCTGTCCGACTGTGGGGATGACAGAGAGGATGGTGGCAGACGCGGCTTGCATGGCACACTCTGAGACTGCATAAACGCAGGGAGTGCCTGAAACGCTGCAGTCGGAGAGCGCATGCCAGCAACCAGTGACAGCATGACATCATGAAGACCTTGCGTGGCTTCGGCCTGTGATGTCATGGCTGCTGCTTCGTCAACCATGGCTCGCGCTGTCACCTCTGGGACCCCACCGTCGCTTGTTACCGGCCACTACTGCCTCGACTGGTGCGCCCATGAGGGCCGACACTCCCTCCTCGACTGCGGTGAGGTCCTGGAGGTTAGGCTCACCTCCTCCTGTCCGCTGCTGCTCTCGCCTGTTGTGGGCGAGTTTGGCCTGCAATGACTCAAACAAGAACTTGTCAGTGGCTCTGTCACTACTCGTGTGCCATGTGTGTCGGCAGTAAGTGACTCGCTGCTAATGTCCCCTGTATGCACCTCTGCGTCTCAGCCTGAGTGACAGTGCACAGTGGATGTGTCAACGGTGGGACTTGGGGACAAAGAGCTCCGAGTAAGTATGAGGCTGAAGGCCTGTGACCGCGTATGGAGAGTTAAAAGGTGTTGGTGGGTGTCCTCGGGCTGAGTCGGGAGCTGGAGGGAAGGAGACACTTGGATGGGCGGGGCATGTTTGGGGAGGCGACAGCGAGGTGTTAGGGTGTCTCCAGCAACGAGGAGCATGGCCTGGTACACAGAGAGAAGGGATGGGCAGTGTAAAGCCTTTACATTGTGTGAGACAGTGAGGCTCACATGAACGCATTGCAAGGTGAATGGAAAGGGTACTCACCCTGGTGACCCGAGTGAGGTCGTCGAACTTTTTGCGACATTGAGTCGCTGTCCTGACCACCGCGTCGCGGGGGGAGATGGGCTGGGTCACCGTGTCGCGGGGGGAGACGGGCTGGGTCACCGTGTCGCGGGGGGAGACGGGCTGGGTCACCGTGTCACGGGGGGAGACGGGCTGGGTCACCGTGTCGCGGGGGGAGACGGGCTGGGTCACCGTGTCGCGGGGGGAGACGGGCTGGGTCACCGTGTCGCGGGGGGAGACGGGCTGGGTCACCGTGTCGCGGGGGGAGACGGGCTGGGTCACCGTGTCGCGGGGGGAGACGTGCTGGGGCTAACTCACTCCACAGCCTCCTGAAGACCCCTGGCGATGGCCTTCGTCCCCCTTCAGGCTGTGGCGCATTGTTGCGCCTCTCCACAGCCTCCAGCAAGGCCTCAAGCACTGTGGCCGAGAAGCGTTGTGCTCTCTGCCTCTCTCCCTGCTCCTCCATTTTCCCGCTCTCGAGACACCCAGGAGGTGGAGCTGTGCATGCACATATGTCCCTTGCCGGGCCTTTTCCCGGGATGTGAATCGGACTTCGGGGCATGCGCAATGGTTTAGCAGGAAGATTTTGGTGCAGCCCCCCAGGTCAGGTGTGTAACGGCTGATTGAACGCCTCTGTCAGCTCTTGGTCCCAGTCCAGCAAATTTCTTGGCGGGAGGTGCAAACTTTTTAAAGGCGCTATACTTACTGCTCCGCCTGGATTAACGCCTCAAAATGGGCGGGACCGAATTTCCATCCCAATGTTTTTCCCTCATTTCATAGATTTCATAGTGAGTCAGAAGAGGTTTTACTGGTTGAATCACCAAACAATATGGAGCCCGAGGACCTTAGGATTAAAGGAGCGAGTCATTCCTGTACAGAGGGTGGTATCACCCTTAGCCGAGGAGATCGAGGCAGCCCAGGCTGATTCATGAGCATAGCTCTCATGTGAAGGCTGTGGAGATAGTTTCCAGGTATATGGTGGAGAAGTGGAAGAAATCCACATATTAAATGTGGACATAGGACTTTCTAACGTGAGCAAGATGATACAAAAAGTTTGACAAAAATGTAATAAGCCAATGTGCTCAGGCGTAAAATTTTTAATGAGAGACTTCTTGATATCTCCAATCTTCTAATGCAGAGCCCCATCATTGTGCTGGGAGCGGGGGGGTAAGAGAAAGAGGAACATTCTCACAAAGAGGGGCCCGACTGCTCAGTGGCATTCTCACTCATGTCTCAGTCCAGAGGTTGGAGCACCTCATGCAGGCAGACACCTCAGTGCAGGTAGCAGCTAACTGTGACTGACTTGGAGAGAAGGACATGTAGCTCAACATTCTGCACAGCTCACAACCCGTTCCCGAGGCCTGAACCTTCCCTGTCTCAAGGTGTTGGCTGCAAGTTGGGGTTGATGGAACAGCTATTGATGACAATGACTGAATTATCCTTTCATGTTTTGGAGCTGCCTCCACATTCTTCTCTGAGGTAGTTCTGTGATGATTCTTAACTGAAATCTCCTCCCTGATTTCTTCTTACGTGTCTAGGTTATATATCAAAAGGAAAACTTGCATTTATATAGCGCCTTTCACATCAGAACATCCCAAAGCGCTTTACAGCCAATGAAGCACTTTCAAAGTGTCGTCACTGTTGTAATGTGGGAAACACGGCAGCCAATTTACGCACAGCAAGCTCCCACAAACAGCAATGTGATAATGACCAGATAATCTGGTTGAGGGATAAATATTGGCCAGGACACCGGGGATAACTCCTCTGCTCTTCTTAGAAATAGAGCTATGGGATCTTTTACTTCCTCTTGAGAAGGCAGACAGGATCTTAATTTAACGTCTTATCTGAAAGACAGCACCTCTGACAGTGCAGCGCTCCCTCAATACTGCACTGGAGTGTCAGCCTAGATTATGTGCAGAAGTCCCTGGAGTGGGACTTGAACCCACGACCTTGTGACCAGAGGTGAGTGTTTTACCCTGAGCCGTGGCTACAACCTGTGTGGCTCATGTTCACAGTCATTGCTCAATGGCCAGCCTTGCAGGATCATTAGCAAATCCTCAGGTGCAGCCATGTCACAACGTTGTGCTCACCTGATGGTGAATTCTTCCAGTGAAATCCGTCACAGGAAACATGGGAAACAGGAGCAGGAATAGGAGACACGGTCCTTGAGCCTGTCCACTATTCGATAGGATCACGGCTGAACTTTCACATCACCTGCACCCTATCCCCTATCCCTGGCTCTCCTCTGTGCCCAAAGATCTATCACTCTCTGTCCTGAATATACTCAAAGACTGAGCCTCCACAGCCCTCTGGGGCAGAGAATTCCAAAGATGTACAACCCTCTGAGTGAAGAAATTCCTCCTCATCTCAGCCCTAAATGGCTGACCCCTTATCCTGAGACTGTGACCCCTGGTTCTAGACATCTATCCTGTCAAGCCTTCTAAGAACTTTATACATTTCAATGCGATCACCTCTCGTTCTTCTAAACTCCAGAGAATATAGGTCCAGTCTACTCAATCTCTCCTCACAGGACAATGCCCCCATCCCAGGAATCAGTTCTGATGTACCTTCATTGCACTCCCTCAATGGCAAGTATATCCTTCCTTAGATAAGGAGACCAAAACTATACACAATACCCCAGGTGTGGTCTCACCAGGGCCCTATATAATAGCAGTAAGATTTCCTTACTATAATGCTCCAACCCCCTTACAATAAAAGGCTAACATACCATTTGCCTTCCTAATTGCTTGCTGTGCCTGCACATTAACTTTCACTGATTCGTGTACAAGGACACCCAAATCCCTCTGAATATCTACATTTTCTAGTCTCTCACCGTTTCAAAACTATTCTGCTTTTCTTGTCTTCCTACCAAAGTGGATAATTTCACACTTCCCACATTATACTCCATCTGCCACCTTATTGCCCACTCACTTAACCTGTCTCTATCCCTTTGCAGGCTCTTTGCATCCTCCTCTCAGCCTACTGTCCCACTGAGCTTTGTATCATCAGCAAACTTGGATACATTGCACTTGGTCCCCTCATCCAAATCATTAATATAGATTGTGAATAGCTGGGGTCCAAGCACTGATCCTTGAGGCACTCCACTAGTTATAGCCTGCCAACCCAAACATGACCCGTTTATTCCTGCTCTCTGCTTTCTGTCCGTTAACCAATCCTCAATCCATGCTAATATATTGCAGGTTGAGCACCCTAAATCCAGAGTTCCCCTTATCAGCGTGCCGATTCGTGGCGGGGTCGTGCGGAAACCGGAAAATGTCCCGAAATCCGGACTGCCCCACTGGTCCCCCCGCCTCGGCCCCCCACCT
The DNA here is from genome assembly GCF_044704955.1 of Pristiophorus japonicus. NCBI lineage: Eukaryota > Metazoa > Chordata > Chondrichthyes > Pristiophoridae > Pristiophorus > Pristiophorus japonicus. Next base: position 78,245,919 of record NC_091989.1, on the reverse strand, counting down.
CGGCCCCCCGACCTCCCCCCCTTACCTCGGCAGCTCCCTCCCCTCCCCTCCCCTTGGCTCAGGCAAAGACGTTCTGAAATCTGGAAATACCGGAATCCGGAATGGCCTCGGTCCCGAGGTTTCCGGGAGTTTGGACATCACACCTGTACTCGCAATCCCATGAGCCCTAATCTTATGTAACAATCTCTTGTGTGCCTCCTTATCAAATGCCTTCTGAAAATACAAATGTTCTACATCCACTGGTAACCCCCTTAGTTACCCTGCTTGTTATACCCTCAAAAAACTCAACAGATTTGTCAAATACATGTCCTTTTCATAAAACCACGTCCTTAATGAAGGATTCCAGCATTTTCTCGAAGACTGACATCAGGCTAACAGGCTTATAGTTCCATGTTTTTAACTCCCTCGATGCTTGAACAACGTGGTTATGCTTGCTGCCTTCCAATCTGTGGGGACCGTTCTCGACTCTAGGGAATTGTGGAAGATCAAAACCAATCCATTCACTATCTCTGCACCCACCTCTTTTAAAACCTGAGGGTGTAGGCCATCGAGTCCAGTGGACTTGTTGGCTTTTAGTCCCATTAATTTCTCCAGTAATGTTTCTTCACCAATATTAATTATTTTGGGCTAGAAATTGCATAGCGCCCCGTTTGGGCGGTAACTTTTGCGCTACCGCATCCCTTCAAGCGCTAAAGGGAGCAAGAGGGGTGGTCGTAGCAGGGCGCTGAGCAATGTCTGGGGCAGCACAACCGGTTTTACAGGCTCCCGTCTCTCCCTTACAGGGAAGGGTCAATGCTGCGGTTATTGAAGGCCAAAGCTGGGAGTGGTTGTGGACAGCACCTTCGATGTGCGCAGAACAGCCCCAAGCACTCAGGGCTGGAAAATAATCAAAGTGCAGGCAACTCTTGACTATCCGGGGCCCTCGAGGATCGGGCTATTCTGCCGCTAGGGCGAGTGCACGTACTTGCCGAGAATGTTTGGGTCCCAAATTTATACTTTGATGCTTTTCTGCTTCTGTGCACACCAGGATGGGATTGTCCACCTATTAATTTTAATATAAAGTGAAGAGACCCATGTTATACTGTGTCTACTTTTTCTTAAAATGAGACTCGGCTTTACTTACCCCGAGGTGGCACCCTCAGTGATACTCCAGATTGCACAAGAGCACATTCACCAAGATCAGAAAACGGAAAGACGGCAGGGAAGGGAGGAAGAGTTGGATAAATCTTTTGCCCCTCTGAACTTGCTTCCAGCGCGATGATCTGGACAGTGCCCCAAAAGAGCGGGTTTGGGAGCAATGCCTTCGATCTGATAACGTGAGGATGGGCACAGTCTGAGCAGACAGACTGTCCAGGTCTGAGTTAATTTGATTGCTCTACAAGGATTCCTTTAAGGTCGAAACAGCATTAAACTTTATTATAAAATAAAGCCCTTCCTCTGTGTGTAGTGAGAATGCTGTGTATCAGCGCAGGTCTGTGTGTGGGATGGGTTTAATGGTCGTGTGCAGCTGTACACGGGACAGAATCACAGTTTTTAAAAGTGCTGATGCAGTGGGTTCTCCGTTAGATCCATGTACGGATAATCGAGAGTTGCCTGTACCTTACACTGGGGACAGAATGAAATGTCCTACCTGACCACCACTGCCTTTAATTATCGCTCCCCGCGCGGCCGGCTGAAGGAACATCGCCCATCACCCAATTTAGGGTCCGGAGCGCTAATGGGTCACCGCGCACAGTGATGATGTCATCATCACCGGCGGAGCGGGTTGCTAGGGTTACCGCCGCCGTTAAACATCTGCTAACGGGAGGCTCACGTAACCCAAATTCCCAGGCCCAAGGGTCTAATGAGAGTGAGGAACTTAAAGAGGGGAGAAATTGGCCTCCTTTGGGCCTTCCGTCAGCACCTCCAGGAGGCGATAACGGGGCGCTAAGGGCATACTGATCGGGCGTGGCAAAATCAGTGGTGGTCGTGAACTTCCCTGGCGGTTTTGCGCTGTTGCTAACACTTACCGCCTCGATCTCTTGCGCCCCAGAAATTGTGACGTCATCCGGTGTGCAGCACCCCGTTACCGCCTCGGATGTGATATTCGTTCCCGCCCCCTGCAGCATCGGCGCACGTCAACACGGCAGGTGCAGAGGGCAATGACAGCAACAGTTTCAGAGGACACGTACCGGGTAGCCGGCTGCTCGCGGGGCGAAGGTTAAAGTGGAGGTGTGGTGCTTTAAAAAGAAATCCGATCTTGCCGCGCGCCCCATTGGCACGTCGATCACAGGGTCCGTGCAGCGATCAGTCAGCCCGGCACTCTGCTTGAGTTCTGGGCTGTTGGCACGGCAACCCCGTTCCCCAGTGGTCCAGGTGGGAAGTTGCTGCAGGGTATGCAGCCTAGACCCTTCCCTTTAATGAATGGAACAGCTCCTCCTACGCAGCAGCAGTATGCGGCCCAGTGTGTGGCGTTCGCCTCGCTCCCGTCCTGTCCGCCCCGCTCCCGACCCGTCCGCCCCAGTAAAATAATGAGATCCTCGGGTCTTAAAAGAAGTGGCTGCAGAGATAGTGAATGCATTGGTATAATCTACCAAAATTCCCTGGTTTCTGGGGCAGTCCAGGTTTAATGTAACGCCCCTATTTAAAAAAGGAGGCAGACAGAAAGCAGGAAACTATGGACCAGTTAGCCTAATATCAGTCGTTGGGAAAATGCTGGAGTTCATTATTAAGGAAGCAGTAGCGGGACATTTGGAAAAGCATGATTCAAACAAGCAGAGTCAGCATGGTTTTATGAAAGGGAAATCATGTTTGACAAATTTGCTGGAATTCTTTGAGGATGTAACGAACAGGGTGGATAAGGGAGAACTAGTGGATGTGGTGTATTTGGATTTCCGGAAGGCATTCGATAAGGTGCCACATAAAAGGTTACTGCACAAGATAAAAGTTCAAGGGTTTGTGGGTAATATATTAGCATGGATAGAGGATTGGCTAACTAACAGAAAACAGAGTGTCGAGATAAATAGATCATTTTCCAGTTGGCAGTGAGTGGGGTGCCGCAGGGATCGGTGCTGGGGCCTCAACTATTTACAATCTATATTAATGACTTGGATGAAGGGACCGAGTGTGATGTAACCAAGTTTGCTGATGATACAAAGATGGGTGGGAAAGCAAATTGTGAGGTGGATACAAAAAACTGCAAAGGGATATAGACAAGCTCAGTGAGTGGGCAAACATTTGGCAGATGGAGTATAATGTGGGAAAACGTGAGGTTATCTACTTTGGCAGAAAAAATAGAAAAGCAAATTATAATTTAAATGGAGAAAAATTGCAAAGTGCTGCAGTACAGAGGGACCTGGGGGTCCTTGTGCATGAAACACAAAAAGTTAGTTTGCAGGTGCAGCAAGTAATCAGGAAGGCAAATGGAATGTTGGCCTTTATTGCAAGGGGGATAGAGTATCAAAGCAGAGAAGTCTTACTACAACTGTACAGGGTGTTGGTGAGGCCAATACAGTTTTGGTCTCCGTATTTAAGGAAGGATATTGCATTGGAGGCTGTTCAGAGAAGGTTCACTCGGTTGATTCTGGAGATGAGGGGGTTGACTTATGAAGATAGGTTGAATAGGTTGGGCCTATACACATTGGAGTTCAGAAGAATGAGGTGATCTTATCGAAACATATAAGATAATGAGGGGGCTCAACAAGGTAGATGCAGAGAGTATATTTCTACTCATAAGGGAAACTAAAACTAGGGGACATAGTCTTAGAATAAGGGGCCACCCATTTAAAACTGAGATGAGGAGGAATTTCTTGTCTCAAAGGGTTGTAAATCTTGGAATTCTCTGCCCCAGAGAGCTGTGGAGGCTGGGTCACTGAATATATTTAAGGTGGAGATGGACAGATTTTTGAGCGATAAGGGAGTAAAGGGTTATGGGGAACGGGCAGGGAAGTGGAGCTGAGTCCATGATCAGATCAGCTACGATCTTTTTAAATGGCGGAGCAGGCTCGAGGGGTGAAATGGCCGACTCCTGCTCCTATTTCGTATATTATGTTCTTATGTTCCCACTCCAGAAAGGAAGTGGAGCATGTTATTTTGCGTTCCATTTCCTTTCCGGGGCGGTAACCCCAAATTCTCACGAGAGGCGAGACTGGCCCCAATTTGCCCCCTTGGTTCCCAATGCTGTACAGCAAGCAGTTTTGGGGAGATCTACGCAGTGAGAATTCACAATAGGAAGCTGACTGGAAATATAAAAAAAACACGTGTTGACCCACATTTACTCAAAGCTGGAAAATCTGTTACTATTGTAAAGTTACAAATTGACCATTATTAAGGACATGGTATTTGGAACACTGGTGAAGCCACACTCGGGAACACCCATTCCAATTCTTGTAATTTTACTGATTTGCACTGAAAGGTTACAAAGGACAAAAATAATGGACTGATATGTAACGGTAGGACCTAAATGAACTTATATTTATGATTCCTCGGCTGGCAGGCAGCTAAATTCAGAGGCTGTCAGGCGGGAAAGCTGCATTGATTGGGTGGTGGGGGGAGCGGTGGGAGATCGTGGGTGGAAGGTCGGGTGTGGGGGGTGAGGGGAGGGACGGTCGGGGGGTGAGGGGAGGGACGGTCGGGGGGTGAGGGGAGGGACGGTCGGGGGGTGAGGGGAGGGACGGTCGGGGGGGGATTGTGGACGGAAGGTCAGGGGGGTATTGTGGTGGGGTTGGGCGGGGGGGGGGCGGGGTGAGGGGAAGGAAGGTCGGAGGAGGGATTGTGGAGGGAAGGTTGCGGGGGGAGGTCGTGGACGGAATGTCGGGGGGGGGGGATTGTGGAGGGAAAACCTGTCAGGATTGTGGATGGAAGGTCGGGGGGAGGGGGGAGATCATGCAGGGGAGGTCGGTGGGGAGGGGGGGATTGTGGAGGGAAGGTCGGGAGGGGAGGATTGTGGATGGAAGGTTGGGGAGAGGGGGGAGATTATGGAGGGGAGGTCGGGGGGAGGGGAGGATTGTGGAGGGAAGGTCGGGGGGGGGAGGATTGTGGATGGAAGGTTGGGGGAGGGGGAGGATTGTGGAGGGAAGGCCAGGGAGGGGGAGGATTGTAGATGGAAGGTCGGGGGGTGGGGGGGATTGTGGAGGGAAGGTCGGGGGGTGGGGGAGGATTGTGGAGGGAAGGCCAGGGAGGGGGAGGATTGTAGATGGAAGGTCGGGGGGTGGGGGGGATTGTGGAGGGAAGGTTGGGGGGTGGGGGAGGATTGTGGAGGGAAGGTTGGGGGGTGGGGGAGGATTGTGCAGGGAAGGTTGGGTGGTGGGGGAGGATTGTGGAGGGAAGACCGGGGAGGGGGAGGATTGTGGAGGGAAGGTCGGGGGAGGGGGAGGATTGTGGAGGGAAGGCCAGGGAGGGGGAGGATTGTAGATGGAAGGTCGGGGGGAGGGGGAGGATTGTGGAGGGAAGGTCGGGGGGGAGGGGGACGATTGTGGAGAGAAGGCCGGGGAGGGGGAGGATTGTGGAGAGAAGGTCGGGGGGAGGGGGGGAATGTGGAGGATTGTGGAGGGAAGGTCGGGGGGTGGGGGGGATTGTGGAGGGAAGGTCGGGGGGAGGGGGAGGATTGTGGAGGGAAGGTCGGGGGGAGAGGGAGGATTGTGGAAGGAAGGTTGGGGGGTGGGGGTGGATTGTGGAGGGAAGGCCAGGGAGGGGGAGGATTGTGGAGGGAAGGTCGGGGGGTGGGGGGGGATTGTGGAGGGAAGGTCGGGGGGAGGGGGAGGATTGTGGAGGGAAGGTCGGGGGGAGAGGGAGGATTGTGGAGGGAAGGTTGGGGGGTGGGGGTGGATTGTGGAGGGAAGGTCGGGGGGAGGGGGGGAATGTGGAGGATTGTGGAGGGAAGGTCGGGGGGTGGGGGGGGATTGTGGAGGGAAGGTCGGGGGGAGGGGGAGGATTGTGGAGGGAAGGTTGGGGGGTGGGGGTGGATTGTGGAGGGAAGGTCGGGGGGAGGGGGGGAATGTGGAGGATTGTGGAGGGAAGGTCGGGGGTGGGGGAGGATTGTGGAGGGAAGGTCGGGGGGTGGGGGAGGATTGTGGAGGGAAGGTCGGGGGGAGGGGGAGGATTGTGGAGGGAAGGTCGGGGGGAGGGGGAGGATTGTGGAGGGAAGGTCGGGGGGAGGGGGAGGATTGTGGAGGGAAGGTCGGGGGGAGGGGGAGGATTGTGGAGGGAAGGTCGGGGGAGGGGGAGGATTGTGGAGGGAAGGTCGGGGGGAGGGGGAGGATTGTGGAGGGAAGGTCGGGGGGAGGGGGAGGATTGTGGAGGGAAGGTCGGGGGGAGGGGGAGGATTGTGGAGGGAAGGTCGGGGGGAGGGGGAGGATTGTGGAGGGAAGGTCGGGGGGAGGGGGAGGATTGTGGAGGGAAGGTCGGGGGAGGGGGAGGATTGTGGAGGGAAGGGTTGGGGGGAGGGGGAGGATTGTGGAGGGAAGGTCGGGGGGAGGGGGAGGATTGTGGAGGGAAGGTCGGGGGAGGGGGAGGATTGTGGAGGGAAGGTCGGAGGTGGGGAGGAATGTGGAGGATTGTGGAGGGAAGGTCGGAGGTGGGGAGGATTGTGGAGGGAAGGTCGGGGGGAGGGGGAGGATTGTGGAGGGAAGGTCGGGGGGAGGGGGAGGATTGTGGAGGGAAGGTCGGGGGAGGGGAGGATTGTGGAGGGAAGGTCGGGGGGTGGGGGGGGATTGTGGAGGGAAGGTCGGGGGGAGAGGGAGGATTGTGGAGGGAAGGTTGGGGGGTGGGGGTGGATTGTGGAGGGAAGGCCAGGGAGGGGGAGGATTGTGGAGGGAAGGTCGGGGGGTGGGGGGGGATTGTGGAGGGAAGGTCGGGGGGAGGGGGAGGATTGTGGAGGGAAGGTCGGGGGGAGAGGGAGGATTGTGGAGGGAAGGTTGGGGGGTGGGGGTGGATTGTGGAGGGAAGGTCCGGGGGAGGGGGGGAATGTGGAGGATTGTGGAGGGAAGGTCGGGGGGTGGGGGGGGATTGTGGAGGGAAGGTCGGGGGGAGGGGGAGGATTGTGGAGGGAAGGTTGGGGGGTGGGGGTGGATTGTGGAGGGAAGGTCGGGGGGAGGGGGGGAATGTGGAGGATTGTGGAGGGAAGGTCGGGGGGTGGGGGAGGATTGTGGAGGGAAGGTCGGGGGGTGGGGGAGGATTGTGGAGGGAAGGTCGGGGGGAGGGGGAGGATTGTGGAGGGAAGGTCGGGGGGAGGGGGAGGATTGTGGAGGGAAGGTCGGGGGGAGGGGGAGGATTGTGGAGGGAAGGTCGGGGGAGGGGGAGGATTGTGGAGGGAAGGTCGGGGGGAGGGGGAGGATTGTGGAGGGAAGGTCGGGGGGAGGGGGAGGATTGTGGAGGGAAGGTCGGGGGGAGGGGGAGGATTGTGGAGGGAAGGTCGGGGGGAGGGGGAGGATTGTGGAGGGAAGGTCGGGGGGAGGGGGAGGATTGTGGAGGGAAGGTCGGGGGGAGGGGGAGGATTGTGGAGGGAAGGTTGGGGGGAGGGGGAGGATTGTGGAGGGAAGGTTGGGGGGAGGGGGAGGATTGTGGAGGGAAGGTCGGGGGGAGGGGGAGGATTGTGGAGGGAAGGTCGGGGGAGGGGGAGGATTGTGGAGGGAAGGTCGGAGGTGGGGAGGATTGTGGAGGGAAGGTCGGGGGGAGGGGGGGAATGTGGAGGATTGTGGAGGGAAGGTCGGAGGTGGGGAGGATTGTGGAGGGAAGGTCGGGGGAGGGGGAGGATTGTGGAGGGAAGGTCGGGGGGAGGGGGAGGATTGTGGAGGGAAGGTCGGGGGGAGGGGAGGATTGTGGAGGGAAGGTCGGGGGGTGGGGGGGGATTGTGGAGGGAAGGTCGGGGGGAGGGGGGGAATGTGGAGGATTGTGGAGGGAAGGTCGGGGGGTGGGGGGGATTGTGGAGGGAAGGCCGGAGGTGGGGAGGATTGTGGAGGGAAGGTCGGGGGAGGGGGAGGATTGTGGAGGGAAGGTCGGGGGGTGGGGGGGGATTGTGGAGGGAAGGTTGGGGGGGAGATCGTGGAGATGGGGGGTGGGGATCACGGTGGGGAGGGAGGCCGATTGTGGGGCAGGAAGCAGGTTTGCTGGGTCATTCTCTTGCACCTCCTGGTGCGCAGGCAATGCTGGAAGGGCATTACCCGCTGGGTCCGGCCCGTCTCATCTTCTTTCCGCTGCCGGGTTTCCTGAGCCCCAGGAAACACATGCTGGTGACGCTAAATTTAAAGGTCAGCAAAATTCAATGGAAGAAGGCCTCATTAATGTCTCAAGAGAAGGTTAATTGCTGAGTTAAGTACCCGTCCGCATTAATTAAATCCCTGCCTTCAGCAAGTACTTTACTCACAGGCATCCAAATGCATCTGCGTTAAACCCGGGAGTTGGAACCCGGTTCCAGTCACGATCTATAAATGATTTATTTTAACTCCCCACCCACCACTCAACCTACCCATTCTTGGGGGTTAAAACTCCCCCTCAATTATTCTGAGATTTGTGAGGAAAGATTCAGACAGCTCAACTTATCCTTATTAGATTAAAAAGGATTGCAAATGAAGAAAAGCTGGATAGAAATAGGGAGAGAGTTGTGTGCAGAAGCAGGTTCAGAGTTTTCGGGTTTAGTGAGTCATGAGGTGAGGGTGATCGGTGGTGCAGCTTTGTCACAGTTTGCACAGAATACGCACAAAGGCCGTTGAAGGATTTCAGACGGAAACGGATGTGTTCCTGATTAAGGAAGGACAGGAAGGATACGGGATTGGAGGTAGGGTGGGGAACAGTTCGAATCTGAAACTCAGGGCAACAATAGATATTTCAGTTCGAATAATCTGGGCAGCCTGGAAAGTTTCTTTCTCATTCCTATCTTGTTCTTGAGAATGATTTTTAAATAACATGTCGGATCGAATTAATTGTGGATATATCTTTCAACATGGTCTCATTGTTTTAGCCACTGCAGCATGAAGTAAAAATGCAGCAAATCTTTTGTGCAGTTTAGCAATATAATCTCGATACTTAGAATCATAGAATGGTTACAGAATCATAGACTGATTACAGCACGGAAAAAGGCCATTCGGCCCATCGAACCCGTGCTGAAAAGGAAAGGAATCCTGAAGGGGAAATATTTGCAGGGCTATGGGGAAAGAGCAGGGGAGTGGGACTAATTGGATCGCTCATTCAAAGAGCCGGCACAGGCATGATGGGCCGAATGGCCTCCTTCTCTACTGTATGAGACTATGGGGCTACACTTTCCACTTTTTTTGCATCGATAACGCTCACTAAACGTCCATTTTAATGCTGAGATGGGGTATAAAGCCCAGATATCGCCCATTTAGGCACAAAATGGAAAATAACATCCACTTATCGCTCACTTATCGGCCAGCCTTACTTTTGCCGGGAAATAATAATATCACCCACCCACTTTTTTTTGACATAAAGATCAGAATGGGCGAAACTAACGGCCAAAATATTGCCTACCGTTACTTTCGGCACCTCGCACACATATCGCCGAAAATATCACTCGCTGAAAAAAACGCTGAGAAAAAGTTGCTCTCACCTGACCTTAACCCAGCAGTATTAGAGGTCGGTTCATTTAAAAGGCTGCTTCAACTTCTGGGGAATTTTGATGCACTGTGGTGTTCTTTTAAGGTGATTTTAACATCTGAAAAAACATCTTATCATACTGTGGATGATTGGAATTTAGTTTAGGTGTTTTAGTGGGAAAAATTATTGTTTGTGAATAATAGGTATAATACTGATAGTTATTGGAATGGGGCCTGTCATTTCTCAGCCTGTCTTGATGATCACGCACATGCTGCAGACTACAGATGGCAGAAGGTATATTCAACAGCATTATGTGCCCAATGTAAGACGTGCCAGACTGCTGAGGAGGACGAGTCCTTACACCCCACGCACTTACAGGGAGAAGCGGTCTTACCTGAACTTGTTCGATAACACGTGCCTTAGGAGACTGCGTTTCCACAAAGAGGTTATCAGTGAGGTATGCCAGCTCATCAGGGGAGATGTGCAGCCTGCCAGCACCATCAGGACCGCACGGTCCATTGAGGTTAAGGTTTCCTTCTACGCATCAGGTTCCTTTCAGGCCTCAGCTGGCGACATTGGCGCTATATCTCAGCATGCCATACATTGCTGCATTCAACAGGTGACTGAAGCCCTTTATGCACGTAGGAGGGATTTTATCAGATTCCCCATGACCAGGGAGGCACAGACTGAGAAGGCTCTAGGATTCTCCAGAATTGCAAACTGCCCCAAGGAGCAGGAAGAAATAGACTGTACACACATCGGCATGAGGGCACCTTTTCAGGATGCAGAGGTTTTTCGGAACCAAAAGGGATTCCACTCCCTGAATGTGCAACTCGTTATCGACCACCAGCAAATTATTATGGCAGTGAATGCAAAATTCCCGGACAGCATCCATGATGCTCACATCCTGCGTGAGAACGCTGTAACTGACATGTTTACCAGTCATCCACAAGGTCAATGCTGGATGCTTGGTGACAAAGGATATGGCCTCGCCACCTGGCTGATGACCCCCCTGCGTAACACCCCGACAGAAGCCGAGAATTGATACAACGAGAGCCACAGAGCCACACACAATATCGTGGAGAAAACCATTGGAGTGCTTAAGCAGTGCTTTAGATGCCTGGACCACTCAGGAGGCGAGCTGCAATACCACTCTGAGCAGGTAGCTCAATTCGTGGTGGTGTGCTCCATGCTGCACAACTTGACTATCAGGAGGGGACAAGAATTGCCAGAAGGGACTGCCGGTCCACCTCAGGGGAGAGAGGAAGAGGAGGACGAGGAGGTGGACGCTGACCTCGGGCCAGACAATCAGGCTCACGCTGAAACCATGCCCCCGCCCCCCTCTAGACCGCAGGAAAGGGTCCATGGTGGCTACATAGCTGCAAGACTCTTACGTCAGCAGCTCATAAATGAGCGCTTTGTTTGAAATAACGTTGGTGGTATTTACAAAGCTGCAAGACTGCTGTGTCTGCAGCTCATACATCAATGGTGTGCATCACCTTGGTGACAGTTAAAGTCAAGTTAAGTTTAATTATCCCCTTTCATGTTAAGGAATCACCAGTGTGTAATGGTGCAGCTATCTGAGACAATGTGCAACAAGGTTATGTTAAATAAAAAACATTTAATGACAACATTTGTATGAAATCATAATTATAACTGTAAAAAACATCCCACCCGACCCCCACCCCACAACAAATTTATATCATTCATTAAATCTTTCACATTTCCAACCACACTTCATAAACATCGAACACAAATGCAAAAAAACAAGGTGCCCCTCTCCCTGCCCAAACCTCCCAACAAAATAGCAGCAACAACATTAAAATACTGTGACCAAGATAATAGCTGCAGCCATGCACCTCACTTTCCTGTCCCCCCCCATCCCCCGCTTCTCCTCCCTACCTCTACCCTTCCCCTTCCCCTCCTGACTCCAAGCTGCCTGGCCAAGGAGCTCCTCAGGCGCTGTTTCATTGGGAGGGATGGCGGCAGAACCGCTGGTTGGACGGATACGGGAGAGGATGGTCCCGAGGTGGGAACATGCTCTGAGCCAGAAGCAAGATCTACCTCCTGGCTCTCATGTGTCGTTGGCAACGGGGGTGCGGCACCTTGGGGTGCAGTGCCACGCTCCGGGAACACTGGGAGGCCTCTGCCACCAGTGTTCCTGGCTATCATCTCCAGGGCCTCCGCCATGCACGGCACGTACTCCGTCATGGTGGTGGACATGCTGGCCAGCTGGTGGGATATGCCCCCCATTGTCTGGAGGGTCTGCTGACCTATGTCAACACACCTCCTGGACAAGTGTACCATGTCCCCGCTCAGATCTGCCGCTCATGGAGCAGACCTGCCGCGTCGAACCAACCTCCACGTGGTCGGCACCGTCCTGGAGACATTTCGGGTGCCCTGCTTCAAGATGCTTGGGTGGAGGAGGGCATGGCCGCAGGAGCACTAGATGTAATCGGTGTCGAATGCATTGTGGAGCTTGGCGATGCACGATCCTCGAAGTCCGCACTCTCATCCATGGAGAAGGGACCCAGCAGATGCACGGGCGAGAATCGGAGCTCTTCAGCATCAGATGGATGATGGTCCGGCGACTCCAGCCTCGGACCCCCAGCTCCTGGGCTCAGTGGTGTTGCATGGGGCTGCGCTGCTGGCTGAGCTACAAAACACAAATAAGGTTATTAGAGGAGAAGGGAGTGCTAGGGTCACAAGGTGAGTCCAGTGTTACATACGGCACATGCACGACAAAAGCACCACCGCTATCAAAATCATCACAGACATCACATTTCATGACCATCACCAAATTCGGCATTGCAATGATTCTCATGTGGCCATCGTTATTTAGAGAATACTTTGATCAATCATCTATCATATATTATTGGTCGGATATGAGTGGGTGTGGCATCTATTGACTTTACATCACGTAATGGTGTATACTTTACTCATAAGCCATCACATCAGGTTCTGCAGCTGCTTGCATATCCGACTGTGGGTGGGTCCCCACTAGTGCCAGCACCCGCTCCTCGATGTCAGTGAGGTCGCTGATGACTGGTGACCCACCACCCGTTTACCTCTGCTCGGCCCTATTCCTCAAAAGCTTCTTCTGTAAAAGATAACACCAGCGCGACATGGCATGAGATCATTGCATGAGATCATTGCTAGGTACTGTCACAGAGACTGATACAACACATAACCGACAGATGTAATCATGATTATTATGATAATTATCATTCTTTACCTAAAGAAGTACACCGTAAACACTGGCTTTGAGTAAAACATTCCCGATATAAGTGCAAGACATCACATCTGATTTTAATCACTCATTACACTTACAAATCAAAATACATAAATATATAAGTAAATGTAAATAAATGTAATACTTACTCTGGCGGATCTGACAAGGTCGTTCCAGCGCTTGTGGCACTGGTTGCCCTCACGCACCTCATTGGGCGCCGACGAGACCACCTCAGATATGTCGGCCCATATCTTCTGGTACACCTTTGGGGTGGGATTTCCATGCACATCCTGGGTCAATTGACCCCAGGGTGATTCCACCTCCTGCAGGAGGGAGGCACTTGCCTTGTCGGAGAATCTCCTCGCTCGTTTGCGTCCTCCCAATTGTTCCTCTCCCACCTCACTGTTTTTGCCAGTGTCCTCAGTCTCCACAGCATGCTGGGTTGCCTCCTACATCCCTTCCATTTTAAATATTATTTTTTTGACACAAACTCGGTAGCAATAACGTTCTTTGTGCTCAGCTGGCCTTTTGCTGCTGGTAAATCTCCCTCCTGCCTCCCAAAACAGCCAAACAAGCACACACACGCTTTCAGTTCCTCTCTGCTCCCTCTCTCTCTCTCTCTCTCTCTCTCCTGTTCTGCACATGTAATGATGACCCCTGACCTTCTGAAATGCGGGAAATGACCATTGCCATGCTGTTGCTATGGACGGCGACACTTTACGGCAGAAGGTCAAAAAAATTTAACGCTAACGCCCATTTCAGATCGCTCACAGTAACGGCCATTTTATAAAATGGATAATTAGGGTTTTGAAAATGGGCGATAATCTGGCGATCTCGAAACCCATATTTACCGCCCACGCTGGAAATAATGCCCATTTTTTGGCGATCTGCACAATAGTGGAAAGTCTAGCCCTATGATTCTACTGCCGGATGCAGAAATTTGTATTTTGTCTCAGCAGTTCTTTGGGTCATTCTATGCAGTGGATTGAGTTTTTCGTTAACATAAACCTTGTACATCTTAATCCCAGACCTCAGCAAAACTGTACGATCACAGTCCACAAAACTGCCACGACAAACCTTTTCTAACATATATTTTAGATTTAAATAGGTACGCAAACATCAAATGTTAGCTGTGGCAAATCACAAAAGCCTTTTCTTTTCTGAATATTATTGTACAAAGTATTTTGCACGATTGTGACTTTGTAATCACATCCAGCCAGTGAAAATTGGATTGCTGAACAAAAGCTGCCTGCCAATATAATCTGCCATGATTATATTCTTTCCCCCTTCGATTCCCCTGTTGAGCATGTTAACAAGATCCTCCCTTGATTTCCAGTTTAACTCTGAACTTCCTTATCCTTTTCTATATCGCCACAAAAGAATGGGACAAAGAAGAAATAATGAAAGGTCCATGCTGGGGCTTCAGTCCTCCTTCCTTGGGATATCCTTGGGTTTGAGCGAAATTGGCAAATGTAACTTTCTGCTACATCCGCTCTGTCTTCTAACTCTCTGTGCAGAAAAACTTTGATGTTTTGGACCTCAGATAAACTCACATTCAACGTTTTATAAGCATACTGAAGTATGCTAACTACACCTTAAGATGGTGTAATTACAAAATGTTACTCAACTATAGGAAATAGCAGCCTAATAGAAACACACGACAACAATGAAGCAAAGCTTCTGCTATAAACCCGGAGGTAGTTTGCAGGAAATCTTATCAGCGGTATATATAACAATCAAATAGTTCCAAAGAAAACTTGTGATATCTTCTTGATCCATTCTGTTTATTTATTTGATTTTTTTTTACAGTGAGCACTGATGAGCTTTTCCTGCTGTCTCGGGTCCGGCACGGGAGTGGTTATGTTATGGGACGAGTAATTCAGAAGCACCAGGCGAATAATTCAGTATGAACACTAATTCAAATCCCACTGGAGACGTTTGGGAAATTGAAAAGTTTTAAAAAATCTGGAAATAAAAAATGGGTATTAGCAGAGGTGATCATGAAGCTGTTCGTTTGTTGTAAAAACCCAACTGGTTCCTTCAGGAAGGAAACCTGCTGTCCTTCTCTGGCCTGGCCTGGCCTAGATGTGACTCCACTCCCCACACCAAGTGGTGGCCTACTAAGACACTCAGTTGCAGAAAACGCCTTTACCTAATCAGCACAACTAGGGATGGGCATTAAATATTGGCCTTGCATAATCTGAGAATTAAATGAAAAAATTAGAAATGTCATGGGTAATTAACACTGGAGACTGGAACTTCTTGTTAAATCCGGTTTTATCGATTGGTGTCTCAGGCTGTTTAGGATAGCCTGAATAGGATAGGATAGATTAGGTGAGTGGGCAAATGCATGGCAGATGAAGTATAATGTGGATAAATGTGAGGTTAGCCACTTTGGTGGTAAAAACAGAGAGACAGACTATTATCTGAATGGTGACAGATTAGGAAAAGGGGAGGTGCAGCGAGACCTGGGTGTCATGGTACATCAGTCATTGAAGGTTGGCATGCAGGTACAGCAGGCGGTTAAGAAGGCAAATGGCATGTTGGCCTTCATAGCGAGGGGATTTGAGTACAGGGGCAGGGAGGTGTTACTACAGTTGTACAGGGCCTTGGTGAGGCCACACCTGGAGTATTGTGTACAGTTTTGGTCTCCTAACTAGAGGAAGGACATTCTTGCTATTGAGGGTTCACCAGACTGATTCCCGGGATGGTGGGACTGACCTATCAAGAAAGACTGGATCAACTGGGCTTGTATTCACTGGAGTTCAGAAGAATGAGAGGGGACCTCATAGAAACGTTTAAAATTCTGATGGGTTTAGACAGGTTAGATGCAGGAAGAATGTTCCCAATGTTGGAGAAGTCCAGAACCATGGGTCACAGTCTAAGGATAAGGGGTAAGCCATTTAGGACCAAGATGAGGAGAAACTTCTTCACCCAGAGAGTGAACCTGTGGAATTCTCTACCACAGAAAGTTGTTGAGGCCAATTCACTAAATATATTCAAAAAGGAGTTAGATGTAGTCCTTACTACTAGGGGGATCAAGGGGTATGGCGAGAAAGCAGGAATGGGGTACTGAAGTTGCATGTTCAGCCATGAACTCATTGAATGACGGTGCAGGCTCGAAGGGCCGAATGGCCTACTCCTGCACCGATTTTCTATGTTTCTATGTTTCTATGGAGAAAGATTCAGGGGGGAAATTCCATGTCGCCCGATTTGAGACGGGACATTTTGCGGCAGGTGTGGAGGTCCCACCCTACTCGCTAAATTGGGCTCACTGCCCCCGTAAGGAGGTGGAATGCAAAATAACCCAGAGTCACGAAGACCAGGAGGGAGAGGAGGGAGAAGTGCCAGTCTTCGAACCACTTGAGGTCGAGGAGCTGCAAGAGGAGGACTCCAGCCTCCTGACATGTGTGCCACCTGTCCGGCCAACATCGGTTTCGGGGTCTGACTTTTTGGGCTTCGAATTGGACGACGCGGGAACAAGTGCTGGGAGACGCAGAGGCCATGTCAGAAAACCCACCAAGCCGCAAGCACCCAGGATGATGCAGCAATCCCATGAGGATGGAGGACGGCTCGCAGCAATCCAGGAAATGGTCCCGCTGTTGAGGATGAGCATGGAGCTAGGTCGAGATGTGCTGCAGACCATGGCTGGGATAGCTATCAGCATTGCCACCTTTGCTCAGCAGCATACTGCCAGTATGGAACGGCTTGTTAGTGCGGTGGGGCGCAACACCGACTCTGTAGAGGCCATGCGGCAATCGATGCTTTCGGGACATGTCATGCAACCCCCCCCGAGCCCACACCATCGAGGACGACAGATCCCAAGGAGTTGGAGATGTCGGCGGATTCCATCTCACACCCTACATTCTCCCCACGACGAACACGGCAGCAGTAATCCGGCTGCCCTCCTGCATGTGGTGGAGCAGAGTCGGTGAGGGGCAGGGGTGTGGCTCGCCATGGTGAAGGCAGAGCCAGGAAGAGGATGATGGGCCTCACATCGAGGGGGGGGAAGAGAGATGGTGGTAGTGGTGGGTAGAGGGGTGGGTGTTGGTGCTGCTGACGTTGTTAAGTGTTCATTAAGTTGTTGCTGTTGTTTCACATGGGTCGCTTGGATTGTCACCGGACTGGTATTGGAATTAATGTAGACTTTATGGATTGACTTGTTCTGTCACTTGCCATGCTGCACTAATCAATACAGACACATTGTTCACCTACTCTTGGGGCTAGACTTTGCCGAGAGCCCCTCAATGCCCGATTGCCACCCAGAAAAACTGCTAACATTTTGCAACTAACGCTGGCGAGAATTTCCATAATTAAGGTAAAGTATATCGCCCGGCGAGAAAATGTATTCTCGGTGGTTTCTCGACGGATAAAGACGAAAAACTAGAATGGGCAGTTCTTAACATTTTTTTTAAAATTTACTCTGAGGCTGCGGTTGGGCCTAGCGAGGGGGGAAAACATAAAAACAAAAATTTCACTAAAAAAAAGAAAAAGTTAAAAAACATTCCCAAGATACTTTTAAAGCTAATCGCCATTTTACAATTAAAAATAAATAAATAAAGAACCTTTAACTTATCTTTCTTTGCAGAGTGCTCACCTACCGCCCTGTTTAAGCAGCTTTCACAGGGCGGTTCCCTCGGCGATCTGGACGGGCTTCCGTTGGGGCCAAACTTACGCCCTGCCGATTTTCTCGGTGGTTTGGTCCCGGCAGGCGTTTTGAGATGTGGGCGGTACCATTGAAACAGTAAGGGGGAAACTTTCGCCAGGCAGTTTCTCTCACAAAAACAGTTGTACCGCTGAGAAAATCACCGAAAAAAAAGGCGAAAGTCTACCCCATGGTCTTTGTTTAATCTTTACATCATCTGGGGTACCTGCTGAGAAACAGACCAATCTCCCTCAGGTGTACTGGTCACTGAGCAAGATCTTGCCGTCCACATATGATGTAACTCTTTAATGGGTCCTGTCATCAGGCGATTGCGCTATGACAAGTAAGGGTGACCAATGACCAAGGCTGCCATTGAATGAGAGACAGTTGCACAACTTGGAGGGCACAAATTAACACTTGCACTTCAGGCCACATTTCCTTAGGTGCAACATCGCGGAGTCCCACCTCCAATATCACATGTTCCTCAGTGACATCGCAGTCCATTATATATCTTTTCCCGTTTTCTATACTTGAGCACCGTGAGCTGCCCCGACCTGTGTGAGAACACCACTGCAGGTCGGGGCTATAAATAGAGCTGGAGTGCCAGGCCCTGGAACATCGTGGGCAGAGGAGTGGCGAATGAGGGTACGGTGCCTGAAGAGGCGAGGGCCCAGGGGGCAGCACGGGCCAGCCCACACTGCGATATGTGTGCGCACTAGGTCCGTGCAGCAGAGCTGGTCTCCAGTCGTCCTGGTTAACCCTTGCCACGGGATAAAGGCCTAGCTCTGTCGAGCCCGTGTGCTGGCTGATGTGCAACGGTCACCCCACGTTAAAACAAATCCACGCACAGGCATCTTCCACCCCCCTCAATTGGAGTTCAGGACTGGAGCATCGGGTCCCTCATTGAAGCATCTGCAAACTCTCGTGGAAGAAAGTCATCCTCATTTGAGGGACTGCCTATTGTACTTGAGCTCATGTTGTCCTTCGGTTCAGAACCTTACACGATCTCGTTATTGCCTATATACTGTGACATAAGCTCAGACCATCTGAACACTCACATTGTCTCAATAAACCTGTTGTGCCTGCGATGTTGTGAAAACCCTTCTAACAAAACCCTACCGAGCCTTACTGTATCTCGTAGCTCACTGCCGCTTCCTATACCACACCTGCTCTTCAACGGAGCACTTTTCATTTACATCTGTGAAGTCTTTCTGTGCAGTTTAATTTCCATGTGTGAGCTCACTCTGAGCCTGTGATAATGGTGCAGCGTGTGGCCGCTCCCCGGGATGTGTGGCACTCGGTGCTGTCCGATTCACAGCCAGCTCACACCACCTTTCCCCAGCGGTGGTACCAGCGGGCAGGGTGGGAGCACGATCGTGGAGGGTCCGAGAAATCCCATTGTTGGAGCTTCCGGCGAGCAGGCGGTAGGAAGTTTGCTGACGGGACTTCCCCGAAGAAACTCCGAGCGGGCGGGACCTGGGCATCAGATGGGCGGCACACGAGGAATCTCGGCAAAAAGCTGTTTTTGGTGCTACCTCGACGGCTGTGGGCAGTGTTGTTCGGCTCATTCACCAAGTTCAGGCCCCATGTTCCTCAAACATCCTTCTGTACAGGCGAGTACCCGTCAGTTCTGGGCCCACATCTCCGAAGCAGGGGGCAGCCTTGACCGAACCATTACTGGGGAGATGGCAACTCCTCCCTCACTCCCCCACTCCCTCACTCCTTCACTCCCTCACCCACCCACTCCCCCCTCACCCACCCACTGCCCCCACACCCCCCATTCCCCCACTCCTTCACTCCCTCACTCACCCACTCCCTCACTCCCCCATTCCCACACTCCCTCACTCCCCCATTCCCCCACTCCCTCACTCCCCCATTCCCCCATTCCCCCACTCACCCACTCCCCCCACTCCCCCACTCCCTCACTCCCCCACTCCCTCACTCCCCCCACTCCCCCACTCCCCTCATTCCCTCACTCCCCATTCCCTCACTCCCCCACTCCCTCACTCCCCCACTCCCTCACTCCCCCATTCCCCCACTCCCTCACTCCCCCATTCCCCCACTCCCTCACTCACTCCCTCCCCCCACTCTCCCACTTCCTCACTCCCCCATTCCCCCACTCCCTCACTCCCCTATTCCCCCACTCCCTCACTGCCTCACTGCCTCACTTCCCCACTCCCCCACTCCCTCACTGCCCCACTCCCCCCACTCCCACCACCTCCCCACTTTCCACACTTCTCCCACACAACCGCTCCCCCATTCCCCCCTCAGTCACTCCTCCACTCTCCCACTCTCCCACTCCCTCACTCCCCCCACTCCCCCACTCCCCTCATTCCCTCACTCCCCATTCCCTCACTCCCCCACTCCCTCACTCCCCCACTTCCTCACTCCCCCATTCCCCCACTCCCTCACTCACCCACTCCCCCCACTCCCCCACTCCCTCACTCCCCCATTCCCCCACTCCCTCACTCCCTCACTCACTCACTCACTCCCCCCACTCCCCCACTCCCTCACTCCCCCATTCCCCCACTCCCTCACTCCCCCATTCCCCCACTCCCTCACTGCCTCACTTCCCCACTCCCCCACTCCCTCACTGCCCCACTCCCCCCACCTCCCCACTCTCCACACTTCACCCACACTCCCACTCCCCCATTCCCCCACTCAGTCACACCCCCACACCCCCACTCTCCCACTCCCCCCACCTCCCCACCCCCTCACTCCCCCACTCCCCCACGCTCCCACTCCCCCACTCTTCCACTCCCCCACTCTCCCACTCCCTCACTCCCCCACTCCCCTCATTCCCTCACTCCCCCATTCCCTCACTCCCTCACTCCCTCACTCCCCCACTCCCCCACTCCCTCACTCCCCCCATTCCCTCACTCCCCCACTCCCCCACTCCCCTCATTCCATCACTCCCCATTCCCTCACTCCCCCACTCCCCGCCTCCCTCACTCCCCCCACTCCCTCACTCCATCACTCTTCCTCACTTTCCCTCACTCCCCCACTCCCCCCCACTCCCTCATTACCCCACTCTCTGTCTCTTCCTCACACCCCACTCCACCACTCCCTCATTCCCCCACTCTCTGTCTCTCCCTCACTCCCTCACTCTCTGTCACTCCCTCACTGCCTCGCTCTCTGTCACTCCCTTACTCCCTCACACTCTTACTCTCTGTCACTCCCTCACTCCCTCTCTCTCTGTCACTCCCTCATACCCTTGCTCTCTGTCGCACCCTCAGTCCCTCACTCTCTGTCACTCCCTTACTCCCTCACACACTTACTCTCTGTCACTCCCTCACTCGCTCGCTCTCTGTCACTCTCTCACTCCCTCACACTCTCACTCTCTGCCATGTCTCCATTAATGTGTAATGAGATAAGATTAATTAATCTCATAGTCAAGGATCCTATAGGGAAGAGTGATCATAACATGTGAGAATTTCAAATGCAGTGTGATGGTGAGAAACCTGGGTCTGAAACGAGTGCCCTAAACTTAAATAAAAACAATTACAAAGATATGAAGACAGAGTTGGCTAAAGTAGACTGGGAAAATATATTAAAGATTAAGACAGTCATCATCATTGGCAGTCCCTCGAACGAGGATGACTTGCTTCTACACCAAAAGGGATGAGTTTGCAGATGTTTCAATGAAGAACCCGATATTCCAGTCCTGAACTCTAGGGGTGGAAGATGCCTGTGCATGAATTTTTTTAACGTGTGGTGGCACATCAGCCACCAAACGGGTTTGACAGCTAGGTCTTGGTCCAGTGGCAAGGGTTAACCAGGATGACTGGAGACCTGCTCTGCTGCATGGACCCAGTGCGCACACATATCGCAGTGTGGGCTGTCTCTTCGGGGCCCTGTACCCCATTTGCCGCTCCTCCACCACAAACATTTGCTGCACCTCCGCCACGATCTCTCACTGCTCCTCCGCCACAATCTCTCACCGTACCTCTGCACCAAACATTTGCCGCACCTCTGCCGCAATCACTCGCTGAATTTCAGCCACAATCCCTCAACGCTTCTCCGCCTTGATCATCCGTCACATTTCTGCCTCGATCTCTCGCCGCTTCACCACCTCAATCATTCGTCACACCTCCGCCACGACCTCTCGTCATTCATCTGCCCTGACCTTCCCGCTCCTCCGCTGTGCCTGGGCCCCGCTGATGTCCCTGCCCACACTTCAAACGGCGACTTGGGTTTTGATGACATCATCCAGTCGCCCACCTCGAAGCCATCGCTCACTTGGAGCAGCTCGCGCTGGAAGTTGTACTGGCGCCTGCTCCAGCTCTTTTTACTCCCGACCTGCGGTGGTGTCCTCTCGCAGGTCAGGGTGGCCCAAGACAGTAGATAAGCAGTGGCAGACATTTAAGGAGATTAATCATAACGCTCAGCAAAGATATATTCCAGTGAGAAAGAAAGACCCTACGAGAAGGATGAACCATCCGTGATGAACTAAGGAAGTTAAGGATGGTATCAAATTGCAAACAAATGCATACAATGTTGCAAAGATTACTGGTAGGCCAGAGGATTGGGAAATTTTTAGAAACCAGCAAAAGATGACTAAAAAAATAATAAAGAGGGAGGATAGATTATGAGAGTAAACTAGCAAGACATATAAAAACAGACTGTAAGAGCTTCTACAGGTATATAATAAGGAAGAGAGTAGCTAAAATAAACGTTGGTCCCTTACAGGATGAGACTAGGGAATTAATAATGGCAAACAGAGAAATGGCAGAGACTTTGAACAAACATTTTGCATTGGTCTTCATGGTAGAAGACACTAAAAGTGTCCCAATAATAGATAATCAAGGAGCTATAGGGAGGGAGGAACTTAAAACAATCACTATCACTAAAGAAATAGTACTAGGCAAACTAATGGGACTAAAGGCAGACAGGTCCCCTGGACCTGATTGCCTGCATCCTCGGACCTTAAAAGAAGTGGCTGCAGAGATAGGATCCTTCATTGAAACATCTGTGAACTCATGTGGAAGCAAGTCATCCTCGTTCGAGGGACCGCCTATGATGATGATGGATGCATTGGTTGTAATCTACCAAAATTCCCTGGATTCTAGGGTGGTCCCAGCAGACTGGAAAACCGCAAATGCAACGCCCCTATTCAAGAAAGGAGGGAGACAGAAAGTAGTAACCAAAGACCAGTTAGCCTAACATCTGTCATTGGGAAAATGCTGGAGTCCATTATTAAGGAAGCAGTAGCAGGACATTTGGAAAAGCATAATGCAGTCAAGCAGAGTCAGCATGGTTTTATGAAAGGGAACTCATGTTTGACAAATTTGAGGATGTAAGAAGCAGGGTGGATAAAGGGGAACTAGTGGATGTGGTGTATTTGGATTTCCAGAAGGCATTGAATAAGGTGCCACATAAAAGGTTACTGCACGAGGTTGTAATATATTAGCATGGATAGAGGATTGGCTATCTAACAGAAAACAGAGAGTCGGGTTAAACGGGTCATTTTCCGTTTGGCAAACAGTGACTAGCGGGGTGCCGCAGGGATCGGTGCTGGGGCCTCAACTATTTACAATCTATATTAATGACTTGGATGAAGGGACTGAGTGTAATTATAGCCAAGTTTGCTGATGATACAAAGATGGGTGAGAGAGCAAATTGTGAGGAGGTCACAAAGTAGCTACAAAGACATTTAACGTAGAAAGAAGAAGATCATTGATTAATCAAACTTAAAGAGGATAAAATCCTTGGTCCGGATGGATTGCATCCGCACTGTAGCAGGGTGATTGAGGGCCAGTATGTCAGCCATAGAAGATAAGGAGAAGGTTCACGAGATTGCTCCTGAGATGAAGGAGTTGTCATATGAAGATAGGTTGAGCAGGTTGGGCCTATACTCTTTGGAATTCAGAAAAATGAGAGGTGAACTTATCGAAACGTATAAGATTATGAGGGGGCTTGACAAGGTGGATGCAGAGAGGATGTTTCCACTGATGGGGGCGACTAGAACTAGAGGGCATGATCTTAGAATAAGGGGCAGCCCATTTAAAACTGAGATGAGGAGAAATTTCTTCTCTGAGGGTTGTGGATCTGTGGAATTCACTGCCTGAGAGAGCTGTGGAAGCTGGGACATTGAATACATTTAAGACAGAAATAGACAGTTTCTTAAACGACAAGGGGTTATGGGGAACAGGCAGGGAAGTGGACCTGAGCCCATGATCAGATCAGCCATGATCGTGTTAAATGGCGGAGCAGGCTCGAGGGGCCGTATGGCTTATGTTCTTATTTCCATTGAAGTCAATGTTGCACAAAGTCAAAAATACCCCTGTAAAATAGTCTGTAAAAATACCCGCCGTTCAGCGTTCCATTGGGAACTTATTATACTGCCCAAATCTGTCTGCGGGAACCAGTAGTGCCACACTGCGACAGATGGGGATAGAATCAGAGAAATTTACAGCACGGAAGGAGGCCATTTCAACCCATCGTGTCCACATCGGCCGACAAAGAGCTATCCAGCCTAATCCCACTTTCCAGCTCTCGGTCTGTAGCCCTGCAGATTACGGCACTTTAAGTGCATATCCAAGTAGTTTTTAAATGTGGTGAGGTTTCTGCCTCTACCACCCTTTCAGGCAGTGAGTTCCAGACCCCCACCACCCTCTGGGTGAAGACATGAATGAGAGGTGATCTTAATGAAACATATAAGATTCTGAGGTGGCTTGATAGGGTAGATGCAGAGAGGATGTTTCTCCTCGTGGGGGAATCTAGAACTCGGGGGCAGAGTTTCAGAATAAGGGGTCGCCCATTTAGAACGTAGATGAGGAGGAATTTCTTCTCAGAGAGTCGTGAATCTTTGAAATTCTCTCCCCCAGAGAGCTGTGGAAGCTGGATCATTGAATATATTTAAGGTGGAGATAGACAGATTTTTGAACGATAAGGAAGTAAAGGGTTATGGGGAGCGGGCAGGGAAATGGAGGTGAGGCCAAGATCAGATCAGCCATGATCTTATTGAATGGCGGAGCAGGCTCGAGGGGCCAGGTGGTCTACTCCTGCTCCTATTTTTTATGTTGTTTTGTTCACACCACCACTCTCTCGCTCTCTGTCACTCCCTCGGCTCCCTCACTCTCTGTCACTTTCCCACGTCCCGGATCCATCATGCTCTGGGTACAATCTGGTGTCAGTTCCTCGCTAACACTACCAATATTAGCCCCGTCCCTGCCCGGGTCATATTCTGTTCGCGGGGAGTGAGGAAGCCCCTGTCGCAGGTGGTGAGCTGGTGGGAGTTGGTGCAGAGCGAGATCGGGCGCCAACACACAGCTGCATGATGAAGGTGTCTTGCTTCTCATCCTCCTCTTCCTCACCATAGTAGTATGCAATGAAGGAGAGATAACTCCCCATCTCCTCCTCCTCATCATCTTCTTCTTCCTCCCTGTCGGAGCACCAGTCCAGCCCTCGGGGATCTGCAGGAAAGGAGGGTGGACAGTCAGGATGGGTGATCATCTCTCCCTCAGGATAAGGAGATTGAAGGCAGTGGGAGATTTTGTCTGTGTGGACCTTCTCAGGGATGGCAGGGAGTCTGTCAGTAACCTGGGGTGAGGGTTAGAGGGGTCAGCGGTCAGTGTCGGTGCTCTGTAAGTAACCTGGGGTGAGGGTTAGAGGGGTCAGGGGTCAGTGTCAGTGCTCTGTCAGTAACCTGGGGTGAGGGTTAGAGGGGTCAGGGGTCAGTGTCGGTGCTCTGTCAGTAACCTGGGGTGAGGGGTAGAGGGGTCAGGGGTCAGTGTAGGTACTCTGTCAGTAACCTGGGGTGAGGGTTCAGAGGTGAAGCTCCTCTAGTACCCTATCATGTGCACCAATTTGTCCTGTGGACCATTTTACCTCGTTAAAGATGGTATATGAATGCCAGTTGTTGCTGTTGTTGAGGGTAAGGCTGGTGGTTGAGGAATGTTGCCAAGTGGTGTGAGGGAGGTGGAGTCCCAGTATGGGACTGGGTGGCTGTTGAAGCGGGAGAGGGTGGTTTTAGGGCTGTGCGTGTCAGTTATTGGTATTCGGACAGCTGTGTAGTTATAGTGCAGGATAGCGGGTTAGAGATAGTGGGTTAACTAAAGTGCATTGTGTAAGATTAGGATCAAAGGTCACACACAGATACCCAAAAGGTCTTAGGAGTTATAAGGCATTTCAATAAAAAGCTAAGGCCCGAAATTCACTGTCCCCGAAGGGATGGCTACCGTGGGGTTTGGGCAGTCGATCGGGTACTTTTCCGACCCCGAGCCATATTCAGCTCGGGGGGGATTTCAGCGGTGTTCACTGCTGCCGGAAACAGCGTGGTGAAGCTGCAGTAAAGGAGGGTTTCCAGAGTGAGCTCCGCAGTGTGATTACCACAGCGACATTCACCGAGGAAAGGGTCGGACTTTTCCCGGCAGTGTTCCCGCCAGGTTTTCGATGCGGTGCTCGAACACAACATCGCTGGGGCCCATTGGTAGGTAAATAGTTTTATTACTTATTAGTGTTTTTATTTCATTTTCCAGTTTCCACAGTATTTATCTTTTCACATAGTTTTAGTAATTGTTTTGGCTCCATTAAAGCTGCTGAGTGCTGCTCAGGGTTTTGCACATACCCCTGTACTTTTGTGCAACTTTCAGGTCTGACTCTTTAGTGGAGGCCTGTGGGCTGCAGAGACCTGCTTGAGGATGGGAGGAGTGTTGGGACACCTGGTACACCTGGTCAGAAGCAGGGCGGCATGCAGGACAAGGCGTCGCCGTCAGCACCATGCGACAGGCAGCAGGCAAGGGAGGCAGCATCCATGATTCGTTCATTCTGTGCCAGACCAGTGTGCCCGCCGTCTTCACCGGCCCGAATTAGGATAGTGGTTGGCTGCTTGGGGACAAGGGATCTCCCCTGTCCACTTGGCTGCTCACTCCACTGCGGAACCCCAGGACAGCGCCAGAGCATGCGTACAATGCCACTCATTGTGCCACCAGGTGTTTCATTGAGCAATGCATAGGCATCCTAAAGCAGAGGTTCCGGTGCCTGGAACGCTCTGGTGGCACCCTACAGTACTCTCCTCAACGGGTCTCCATCATTGTCGTGGTCTGCTGCATGCTGTACAACCTGGCCATCATGAGGGGACAGCCGCTGGAGGTCGAGCCAGCAGTACCACCTGAGGAGGAGGAGGAGGCGGTGGAGGAGGAGGAGCAGGAGGAGGAGGAGGATTCCAGTCGCTCCAGAGCTAGGATTTGTCGAGCCATTGCCACTCTTGAAGGGCCGGGTGCAGACTGGCCAGCACCCTCCTGGGAGAGTGTGTCCTCACATATATGGAGGTGCCTGACACCTCCCCTGCAATCTCCCTCCATGAATTATGTACTGACGGTCTGCCAGGTCTCCCCACGTCAGGAAACAGTATTCTTCTTCTGTCCTCCACACCGTCCATCAGTGTCTCCAGCTCCATATCAGTGAACCTGTTGGCTCTCCTTGTACTTCTTACACCAGCCATCTTTCCAAACTCCTTCCAAATTCCTTCCAAATTCCAAACTCCTTCCAAACTCCTTCCAAATTCGAAATTCCTTCCAAATCCCAAATTCCTACCAAATTCCAAACTCTTTCCAACCTCCTTCCCCCCTCAGGGCCTTGCTGCAAACCCTGGCCCATTGGAAACCCTTACCTTACCTGCTGAATTTCTCAGCGGTGATAACGGTCACATTAAGACAGCCACACGGCTGAAAAATCCACTTTGGAAGGGTTCATTAGCGCTCTAACCCATGTGTTCACTTTTGGAGCTGAATATGTGGCGGTCCAGCCACGAAAAAATTTTGGCGCTAATGGCCACAAAAAGGTGGGGGGGAGCACCAGCTTTTCAGCGGCACTGAATTTCGGGCCCCTACAGTTTTAAAGCATAATCAGATAGTACATACAGTTAAGATAGGTATAGACACACAACCCAGGACAGTTGAGTGCGCTTTACGCGGAGTGAAACAACTGGATGGACGCACAAACCCACAGACGCCTGGCGAGGCAGAGGGGGTTCTCGGATTGGAGGGTCACTGCAGCTTGAGGCATTGGTCACCTCTGTTGGTTGTTCCTCCGGCTGTCGGAGGTGTTGGGCCGTTAGCCAACATTGATCGACCTCAGAGGTTAAGATGTAATCAAGGTGTGGGGCTATTTAGTCAGCATTCATCCACTCTGAGAAAGCCTCCGCCCCTAACTGCCCGCTTTCCCCTCTTGGTCCCCCATTTTATACGTTATTTTGGTGGGCTGGTGGATACCTGGTGTCAATCATCTTCTGCCCATCCTATCGTCCAATTACAGGGGAAAGTATACTTATGTGGTCATTTTCTTCCTTATCTCTGTCTGAATGTCTTGTGGCCCTTTCAAGAGACAGCTTGTTTAAGGCTCCTGGCTAAATCCTTTGAAGGCCTTGAAGGCATGTTTTTCTGTCTTATCTTGTTGTGACATTAGCTCTCTGTGTGAGCTGAGCTGGCACCAAGTCATTCTTTTATAAAAGTATTATTTTGTTTATAATTTACAATTTCTTTGGGTTTAAAGATTTCTTCCAATTGTGACGAGTTCAATGTGGATGAGGTGCTTTAAGAGGGTGAAGATTGTGCTGATGTCCTGGGTGCGATGGGGATCAAGGAGAACGAGCTCCGTGTTACCTTGCCAATTCTGGCCAAGTTGTTGAACGTTTTGCAGCACTGAACTGCAGTACAGAGTGTGAGGGGGTTTGTGACAGTGTCTGGGTGGAGGGTGAGGGGGATTGGGACAGTGCCTGGGCGGAGGGTGAGGGGGTTGCCCTCAGTGTCTGGGGGGAGGGTGAGGAGGTTTGCCCTCAGTGCCAGAGTGGAAGGTGAGGGGGTTGGGATTCAGTATCTGGGTGGAGGGTGAGGGGGTTGGGGCAGTGTCTGGGAGGAGAGTGAGGGGGTTGGGATTCAGTGTCTGGGTGGAGGGTGAGGGGGTTTCATTCAGTGTCTGGGTGGAGGGTGAGGGGGTTGGGACAGTGTCTGGGTGGAGGGTGAGGGGGTATGCCCTCAGTGTCTGGGTGGAGGGTGAGGGGGTTGGGACAGTGTCTGGGTGGAGGGTGAGGGGGTTTACCCTCAGTGTCTGGGTGGAGGGTGAGGGGGTTTGCCCTCAGTGTCTGGGTGGAGGGTGAGGGGGTTGGGACAGTGTCTGGGTGAAGGGTGAGGGGGTTTACCCTCAGTGTCTGGGTGGAGGGTGAGAGGGTTTACCCTCAGTGTCTGGGTGGAGGGTGAGGGGGTTTGCCCTCAGTGTCTGGGTGGAGGGTGAGGGGGTTTGCCCTCAGTGTCTGGTTGATGGGTGAGGGGGTTTGCATTCGGTGTCTGGGTGGAGGGTGAGGGGATTTGCCCTCAGTGTCTGGGCGGAGGGTGAGAGGATTTGCCCTCAGTGTCTGGGTGGAGGGTGAGGGGATTTGCCCTCAGTGTCTGGGTGGAGGGTGAGGGGGTTGGGACAGTGTCTGGGTGGAGGGTGAGGGGGTTTGCCCTCAGTGTCTGGGTGGAGGGTGAGGGGATTTGCCCTCAGTGTCTGGGCGGAGGGTGAGGGGATTTGCCCTCAGTGTCTGGGTGGAGGGTGAGGGGGTTTGCCCCCAGTGTCTGGGTGGAGGGTGAGGGGGTTTGCCCTCAGTGTCTGGGTTGGGGGTGAGGGGGTTTGCCCTTAGTGTCTGGGTTGGGGGTAAGGGGGTTTACCCTCAGTGTCTGGGTGGAGGGTGAGGGGGTTTGCCCTCAGTGTCTGGGTTGGGGGTGAGGGGGTTTGCCCTCAGTGTCTGGGTTGGGGGTGAGGGGATTTTCCCTCAGTGTCTGGGTTGGGGGTGAGGAGATTTGCCCTCAGTGTCTGGGTGGAAGGTGAGGGGGTTTGCCCTCAGTGTCTGGGTGGAGGGTGAGGGGGTTTGCCCTCAGTGTCTGGGTGGAGGGTGAGGGGGTTTGCCCTCAGTGTCTGGGTGGAGGGTGAGGGGGTTTGCCCTCAGTGTCTGGGTGGAGGGTGAGGGGGTTTGCCCTCAGTGTCTGGGTGGAGGGTGAGGGGGTTTGCCCTCAGTGTCTGGGTGGAGGGTGAGGGGGTTTGCCCTCAGTGTCTGGGTTGGGGGTAAGGGGGTTTGCCCTCAGTGTCTGGGTGGAGGGTGAGGGGGTTTGCCCTCAATGTCTGGGTGGAGGGTGAGGGGGTTTGCCCTCAGTGTCTGGGTTGTGGGTGAGGGGGTTTGCCCTCAGTGTCTGGGTTGGGGGTGAGGGGGTTTGCCCTCAGTGTCTGGGTGGAGGGTGAGGGGGTTTGCCCTCAGTGTCTGGGTGGAGGGTGAGGGGGTTTGTCCTCAGTGTCTGGGTTGGGGGTGAGGGGGTTTACCCTCAGTGTCTGGGTGGAGGGTGAGAGGGTTTACCCTCAGTGTCTGGGTGGAGGGTGAGGGGGTTTGCCCTCAGTGTCTGGGTGGAGGGTGAGGGAGTTTGCCCTCAGTGTCTGGTTGATGGGTGAGGGGGTTTGCATTCGGTGTCTGGGTGGAGGGTGAGGGGGTTTGCCCTCAGTGTCTGGGTGGAGGGTGAGGGGATTTGCCCTCAGTGTCTGGGCGGAGGGTGAGAGGATTTGCCCTCAGTGTCTGGGTGGAGGGTGAGGGGATTTGCCCTCAGTGTCTGGGTGGAGGGTGAGGGGGTTGGGACAGTGTCTGGGTGGAGGGTGAGGGGGTTGCCCTCAGTGTCTGGGTGGAGGGTGAGGGGATTTGCCCTCAGTGTCTGGGCGGAGGGTGAGGGGATTTGCCCTCAGTGTCTGGGTGGAGGGTGAAGGGGTTTGCCCCCAGTGTCTGGGTGGAGGGTGAGGGGGTTTGCCCTCAGTGTCTGGGTTGGGGGTGAGGGGGTTTGCCCTTAGTGTCTGGGTTGGGGGTAAGGGGGTTTACCCTCAGTGTCTGGGTGGAGGGTGAGGGGGTTTGCCCTCAGTGTCTGGGTTGGGGGTGAGGGGGTTTGCCCTCAGTGTCTGGGTTGGGGGTGAGGGGATTTGCCCTCAGTGTCTGGGTTGGGGGTGAGGGGATTTGCCCTCAGTGTCTGGGTGGAAGGTGAGGGGGTTTGCCCTCAGTGTCTGGGTGGAGGGTGAGGGGATTTGCCCTCAGTGTCTGGGTTGGGGGTGAGGGGATTTGCCCTCAGTGTCTGGGTGGAAGGTGAGGGGGTTTGCCCTCAGTGTCTGGGTGGAGGGTGAGGGGGTTTGCCCTCAGTGTCTGGGTGGAGGGTGAGGGGGTTTGCCCTCAGTGTCTGGGTGGAGGGTGAGGGGGTTTGCCCTCAGTGTCTGGGTGGAGGGTGAGGGGGTTTGCCCTCAGTGTCTGGGTGGAGGGTGAGGGGGTTTGCCCTCAGTGTCTGGGTTGGGGGTAAGGGGGTTTGCCCTCAGTGTCTGGGTGGAGGGTGAGGGGGTTTGCCCTCAATGTCTGGGTGGAGGGTGAGGGGGTTTGCCCTCAGTGTCTGGGTTGTGGGTGAGGGGGTTTGCCCTCAGTGTCTGGGTTGGGGGTGAGGGGGTTTGCCCTCAGTGTCTGGGTGGAGGGTGAGGGGGTTTGCCCTCAGTGTCTGGGTGGAGGGTGAGGGGGTTTGTCCTCAGTGTCTGGGTGGAGGGTGAGGGGGTTTGCCCTCAGTGTCTGGGTGGAGGGTAAGGGGGTTTGCCCTCAGTGTCTGGGTTGGGGGTAAGGGGGTTTGCCCTCAGTGTCTGGGTGGAGGGTGAGGGGGTTTGCCCTCAGTGTCTGGGTTGGGGGTAAGGGGGTTTGTCCTCAGTGTCTGGGTTGGGGGTGAGGGGGTTTGCCCTCAGTGTATGGGTGGAGGGTGAGGGGGTTTGCCCTCAGTGTCTGGGTTGGGGGTAAGGGGGTTTGCCTTCCAGGCAACATAAGCTACATATCTGGTAGACTTGGTGAGCCCCGCACCCAGGAGTCTGTGACTGTGACCTTCAATGCTCCTCTGTTAGTCCATCTCCTTCCCCAGGGTAGGGTCATACCCTGCCAGCCTCTGGATTGAGATGGTCCTTGAGTGCTCCTTACTCTGTACCAGGGTGATAAAATATCGATAAGTCCTGCAGAAAGGTAATTTGAGAGTGAAGTTGTCGAATCAAGCACTCTTCCGTTCTTACCATTCTGCTGCAGGAGATTGCAGGCTGAACTGTGTATTTACAGGCTGCATGAGTTTCCTTAAAGTTCAGTCTGTTTTACACCGGTTTTACACCAGTGATTACGCCAATGGGTATCATATGAGATGACCCAGGACACCCGCAAGTAACTCCCCCTACAGGTCACCAATGGGCACAACAAGTCTTCCAAAAATGCAGCACTTCAAGGAAATTCCCCTGAGTAGTCTCAAACCCTGAAAGGTGACTGATTAATTGTTTCCTTCAAGTTACGTTAGTGGTTGGAGGTGGAGGAATAAAGTAATGCGATTAACCTCTGATTGATGGTTCATAGTTCCATCAGAGAGAAGATCACTAGACAGTAACAATTACTTAACTGCAAGCTTCAGCTCCATCCTTCGACCCGCGGGGAACAAATCTGCCGTGTGACGTGATACGGAGCCGTACTCCGGGAATTTCCTCCAAGTCGCTCCCACGCTCCCTCTCCACCGCTATAACTTCACTGGACTCACCGTGGAAATCCCGCAGTGTGCAACCCTGCTCTTCCAGCGGTACATCAGGAGCAAAGCCAAAGAAATTAAAACATAGTGGGAGAGGAAGTACTGAGGGGTTTAACAGCTTTGAAAGTAGATAAGTCCCCAGGCCCGGATGCGAAGTAAAAGAGGAAATAGCAGAGGTCTTGACCATTATTTTCCAGTCCTCTTTGGATTTGGGCATGGTGCCGGAGGATTGGAGGACTGCTAATGTAGAAGACCGCCCTAGGTGGAGAAAATGCATCCGGGAGGGCGTTGAGCACTTCAAATCTCAACGCCACGAGCGTGAAGCGGTCAGGTGCAGGCAGCGGAAGGAGCATGTGGTAAATCAGTGCAATCCCCCCCTTCCTCCGATGAATATCTGTCCCACCGGTGATAGAGTCGATGGCTCTTGTATTGGACTGTTCAGCCATCAAAGAACTCATTTTAGGAGTGGAAGCAAGTCTTCCTCGACTCCGAGGGACTGCCTATGATGATGACCCTTGTTTAAGAATTGAGAAAGGGATAGGCCGAGTAATTACAGACCTGTCAGCCTAACCTCAGTGGTGGGAAAATTATTGGAAAAAATTCTGAAAGACAGGATAAATCTACATTTGGAAAGGCAAGGATTAATTAGGGACAGTCAGCACGGATTTGTTAAGGGAAGATCGTGTTTGACTAACCTGATTGAATTTTTCGAGGAGGTAACCAGGAGGGTCGATGAGGGTAATGCGTACGATGTAGTGTATGTGGACTTTAGCAAAGCTTTTGATAAGGTCCCACATGGCAGACTGGTCATGAAGGTTAAAGCCCATGGGATCCAGGGCAAAGTGGCAAGTTGGATCCAAAAATGGCTTGGAGGTAGGAAGCAAAGGGTAATGGTTGATAGATGTTTTTGTGACTGGAAGGATGTTTCCAGTGGGGTTCCGCAGGTCCCTTGCTTTTTGTGGTATATATCAACGATTTAGATTTGAATATAGGGAGTATGATTAAGATGTTTGCAGATGACACTAAAATTGGCTGTGTGGCTGATAATGAAGAGGAAAGTCATGGGCTGCAGGAGGATATCAATCTACTGGTCAGGTGGGCAGAGCAGTGGCAAATGGAATTTAATTCAGAGAAGTGTGAGCTAATGGAGTTTGAGAGGGCTAATAAGGAAAGGGTATACACATTAAGCGGTAGGCCACTTAATAGTGTAGATGAACAAAGGGACCTTGGAGTGCTTGTCTACAGATCCCTGAAAGTTGCAGGCCAGGTGGATAAGGTGGTTAAGAAGGCATACGGAATGCTTGGCTTTATTGGTCGAGGCATAGAATATAAGAGCAGGGAGGTTATGCTTAAATTGTATAATACTTTGGTTAGGTCACAGCTGGAGTACTGCGTGCAGTTCTGGTCGTCATATTATAAGAAGGACGTGATTGCACTAGAGAGGGGCAGAGGAGATTTATTAGGATGCTGCCTGGAATGGAGAATCTTAGTTATGAGGACAGATTGGATAGGCTGGGTTGTTCTCATTGGAACAGAGGAGGTTGAGAGGAGACCTCATTGAGGTGTACAAAATATTGAGGGGCCTGGACATGGTGGATAGTAAGGGCCTATTTCCATTGGTGGAGGAGTCAATTATGAGAGGGCATAGTTTTAAGGTGGTTGGTGGAAGGTTTAGAGGGAATTTGAGGGGGGGGGGGGGGCTTCTTTACGCAAAGGGTTGTGGGGATCTGGAACTCGCTGCCTGGAAGAGTGGTGGATGCAGAAACCCTCACCACTTTTAAGAGATGTTTGGATGGGCACTTAAAGTGCTGTAACCTGTAGGGTTATGGACCTAGAGCTGGTCATTGGGGTTAGACAGGATAACCTCTTGTTGGTCAGCGCAGATATAATGGTAAATACTGCAGGGAATACAATACGGCCAGGGTAATCTCCTGGACTAATTTCGATGACCTGGATGGGTCGGAGAGGAATTTTCCCAGATTTTTTCTCCCTAAATTGGCCTGGATTTTTATCTGTTTTTTGCCTCTCCCAGGAGATCACATGGCTCCGGTTGGGGTGGAGTGTAGAATGTTTCAGTATAAGGGGTGTCGCAGTTGTGTGAGGTGGACTGGTTGGGCTGGGTGCTCTTTGTCTTTCCACCATTGTTCATTGTTCATAGGTTTATATGTAATGTTCAGGGCTGCTGACCGAGGGCTGTGCGGCTCTTTGTCGGCCGGCGTGGACATGATGGGCCGAAATGGCTTCCTTCTGCGCTGTAAATTTCTATGTTCTATATTTCTATGTTTCTATATAAAATTCTGAGGGGGATTATCAGGGTAGATGCTGGGAGGTTGTTTCCCCTGGCTGGGTAGTGTCTAGAACTAGGCGACATAGTCTCAGGAACAGGGGTCGGCCATTTAACACAGAGATGAGGAGGAATTTCTTCACTCAGAGGGTTGTGAATCTTTGCAATTCTCTGCCCCAGAGAGCTGTGATGTTGACTCTCAGAATATATTCAAGGCTGAGATAGACAAATTTTTGGGGTCTAGGGGAAACAAGGGATATGGGGATTGTGCGGGAAAGTGGAGTTGAGGTCGATGATCAGCCATGATCTTATTGAATGGCAGAGCAGGCTCGAGGCCTACTCCTGCTCCCAATTCTTACCTTCTTAAACCAGGAGGGTTTAATCGCTGCTCTGAATTGTTAGCTGTAAATCAGCCAAGGCTTCCGCGCTGGACGGCCGGACAAGGACTCTTGATGAAAGTGCAGGTGTTTGGATGTAGCTGAAGGCAGAATCCGGCTTCACTGCCGAGTCTCCTGAGCTCAGTCACTTGTCAACACCCAGAGTCAAAATCAGAACACCCACTCTTTGAGGTGGTGGACGGATATCATCTGTCAGCCAAAACACAGCGTGAGCCACTGCCTGCAGAACGGAAGGGGTGAGAGGGAAAACAAATAAATAAATAAAAGTTATGGGGCTAAAAATCAGTCTACATGTTTCAGGCGTAAAACAGCCACAACACTGGAAAATGTAGCAGTGGGACGGTCCAGACACAATCTGAGCGTGTGTTCGGCGTGTTGTACTCACTGGGCCCATTTCTTCGTTAGCCCCCTTGTTATTGAGGGGCCTACACCTGTCTAACGAGCCCTCTGAGAAACTGGTTTGCGATGAGCCAAGCAGGAGTCAATCGATCGGGATTCTCCAGTGGTCCTCGGCGGCCAAATTGCTGACTGCCATTGATCTGTCTGATTGTAGGGCAGCCAGATTATCTGGAATGCGCTGTTTGAAAGGGCGGTGGCAGCAGATTCAACAGTAACTTTCAAAAGGGTAATTGGATAAATACTTGAAAAGGAAAAATGTACAGGGCTATGGGGAAGGAGCAGGGGAGTGGGACTAATTGGATAGATCTTCTAAAGAGCCAGCACAGGCAGGATGGGCCGAGTGACCTCCTTCTGTGCTGTATTATTCATTGATTCTACTTATCACTGTTGCAAATAACCATTACTTTATTTAGTGTAACGTCTGTTACAGCAACAGGGACACAGTGAACTTGATCATAGACTTGGTATTATAATAGGCTTCAAAGCCTGGATCAGAGCCTGGGAACAGAGTGTGACGGCCCCAGTTCCTTGTAACCTTGGTGTAGAGACAAGCCTGAGCTGTGACTGGCATTTGACATTCAGTTCAACTCAGTTCTCAGTGGGATGATGTGCCAGCAAATATTCCAAACCTCTGCTAGGTTTGTCTCCTTAACTAAATTTAGCTCAATAGTGTGACTCAAACAAGTCCAGAATTTGAAAAGAAGAAATCTCCTGGACTACTTTTGGTCATCGAATGAGGTCATTAGTGGGATTTCCCAGTCCCCCCACCCCGCCAACAGGCTTGGATTTTTATCTGATTTGTCACCTCTCCCAGTACATCGCATGGTTTTGGGTGGGTGGGGCGTCTATATATCATGATGCTCACGGCATCAGTTGTGTGGGATGGACTGGATGGACCAGAGGGTCTTTACCTGTGTGTCGTTTTTTGTTTGTTTGCAGGACTGTTGAACATGGTTTGAACTTTGCACAGTTGCATTACCACTGTGGGGGGTCTGCGGGGATTGTTGGGTCTGTGGGGGTTGTGGGGTCTGCGGGGGGACACTCACTGAACCCCGAGAGGAGCGCTGGGAATGGTCGATTCCAACGGCCTCCTGCGGCGTTCCGCACTCTCCCTTCCCGGGAGCAGCAGTGGAGCTCCTGCAGGATATTAGCCTGTACAGGCTTAGTGTTGGTGTGAAGTGGACCACATTTTGGTCCACTCCCTCCACCAGGGGACCGCACTCTGCTCCACTCCCTCCACCAGGGGACCACTCTCTGCTCCACTCCCTCCACCAGGGGACCGCACTCTGCTCCACTTCCTCCACCAGGGGACCACACTCTGCTCCACTCCACTGATAGGCCAGATCCTGACTCTAGATCCAGGCAGCATTTACACGACTGTAACTCGGCTTCACACTGACACTACAGATGGACTATGAGTGCAGTCTCAGTGTGACTGTACATATGGGGACTTGACCTTGCTCACTGCATGAACAGTCTCAGCTCATCCGCTGCTGAAGCCCTCATCCATGCCTTTGTTACCTCCAGACTTGACTGTTCCAACGCATTCCTGGCTGGCCTCCCACATTCTACCCTACGGTATACTAGAGGTGATCCAAAACTCGGCTGCCTGTGTCCTAACTTGCTGCAAGTCCCACTCACCCATCACCCCTGTGCTCGCTGACCTACATTGGCTCCCGGTTAAGCAATACCTTGATTTCAAAATTCTCATCCTTATTTTCAAATCCTTCCATGGCTCTCGCCCCTCCCTATCTCTGTAATCTCCTCCAGCCCCACAACTCCCCGAGATGTCTGCGCTCCTCTGATTCTGCCTTCCTAAGCATCTCTGATTATAATCGCTCAACCATCGGTGGCAGGGACTGCGGCTCCCGTATTGTATTGTTCAGTCACCTAAGAACTCATTTTAAGAGTGGAAGCAAGTCTTCCTCGATTCCGAGGGACTGCCTATTATGATGATGATGAAATCCCTTAAAGCACTTGGACTAAGTTTGTTTTAAATTGTCAAGTTAATAAGGCTCCATTCATTATTCTTTTGCACAACTGCACATTTGCATTTTTCCAATCTTCCCTGGGAACATTGTGCTCACATGTTGTGTTTGAGATGTTTGGGGAGGGCTGTTACTCGGGACGTTTGGGGAGGGCTGTTACTCGGAATGTTTGGGGAGGGCTGTTACTTAGGATGTTTGGGGAGGGCTGTTACTTGGGATGTTAACTCTGTCTGTTGAAAGGAATGAGTAGATTGAGAAGCTGTGCTGAACATTAAGTCATATCTCAGGCATGGATGCACCAAGCAGCAGGCATCTGCTGTCCATTAACCTTTGCTGATCTTTCAGTCTGAATTGCAGGAACGCTAACTTCCTGTTATTGGTTGTAGACGGTGTACAGATCACACGCCATGAGAGTTGGCTTGCTTTTTACAGCTGACTCCAGCTCCTTTTTCACCCATATGACAACATGGCAGGAAACACTGTTCACCTTCAGTCCTCAGAACACGGTTTTGATCGGAGTAAGGCTCCCGGGGCTGGGGCCAAACTAAGATCGAGACTTATAGACATAAAAAGCACACTGGGATGGATTCGTTCCGTAGGCACAAGGGCTAGCAAACCAGTGCTGTCTGAACTCCCGGCATCTGTCTGAACTCCCTGCGTCTGTCTGAACTCATTGCGTCTGTCTGAACTCCCTGCGTCTGTCTGAACTCCCGGCATCTGTCTGAACTCCCTGCGTCTGTCTGAACTCATTGCGTCTGTCTGAACTCCCTGCGCCTGTCTGAACTCCCTGCGTCTGTCTGAACTCACTGCGTCTGTCTGAACTCACTGCGTCTGTCTGAACTCGCTGCGTCTGTCTGAACTCATTGCTTCTGTCTGAAATCACTGCATCTGTCTGAACTCCCTGCGTCTGTCTGAACTCACTGCGTCTGTCTGAACTCACTGCGTCTGTCTGAACTCACTGCGTCTGTCTGAACTCACTGCGTCTGTCTGAACTCACTGCGTCTGTCTGAACTCCCTGCGTCTGTCTGAACTCATTGCGTCTGTCTGAACTCACTGCGTCTGTCTGAACTCATTGCGTCTGTCTGAACTCGCTGCGTCTGTCTGAACTCATTGCGTCTGTCTGAACTCACTGCGTCTGTCTGAACTCCCTACGTCTGTCTGAACTCATTGCGTCTGTCTGAACTCCCTGTGTCTGTCTGAACTCATTGTGTCTGTCTGAACTCATTGTGTCTGTCTGAACTCACTGCGTATGTCTGAACTCCCTGCGTCTGTCTGAACCCATTGCGTCTGTCTGAACTCATTGCATCTGTCTGAACTCATTGCATCTGTCTGAACTCCCTGCGTCTGTCTGAACTCATTGCGTCTGTCTGAACTCTCTGCGTCTGTCTGAACTCATTGCGTCTGTCTGAACTCCCTGCGTCTGTCTGAACTCACTGCGTCTGTCTGAACTCACTGCGTCTGTCTGCACTCCCTGCGTCTGTCTGAACTCACTGCGTCTGTCTGAACTCCCTACGTCTGTCTGAATTCCCTGCATCTGTCTGAACTCCCTGCGTCTGTCTGAACTCATTGTGTCTGTCTGAACTCACAGCGTCTGTCTGAACTCATTGCGTCTGTCTGAACTCATTGCGTCTGTCTGAACTCCCTGCGTCTGTCTGAACTCGCTGCGTCTGTCTGAACTCATTGCGTCTGTCTGAACTCACTGCGTCTGTCTGAACTCCCTACGTCTGTCTGAACTCCCTGTGTCTGTCTGAACTCCCTGCGTCTGTTCTGAACTCCCTGCATCTGTCTGAACTCCCTGCGTCTGTCTGAACTCATTGCGTCAGTCTGAACTCTCTGCGTCTGTCTGAACTCACTGCGTCTGTCTGAACTCACTGCGTCTGTCTGAACTCACTGCGTCTGTCTGAACTCACTGCGTCTGTCTGCACTCCCTGCGTCTGTCTGAACTCGCTGCGTCTGTCTGAACACATTGCGTCTGTCTGAACTCGCTGCGTCTGTCTGAACCCATTGCGTCTGTCTGAACTCACTGCATCTGTCTGAACTCACTGCGTCTGTCTGAGCTCCCTGCGTCTGTCTGAACTCATTGCGTCTGTCTGAACTCATTGCGTCTGTCTGAACTCACTGCGTCTGTCTGAACTCACTGCGTCTGTCTGAACTCATTGTGTCTGTCTGAACTCGCTGCGTCTGTCTGAACTCATTGCGTCTGTCTGAACTCGCTGCGTCTGTCTGAACTCATTGCGTCTGTCTGAACTCATTGCGTCTGTCTGAACTCCCTGCGTCTGTCTGAACTCCCTGCGTCTGTCTGAACTCATTGCATCTGTCTGAACTCCCTGCGTCTGTCTGAACTCATTGCGTCTGTCTGAACTCTCTGCGTCTGTCTGAACTCATTGCGTCTGTCTGAACTCCCTGCGTCTGTCTGAACTCACTGCGTCTGTCTGAACTCACTGCGTCTGTCTGCACTCCCTGCGTCTGTCTGAACTCACTGCGTCTGTCTGAACTCCCTACGTCTGTCTGAATTCCCTGCATCTGTCTGAACTCCCTGTGTCTGTCTGAACTCATTGTGTCTGTCTGAACTCACAGCGTCTGTCTGAACTCATTGCGTCTGTCTGAACTCATTGCGTCTGTCTGAACTCACTGCGTCTGTCTGAACTCCCTACGTCTGTCTGAACTCCCTGTGTCTGTCTGAACTCCCTGCGTCTGTTCTGAACTCCCTGCATCTGTCTGAACTCCCTGCGTCTGTCTGAACTCATTGCGTCTGTCTGAACTCATTGCGTCAGTCTGAACTCTCTGCGTCTGTCTGAACTCACTGCGTCTGTCTGAACTCACTGCGTCTGTCTGAACTCACTGCGTCTGTCTGAACTCACTGCGTCTGTCTGCACTCCCTGCGTCTGTCTGCACTCCCTGCGTCTGTCTGAACTCGCTGCGTCTGTCTGAACTCACTGCGTCTGTCTGAACTCACTGCGTCTGTCTGCACTCCCTGCGTCTGTCTGAACTCCCTGCGTCTGTCTGAATTCACTGCGTCTGTCTGTACTCATTGCGTCTGTCTGAACTCCCTGCATCTGTCTGAACTCCCTCCGTCTGTCTGAACTCCCTCCGTCTGTCTTAACTCATTGCGTCTATCTGAACAGGGAAGGGTAGCGTGGTGGCAATGTCACTGGACGAGTAATCCGGAGGCCTGAACTATGATCAAATCCCACCACGGCAGCTGGGGAATTTGAATTCAGTTAATTAAATAAATCTGGAATAAAAAGCTAGTATCAGTAATGGTGACCATGAAACTTCCGGATCTGGAGACCTGCAATAAAAGACTTAGGTCACACTTTACTTTGAGCTCACAGTGTTCAGTCTGACTCTTTCTCCATACACACCACACATGGTGACAGGTTTTCTGTTAAGAGCCGTCTTCTATTTGTGTGTGTTAGCGATGTTATAAGCGATGGTTCACTAATGTCCTTTAGGGAAGGAAATCTGCTGCCCTTACCCGGTCAGGCCAATATCTGACTCCAGACCCATAGTGTAATATATTCTTATAACATCGCTAACACACACAAATAGAAGACGGCTCTTAACAGAAAACCTGTCACCATGTGTGGTGTGTATGGAGAAAGAGTCAGACTGAACACTGTGAGCTCAAAGTAAAGTGTGGTCTAAGTCTTTTATTGCAGGTCTCCAGAGTGCCTCTCCAACCTGTGAAGCCTCCTTAAATACGTTTGCTCCCAAGGGATTGTGGGATCCCTTGGGACTCCAGGGGATGAGTCCTCTGGTGGATGTACAGAGTAAATACAAGTATACATATATAGCAATACCCCACCCCCCTCCAAAGTCAATAGTGTAACTATTTACAATGTGAGTTGATCTGGGGCCCTTCTTGCCCTGGTTGATCATCTCGGTGTGAAAGTTGGTGTTGTTGAATCATTTGTTGGGCCCTCACTGGGCTGCTGTGTAGCTGGCCTTGCTGGGTTGCCTGGTGTGTTGGGTCCTGCAGAGCTGCTGTGGATGATGGGTTCTGCTTCGTGGTCAACTGTGGTGCCGGTTGTCACTGGTGTGTATGTTGAGGGATCAAAAAAGGTAGGGTCCAGGGTGGGTTGCTCAGGATAGACCGTGAATCTGAGTTTGATTTGGTCCAAGTGTTTCCGGTGAATGAGTCCATTTGAATGTTTGACCCGAAACACCCTGCTCCCCTCTTTGGCCACGACAGTGCCGGGAAGCCACTTGGGACCTTGTCCATAATTTAATACAAATACTGGATCATTGATTTCAATCTTGTGTAACACATTTGCGCTATCATGATATGCACTTTGTTGAAGCTGCCTGCTCTCTACCTGTTCATGTAGATCAGGGTGAACTAACTAGAGACTTGTCTTAAGTGCTCTTTTCATGAGCAGTTCAGCAGGTGGTATCCCAGTGAGCGAGTGGGGTCTCGTGCGATAGCTAAGCAGGACTCGGGATAGGCAGTGAGCCTTCAGTTACCCTCTTCAAGCCTTGCTTGATGGTTTGCACTGCTCTCTCTGCCTGACCATTGGACACTGATTTAAACGGGGTAGATGTGACATGCTTGATCCCGTTACGGGTCATGAATTCTTTGAACTCAGCACTGATAAAACTTGGCCTGTTGTCGCTCACCAGGACATTCGTAGGCCGTATGTGGCAAACATGGCCCGCAGGCTTTCAGTAGTGGCAGCGGACGTGCTAGCCGACATTATCTCACATTCAATCCACTTGGAGTATGCGTCTACAACCACAAGGGACATTTTACGCAAGAACGGGCCTCCATAGGCGACGTGCACCCAAGACCACGGTTTGGAGGGCCAAGACCATAAAATTAGCGGCGCCTCTCTGGGTATATTGCTTAACTGCGAGCATGTATTACATGTGTGAACGCAGGACTCTAAGTCCGCATCGATACCGGGCCACCACACGTGGGATCTGGCTATCTCTTTCATCATTATGATGCCTGGGTGGGTACTGTGGAGGTCATTGATGAAGGTGTCTCTGCCCTTCTTGGGGACCACTACTCGATTGCCCCATAGAAGGCAGTCTGCCTGTATAGACATTTCATCTTTGCGCCACTGGAACGGCTTTATCTCTTCCTGCATTTCCACTGGGACACTGGACCAGCTCCCATGAAGCTTTTGACTAGAGATAATAAGGGGTCCTGGCTTG
The DNA here is from genome assembly GCF_044704955.1 of Pristiophorus japonicus. Classification (NCBI taxonomy): domain Eukaryota; kingdom Metazoa; phylum Chordata; class Chondrichthyes; family Pristiophoridae; genus Pristiophorus; species Pristiophorus japonicus. The sequence goes on along the minus strand of NC_091989.1, from coordinate 78,203,751 downwards.
TCCAGATTTTGATCTGCTGGACAGTGATGGGTGATTGCTCACTCTCAAATGCTTCCATAACCATGGCTAGATCTGCGGGCTGCGCCATTTCCACCCCCGTGGTGGGCAATGGCAGCCTACTGAGAGCATCGGCGCAGATTTCTGTGCCTGGCCTGTGGCGGATGGCGTAGTTGTATGCGGACAACGTGAGCGCCCATCTCTGGATGCGGGCCGAGGCATTGGTATTTATCATTTTATTCTCGGAGAATAGGGATATAAGTGGCTTATGGTCAGTTTCCAGTTCGAATTTTAGCCCAAACAGGTATTGATGCATTTTCTTTACCCCATAGACGCATACTAGCGCTTCTTTTTCAATCATGCTGTAGGCTTTCTCGGCCTAAGACTGGATGCATAAGCAACCGGTTGCAGTTTCCCAAAATCATTAGCTTGTTGCAATACACACCCGACGCCATATGACGATGTATCACATGCTAGTACCAAACGCTTACATGGATCATACAACACAGGCAATTTGTTTGAGCATAACAATTTTCTCACTTTTACCAAAGCATTTTCTTGGCTTTTGCCCCAAACCCATTCATCCCCTTTCGTAGTAAGACATGCAGTGGTTCTAACAGTGTGCTGAAACCCAGTAAGAAGTAACCAAAGTAGTTCAGGAGCCCCAGAAATGACCGCAGATCTGTGGCCTCAGTGCGTTCTCGATTGCCTCCGTCTTCGCGTTGGTGGGCCTGATGCCATCCGCCGCAATCCTCCTTCCCAGGAACTCCACTTCAGGTGCCAGGAAAATGCATTTCGAGCATTTTAACTTGAGCCCCACACAGTTGAGTCGACTAAGAACCTCCTCCAGGTTCTGCAGATGCTCGATTGTGTTCTAACCTGTGACCAAGATGTCGTCCTGGAAGACCACGGTGTGCGGGACCGACTTCAGTAAACTTTCCATGTTTCTCTGGAATAGCGTCGCCGCCGATAGGATTCCAAATGGACATCTGTTATAAACAAAAAGACCTTTGTGCATGTTGATGCAGGTGGGGGCCTTCGATGATTCCTCCAATTCCTCCATGTAGGCTGAAGTCAGATCCAGCTTCGTGAATGTCTTTCCTCCTGCCAGTGTTGCAAACAGGTCGTTGGCCTTTGGTAGTGGGTATTGGTCGTGCAGGGAGAAACGTTTGATAGTTCATTTGTAATCGCCGCAGATTCTGACGGTGCCATTTCCCTTGAGGACTGGCCCACTCGTTGAACTCGATCGGTGAAATGATGCCCTCGCTTTGCAGCCAGTCTAGCTCGATCTCTACCCTTTCTCTCATCATGTACGGTACTGCTCTCGCCTTGAGATGGATGGGTCGCGCCCGGGTATTAGGTGGGTCTGCACTTTTGCTCCTTGGAATTTCCCGGTGCCTGGTTCGAACAGTGAAGGAAATTTGTTTAGGACCTGGGTACACAAAGTGTCGTCAGAGGGCAATAGCGCTCAGATGTCATCCCAGTTCCAGCATATCTTTCCCAGCCAGCTCCTGCCGAGCAGCGAGGGACCATCGCCCAATACCATCCAGAGTTAGAACATAACATAAGAACATAAGAATTAGGAACAGGAGTAGGCCATCTAGCCCCTCGAGCCTGCTCCGCCATTCAACAAGATCATGGCTGATCTGGCCGTGGACTCAGCTCCACTTACCCACCTGCTTCCCATAACCCTTAATTCCCTTATTGGTTAAAAAACTATCTATCTGTGATTTGAATACATTCAATGAGCTAGCCTCAACTGCTTCCCTGGGCAGAGAATTCCACAGATTCACAACCCTCTGGGAGAGGAAATTCCTTCTCAACTCGGTTTTAAATTGGCTCCCCCGTATTTTGAGGCTGTGTCCCCTAGTTCTAGTCTCCCTGACCAGTGGAAACAACCTCTCTGCCTCTATCTTGTCTATCCCTTTCATTATTTTAAATGTTTCTATAAGATCACCCCTCATCCTTCTGAACTCCAACGAGTAAAGACCCAGTCTACTCAATCTATCATCATAAGGTAACCCCCTCATCTCCGGAATCAGCCTAGTGAATCGTCTCTGTACCCCCTCCAAAGCTAGTATATCCTTCCTTAAGTAAGGTGACCAAAACTGCACGCAGTACTCCAGGTGCGGCCTCACCAATACCCTGTACAGTTGCAGCAGGACCTCCCTGCTTTTGTACTCCATCCCTCTCGCAATGAAGGCCAACATTCCATTCGCCTTCCTGATTACCTGCTACACTTGCAAACTAACTTTTTGGGATTCATGCACAAGGACCCCCCAGGTCTCTCTGCACCGCAGCATGTTGTAATTTCTCCCCGTTCAAATAATATTCCCTTTTACTGTTTTTTTTTCCAAGGTGGATGACCTCACATTTTCCGACATTGTATTCCATTTGCCAAACCTTAGCCCATTAGCTTAACCTATCTAAATCTCTTTGCAGCCTCTCTGTGTCCTCTACACAACTCGCTTTCCTACTAATCTCTGTGTCATCTGCAAATTTTGTTACACTACACTCTGTCCCCTCTTCCAGCTCATCTATGTATATTGTAAACAGTTGTGGTCCCAGCACCGATCCCTGTGGCACACCACTAACCACCGATTTCCAACCCGAAAAGGACCCATTTATCCCGACTCTCTGCTTTCTGTTAGCCAGCCAATTCTCGATCCATGCTAATACATTTCCTCTGACTCCGCGTACTTTTATCTTCTGCAGTAACCTTTTGTGTGGCACCTTATCGAATGCCTTTTGGAAATCTAAATACACCACATCCATCGGTACACCTCTATCCACCATGCTCATTATATCCTCAAAGAATTCCAGTAAATTAGTTAAGCATGATTTCCCCTTCATGAATCCATGTTGCGTCTGCTTGATTGCACTGTTCCTGTCTGGATGTCCCACTATTTCTTCCTAATGACAGCTTCAAGCATTTTCCCCACTACAGATGTTAAACTAACTGACCTGCCTTTTGTCTGCCCCCTTTTTTAAACAGAGGCGTTACATTAGCTGCTTTCCAATCCGCTGGTACCTCCCCAAAATCCAGAGAATTTTGGTAGATTATAACGAATGCATCTGCTATAACTTCCGCCATCTCTTTTAATACCCTGGGATGCATTTCATCAGGACCAGGGGACTTGTCTATCTTGAGTCCCATTAGCCTGTCCAGCACTACCCCGCTAGTGATAGTGATTGTCTCAAGGTCCTCCCTTCCCACATTCCCGTGACCAGCAATTTTTGGCATGGTTTTTGTGTCTTCCACTGTGAAGACCGAAGCAAAATAATTGTTTAAGGTCTCAGCCATTTCCACATTTCCCATTATTAAATCCCCCTTCTCATCTTCTAAGGGACCAACATTTACTTTAGTCACTTTTTTCCGTTTTATATATCGGTGAAAGCTTTTACTATCTGTTTTTATATTTTGCGCAAGTTTACTTTCGTAATGTATCTTTCCTTTCTTTATTGCTTTCTTAGTCATTCTTTGCTGTAGCTTGTGCACTGCTCCATCGTAGGAGACCTTTACGGCAGCACTGCCGATTACAGGAATCAGTTCTTTTGTGTAAGTTCTTAGTTTCATGCGAACTAGAGTTAAGACTGGGCTTGAGGCCTTGTTGCACTACAACATTTTGAAAGTCTTTTTGCCCATGATGGACTGGCTCGCGACCGTGTCCAGCTCCATTGACACCGGGAGTTCATTTAGTTCAACATTCAGCATTATTGGGGGACAATTCGTGGTGAATGTGTGCACCCCATGTATCTCTGTCTCCTCGATCTGAGACTCTGGTTCGTCGTGATCCTCTGTGGATCTGTCCTCCTCTGCAAAATGGTGGTTTGCAGGTTTAACAGGCTTTGCAGCTCGCCTGCACACTCGTTGGAGGCGTCCCATTGTTCCACAGCCCTTGCAAACGTACTCTTTGAATCAGCATGAATGGAAACGATGATCACCCCCGCAGCGCCAATAAGGTGTTAATGGCCTTGCATTCATCACCTTGATGGTGGACTCTGAGACATCTGCGGACATGTAGCTGCAGGTATGTGTGACCTGCCCTGTACGTTAGGAATTGAAAACAACATCACGTTGTTCACAGTACTTGTAGCAGCACTTGTGTGCTGAAAGATTTGCTTCGTATTGTCACTGGTGGCAATGAATGCCTGGGCTATTGCTATGGCCTTACTCAAGGTTGGAGCCTCTACAGTCAAAAGTTTATGAAGTCTGATTTCGTGGCCAATGCCAAGTACGAAAAAGTCCTTCAAATTCGCAATGTCCTGCAAGGCGTCTTAGCTCGGCGTCATAACTCGCCACTTCCTGGCCTTCAGACCTTTTGTAGGTGTAGAACCGGTACCTTGCCATCAGAATGCTTTCCTTCGGGTTCAAATGCTCTCGGACCATTGTGTACAAATCGTCATATGGTTTCTCCGTGGGTTTCGCTGGAGTGAGCAGATTCTTCATGAGGCCATACGTTGGTGCCCCACAGATGGTGAGGAGCATCGCCCTTCGTTTGTCAACGCTCTCTTCCCCATCTAGCTCGTTGGCCACGAAGTATTGGTCGAGTCGCTCCACAAAAATTTCCCAACCATCTCCCTCCGAAAATTTCTCCAGGATGCCCACTGTTCTCTGCATCTTTGGGTTCGCTATCTGCATCTTGTCGCCAGTTGTTGTGTATGGAGAAAGAGTCAGACTGAACACTGTGAGCTCAAAGGTAAAGTGTGACCTTAGTCTTTTATTGCAGGTCTCCAGAGTGCCTCTCCAACCTGTGAAGCCTCCTTAAATACCTGTGCTCCCAAGGGATTATCGGATCCCTTGAGACTCCAGGGAATGAGCCCTCTGGTGGCTGTACAGAGTAAATACAAGTATACATATGTAGCAACGTGACCTTGCCACATGACCCTTTTATCAGTACCATTACGGCCATGGAAATGGCCTCCCAGGGTATGGCAAAGGTTACATGTAAATCTTGCTGAGCTAGAAGGACAACAATTGTCCATTGTGATTGATAGTCATTCGAAGTGGGTAGAGTGTTTGTTAGTGATGTTGTAAGAATACATCACCCACAGCAATGTGGTTGATACTTAACTGCCCTCTGAAATGGCCTAGCAAGCCTCTCAATTTTACACAACCGCTTTGAAAAACAATAATAAGAATAAAACTGGACGGATCACCCGGCATCAACCTCGGCACCGGCTATGAACACGGCAACAGCACCCAGCCCAGTCAACCCGGCAAAGTCCTCTTCACCAACATCTGGGGACTTGTGCCAAAATTGGAAGAGCTGTCCCAGAGTCTAGTCAAGCAACAGCCTGACAGTCACTCACAGAATCAAACCTTTGAGCCAATGTCCCAGACTCCTCCATCACCATCCCTGGGTATGTCCTGTTCCACCGGCAGGACAGACCCACCAAGGGTGGAGGCACAGTGGTATACAGTCGGGTGGGGAGTGGTCCTGGGAGTCCTCAACATTGACTCCGGATCACATGAAGTCTCATGGCTTCAGGTCAAACATGGACAAGGAAACCTCCTGCTGATTACCACCTACCGCCCTCCCTCAGCTGATGAATGAATCAGCACTCCTCCATGTTGAACACCACTTGGAAGAAGCACTGAGAGTAGCAAGGGCACAGAATGTACTCTGGGTGGGGGACTTCAAAGTCCATCACCAAGAGTGGCTCGGTAGCATCACTACTGACCGAGCTGGCCAAGTCCTAACGGACATAACTGCCAGACTGGGCCTTCGACAGGTGGTGAGAGAACCAACACGAGGGAACAATCTACATGACCTCATCCTCACCAATCCACATGTCACAGATGCATCTGTCCATGACGGCACTGGTAGCAGTGGAGACGAAATCCCGCCTTCATACTGAGGACACCCTCCATCATGTTGTGTGGAACTACCAATGCTGCCTCTGCAAGATCCTGCAAAGTCATTGGGAGGATAGATGCACCAACATCAGCATTCTCTCTAAGGCCAACATCCCCAGCAGCGAGGCATTGATCACGTTCGACCAGCTCCGGTGGACGGGCCACACTGTCCGCATGCCTGATACTAGACTCCCGAAACAAACGCTCTACTCCAAGCTATGTCACGGGAGGGCAGAGAAAACGCTTCAAGGACACTCTCAAAGCCTCCTTGAAAAAATGTAACATCCCCACCGACACCTGGGAATCCCTGGCCCAAGACCGCCCAAAGTGAAGGAGAAGCATTCGGGAAGGCGCTGGACACCTCAAGTCCCTTCGCTGGAAGCACGCGGAAGCCAAGTACAAACAGTGGAAGGAGCGCACGACAAACCAAGCACCCCACCCACCTGTCCCTCCAACCACTGTCTGCCCCACCTGTGACAGAGACTGTAGGTCCCACACTGGTCTCATCAGTCAGCTGAGAACTCATGTTAGTGTGGAAGCAAGTCATCCTTGACTCCGGGGGAATGCCTCAGAAGAAGGAGAAAACTGCCACCGTGCTAAATGGACGAGATTCAGAACAGATCTAGCAGCTCAAAACTGGGCATCCATGAGGCGCTGAGCGCCATCAGCAGCAACTGAATTGTATTCCACCACAATCTGTAACCTCATGGCCCGGCATATCCCTCACTCTACCATTACCATCAAGCCAGGGGACCAACCCTGGTTCAATGAGGAGTGCAGAAGAGCATGCCAGGAGCAGCACCAGGCATACCTAAAATTGAGGTGCCAACCTGGGGAAGCTGCAACACAGGCCTACATGCATGCTTATCAGTGGAAACAGCATGCTATAGACAGGGCTAAGCGATCCCACAATCAACAGATCAGATCGAAGCAATACAGTCCTGCTACATCCAGTCGTGAATAGCGGTGGACAATTAAACAACTAACGGGAGGAGGGGGCTCCATGAATATCCCCATCCTCAAAGATGGCAGAGCCCAGCACGTGAGTGCAAAAGACAAGGCTGAAGTGTTTTCAACCATCTTCAGCCAGAAGTGCTGAGTGGATGATCCATATCGGCCTCCTCCTGAGGTCCCCACCATCACCGAAGTCAATTCGATTCACTCCACGTGATATCAAGAAACTGCTGAGCGCACTGGATACAGCAAAGGCTATGGGCCCCGAAAACATCCCGACTGTTGTACTGAAGACTTGTGCTCCAGAACTAGATGCACCTCTAGCCAAGCTGTTCCAGTACAGCTACAACACTGGCATTTATCTGACAATGTGGAAAACTGCCCAGGTATGTCCTGACCACAAAAAGCAGGTCAAATCCAATACAGCCAATTATTGCCCCATCAGTCTACTCTCAATCATCAGCAAAGTGATGGAAAGTGTCATTGACAGTGCTATCAAGCAGCACTTACTCACCAATAACCTGCCCACCGATGCCCAGTTTGGGTTCCGCCAGAACCACTTAGCTCCTGACCTCATTTCAGCCTTGGTCCAAACTGAAGTCAATGGGAATCGGTGAAAACTCTCCACTGGCTGGAGTCATACCTAGCACAAAGGAAGATGGTTGTGGTGGCTGGAGGCCAATCAGCCAGCCCCAGGACTTCGCTGCAGGAGTTCCTCAGGGCAGTGTCTTAGGACCAACCGTCTTCAGCTGCTTCATCAATGACCTTCCCGCCATCATAAGGTCAGAAGTGGGGATGTTCGCTGATGCTTGCACAGTGTTCAGTGCCATTCGCAACTCTTCAGATAATGGAGCAGTCCATGCCCGCATGCAGTAAGACCTGGACGACATTCCGACTTGGGCTGATAAGTGGCAAGTAACATTCGCGCTACACAATTTCCAGGCAATGACTATTACCAACAAGCGAGAATCTAACCACCTCCCCATGACATGCAATGGCATTACCATCACTGAATCCCCCACCATCAGCATCCTGGGGTTACCATTGACCAGAAACTTAACTGGACCAGTCACATAAATACTGTGGCAACAAGAGCAGGTCAGAGGCTGGGTATTCTGTGGCGAGTGTCTCACCTCCTGACTCCCCAAAGCCTTTCCATCATCTACAAGGCACAAGTCAAGAGCGTGATGGAACACTCTCCACATGCCTGGATGAGTGCAGCTCCAACAGCACTTAAGGAGCTTGACACCATCCAGGACAAAGCAGCCCATTTCATTGGCATCTCATCCACCACCTTAAACACTCACTCCCTCCACCACTGGCGCACCGTGGCTGCCGTGTGTACAATCTACAAGATGCACTGCAGCAACTCGCCAAGGCTTCTTTAGCAGCACCTCCCAAACCCGCAAACTCTACCCCCGAGAAGGACAAGGGCAGCAGGTGCATGGGAACACCACCACCTCCATGTTGCCCTCCAAGTCACACACCATCCTGACTTGGAAATATATCGCCGTTCCTTCATCGTCGCTGGGTCACAATCCTGGAACTCCCTCCCTAACAGCACTGTGGGAGCACCTTCACCACACGGACTGCAGCGGTTCAAGAAGGCGGCTCACCACCAACTTCTCGAGGGCAATTGGGGATGGGCAATAAATGCTGGCCTTGCCAGCAATGGCCACATCCCATGTATGAATTCTTAAAAACCTGCGCCATCTGTCTGAACTCCCTGCGTCTGTGTGAACTCCCAGCGTCTGTCTGAACTCCCTGCGTCTGTCTGAACTCCCTGCGTCTGTCTGAACTCCCTGCGTCTGTCTGAACTCATTGCGTCTGTCTGAACTCACGGCGTTTGTCTGAACTCACTGTGTCTGTCTGCACACCCTGCGTCTGTCTGAACTCACTGCGTCTGTCTGAACTCCCTGCACCTGTCTGAACTCCCACCATCTGTCAGTACGCCCTGCATCTGTCTGAACTCCCTGTGTCTGTCTCAACACCCACCATCTGTTTGAAATCCCTGCGTCTGTCTGAACTCACTGCGAATGTCTGAACTCCCTGCGTCTGTATGAACACACTGCGTCTGTCTGAACTCCCTGCGAATGTCTGAACTCTCTGCGTCTGTATGAACTCACTGCGTCTGTCTGAACTCCCTGAGTCTGTATGAACTCACTGCGTGTGTCTGAACTCCGTGCGTCTGTCTGAACTCATTGCGTCTGTCTGAACTCACGGCGTCTGTCTGAACTTGCTGCGTCTATCTGAACTCACTGCGTCTGTCTGAACTCCCTGCGTCTGTCTGAACTCACTGCGTCTGTCTGAACTCCTATCATCTGTCTGAACTCCCTGCGTCTGTCTGAACTCCCTGCGTCTGTCTGAAATCCCTGCGTCTGTCTGAATTCCCACCATCTGTCTGAAATTACTGCATCTGTCTGAAATCACTGCGTCTGTCTGAACTCCCTGCGTCTGTCTGAACTCACTGTGTCTGTCTGAACTCACTGCGTCGGTCTGAACTCACTGCATCTGTCTGAACTCCCTGGGTCTGTCTGAACTCCCTGAGTCTGTATGAACTCACTGCGTGTGTCTGAACTCCGTGCGTCTGTCTGAACTCATTGCGTCTGTCTGAACTCACGGCGTCTGCCTGAACTTGCTGCGTCTATCTGAACTCACTGCGTCTGTCTGAACTTACTGCGTCTGTCTGAACTCGCTGCATCTGTCTGAACTCCCTGCGTCTGTCTGAACTCCCTGCGTCTGTCTGAACTCACTGCGTCTGTCTGAACTCCTATCATCTGTCTGAACTCTCTGCGTCTGTCTGAACTCCCTGCGTCTGTCTGAAATCCCTGCGTCTGACTGAATTCCCACCATCTGTCTGAAATTACTGCATCTGTCTGAACTCACTGCGTCTGTCTGAACTCCCTGCGTCTGTCTGAACTCACTGCGTCTGTCTGAACTCACTGCGTCTGTCTGAACTCCCTGCGTCTGTCTGAACTCCCTGCGTCTGTCTGAACTCCCTGAGTCTGTATGAACTCACTGCGTGTGTCTGAACTCCGTGCGTCTGTCTGAACTCATTGCGTCTGTCTGAACTCACGGCGTCTGTCTGAACTTGCTGCGTCTATCTGAACTCACTGCGTCTGTGTGAACTCCGTGCGTCTGTCTGAACTCATTGCGTCTGTCTGAACTCCGTGCGTCTGTCTGAACTCACTGGGTCTGTCTGAACTCACTGGGTCTGTCTGAACTCACTGGGTCTGTTTGAACTCACTGCGTCTGTCTGAAATCCCTGCGTCTGTCTGAAATCCGTGTGTCTGTCTGAACTCACTGCGTCTGTCTGAACTCCCTGCGTCTGTCTGAAATCGCTGCGTCTGTCTGAACTCACTGCGTCTGTCTGAACTCGTTGCGTCTGTCTGAACTTGCTGCGTTTGTCTGAACTCCCTGCACCTGTCTGAACTCCCTGCGTCTGTCTCAACTCATTGCGGCTGTCGGAATTCTCTGCGTCTGTCCGAACTCCCTGCGTCTGTCTGAACTCATTGCGTCTGTCGGAACTCCCTGCATCTGTCCGAACTCCCTGCGTCTGTCTGAACTCCATGCGTATGTCTGAACTCCCTGCATATGTCTTAATTCCATGCGTCTGTCTGAACTCCCTGCGTCTGTCTGAACTCCCTGCGTCTGTCTGAACACACTGCGTCTGTCTGAACTCCCTGCGTCTGTCTGAACAACCTGCGTCTGTCTGAACAACCTGCGTCTGTCTGAACTTCCTGCGGCTGTCTGAACTCATTGCGTCTGTCTGAAATCCCTGCGTCTGTCTGAACTCCCTGCGTCTGTCTGAACACCCTGTGTCTGTCTGAACTCCTATCATCTGTCTGAACTCCCTGCGTCTGTCTGAAATCCCTGCGTCTGTCTGAACTCACTGCGTCTGTCTGAACTCCCTGCGTCTGTCTGAACTCCCTGAGTCTGTATGAACTCACTGCGTGTGTCTGAACTCCGTGCGTCTGTCTGAACTCATTGCGTCTGTCTGAACTCACGGCGTCTGTCTGAACTTGCTGCGTCTATCTGAACTCACTGCGTCTGTGTGAACTCCGTGCGTCTGTCTGAACTCATTGCGTCTGTCTGAACTCCGTGCGTCTGTCTGAACTCCGTGCGTCTGTCTGAACTCACTGGGTCTGTCTGAACTCACTGGGTCTGTCTGAACTCACTGGGTCTGTTTGAACTCACTGCGTCTGTCTGAAATCCCTGCGTCTGTCTGAAATCCGTGTGTCTGTCTGAACTCACTGCGTCTGTCTGAACTCCCTGCGTCTGTCTGAAATCGCTGCGTCTGTCTGAACTCACTGCGTCTGTCTGAACTCGCTGCGTCTGTCTGAACTTGCTGCGTTTGTCTGAACTCCCTGCACCTGTCTGAACTCCCTGCGTCTGTCTCAACTCATTGCGGCTGTCGGAATTCTCTGCGTCTGTCCGAACTCCCTGCGTCTGTCTGAACTCATTGCGTCTGTCGGAACTCCCTGCATCTGTCCGAACTCCCTGCGTCTGTCTGAACTCCATGCGTATGTCTGAACTCCCTGCATATGTCTTAATTCCATGCGTCTGTCTGAACTCCCTGCGTCTGTCTGAACTCCCTGCGTCTGTCTGAACACACTGCGTCTGTCTGAACTCCCTGCGTCTGTCTGAACAACCTGCGTCTGTCTGAACACCATGCGTCTGTCTGAACTTCCTGCGGCTGTCTGAACTCATTGCGTCTGTCTGAAATCCCTGCGTCTGTCTGAACTCCCTGCGTCTGTCTGAACACCCTGTGTCTGTCTGAACTCCTATCATCTGTCTGAACTCCCTGCGTCTGTCTGAAATCCCTGCGTCTGTCTGAACTCACTGCGTCTGTCTGAACTCCCTGCGTCTGTCTGAACTCCCTGCGTCTGTCTGAACTCCCTGCGTCAGTCTGAACTCACTGCGTCTGTCTGAACTCACTGCGTCTGTCTGAACTCGGTGCGTCTGTCTGAACACATTGCGTCCGTCTGAACTTCCTGCGTCTGTCTGAACTCCCACCATCTGTCTGAAATTACTGCATCTGTCTGAACTCCCTGCATCTGTCTGAAATTCCTGCCTCTGTCTGAACTCACTGCGTCTGTCTGAACACCCTGCGTCTGTCTGAACTCACTGGGTCTGTCTGAACTCCCTGTATCTGTCTGAACTCACTGCGTCTGTCTGAACTCCGTGTGTCTGTCTGAACTCACTGCGTCTGTCTGAACTCGTTGCGTTTGTCTGAAATCACTGCGTCTGTCTGAATTCCATGCGTCTGTCTGAACTCCCTGCATCTGTCTGAGCTACCTGCGTCTGTCTGAACTCACTGCATCTGTCGGAAGTTCCTGCATCTGTCTGAACTCATTGCGCCTGTCTGAACTCACTGCGTCTGTCTGAACTCCCTGCATCTGTCTGAACTCACTGCATCTGTCTGAACTCCCTGCGTCTGTCTGAACTCATTGTGTCTGTCTGAACTCACTGCGTCTGCCTGAACTCATTGCGTCTGTCTGAACTCCCTGCGTCTGTCTGAATTCACTGCGTCTGTTTGAACTCCCTACGTCTGTCTGAACTCCCTGTGTCTGTCTGAACTACAACCATCTGTCTGAAATTACTGCGTCTGTCTGAACTCACTGCGTCTGTCTGCACTCGCTGCGTCTGTCTGAACTCACTGCTTCTGTCTGAACTCCCTGCGTCTGTCTGAACACCATGCGTCTGTCTGAACTCACTGCGTCTGTCCGAACTTCCTGTGTCTGTCTGAACTCCCACCATCTGTCTGAAATTACTGCATCTGTCTGAACTTCCTGCGTCTGTTGGAACTCCCTGCGTTTGTCTGAACTCACTGCATCTGTCTGAAATCCCTGCATCTGTCTGAACTCACTGCGTCTGTCTGAACTCCCTGCGTCTGTCTGAACTCCCTGCGTCTGTCTGAACTCCCTGCGTCTGTCTATACTCACTGCGTCTGTCTGAACTCCGTGCGTCTGTCTGAACACATCGCGTCTGTCTGAACTCACTGGGTCTGTCTGAACTCACTGGGACTGTCTGAACTCACTGCGTCTGTCTGAAATAGCTGCGTCTGTCTGAACTCATTGTGTCTGTCTGAACTCACTGTGTCTGTCTGAACTCCCTGCGTCTGTCTGAACTCACTGCGTCTGCCTGAACTCATTGCGTCTGTCTGAACTCCCTGCATCTGTCTGAACTCCCTGCGTCTGTCTGAACACCCTGCATCTGCCTGAACTCCCTGCGTCTGTCTGAATTCACTGCGTCTGTTTGAACTCCCTACGTCTGTCTGAACTCCCTGTGTCTGTCTGAACTACAACCATCTGTCTGAAATTACTGCGTCTGTCTGAACTCACTGCGTCTGTCTGCACTCGATGCGTCTGTCTGAACTCACTGCGTCTGACTGAACTCACTGCGTCGGTCTGAACTCTCTGCGTCTGTCTGAACTCCCTGCGTCTGTCTGAAGACCATGCGTCTGTCTGAACTTCCGGCGGCTGTCTGAACTCATTGCGTCTGTCTGAAATCCCTGCGTCTGTCTGAACTCGCTGCGTCTGTCTGAACACACTGTGTCTGTCTGAACTCCTATCATCTGTCTGAACTCCCTGCGTCTGTCTGAAATCCCTGCGTCTGTCTGAACTCGCTGCATCTGTCTGAACTCCCTGCGTCTGTCTGAACTCCCTGCATCTGTCTGAACTCACTGCGTCTGTCTGAACTCCCTGCGTCTGTCTGAACTCCCTGCGTCTGTCTGAACTCACTGCGTCTGTCTGAACTCACTGCGTCTGTCTGAACTCCCTGCGTCTGTCTGAAATCCCTGCGTCTGTGTGAACTCCGTGCGTCTGTCTGAACTCATTGCGTCTGTCTGAACTCCGTGCGTCTGTCTGAACTCACTGGGTCTGTCTGAACTCACTGGGTCTGTTTGAACTCACTGCGTCTGTCTGAAATCCCTGCGTCTGTCTGAAATCCGTGTGTCTGTCTGAACTCACTGCGTCTGTCTGAACTCCCTGCGTCTGTCTGAAATCGCTGCGTCTGTCTGAACTCACTGCGTCTGTCTGAACTCGCTGCGTCTGTCTGAACTTGCTGCGTCTGTCTGAACTCCCTGCATCTGTCTGAACTCCCTGCGTCTGTCTCAACTCATTGCGGCTGTCGGAATTCTCTGCGTCTGTCCAAACTCCCTGCGTCTGTCTGAACTCATTGCGTCTGTCGGAACTCCCTGCATCTGTCCGAACTCCCTGGATCTGTCTGAACTCCATGCGTATGTCTGAACTCCCTGCATATGTCTTAATTCCATTCGTCTGTCTGAACTCCCTGCGTCTGTCTGAACTCCCTGCGTCTGTCTGAACACACTGCGTCTGTCTGAACTCCCTGCGTCTGTCTGAACAACCTGCGTCTGTCTGAACACCATGCGTCTGTCTGAACTTCCTGCGGCTGTCTGAACTCCATGCGTATGTCTGAACTCCCTGCGTATGTCTTAATTCCATGCGTCTGTCTGAACTCCCTGCGTCTGTCTGAACTCCCTGCGTCTGTCTGAACTCCCTGCGTCTGTCTGAACACACTGCGTCTGTCTGAACTCCCTGCGTCTGTCTGAACAACCTGCGTCTGTCTGAACACCCTGTGTCTGTCTGAACTCCTATCATCTGTCTGAACTCCCTGCGTCTGTCTGAACTCACTGCGTCTGTCTGAACACCCTGCGTCTGTCTGAACTCACTGGGTCTGTCTGAACTCCCTGCGTCTGTCTGAACTCACTGCGTCTGTCTGAACTCCGTGTGTCTGTCTGAACTCACTGCGTCTGTCTGAACTCGTTGCGTTTGTCTTAAATCACTGCGTCTGTCTGAATTCCATGCGTCTGTCTGAACTCACTGCATCTGTCTGAGCTACCTGCGTCTGTCTGAACTCACTGCATCTGTCGGAAGTTCCTGCATCTGTCTGAACTCATTGCGCCTGTCTGAACTCACTGCGTCTGTCTGAACTCCCTGCGTCTGTCTGAACTCACTGCATCTGTCTGAACTCCCTGTGTCTGTCTGAACTCATTGTGTCTGTCTGAACTCACTGTGTCTGTCTGAACTCATTGTGTCTGTCTGAACTCATTGTGTCTGTCTGAACTCACTGTGTCTGTCTGAACTCACTGCGTCTGTCTGAACTCCCTGCGTCTGTCTGAACTCATTGTGTCTGTCTGAACTCACTGCGTCTGCCTGAACTCACTGCGTCTGTCTGAACTCACTGCGTCTGTCTGAACTCCGTGTGTCTGTCTGAACTCCGTGTGTCTGTCTGAACTCACTGCGTCTGTCTGAACTCGTTGCGTTTGTCTGAAATCACTGCGTCTGTCTGAACTCCCTGCGTCTGTCTGAGCTACCTGCGTCTGTCTGAACTCACTGCATCTGTCGGAAGTCCCTGCGTCTGTCTGAACTCATTGCGCCTGTCTGAACTCACTGCGTCTGTCTGAACTCCCTGCATCTGTCTGAACTCCCTGCGTCTGTCTGAACTCCCTGTGTCTGTCTGAACTGAATGTGTCTGTCTGAACTCACTGTGTCTGTCTGAACTCACTGCATCTGTCTGAACTCCCTGCGTCTGTCTGAACTCATTGTGTCTGTCTGAACTCACTGCGTCTGCCTGAACTCATTGCGTCTGTCTGAACTCCCTGCGTCTGTCTGAATTCACTGCGTCTGTTTGAACTCCCTACGTCTGTCTGAACTCCCTGTGTCTGTCTGAACTACAACCATCTGGCTGAAATTACTGCGTCTGTCTGAACTCACTGCGTCTGTCTGCACTCGCTGCGTCTGTCTGAACTCACTGCTTCTGACTGAACTCACTGCGTCGGTCTGAACTCCCTGCGTCTGTCTGAACTCCCTGCATCTGTCTGAACTCCCTGCGTCTGTCTGAACACCATGCGTCTGTCTGAACTTCCGGCAGCTGTCTGAACTCATTGTGTCTGTCTGAAATCCCTGCGTCTGTCTGAGCTCCCTGCGTCTGTCTGAACACACTGTGTCTGTCTGAACTCCTATCAGCTGTCTGAACTCCCTGCGTCTGTCTGAACTCCCTGCGTCTGTCTGAACTCCCTGCGTCTGTCTGAACTCCCTGCGTCTGTCTGAACTCCCTGCGTCTGTCTGAACTCCCTGCGTCTGTCTGAACTCCCTGCGTCTGTCTGAACTCCCTGCGTCTGTCTGAACTCCCTGCGTCTGTCTGAACTCCCTGCGTCTGTCTGAACTCCCTGCGTCTGTCTGAACTCCCTGCGTCTGTCTGAACTCCCTGCGTCTGTCTGAACTCCCTGCGTCTGTCTGAACTCACTGCGTCTGTCCGAACTTCCTGTGTCTGTCTGAACTCCCACCATCTGTCTGAAATTACTGCGTCTGTCTGAACTCCCTGCGTTTGTCTGAACTCACTGCGTTTGTCTGAAATCCCTGCATCTGTCTGAAATCCCTGCGTCTGTCTGAACTCCCTGCGTCTGTCTGAACTCCCTGCGTCTGTCTGAACTCCCTGCGTCTGTCTGAACTCCCTGCGTCTGTCTATACTCACTGTGTCTGTCTGAACTCCGTGCGTCTGTCTGAACACATCGCGTCTGTCTGAACTCCGTGCGCCTGTCTGAACTCACTGGGTCTGTCTGAACTCACTGGGTCTGTCTGAACTCACTGCGTCTGTCTGAAATAGCTGCGTCTGTCTGAACTCATTGTGTCTGTCTGAACTCACTGTGTCTGTCTGAACTCACTGTGTCTGTCTGAACTCCCTGCGTCTGTCTGAACTCACTGCGTCTGCCTGAACTCATTGCGTCTGTCTGAACTCCCTGCCTCTGTCTGAACTCCCAGCGTCTGTCTGAACACCCTGCATCTGCCTGAACTCCCTGCGTCTGTCTGAATTCACTGCGTCTGTTTGAACTCCCTACGTCTGTCTGAACTCCCTGTGTCTGTCTGAACTACAACCATCTGTCTGAAATTACTGCGTCTGTCTGAACTCACTGCGTCTTTCTGCACTCGATGCGTCTGACTGAACTCACTGCGTCTGACTGAACTCACTGCGTCTGTCTGAACTCCCTGCGTCTGTCTGAACTCCCTGCGTCTGTCTGAACACCATGCGTCTGTCTGAACTTCCGGCGGCTGTCTGAACTCATTGCGTCTGTCTGAAATCCTTGCGTCTGTCTGAACTCGCTGC
Organism: Pristiophorus japonicus; assembly: GCF_044704955.1. Lineage (NCBI taxonomy): Eukaryota > Metazoa > Chordata > Chondrichthyes > Pristiophoridae > Pristiophorus > Pristiophorus japonicus. Next base: position 78,186,812 of record NC_091989.1, on the reverse strand, counting down.
GTCTGTCTGAACACACTGTGTCTGTCTGAACTCCTATCATCTGTCTGAACTCCCTGCGTCTGTCTGAAATCCCTGCGTCTGTCTGAACTCACTGCGTCTGTCTGAACTCCCTGCGTCTGTCTGAACTCCCTGCGTCTGTCTGAACTCCCTGCGTCTGACTGAACTCACTGCGTCTGTCTGAACTCACTGCGTCTGTCCGAACTTGCTGCGTCTGTCTGAACTCCCACCATCTGTCTGAAATTACTGCATCTGTCTAAACTCCCTGCCCCTGTTGGAACTCCCTGCGTTTGTCTGAACTCACTGCGTCTGTCTGAACTCCGTGTGTCTGTCTGAATTCACTGCGTCTGTCTGAACTCGCTGCGTCTGTCTGAAATCGCTGCGTCTGTCTGAATTCACTGCGTCTGTCTGAACTCGCTGCGTCTGTCTGAACTCACTGCGTCTGTCTGAACTCCCTGCGTCTGTCTGAACTCCCTGCGTCTGTCTGAACTCCCTGCGTCTGTCTGAACTCCCTGCGTCTGTCTGAACTCACTGCGTCTGTCCGAACTCACTGCGTCAGTCTGAAATTACTGCATCCGTCTGAACTCCCTGCGTCTGTCGGAACTCACTGCGTTTGTCTGAACTCACTGCGTCTGTCTGAACTCACTGCGTCTGTCTGAACTCCCTGCGTCTGTCTGAACTCCCTGCGTCTGTCTGAACTCCCAGCATCTGTCTGAAATTACTGCATCTGTCTGAACTCCCTGCGTCTATCGGAACTCCCTGCGTTTGTCTGAAATCCCTGCGTCTGTCTGAACTCCCACCATCTGTCTGAAATTACTGCATCTGTCTGAACTCCCTGCGTCTATCGGAACTCCCTGCGTTTGTCTGAACTCCCTGCGTCTGTCTGAACTCCCTGCGTCTGTCTGAAATTACTGCATCTGTCTGAACTCCCTGCGTCTGTCTGAACTCCCTGCGTTTGTCTGAACTCACTGCGTCTGTCTGAACTCCCTGCATCTGTCTGAAATCCCTGCATCTGTCTGAACTCACTGCGTCTGTCTGAACTCAGTGCGTCTGTCTGAATTCCCTGCGTCTGTCTGAACTCACTGCATCTGTCTGAAATCCCTGCGTCTGTGTGAACTCCGTGCGTCTGTCTGAACTCATTGCGTCTTTCTGAAATCCCTGCGTCTGTCTGAACTCCCTGCGTCTGTCTGAACACCCTGCGTCTGTCTGAATTCCCAGCGTCTGTCTGAACACCCTGCATCTGCCTGAACTCCCTGCCTCTGTGTGAATTCACTGCGTCTGTTTGAACTCCCTGTGTCTGTCTGAACTACAACCATCTGGCTGAAATTACTGCGTCGGTCTGAACTCCCTGCGTCTGTCTGAACTCCCTGCGTCTGTCTGAACTCCCTGCGTCTGTCTGAACACCATGCGTCTGTCTGAACTTCCGGCGGCTGTCTGAACTCATTGCTTCTGTCTGAAATCCCTGCGTCTGTCTGAACTCGCTGCGTCTGTCTGAACACACTGTGTCTGTCTGAACTCCTATCATCTGTCTGAACTTCCTGCGTCTGTCTGAAATCCCTGCGTCTGTCTGAACTCACTGCGTCTGTCTGAACTCCCTGTGTCTGTCTGAACTACAACCATCTGTCTGAAAATACTGCGTCTGTCTGAACTCACTGCGTCTGTCTGAACTCCCTGCGTCTGTCTGAACTCCCTGCGTCTGTCTGAACTCCCTGCGTCTGTCTGAACTCACTGCGTCTGTCTGAACTCACTGCGTCTGTCTGAACTCACTGCGTCTGTCTGAACTCACTGCGTCTGTCTGAACTCACTGCGTCTGTCCGAACTTGCTGCGTCTGTCTGAACTCCCACCATCTGTCTGAAATTACTGCATCTGTCTAAACTCCCTGCCTCAGTTGGAACTCCTTGCGTTTGTCTGAACTCACTGCGTCTGTCTGAACTCCCTTCATCTGTCTCAAATCCCTGCATCTGTCTGAACTCACTGCGTCTGTCTGAACTCCCTGCGTCTGTCTGAACTCACTGCGTCTGTCTGAACACCATGCGTCTGTCTGAACTTCCGGCGGCTGTCTGAACTCATTGCGTCTGTCTGAAATCCTTGCGTCTGTCTGAACTCGCTGCGTCTGTCTGAACACACTGTGTCTGTCTGAACTCCTATCATCTGTCTGAACTCCCTGCGTCTGTCTGAAATCCCTGCGTCTGTCTGAACTCACTGCGTCTGTCTGAACTCCCTGCGTCTGTCTGAACTCCCTGCGTCTGTCTGAACTCCCTGCGTCTGACTGAACTCACTGCGTCTGTCTGAACTCACTGCGTCTGTCCGAACTTGCTGCGTCTGTCTGAACTCCCACCATCTGTCTGAAATTACTGCATCTGTCTAAACTCCCTGCCCCTGTTGGAACTCCCTGCGTTTGTCTGAACTCACTGCGTCTGTCTGAACTCCGTGTGTCTGTCTGAATTCACTGCGTCTGTCTGAAATCGCTGCGTCTGTCTGAATTCGCTGCGTCTGTCTGAACTTGCTGCGTCTGTCTGAACTCACTGCGTCTGTCTGAACTCCCTGCGTCTGTCTGAACTCCCTGCGTCTGTCTGAACTCCCTGCGTCTGTCTGAACTCACTGCGTCTGTCCGAACTCACTGCGTCAGTCTGAAATTACTGCATCCGTCTGAACTCCCTGCGTCTGTCGGAACTCACTGCGTTTGTCTGAACTCACTGCGTCTGTCTGAACTCACTGCGTCTGTCTGAACTCCCTGCGTCTGTCTGAACTCCCTGCGTCTGTCTGAACTCCCTGCGTCTGTCTGAACTCCCAGCATCTGTCTGAAATTACTGCATCTGTCTGAACTCCCTGCGTCTATCGGAACTCCCTGCGTTTGTCTGAAATCCCTGCGTCTGTCTGAACTCCCACCATCTGTCTGAAATTACTGCATCTGTCTGAACTCCCTGCGTCTATCGGAACTCCCTGCGTTTGTCTGAACTCCCTGCGTCTGTCTGAACTCCCTGCGTCTGTCTGAAATTACTGCATCTGTCTGAACTCCCTGCGTCTGTCTGAACTCCCTGCGTTTGTCTGAACTCACTGCGTCTGTCTGAACTCCCTGCATCTGTCTGAAATCCCTGCATCTGTCTGAACTCACTGCGTCTGTCTGAACTCAGTGCGTCTGTCTGAATTCCCTGCGTCTGTCTGAACTCACTGCATCTGTCTGAAATCCCTGCGTCTGTGTGAACTCCGTGCGTCTGTCTGAACTCATTGCGTCTTTCTGAAATCCCTGCGTCTGTCTGAACTCCCTGCGTCTGTCTGAACACCCTGCGTCTGTCTGAATTCCCAGCGTCTGTCTGAACACCCTGCATCTGCCTGAACTCCCTGCCTCTGTGTGAATTCACTGCGTCTGTTTGAACTCCCTACGTCTGTCTGAACTCCCTGTGTCTGTCTGAACTACAACCATCTGGCTGAAATTACTGCGTCGGTCTGAACTCCCTGCGTCTGTCTGAACTCCCTGCGTCTGTCTGAACTCCCTGCGTCTGTCTGAACACCATGCGTCTGTCTGAACTTCCGGCGGCTGTCTGAACTCATTGCTTCTGTCTGAAATCCCTGCGTCTGTCTGAACTCGCTGCGTCTGTCTGAACACACTGTGTCTGTCTGAACTCCTATCATCTGTCTGAACTTCCTGCGTCTGTCTGAAATCCCTGCGTCTGTCTGAACTCACTGCGTCTGTCTGAACTCCCTGTGTCTGTCTGAACTACAACCATCTGTCTGAAAATACTGCGTCTGTCTGAACTCACTGCGTCTGTCTGAACTCCCTGCGTCTGTCTGAACTCCCTGCGTCTGTCTGAACTCACTGCGTCTGTCTGAACTCACTGCGTCTGTCCGAACTTGCTGCGTCTGTCTGAACTCCCACCATCTGTCTGAAATTACTGCATCTGTCTAAACTCCCTGCCTCAGTTGGAACTCCTTGCGTTTGTCTGAACTCCGTGTGTCTGTCTGAATTCACTGCGTCGGTCTGAACTCGCTGCGTCTGTCTGAAATCGCTGCGTCTGTCTGAATTCACTGCGTCTGTCTGAACTTGCTGCGTCTGTCTGAACTCCCTGCGTCTGTCTGAACTCCCTGCGTCTGTCTGAACTCACTGCGTCTGTCCGAACTCACTGCGTCTGTCTGAACTCCCTGCGTCTGTCTGAACTCCGTGCGTCTGTCTGAACTCACTGGGTCTGTCTGAACTTACTGGGTCTGTCTGAACTGACTGCGTCTGTCTGTACTCCGTGTGTCTGTCTGAACTCACTGCGTCTGTCTGAACTCGCTGCGTCTGTCTGAAAGCGCTGCGTCTGTCTGAATTTACTGCATCTGTCTGAACTAGCTTCGTCTGTCTGAACTCCCTGCGTCTGTCTGAACTCCCTGTGTCTGCCTGAACTCATTGCGTCTGTCGGAATTCCCTGCGTCTGTCAGAACTCTCTGCGTCTGTCAGAACTCTCTGCGTCTGTCTGAACTCATTGCGTCTGTCGGAACTCCCTGCGTCTGTCAGGACTCCCTGCGTCTGTCTGAACTCATTGCGTCTGTCGGAACTCTCTGCGTCTGTCAGAACTCCCTGCATCAGTCTGAATTCCATGCGTCTGTCTGAACTCCCTGCGTCTGTCTGAACTTCCTGAGTCTGTCTGAACTCATTGCATCTGTCGGAATTCCCTGCGTCTGTCAGAACTCCCTGCGTCTGTCTGAACTCATTGTGTCTGTCGGAACTCTCTGCGTCTGTCAGAACTCCCTGCGTCTGCCTGAACACATTGCGTCTGTCTGAACTCATTGCGTCTGTCTGAACTCCATGCGTATGTATGAACTCCCTGCGTATGTATGAATACCATGCGACTGTCTGAATACCATGCGACTGTCTGAACTCCCTGCGTCTGTCTGAACAACCTGCGTCTGTCTGAACACCCTGCGTCTGTCTGAACTTCCTGCGGCTGTCTGAACTCATTGCGTCTGTCTGAAATCCCTGCGTCTGTCTGAACTCCCTGCGTCTGTCTGAACACCCTGCGTCTGTCTGAACTCCCTGCGTCTGTCTGAACTCATTGCGTCTGTCTGAACTCACTGCATCTGTCGGATGTCCCTGCGTCTGTCTGAACTCATTGCGCCTGTCTGAACTCACTGCGTCTTTCTGAACTCCCTGCGTCTGTCTGAACTCACTGCGTCTGTCTGAACTCCCTGTGTCTGTCTGAACTCATTGTGTCTGTCTGAACTCACTGTGTCTGTCTGAACTCACTGCGTCTGTCTGAACTCACTGCGTCTGTCTGAACTCCCTGCGTCTGTCTGAACTCATTGTGTCTGTCTGAACTCATTGTGTCTGTCTGAACTCCCTGCGTCTGTCTGAACCCCCAGCGTCTGTCTGAACTCACTGTGTCTGTCTGAACTCCCTGCGTCTGTCTGAACTCACTGCGTCTGCCTGAATTCGCTGCGTCTGTCTGAATTCGCTGCGTCTGTCTGAACTCGCTGCGTCTGTCTGAACTCCCTGCGTCTGTCTGAACTCCCTGCGTCTGTCTGAACTCACTGCGTCTGTCCGAACTCACTGCGTCTGTCTGAACTCCCTACGTCTGTCTGAACTCCCTACGTCTGTCTGAACTCCCTGCGTCTGTCTGAACTCCGTGCGTCTGTCTGAAATTACTGCATCCGTCTGAACTCCCTGCGTCTGTCGGAACTCACTGCGTTTGTCTGAACTCCCTGTGTCTGTCTGAACTCCCTTCATCTGTCTGAACTCCCTGCGTCAGTCTGAACTCCCTGCGTCTGTCTGAACTCACTGCGTCTGTCTGAACTCACTGCGTCTGTCTGAACTCACTGCGTCTGTCTGAACTCACTGCGTCTGTCCGAACTTCCTGCGTCTGTCTGAACTCCCACCATCTGTCTGAAATTACTGCATCTGTCTGAACTCACTGCATCTGTCTGAAATCCCTGCATCTGTCTGAACTCACTGCGTCTGTTTGAAATCCCTGCGTCTGTCTGAACTCACTGCGTCTGTCTGAACACATTGCGTCCGTCTGAACTCCGTGCGTCTGTCTGAACTCTCTGGGTCTGTCTGAACTCACTGCGTCTGTCTGAACTCACTGCGTCTGTCTGAAATCCGTGTGTCTGTCTGAAATCGCTGCGTCTGTCTGAATTCGCTGCGTCTGTCTGAACTTGCTGCGTCTGTCTGAACTCCCTGCGTCTGTCTGAACTCCCTGCGTCTGTCTGAACTCACTGCGTCTGTCCGAACTCACTGCGTCTGTCCGAACTCACTGCGTCTGTCTGAACTCCCTGCGTCTGTCTGAACTCCGTGCCTCTGTCTGAACTCACTGGGTCTGTCTGAACTTACTGGGTCTGTCTGAACTGACTGCGTCTGTCTGTACTCCGTGTGTCTGTCTGAACTCACTGCGTCTGTCTGAACTCGCTGCGTCTGTCTGAAAGCGCTGCGTCTGTCTGAATTTACTGCATCTGTCTGAACTAGCTGCGTCTGTCTGAACTCCCTGCGTCTGTCTGAACTCCCTGTGTCTGCCTGAACTCATTGCGTCTGTCGGAATTCCCTGCGTCTGTCAGAACTCTCTGCGTCTGTCAGAACTCTCTGCGTCTGTCTGAACTCATTGCGTCTGTCGGAACTCCCTGCGTCTGTCAGAACTCCCTGCGTCTGTCTGAACTCATTGCGTCTGTCGGAACTCTCTGCGTCTGTCGGAACTCCCTGCATCAGTCTGAATTCCATGCGTCTGTCTGAACTCCCTGCGTCTGTCTGAACTTCCTGAGTCTGTCTGAACTCATTGCATCTGTCGGAATTCCCTGCGTCTGTCAGAACTCCCTGCGTCTGTCTGAACTCATTGTGTCTGTCTGAACTCACTGCGTCTGCCTGAACTCACTGCGTCTGTCTGAACTCACTGCGTCTGTCTGAACTCCGTGTGTCTGTCTGAACTCCGTGTGTCTGTCTGAACTCACTGCGTCTGTCTGAACTCGTTGCGTTTGTCTGAAATCACTGCGTCTGTCTGAACTCCCTGCGTCTGTCTGAGCTACCTGCGTCTGTCTGAACTCACTGCATCTGTCGGAAGTCCCTGCGTCTGTCTGAACTCATTGCGCCTGTCTGAACTCACTGCGTCTGTCTGAACTCCCTGCATCTGTCTGAACTCCCTGCGTCTGTCTGAACTCCCTGTGTCTGTCTGAACTGAATGTGTCTGTCTGAACTCACTGTGTCTGTCTGAACTCACTGCATCTGTCTGAACTCCCTGCGTCTGTCTGAACTCATTGTGTCTGTCTGAACTCACTGCGTCTGCCTGAACTCACTGCGTCTGTCTGAACTCCCTGCGTCTGTCTGAATTCACTGCGTCTGTTTGAACTCCCTACGTCTGTCTGAACTCCCTGTGTCTGTCTGAACTACAACCATCTGGCTGAAATTACTGCGTCTGTCTGAACTCACTGCGTCTGTCTGCACTCGCTGCGTCTGTCTGAACTCACTGCTTCTGACTGAACTCACTGCGTCGGTCTGAACTCCCTGCGTCTGTCTGAACTCCCTGCATCTGTCTGAACTCCCTGCGTCTGTCTGAACACCATGCGTCTGTCTGAACTTCCGGCAGCTGTCTGAACTCATTGTGTCTGTCTGAAATCCCTGCGTCTGTCTGAGCTCCCTGCGTCTGTCTGAACACACTGTGTCTGTCTGAACTCCTATCAGCTGTCTGAACTCCCTGCGTCTGTCTGAACTCCCTGCGTCTGTCTGAACTCCCTGCGTCTGTCTGAACTCCCTGCGTCTGTCTGAACTCCCTGCGTCTGTCTGAACTCCCTGCGTCTGTCTGAACTCCCTGCGTCTGTCTGAACTCCCTGCGTCTGTCTGAACTCCCTGCGTCTGTCTGAACTCCCTGCGTCTGTCTGAACTCCCTGCGTCTGTCTGAACTCCCTGCGTCTGTCTGAACTCACTGCGTCTGTCTGAACTCACTGCGTCTGTCCGAACTTCCTGTGTCTGTCTGAACTCCCACCATCTGTCTGAAATTACTGCGTCTGTCTGAACTCCCTGCGTTTGTCTGAACTCACTGCGTTTGTCTGAAATCCCTGCATCTGTCTGAAATCCCTGCGTCTGTCTGAACTCCCTGCGTCTGTCTGAACTCCCTGCGTCTGTCTGAACTCCCTGCGTCTGTCTGAACTCCCTGCGTCTGTCTATACTCACTGTGTCTGTCTGAACTCCGTGCGTCTGTCTGAACACATCGCGTCTGTCTGAACTCCGTGCGCCTGTCTGAACTCACTGGGTCTGTCTGAACTCACTGGGTCTGTCTGAACTCACTGCGTCTGTCTGAAATAGCTGCGTCTGTCTGAACTCATTGTGTCTGTCTGAACTCACTGTGTCTGTCTGAACTCACTGTGTCTGTCTGAACTCCCTGCGTCTGTCTGAACTCACTGCGTCTGCCTGAACTCATTGCGTCTGTCTGAACTCCCTGCCTCTGTCTGAACTCCCAGCGTCTGTCTGAACACCCTGCATCTGCCTGAACTCCCTGCGTCTGTCTGAATTCACTGCGTCTGTTTGAACTCCCTACGTCTGTCTGAACTCCCTGTGTCTGTCTGAACTACAACCATCTGTCTGAAATTACTGCGTCTGTCTGAACTCACTGCGTCTTTCTGCACTCGATGCGTCTGACTGAACTCACTGCGTCTGACTGAACTCACTGCGTCTGTCTGAACTCCCTGCGTCTGTCTGAACTCCCTGCGTCTGTCTGAACACCATGCGTCTGTCTGAACTTCCGGCGGCTGTCTGAACTCATTGCGTCTGTCTGAAATCCTTGCGTCTGTCTGAACTCGCTGCGTCTGTCTGAACACACTGTGTCTGTCTGAACTCCTATCATCTGTCTGAACTCCCTGCGTCTGTCTGAAATCCCTGCGTCTGTCTGAACTCACTGCGTCTGTCTGAACTCCCTGCGTCTGTCTGAACTCCCTGCGTCTGTCTGAACTCCCTGCGTCTGACTGAACTCACTGCGTCTGTCTGAACTCACTGCGTCTGTCCGAACTTGCTGCGTCTGTCTGAACTCCCACCATCTGTCTGAAATTACTGCATCTGTCTAAACTCCCTGCCCCTGTTGGAACTCCCTGCGTTTGTCTGAACTCACTGCGTCTGTCTGAACTCCGTGTGTCTGTCTGAATTCACTGCGTCTGTCTGAACTCGCTGCGTCTGTCTGAAATCGCTGCGTCTGTCTGAATTCACTGCGTCTGTCTGAACTCGCTGCGTCTGTCTGAACTCACTGCGTCTGTCTGAACTCCCTGCGTCTGTCTGAACTCCCTGCGTCTGTCTGAACTCCCTGCGTCTGTCTGAACTCCCTGCGTCTGTCTGAACTCACTGCGTCTGTCCGAACTCACTGCGTCAGTCTGAAATTACTGCATCCGTCTGAACTCCCTGCGTCTGTCGGAACTCACTGCGTTTGTCTGAACTCACTGCGTCTGTCTGAACTCACTGCGTCTGTCTGAACTCCCTGCGTCTGTCTGAACTCCCTGCGTCTGTCTGAACTCCCAGCATCTGTCTGAAATTACTGCATCTGTCTGAACTCCCTGCGTCTATCGGAACTCCCTGCGTTTGTCTGAAATCCCTGCGTCTGTCTGAACTCCCACCATCTGTCTGAAATTACTGCATCTGTCTGAACTCCCTGCGTCTATCGGAACTCCCTGCGTTTGTCCGAACTCCCTGCGTCTGTCTGAACTCCCTGCGTCTGTCTGAAATTACTGCATCTGTCTGAACTCCCTGCGTCTGTCTGAACTCCCTGCGTTTGTCTGAACTCACTGCGTCTGTCTGAACTCACTGCATCTGTCTGAAATCCCTGCATCTGTCTGAACTCACTGCGTCTGTCTGAACTCAGTGCGTCTGTCTGAATTCCCTGCGTCTGTCTGAACTCACTGCATCTGTCTGAAATCCCTGCGTCTGTGTGAACTCCGTGCGTCTGTCTGAACTCATTGCGTCTTTCTGAAATCCCTGCGTCTGTCTGAACTCCCTGCGTCTGTCTGAACACCCTGCGTCTGTCTGAATTCCCAGCGTCTGTCTGAACACCCTGCATCTGCCTGAACTCCCTGCCTCTGTGTGAATTCACTGCGTCTGTTTGAACTCCCTGTGTCTGTCTGAACTACAACCATCTGGCTGAAATTACTGCGTCGGTCTGAACTCCCTGCGTCTGTCTGAACTCCCTGCGTCTGTCTGAACTCCCTGCGTCTGTCTGAACACCATGCGTCTGTCTGAACTTCCGGCGGCTGTCTGAACTCATTGCTTCTGTCTGAAATCCCTGCGTCTGTCTGAACTCGCTGCGTCTGTCTGAACACACTGTGTCTGTCTGAACTCCTATCATCTGTCTGAACTTCCTGCGTCTGTCTGAAATCCCTGCGTCTGTCTGAACTCACTGCGTCTGTCTGAACTCCCTGTGTCTGTCTGAACTACAACCATCTGTCTGAAAATACTGCGTCTGTCTGAACTCACTGCGTCTGTCTGAACTCCCTGCGTCTGTCTGAACTCCCTGCGTCTGTCTGAACTCCCTGCGTCTGTCTGAACTCACTGCGTCTGTCTGAACTCACTGCGTCTGTCTGAACTCACTGCGTCTGTCTGAACTCACTGCGTCTGTCCGAACTTGCTGCGTCTGTCTGAACTCCCACCATCTGTCTGAAATTACTGCATCTGTCTAAACTCCCTGCCTCAGTTGGAACTCCTTGCGTTTGTCTGAACTCACTGCGTCTGTCTGAACTCCCTTCATCTGTCTCAAATCCCTGCATCTGTCTGAACTCACTGCGTCTGTCTGAACTCCCTGCGTCTGTCTGAACTCACTGCGTCTGTCTGAACACCATGCGTCTGTCTGAACTTCCGGCGGCTGTCTGAACTCATTGCGTCTGTCTGAAATCCTTGCGTCTGTCTGAACTCGCTGCGTCTGTCTGAACACACTGTGTCTGTCTGAACTCCTATCATCTGTCTGAACTCCCTGCGTCTGTCTGAAATCCCTGCGTCTGTCTGAACTCACTGCGTCTGTCTGAACTCCCTGCGTCTGTCTGAACTCCCTGCGTCTGTCTGAACTCCCTGCGTCTGACTGAACTCACTGCGTCTGTCTGAACTCACTGCGTCTGTCCGAACTTGCTGCGTCTGTCTGAACTCCCACCATCTGTCTGAAATTACTGCATCTGTCTAAACTCCCTGCCCCTGTTGGAACTCCCTGCGTTTGTCTGAACTCACTGCGTCTGTCTGAACTCCGTGTGTCTGTCTGAATTCACTGCGTCTGTCTGAAATCGCTGCGTCTGTCTGAATTCGCTGCGTCTGTCTGAACTTGCTGCGTCTGTCTGAACTCACTGCGTCTGTCTGAACTCCCTGCGTCTGTCTGAACTCCCTGCGTCTGTCTGAACTCCCTGCGTCTGTCTGAACTCACTGCGTCTGTCCGAACTCACTGCGTCAGTCTGAAATTACTGCATCCGTCTGAACTCCCTGCGTCTGTCGGAACTCACTGCGTTTGTCTGAACTCACTGCGTCTGTCTGAACTCACTGCGTCTGTCTGAACTCCCTGCGTCTGTCTGAACTCCCTGCGTCTGTCTGAACTCCCTGCGTCTGTCTGAACTCCCAGCATCTGTCTGAAATTACTGCATCTGTCTGAACTCCCTGCGTCTATCGGAACTCCCTGCGTTTGTCTGAAATCCCTGCGTCTGTCTGAACTCCCACCATCTGTCTGAAATTACTGCATCTGTCTGAACTCCCTGCGTCTATCGGAACTCCCTGCGTTTGTCTGAACTCCCTGCGTCTGTCTGAACTCCCTGCGTCTGTCTGAAATTACTGCATCTGTCTGAACTCCCTGCGTCTGTCTGAACTCCCTGCGTTTGTCTGAACTCACTGCGTCTGTCTGAACTCCCTGCATCTGTCTGAATTCCCTGCGTCTGTCTGAACTCACTGCATCTGTCTGAAATCCCTGCGTCTGTGTGAACTCCGTGCGTCTGTCTGAACTCATTGCGTCTTTCTGAAATCCCTGCGTCTGTCTGAACTCCCTGCGTCTGTCTGAACACCCTGCGTCTGTCTGAATTCCCAGCGTCTGTCTGAACACCCTGCATCTGCCTGAACTCCCTGCCTCTGTGTGAATTCACTGCGTCTGTTTGAACTCCCTACGTCTGTCTGAACTCCCTGTGTCTGTCTGAACTACAACCATCTGGCTGAAATTACTGCGTCGGTCTGAACTCCCTGCGTCTGTCTGAACTCCCTGCGTCTGTCTGAACTCCCTGCGTCTGTCTGAACACCATGCGTCTGTCTGAACTTCCGGCGGCTGTCTGAACTCATTGCTTCTGTCTGAAATCCCTGCGTCTGTCTGAACTCGCTGCGTCTGTCTGAACACACTGTGTCTGTCTGAACTCCTATCATCTGTCTGAACTTCCTGCGTCTGTCTGAAATCCCTGCGTCTGTCTGAACTCACTGCGTCTGTCTGAACTCCCTGTGTCTGTCTGAACTACAACCATCTGTCTGAAAATACTGCGTCTGTCTGAACTCACTGCGTCTGTCTGAACTCCCTGCGTCTGTCTGAACTCCCTGCGTCTGTCTGAACTCACTGCGTCTGTCTGAACTCACTGCGTCTGTCCGAACTTGCTGCGTCTGTCTGAACTCCCACCATCTGTCTGAAATTACTGCATCTGTCTAAACTCCCTGCCTCAGTTGGAACTCCTTGCGTTTGTCTGAACTCCGTGTGTCTGTCTGAATTCACTGCGTCGGTCTGAACTCGCTGCGTCTGTCTGAAATCGCTGCGTCTGTCTGAATTCACTGCGTCTGTCTGAACTTGCTGCGTCTGTCTGAACTCCCTGCGTCTGTCTGAACTCACTGCGTCTGTCTGAACTCCCTGTGTCTGTCTGAACTCATTGTGTCTGTCTGAACTCACTGTGTCTGTCTGAACTCACTGTGTCTGTCTGAACTCACTGCGTCTGTCTGAACTCCCTGCGTCTGTCTGAACTCATTGTGTCTGTCTGAACTCACTGTGTCTGTCTGAACTCCCTGCGTCTGTCTGAACTCACTGCGTCTGCCTGAATTCACTGCGTCTGTCTGAACTCATTGCGTCTGTCTGAACTCCCTGCGTCTGTCTGAACCCCCAGCGTCTGTCTGAACTCATTGTGTCTGTCTGAACTCACTGTGTCTGTCTGAACTCCCTGCGTCTGTCTGAACTCACTGCGTCTGTCCGAACTCACTGCGTCTGTCTGAACTCCCTACGTCTGTCTGAACTCCCTACGTCTGTCTGAACTCCCTGCGTCTGTCTGAACTCCGTGCGTCTGTCTGAAATTACTGCATCCGTCAGAACTCCCTGCGTCTGTCGGAACTCACTGCGTTTGTCTGAACTCCCTGTGTCTGTCTGAACTCCCTTCATCTGTCTGAAATCCCTGCATCTGTCTGAACTCACTGCATCTGTCTGAACTCCCTGCGTCTGTCTGAACTCACTGCGTCTGTCTGAACTCCGTGCATCTGTCTGAACACATTGCGTCTGTCTGAACTCCGTGCGTCTGTCTGAACTCACTGGGTCTGTCTGAACTCACTGGGTCTGTCTGAACTCACTGGGTCTGTCTGAACTCACTGCGTCTGTCTGTACTCCGTGTGTCTGTCTGAACTCGCTGCGTCTGTCTGAAATCGCTGCGTCTGTCTGAATTCACTGCGTCTGTCTGAACTAGCTGCGTCTGTCTGAACTCCCTGCGTCTGTATGAACCCCCTGCGTCTGTCTGAACTCCCTGAGTCTGTCTAAACTCATTGCGTCTGTCGGAATTCCCTACATCTGTCAGAACTCCCTGCGTCTGTCTGAACTCATTGCGTCTGTCGGAACTCTCTGCATCTGTCAGAACTCCCTGCGTCTGCCTGAAATCATTGCGTCTGTCTGAACTCGATGCGTATGTCTGAACTCCCTGCGTATGTCTGAATTCCATGCGTCTGTCTGAACTCCCTGCACCTGTCTGAACTCCCTGCATCTGTCTGAACACCCTGCGTCTGTCTGAACTTCCTGCGGCTGTCTGAACTCATTGCGTCTGTCTGAAATCCCTGCGTCTGTCTGAACTCCCTGCGTCAGTCTGAACTCACTGCGTCTGTCCGAACTTACTGCGTCTGTCCGAACTCCCTGCATCTGTCCGAACTTCTTGCGTCGGTCTGAAATTACTGCATCCGTCTGAACTCCCTGTGTCTGTCGGAACTCACTGCGTTTGTCTGAACTCACTGCGTCTGTCTGAACTCCCTTCATGTGTCTGAAATCCCTGCATCTGTCTGAACTCACTGCGTCTGTCTGAACTCCCTGCGTCTGTCTGAACTCACTGCGTCTGTCTGAACTCCGTGCATCTGTCTGAACACATTGCGTCTGTCTGAACTCCGTGCGTCTGTCTGAACTCATTGTGTCTGTCGGAACTCTCTGCGTCTGTCAGAACTCCCTGCGTCTGCCTGAACACATTGCGTCTGTCTGAACTCATTGCGTCTGTCTGAACTCCATGCGTATGTATGAACTCCCTGCGTATGTCTGAATACCATGCGACTGTCTGAACTCCCTGCGTCTGTCTGAACAACCTGCGTCTGTCTGAACACCCTGCGTCTGTTTGAACTTCCTGTGGCTGTCGAACTCATTGCGTCTGTCTGAAATTCCTGCGTCTGTCTGAACTCCCTGCGTCTGTCTGAACTCACTGCGTCTGTCTGAACTCCCTGTGTCTGTCTGAACTCATTGAGTCTGTCGGAATTCCCTGCGTCTGTCAGAACTCTCTGCGTCTGTCTGAACTCATTACGTCTGTCGGAACTCCCTGCGTCTGCCTGAACTCATTGCGTCTGTCTGAACTCGACGCGTATGTCTGAACTCCCTGCATCTGTCTGAACCCCCCGTGTCTGTCTGAACTCCCTGAGTCTGCCTGAACTCATTGCGTCTGTCTGAACTCGATGCGTATGTCTGAACTCGATGCGTATGTCTGAATTCCATGCGTCTGTCTGAACTCCCTGCGTCTGCCTGAACTCATTGCGTCTGTCTGAACTCGATGCGTATGTCTGAACTCGATGCGTATGTCTGAATTCCATGCGTCTGTCTGAACTCCCTGCGCCTGTCTGAAATCCCTGCGTCTGTCTGAACACCCTGCGTCTGTCTGAACTTCCTGCGGCTGTCTGAACTCATTGCGTCTGTCTGAACTCACTGCGTCTGTCCGAACTTACTGCGTCTGTCTGAACTCCCTGCATCTGTCCGAACTTCCTGCGTCTGTCTGAAATTACTGCGTTTGTCTGAACTCACTGCGTCTGTCTGAACTCCCTTCATGTGTCTGAAATCCCTGCATCTGTCTGAACACATTGCGTCTGTCTGAACTCCGTGCGTCTGTCTGAACTCACTGGGTCTGTCTGAACTTACTGGGTCTGTCTGAACTGACTGCGTCTGTCTGTACTCCGTGTGTCTGTCTGAAAGCGCTGCGTCTGTCTGAATTTACTGCATCTGTCTGAACTAGCTGCGTCTGTCTGAACTCCCTGCGTCTGTCTGAACTCCCTGTGTCTGCCTGAACTCATTGCGTCTGTCGGAATTCCCGGCGTCTGTCAGAACTCTCTGCGTCTGTCAGAACTCTCTGCGTCTGTCTGAACTCATTGCATCTGTCGGAACTCCCTGCGTCTGTCAGAACTCCCTGCGTCTGTCTGAACTCATTGCGTCTGTCGGAACTCTCTGCGTCTGTCAGAACTCCCTGCATCAGTCTGAATTCCATGCGTCTGTCTGAACTCCCTGCGTCTGTCTGAACTTCCTGAGTCTGTCTGAACTCATTGCATCTGTCGGAATTCCCTGCGTCTGTCAGAACTCCCTGCGTCTGTCTGAACTCATTGTGTCTGTCGGAACTCTCTGCGTCTGTCAGAACTCCCTGCGTCTGCCTGAACACATTGCGTCTGTCTGAACTCATTGCGTCTGTCTGAACTCCACGCGTATGTATGAACTCCCTGCGTATGTCTGAATACCATGCGACTGTCTGAACTCCCTGCGTCTGTCTGAACAACCTGCGTCTGTCTGAACACCCTGCGTCTGTCTGAACTTCCTGCGGCTGTCTGAACTCATTGCGTCTGTCTGAAATCCCTGCGTCTGTCTGAACTCCCTGCGTCTGTCTGAACACCCTGCGTCTGTCTGAACTCCCTGCGTCTGTCTGAACTCATTGCGTCTGTCTGAACTCACTGCATCTGTCGGATGTCCCTGCGTCTGTCTGAACTCATTGCGCCTGTCTGAACTCACTGCGTCTTTCTGAACTCCCTGCGTCTGTCTGAACTCACTGCGTCTGTCTGAACTCCCTGTGTCTGTCTGAACTCATTGTGTCTGTCTGAACTCACTGTGTCTGTCTGAACTCACTGTGTCTGTCTGAACTCACTGCGTCTGTCTGAACTCCCTGCGTCTGTCTGAACTCATTGTGTCTGTCTGAACTCACTGTGTCTGTCTGAACTCCCTGCGTCTGTCTGAACTCACTGCGTCTGCCTGAATTCACTGCGTCTGTCTGAACTCATTGCGTCTGTCTGAACTCCCTGCGTCTGTCTGAACCCCCAGCGTCTGTCTGAACACCCTGCGTCTGTCTGAACTCATTGTGTCTGTCTGAACTCACTGTGTCTGTCTGAACTCCCTGCGTCTGTCTGAACTCACTGCGTCTGCCTGAATTCGCTGCGTCTGTCTGAATTCGCTGCGTCTGTCTGAACTCCCTGCGTCTGTCTGAACTCCCTGCGTCTGTCTGAACTCACTGCGTCTGTCCGAACTCACTGCGTCTGTCTGAACTCCCTGCGTCTGTCTGAACTCCCTGCGTCTGTCTGAACTCCGTGCGTCTGTCTGAAATTACTGCATCTGTCGGAACTCACTGCGTTTGTCTGAACTCCCTGTGTCTGTCTGAACTCCCTTCATCTGTCTGAAATCCCTGCATCTGTCTGAAGTCACTGCGTCTGTCTGAACTCCCTGCGTCTGTCTGAACTCCCTGCATCTGTCTGAACTCCCTGCGTCTGTCTGAACTCACTGCGTCTGTCTGAACTCACTGCGTCTGTCTGAACTCCGTGCATCTGTCTGAACACATTGCGTCTGTCTGAACTCCGTGCGTCTGTCTGAACTCACTGGGTCTGTCTGAACTCACTGGGTCTGTCTGAACTCACTGGGTCTGTCTGAACTCACTGCGTCTGTCTGTACTCCGTGTGTCTGTCTGAACTCGCTGCGTCTGTCTGAAATCGCTGCGTCTGTCTGAATTCACTGCATCTGTCTGAACTAGCTGCGTCTGTCTGAACTCCCTGCGTCTGTATGAACCCCCTGCGTCTGTCTGAACTCCCTGAGTCTGTCTAAACTCATTGCGTCTGTCGGAATTCCCTACATCTGTCAGAACTCCCTGCGTCTGTCTGAACTCATTGCGTCTGTCGGAACTCTCTGCATCTGTCAGAACTCCCTGCGTCTGTCTGAACTCCCTGCGTCTGTCTGAACTCGATGCGTATGTCTGAACTCCCTGCGTATGTCTGAACACATTGCGTCTGTCTGAACTCCGTGCGTCTGTCTGAACTCACTGGGTCTGTCTGAACTCACTGGGTCTGTCTGAACTCACTGCGTCTGTCTGTACTCCGTGTGTCTGTCTGAACTCGCTGCGTCTGTCTGAAATCGCTGCGTCTGTCTGAATTCACTGCATCTGTCTGAACTAGCTGCGTCTGTCTGAACTCCCTGCGTCTGTATGAACCCCCTGCGTCTGTCTGAACTCCCTGAGTCTGTCTAAACTCATTGCGTCTGTCGGAATTCCCTACATCTGTCACAACTCCCTGCGTCTGTCTGAACTCATTGCGTCTGTCGGAACTCTCTGCATCTGTCAGAACTCCCTGCGTCTGCCTGAAATCATTGCGTCTGTCTGAACTCGATGCGTATGTCTGAACTCCCTGCGTATGTCTGAATTCCATGCGTCTGTCTGAACTCCCTGCACCTGTCTGAACTCCCTGCGTCTGTCTGAACACCCTGCGTCTGTCTGAACTTCCTGCGGCTGTCTGAACTCATTGCGTCTGTCTGAAATTACTGCATCCGTCTGAACTCCCTGCGTCTGTCGGAACTCACTGCGTTTGTCTGAACTCCCTGTGTCTGTCTGAACTCCCTTCATCTGTCTGAAATCCCTGCGTCTGTCTGAACTCACTGCGTCTGTCTGAACTCCCTGCGTCTGTCTGAACTCCCTGCGTCTGTCTGAACTCCCTGCGTCTGTCTGAACTCCCTGCGTCTGTCTGAACTCACTGCGTCTGTCTGAACTCACTGCGTCTGTCTGAACACATTGCGTCTGTCTGAACTCCGTGCGTCTGTCTGAACTCACTGGGTCTGTCTGAACTCACTGGGTCTGTCTGAACTCACTGCGTCTGTCTGTACTCCGTGTGTCTGTCTGAACTCGCTGCGTCTGTCTGAAATCGCTGCGTCTGTCTGAATTCACTGCATCTGTCTGAACTAGCTGCGTCTGTCTGAACTCCCTGCGTCTGTATGAACCCCCTGCGTCTGTCTGAACTCCCTGAGTCTGTCTAAACTCATTGCGTCTGTCGGAATTCCCTACATCTGTCAGAACTCCCTGCGTCTGTCTGAACTCATTGCGTCTGTCGGAACTCTCTGCATCTGTCAGAACTCCCTGCGTCTGCCTGAAATCATTGCGTCTGTCTGAACTCGATGCGTATGTCTGAACTCCCTGCGTATGTCTGAATTCCATGCGTCTGTCTGAACTCCCTGCACCTGTCTGAACTCCCTGCGTCTGTCTGAACACCCTGCGTCTGTCTGAACTTCCTGCGGCTGTCTGAACTCATTGCGTCTGTCTGAAATCCCTGCGTCTGTCTGAACTCCCTGCGTCAGTCTGAACTCACTGCGTCTGTCCGAACTTACTGCGTCTGTCTGAACTCCCTGCATCTGTCCGAACTTCTTGCGTCTGTCTGAAATTACTGCATCCGTCTGAACTCCCTGTGTCTGTCGGAACTCTCTGCGTTTGTCTGAACTCACTGCGTCTGTCTGAACTCCCTTCATGTGTCTGAAATCCCTGCATCTGTCTGAACTCACTGCGTCTGTCTGAACTCCCTGCGTCTGTCTGAACACATTGCGTCTGTCTGAACTCCGTGCGTCTGTCTGAACTCATTGTGTCTGTCGGAACTCTCTGCGTCTGTCAGAACTCCCTGCGTCTGCCTGAACACATTGCGTCTGTCTGAACTCATTGCGTCTGTCTGAACTCCATGCGTATGTATGAACTCCCTGCGTATGTCTGAATACCATGCGACTGTCTGAACTCCCTGCGTCTGTCTGAACAACCTGCGTCTGTCTGAACACCCTGCGTCTGTTTGAACTTCCTGCGGCTGTCTGAACTCATTGCGTCTGTCTGAAATCCCTGCGTCTGTCTGAACTCCCTGCGTCTGTCTGAACACCCTGCGTCTGTCTGAACTCCCTGCGTCTGTCTGAACTCATTGCGTCTGTCTGAACTCACTGCATCTGTCGGATGTCCCTGCGTCTGTCTGAACTCATTGCGCCTGTCTGAACTCACTGCGTCTTTCTGAACTCCCTGCGTCTGTCTGAACTCACTGCGTCTGTCTGAACTCCCTGTGTCTGTCTGAACTCCCTGTGTCTGTCTGAACTCACTGTGTCTGTCTGAACTCACTGTGTCTGTCTGAACTCACTGCGTCTGTCTGAACTCCCTGCGTCTGTCTGAACTCATTGTGTCTGTCTGAACTCACTGTCTCTGTCTGAACTCCCTGCGTCTGTCTGAACTCACTGCGTCTGCCTGAATTCACTGCGTCTGTCTGAACTCATTGCGTCTGTCTGAACTCCCTGCGTCTGTCTGAACCCCCAGCGTCTGTCTGAACACCCTGCGTCTGTCTGAACTCATTGTGTCTGTCTGAACTCACTGTGTCTGTCTGAACTCCCTGCGTCTGTCTGAACTCACTGCGTCTGCCTGAATTCGCTGCGTCTGTCTGAATTCGCTGCGTCTGTCTGAACTCGCTGCGTCTGTCTGAACTCCCTGCGTCTGTCTGAACTCCCTGCGTCTGTCTGAACTCACTGCGTCTGTCTGAACTCACTGCGTCTGTCTGAACTCACTGCGTCTGTCTGAACTCACTGCGTCTGTCTGAACTCACTGCGTCTGTCCGAACTCACTGCGTCTGTCAGAACTCCCTGCGTCTGTCTGAACTCACTGCGTCTGTCTGAACTCACTGCGTCTGTCTGAAATTACTGCATCCGTCTGAACTCCCTGCGTCTGTCGGAACTCACTGCGTTTGTCTGAACTCCCTGTGTCTGTCTGAACTCCCTGCGTCTGTCTGAACTCCCTGCGTCTGTCTGAACTCCCACCATCTGTCTGAAATTACTGCATCTGTCTGAACTCCCTGCGTCTATCGGAACTCCCTGCGTTTGTCTGAAATCCCTGCGTCTGTCTGAACTCCCACCATCTGTCTGAAATTACTGCATCTGTCTGAACTCCCTGCGTCTATCGGAACTCACTGCGTTTGTCTGAACTCCCTGCGTCTGTCTGAAATTACTGCATCCGTCTGAACTCCCTGCGTCTGTCTGAAATCCCTGCGTCTGTCTGAACTCACACCATCTGTCTGAAATTACTGCATCTGTCTGAAATCCCTGCGTCTGTGTGAACTCCGTGCGTCTGTCTGAACACATTGCGTCTTTCTGAAATCCCTGCGTCTGTCTGAACTCCCTGCGTCTGTCTGAACACCCTGCGTCTGTCTGAATTCCCTGCGTCAGTCTGAACTCCCTGCATCTGTCTGAACTCACTGCGTCTGTCTGAACTCCCTGTGTCTGTCTGAACTTATTGTGTCTGTCTGAACTCACTGTCTGTCTGAACTCCCTGCGTCTGTCTGAACTCACTGCGTCTGCCTGAACTCATTGCGTCTGTCTGAACTCCCTGCATCTGTCTGAACTCCCAGCATCTGTCTGAACACCCTGCATCTGCCTGAACTCCCTGCCTCTGTCTGAATTCACTGCGTCTGTTTGAACTCCCTACGTCTGTCTGAACTCCCTGTGTCTGTCTGAACTACAACCATCTGGCTGAAATTACTGCGTCTGTCTGAACTCACTGCGTCTGTCTGCACTCGATGCGTCTGTCTGAACTCACTGCGTCTGACTGAACTCACTGCGTCGGTCTGAACTCCCTGCGTCTGTCTGAACTCCCTGCGTCTGTCTGAACTCCCTGCGTCTGTCTGAACACCATGCGTCTGTCTGAACTTCCGGCGGCTGTCTGAACTCATTGCTTCTGTCTGAAATCCCTGCGTCTGTCTGAACTCGCTGCGTCTGTCTGAACACACTGTGTCTGTCTGAACTCCTATCATCTGTCTGAACTCCCTGCGTCTGTCTGAACTCCCACCATCTGTCTGAAATTACTGCATCTGTCTAAACTCCCTGCCTCTGTTGGAACTCCCTGCGTTTGTCTGAACTCACTGCGTCTGTCTGAACTCCCTTCATCTGTCTCAAATCCCTGCATCTGTCTGAACTCACTGCGTCTGTCTGAACTCCCTGCGTCTGTCTGAACTCACTGCGTCTGTCTGAACTTCGTGCGTCTGTCTGAACACATTGCGTCTGTCTGAACTCCGTGCGTTTGTCTGAACTCACTGGGTCTGTCTGAACTCACTGGGTCTGTCTGAACTCACTGCGTCTGTCTGAACTCCGTGTGTCTGTCTGAATTCACTGCGTCTGTCTGAACTCGCTGCGTCTGTCTGAAATCGCTGCGTCTGTCTGAATTCACTGCGTCTGTCTGAACTTGCTGCGTCTGTCTGAACTCCCTGCGTCTGTCTGAGCTCCCTGCGTCTGTCTGAACTCACTGCGTATGTCCGAACTCACTGCGTCTGTCTGAACTCCCTGCGTCTGTCTGAACTCCCACCATCTGTCTGAAATTACTGCATCTGTCTGAACTCCCTGCGTCTATCGGAACTCCCTGCGTTTGTCTGAACTCACTGCGTCTGTCTGAACTCACTGCGTCTGTCTGAACTCCCTGCATCTGTCTGAACTCCCTGCGTCTGTCTGAAATTACTGCATCCGTCTGAACTCCCTGCGTCTGTCTGAACTCCCAGTGTCTGTCTGAACACCATGCGTCTGTCTCAACTTCCTGCGGCTGTCTGAACTCATTGCGTCTGTCTGAAATCCCTGCGTCTGTCTGAACTCCCTGCGTCTGTCTGAACTCCCTGCGTCTGTCTGAACTCCCTGCGTCTGTCTGAACTCCCTGCGTCAGTCTGAACTTCCTGCGGCTGTCTGAACTCATTGCGTCTGTCTGAAATCCCTGCGTCTGTCTGAACTCCCTGCGTCTGTCTGAACACCCTGTGTCTGTCTGAACTCCTATCATCTGTCTGAACTCCCTGCGTCTGTTTGAAATCCCTGCGTCTGTCTGAACTCACTGCGTCTGTCTGAACTCCCTGCGTCTGTCTGAACTCCCTGCGTCAGTCTGAACTCCCTGCGTCTGTCTGAACTCACTGCGTCTGTCCGAACTTCCTGCGTCTGTCTGAACTCCCACCATCTGTCTGAAATTACTGCATCTGTCTGAACTCCCTGCATCTGTCTGAAATCCCTGCATCTGTCTGAACTCACTGCGTCTGTTTGAAATCCCTGCGTCTGTCTGAACTCACTGCGTCTGTCTGAACACATTGCGTCCGTCTGAACTCCGTGCGTCTGTCTGAACTCTCTGGGTCTGTCTGAACTCACTGCGTCTGTCTGAACTCACTGCGTCTGTCTGAAATCCGTGTGTCTGTCTGAACTCACTGCGTCTGTCTGAACTCGTTGCGTTTGTCTGAAATCACTGCGTCTGTCTGAACTCACTGCGTCTGTCTGAACTTGCTGCGTCTGTCTGAACTCCGTGTGTCTGTCTGAATTCACTGCGTCGGTCTGAACTCGCTGCGTCTGTCTGAAATCGCTGCGTCTGTCTGAATTCACTGCGTCTGTCTGAACTTGCTGCGTCTGTCTGAACTCCCTGCGTCTGTCTGAACTCCCTGCGTCTGTCTGAACTCACTGCGTCTGTCTGAACTCACTGCGTCTGTCCGAACTCACTGCGTCTGTCTGAACTCCCTGCGTCTGTCTGAACTCCCTGCGTCTGTCTGAAATTACTGCATCCGTCTGAACTCCCTGCGTCTGTCTGAACTCCCTTCATCTGTCTGAAATCCCTGCATCTGTCTGAACTCACTGCGTCTGTCTGAACTCCGTGCATCTGTCTGAACACATTGCGTCTGTCTGAACTCCGTGCGTCTGTCTGAACTCACTGGGTCTGTCTGAACTCACTGCGTCTGTCTGTACTCCGTGTGTCTGTCTGAACTCGCTGCGTCTGTCTGAAATCGCTGCGTCTGTCTGAATTGACTGCATCTGTCTGAACTAGCTGCGTCTGTCTGAACTCCCTGCGTCTGTCTGAACTCCCTGTGTCTGTCTGAACTCATTGCGTCTGTCGGAATTCCCTGCGTCTGCCTGAACTCATTGCGTCTGTCTGAACTCGATGCGTATGTCTGAACTCCCTGCGTCTGTCTGAACCCCCTGTGTCTGTCTGAACTCCCTGAGTCTGCCTGAACTCATTGCGTCTGTCTGAACTCGATGCGTATGTCTGAACTCGATGCGTATGTCTGAATTCCATGCGTCTGTCTGAACTCCCTGCGTCTGCCTGAACACATTGCGTCTGTCTGAACTCGATGCGCATGTCTGAACTCGATGCGTATGTCTCAATTCCATGCGTCTGTCTGAACTCCCTGCGCCTGTCTGAACTCCCTGCGTCTGTCTGAACACCCTGCGTCTGTCTGAACACCCTGCGTCTGTCTGAACTCATTGCGTCTGTCTGAACTCACTGCGTCTGTCCGAACTTACTGCGTCTGTCTGAACTCCCTGCATCTGTCCGAACTTCCTGCGTCTGTCTGAAATTACTGCGTTTGTCTGAACTCACTGCGTCTGTCTGAACTCCCTTCATGTGTCTGAAATCCCTGCATCTGTCTGAACTCCGTGCGTCTGTCTGAACTCACTGCGTCTGTCTGAACTCACTGCGTCTGTCTGAACTCCGTGCATCTCTCTGAACACATTGCGTCTGTCTGAACTCCGTGCGTCTGTCTGAACTCACTGGGTCTGTCTGAACTTACTGGGTCTGTCTGAACTGACTGCGTCTGTCTGTACTCCGTGTGTCTGTCTGAACTCCGTGCGTCTGTCTGAACTCACTGCGTCTGTCTGAACTCACTGCGTCTGTCTGAACTCCGTGCATCTCTCTGAACACATTGCGTCTGTCTGAACTCCGTGCGTCTGTCTGAACTCACTGGGTCTGTCTGAACTTACTGGGTCTGTCTGAACTGACTGCGTCTGTCTGTACTCCGTGTGTCTGTCTGAACTCACTGCGTCTGTCTGAACTCGCTGCGTCTGTCTGAAAGCGCTGCGTCTGTCTGAATTTACTGCATCTGTCTGAACTAGCTGCGTCTGTCTGAACTCCCTGCGTCTGTCTGAACTCCCTGTGTCTGCCTGAACTCATTGCGTCTGTCGGAATTCCCTGCGTCTGTCAGAACTCTCTGCGTCTGTCAGAACTCTCTGCGTCTGTCTGAACTCATTGCGTCTGTCGGAACTCCCTGCGTCTGTCAGAACTCCCTGCGTCTGTCTGAACTCATTGCGTCTGTCGGAACTCTCTGCGTCTGTCAGAACTCCCTGCATCAGTCTGAATTCCATGCGTCTGTCTGAACTCCCTGCGTCTGTCTGAACTTCCTGAGTCTGTCTGAACTCATTGCATCTGTCGGAATTCCCTGCGTCTGTCAGAACTCCCTGCGTCTGTCTGAACTCATTGTGTCTGTCGGAACTCTCTGCGTCTGTCAGAACTCCCTGCGTCTGCCTGAACACATTGCGTCTGTCTGAACTCATTGCGTCTGTCTGAACTCCATGCGTATGTATGAACTCCCTGCGTATGTCTGAATACCATGCGACTGTCTGAACTCCCTGCGTCTGTCTGAACAACCTGCGTCTGTCTGAACACCCTGCGTCTGTCTGAACTTCCTGCGGCTGTCTGAACTCATTGCGTCTGTCTGAAATCCCTGCGTCTGTCTGAACTCCCTGCGTCTGTCTGAACTCCCTGCGTCTGTCTGAACTCCCTGCGTCTGTCTGAACTCATTGCGTCTGTCTGAACTCACTGCATCTGTCGGATGTCCCTGCGTCTGTCTGAACTCATTGCGCCTGTCTGAACTCACTGCGTCTTTCTGAACTCCCTGCGTCTGTCTGAACTCACTGCGTCTGTCTGAACTCCCTGTGTCTGTCTGAACTCACTGTGTCTGTCTGAACTCACTGTGTCTGTCTGAACTCACTGCGTCTGTCTGAACTCCCTGTGTCTGTCTGAACTCATTGCGTCTGTCGGAATTCCCTGCGTCTGTCAGAACTCTCTGCGTCTGTCTGAACTCATTACGTCTGTCGGAACTCCCTGCGTCTGCCTGAACTCATTGCGTCTGTCTGAACTCGATGCGTATGTCTGAACTCGATGCGTATGTCTGAATTCCATGCGTCTGTCTGAACTCCCTGCGTCTGCCTGAACTCATTGCGTCTGTCTGAACTCGATGCGTATGTCTGAACTCGATGCGTATGTCTGAATTCCATGCGTCTGTCTGAACTCCCTGCGCCTGTCTGAACTCCCTGCGTCTGTCTGAACACCCTGCGTCTGTCTGAACTTCCTGCGGCTGTCTGAACTCATTGCGTCTGTCTGAACTCACTGCGTCTGTCCGAACTTACTGCGTCTGTCTGAACTCCCTGCATCTGTCCGAACTTCCTGCGTCTGTCTGAAATTACTGCGTTTGTCTGAACTCACTGCGTCTGTCTGAACTCCCTTCATGTGTCTGAAATCCCTGCATCTGTCTGAACTCACTGCGTCTGTCTGAACTCACTGCGTCTGTCTGAACTCACTGCGTCTGTCTGAACTCCGTGCATCTCTCTGAACACATTGCGTCTGTCTGAACTCCGTGCGTCTGTCTGAACTCACTGGGTCTGTCTGAACTTACTGGGTCTGTCTGAACTGACTGCATCTGTCTGTACTCCGTGTGTCTGTCTGAACTCACTGCGTCTGTCTGAACTCGCTGCGTATGTCTGAAAGCGCTGCGTCTGTCTGAATTTACTGCGTCTGTCTGAACTAGCTGCGTCTGTCTGAACTCCCTGCGTCTGTGTGAACTCCCTGCGTCTGCCTGAACTCATTGCGTCTGTCGGAATTCCCTGCGTCTGTCAGAACTCTCTGCGTCTGTCAGAACTCTCTGCGTCTGTCTGAACTCATTGCGTCTGTCGGAACTCCCTGCGTCTGTCAGAACTCCCTGCGTCTGTCTGAACTCATTGCGTCTGTCGGAACTCTCTGCGTCTGTCAGAACTCCCTGCATCAGTCTGAATTCCATGCGTCTGTCTGAACTCCCTGCGTCTGTCTGAACTTCCTGAGTCTGTCTGAACTCATTGCGTCTGTCGGAATTCCCTGCGTCTGTCAGAACTCCCTGCGTCTGTCTGAACTCATTGTGTCTGTCGGAACTCTCTGCGTCTGTCAGAACTCCCTGCGTCTGCCTGAACACATTGCGTCTGTCTGAACTCATTGCGTCTGTCTGAACTCCATGCGTATGTATGAACTCCCTGCGTATGTCTGAATACCATTCGACTGTCTGAACTCCCTGCGTCTGTCTGAACAACCTGCGTCTGTCTGAACACCCTGCGTCTGTCTGAACTTCCTGCGGCTGTCTGAACTCATTGCGTCTGTCTGAAATCCCTGCGTCTGTCTGAAATCCCTGCGTCTGTCTGAACACCCTGCGTCTGTCTGAACTCCCTGCGTCTGTCTGAACTCATTGCGTCTGTCTGAACTCACTGCATCTGTCGGATGTCCCTGCGTCTGTCTGAACTCATTGCGCCTGTCTGAACTCACTGCGTCTTTCTGAACTCCCTGCGTCTGTCTGAACTCACTGCGTCTGTCTGAACTCCCTGTGTCTGTCTGAACTCATTGTGTCTGTCTGAACTCACTGTGTCTGTCTGAACTCACTGCGTCTGTCTGAACTCCCTGCGTCTGTCTGAACTCATTGTGTCTGTCTGAACTCACTGTGTCTGTCTGAACGCCCTGCGTCTGTCTGAACTCACTGCGTCTGCCTGAATTCACTGCGTCTGTCTGAACTCATTGCGTCTGTCTGAACTCCCTGCGTCTGTCTGAACTCATTGTGTCTGTCTGAACTCACTGTGTCTGTCTGAACTCCCTGCGTCTGCCTGAATTCGCTGCGTCTGTCTGAATTCGCTGCGTCTGTCTGAACTCGCTGCGTCTGTCTGAACTCCCTGCGTCTGTCTGAACTCCCTGCGTCTGTCTGAACTCACTGCGTCTGTCCGAACTCACTGCGTCTGTCTGAACTCCCTGCGTCTGTCTGAACTCCGTGCGTCTGTCTGAATTCGCTGCGTCTGTCTGAACTCGCTGCGTCTGTCTGAACTCCCTGCGTCTGTCTGAACTCCCTGCGTCTGTCTGAACTCACTGCGTCTGTCCGAACTCACTGCGTCTGTCTGAACTCCCTGCGTCTGTCTGAAATTACTGCATCCGTCTGAACTCCCTGCGTCTGTCGGAACTCACTGCGTTTGTCTGAACTCCCTGTGTCTGTCTGAACTCCCTTCATCTGTCTGAAATCCCTGCATCTGTCTGAACTCACTGCGTCTGTCTGAACTCCCTGCGTCTGTCTGAACTCACTGCGTCTGTCTGAACTCCGTGCCTCTGTCTGAACACATTGCGTCTGTCTGAACTCCGTGCGTCTGTCTGAACTCACTGGGTCTGTCTGAACTCACTGGGTCTGTCTGTACTCCGTGTGTCTGTCTGAACTCGCTGCGTCTGTCTGAAATCGCTGCGTCTGTCTGAATTCACTGCATCTGTCTGAACTAGCTGCGTCTGTCTGAACTCCCTGCGTCTGTCTGAACTCCCTGTGTCTGTCTGAACTCATTGCGTCTGTCGGAATTCCCTGCGTCTGTCAGAACTCTCTGCGTCTGTCTGAACTCATTGCGTCTGTCGGAACTCTCTGCGTCTGTCAGAACTCCCTGCGTCTGCCTGAACTCATTGCGTCTGTCTGAACTCGATGCGTATGTCTGAACTCCCTGCGTCTGTCTGAACCCCCTGCGTCTGTCTGAACTCCCTGAGTCTGTCTGAACTCATTGCGTCTGTCGGAATTCCCTACATCTGTCAGAACTCCCTGCGTCTGTCTGAACTCATTGCGTCTGTCGGAACTCTCTGCATCTGTCAGAACTCCCTGCGTCTGCCTGAAATCATTGCGTCAGTCTGAACTCGAAGCGTATGTCTGAACTCCCTGCGTATGTCTGAATTCCATGCGTCTGTCTGAACTCCCTGCACCTGTCTGAACTCCCTGCACCTGTCTGAACTCCCTGCGTCTGTCTGAACTTCCTGCGGCTGTCTGAACTCATTGCGTCTGTCTGAAATCCCTGCGTCTGTCTGAACTCCCTGCGTCAGTCTGAACTCACTGCGTCTGTCCGAACTTACTGCGTCTGTCTGAACTCCCTGCGTCTGTCCGAACTTCCTGCGTCTGTCTGAAATTACTGCATCCGTCTGAACTCCCTGTGTCTGTCGGAACTCACTGCGTTTGTCTGAACTCACTGCGTCTGTCTGAACTCCCTTCATGTGTCTGAAATCCCTGCATCTGTCTGAACTCACTGCGTCTGTCTGAACTCCCTGCGTCTGTCTGAACTCACTGCGTCTGTCTGAACTCACTGCGTCTGTCTGAACACATTGCGTCTGTCTGAACTCCGTGCGTCTGTCTGAACTCATTGTCTCTGTCGGAACTCTCTGCGTCTGTCAGAACTCCCTGCGTCTGCCTGAACACATTGCGTCTGTCTGAACTCACTGCGTCTGTCTGAACTCACTGCGTCTGTCTGAACTCACTGCGTCTGTCTGTACTCCGTGTGTCTGTCTGAACTCGCTGCGTCTGTCTGAAATCGCTGCGTCTGTCTGAATTCACTGCATCTGTCTGAACTAGCTGCGTCTGTCTGAACTCCCTGCGTCTGTCTGAACTCCCTGTGTCTGTCTGAACTCATTGCGTCTGTCGGAATTCCCTGCGTCTGTCAGAACTCCCTGCGTCTGTCTGAACTCATTGCATCTGTCAGAACTCCCTGCGTCTGCCTGAAATCATTGCGTCTGTCTGAACTCGATGCGTATGTCTGAACTCGATGCGTATGTCTGAACTCCCTGCGTATGTCTGAATTCCATGCGTCTGTCTGAACTCCCTGCACCTGTCTGAACTCCCTGCGTCTGTCTGAACACCCTGCGTCTGTCTGAACTTCCTGCGGCTGTCTGAACTCATTGCGTCTGTCTGAAATCCCTGCGTCTGTCTGAACTCCCTGTGTCAGTCTGAACTCACTGCGTCTGTCCGAACTTACTGCGTCTGTCTGAACTCCCTGCATCTGTCCGAACTTCCTGCGTCTGTCTGAAATTACTGCATCCGTCTGAACTCCCTGTGTCTGTCGGAACTCACTGCGTTTGTCTGAACTCACTGCGTCTGTCTGAACTCCCTTCATGTGTCTGAAATCCCTGCATCTGTCTGAACTCACTGCGTCTGTCTGAACTCCCTGCGTCTGTCTGAACTCACTGCGTCTGTCTGAACTCACTGCGTCTGTCTGAACTCCGTGCTTCTGTCTGAACACATTGCGTCTGTCTGAACTCCGTGCGTCTGTCTGAACTCATTGTGTCTGTCGGAACTCTCTGCGTCTGTCAGAACTCCCTGCGTCTGCCTGAACACATTGCGTCTGTCTGAACTCATTGCGTCTGTCTGAACTCCATGCGTATGTATGAACTCCCTGCGTATGTCTGAATACCATGCGACTGTCTGAACTCCCTGCGTCTGTCTGAACAACCTGCGTCTGTCTGAACACCCTGCGTCTGTTTGAACTTCCTGCGGCTGTCTGAACTCCCTGCGTCTGTCTGAACTCATTGCGTCTGTCTGAACTCACTGCATCTGTCGGATGTCCCTGCGTCTGTCTGAACTCATTGCGTCTGTCTGAACTCACTGCATCTGTCGGATGTCCCTGCGTCTGTCTGAACTCATTGCGCCTGTCTGAACTCACTGCGTCTTTCTGAACTCCCTGCGTCTGTCTGAACTCACTGCGTCTGTCTGAACTCCCTGCGTCTGTCTGAACTCCCTGTGTCTGTCTGAACTCATTGTGTCTGTCTGAACTCACTGTGTCTGTCTGAACTCACTGTGTCTGTCTGAACTCACTGCGTCTGTCTGAACTCCCTGCGTCTGTCTGAACTCATTGTGTCTGTCTGAACTCACTGTGTCTGTCTGAACTCCCTGCGTCTGTCTGAACTCACTGCGTCTGCCTGAATTCACTGCGTCTGTCTGAACTCATTGCGTCTGTCTGAACTCCCTGCGTCCGTCTGAACCCCCAGCGTCTGTCTGAACACCCTGCGTCTGTCTGAACTCATTGTGTCTGTCTGAACTCACTGTGTCTGTCTGAACTCCCTGCGTCTGTCTGAACTCACTGCGTCTGCCTGAATTCGCTGCGTCTGCCTGAATTCGCTGCGTCTGTCTGAATTCGCTGCGTCTGTCTGAACTCGCTGTGTCTGTCTGAACTCCCTGCGTCTGTCTGAACTCCCTGCGTCTGTCTGAACTCCCTGCGTCTGTCTGAACCCCCTGCGTCTGTCTGAACTCCCTGAGTCTGTCTAAACTCATTGCGTCTGTCGGAATTCCCTACATCTGTCAGAACTCCCTGCGTCTGTCTGAACTCATTGCGTCTGTCGGAACTCTCTGCATCTGTCAGAACTCCCTGCGTCTGCCTGAAATCATTGCGTCTGTCTGAACTCGATGCGTATGTCTGAACTCCCTGCGTATGTCTGAATTCCATGCGTCTGTCTGAACTCCCTGCGCCTGTCTGAACTCCCTGCGTCTGTCTGAACACCCTGCGTCTGTCTGAACTTCCTGCGGCTGTCTGAACTCACTGTGTCTGTCTGAACTCACTGTGTCTGTCTGAACTCACTGCGTCTGTCTGAACTCCCTGCGTCTGTCTGAACTCATTGTGTCTGTCTGAACTCACTGTGTCTGTCTGAACTCACTGCGTCTGTCTGAACTCCCTGTGTCTGTCTGAACTCATTGTGTCTGTCTGAACTCACTGTGTCTGTCTGAACTCACTGTGTCTGTCTGAACTCACTGCGTCTGTCTGAACTCCCTGCGTCTGTCTGAACTCATTGTGTCTGTCTGAACTCACTGTGTCTGTCTGAACTCCCTGCACCTGTCTGAACTCCCTGCGTCTGTCTGAACACCCTGCGTCTGTCTGAACTTCCTGCGGCTGTCTGAACACATTGCGTCTGTCTGAACTCCGTGCGTCTGTCTGAACTCATTGTGTCTGTCGGAACTCTCTGCGTCTGTCAGAACTCCCTGCGTCTGCCTGAACACATTGCGTCTGTCTGAACTCATTGCGTCTGTCTGAACTCCATGCGTATGTATGAACTCCCTGCGTATGTCTGAATACCATGCGACTGTCTGAACTCCCTGCGTCTGTCTGAACAACCTGCGTCTGTCTGAACACCCTGCGTCTGTTTGAACTTCCTGCGGCTGTCTGAACTCATTGCGTCTGTCTGAAATCCCTGCGTCTGTCTGAACTCCCTGCGTCTGTCTGAACACCCTGCGTCTGTCTGAACTCCCTGCGTCTGTCTCAACTCATTGCGTCTGTCTGAACTCACTGCATCTGTCGGATGTCCCTGCGTCTGTCTGAACTCATTGCGCCTGTCTGAACTCACTGCGTCTTTCTGAACTCCCTGCGTCTGTCTGAACTCACTGCGTCTGTCTGAACTCCCTGCGTCTGTCTGAACTCCCTGTGTCTGTCTGAACTCATTGTGTCTGTCTGAACTCACTGTGTCTGTCTGAACTCACTGTGTCTGTCTGAACTCACTGCGTCTGTCTGAACTCCCTGCGTCTGTCTGAACTCATTGTGTCTGTCTGAAATTACTGCATCCGTCTGAACTCCCTGTGTCTGTCGGAACTCACTGCGTTTGTCTGAACTCACTGCGTCTGTCTGAACTCCCTTCATGTGTCTGAAATCCCTGCATCTGTCTGAACTCACTGCGTCTGTCTGAACTCCCTGCGTCTGTCTGAACTCACTGCGTCTGTCTGAACACATTGCGTCTGTCTGAACTCCGTGCGTCTGTCTGAACTCACTGGGTCTGTCTGAACTTACTGGGTCTGTCTGAACTGACTGCGTCTGTCTGTACTCCGTGTGTCTGTCTGAACTCACTGCGTCTGTCTGAACTCGCTGCGTCTGTCTGAAAGCGCTGCGTCTGTCTGAATTTACTGCATCTGTCTGAACTAGCTGCATCTGTCTGAACTCCCTGTGTCTGTCTGAACTCCCTGTGTCTGTCTGAACTCCCTGTGTCTGTCTGAACTCCCTGTGTCTGTCTGAACTCATTGCGTCTGTCGGAATTCCCTACATCTGTCAGAACTCCCTGCGTCTGTCTGAACTCATTGCGTCTGTCTGAACTCATTGCGTCTGTCTGAACTCGATGCGTATGTCTGAACTCCCTGCGTATGTCTGAATTCCATGCGTCTGTCTGAACTCCCTGCACCTGTCTGAACTCCCTGCGTCTGTCTGAACTCACTGGGTCTGTCTGAACTCACTGGGTCTGTCTGAACTCACTGCGTCTGTCTGAATTCACTGCATCTGTCTGAACTAGCTGCGTCTGTCTGAACTCCCTGCGTCTGTCTGAACTCATTGCGTCTGTCGGAACTCTCTGCGTCTGTCTGAACTCATTGCGTCTGTCGGAACTCTCTGCGTCTGTCAGAACTCCCTGCGTCTGCCTGAACTCATTGCGTCTGTCTGAACTCGATGCGTATGTCTGAACTCCCTGCGTCTGTCTGAACCCCCTGCGTCTGTCTGAACCCCCTGCGTCTGTCTGAACTCCCTGAGTCTGTCTAAACTCATTGCGTCTGTCGGAATTCCCTACATCTGTCAGAACTCCCTGCGTCTGTCTGAACTCATTGCGTCTGTCGGAACTCTCTGCATCTGTCAGAACTCCCTGCGTCTGCCTGAAATCATTGCGTCTGTCTGAACTCGATGCGTATGTCTGAACTCCCTGCGTATGTCTGAATTCCATGCGTCTGTCTGAACTCCCTGCGCCTGTCTGAACTCCCTGCGTCTGTCTGAACACCCTGCGTCTGTCTGAACTTCCTGCGGCTGTCTGAACTCATTGCGTCTGTCTGAAATCCCTGCGTCTGTCTGAACTCACTGCGTCCGTCTGAACTCCCTGCGTCTGTCTGAACTCCCTGCGTCTGCCTGAACACATTGCGTCTGTCTGAACTCATTGCGTCTGTCTGAACTCCATGCGTATGTATGAACTCCCTGCGTATGTCTGAATACCATGCGACTGTCTGAACTCCCTGCGTCTGTCTGAACAACCTGCGTCTGTCTGAACACCCTGCGTCTGTTTGAACTTCCTGCGGCTGTCTGAACTCATTGCGTCTGTCGGAATTCCCTGCGTCTGTCAGAACTCTCTGCGTCTGTCTGAACTCATTGCGTCTGTCGGAACTCTCTGCGTCTGTCAGAACTCCCTGCGTCTGCCTGAACACATTGCGTCTGTCTGAACTCATTGCGTCTGTCTGAACTCCATGCGTATGTATGAACTCCCTGCGTATGTCTGAATACCATGCGACTGTCTGAACTCCCTGCGTCTGTCTGAACTAGCTGCGTCTGTCTGAACTCCCTGCGTCTGTCTGAACTCCCTGTGTCTGTCTGAACTCATTGCGTCTGTCGGAATTCCCTGCGTCTGTCAGAACTCTCTGCGTCTGTCTGAACTCATTGCGTCTGTCGGAACTCTCTGCGTCTGTCAGAACTCCCTGCGTCTGCCTGAACTCATTGCGTCTGTCTGAACTCGATGCGTATGTCTGAACTCCCTGCGTCTGTCTGAACCCCCTGCGTCTGTCTGAACTTCCTGCGGCTGTCTGAACTCATTGCGTCTGTCCGAACTTCCTGCGTCTGTCTGAAATTACTGCATCCGTCTGAACTCCCTGTGTCTGTCGGAACTCACTGCGTTTGTCTGAACTCACTGCGTCTGTCTGAACTCCCTTCATGTGTCTGAAATCCCTGCATCTGTCTGAACTCACTGCGTCTGTCTGAACTCCCTGCGTCTGTCTGAACTCACTGCGTCTGTCTGAACTCCGTGCATCTGTCTGAACACATTGCGTCTGTCTGAACTCCGTGCATCTGTCTGAACTCACTGGGTCTGTCTGAACTTACTGGGTCTGTCTGAACTGACTGCGTCTGTCTGTACTCCGTGTGTCTGTCTGAACTCACTGCGTCTGTCTGAACTCGCTGCGTCTGTCTGAAAGCGCTGCGTCTGTCTGAATTTACTGCATCTGTCTGAACTAGCTGCATCTGTCTGAACTCCCTGTGTCTGTCTGAACTCCCTGTGTCTGCCTGAACTCATTGCGTCTGTCGGAACTCCCTGCGTCTGTCTGAACTCCCTGAGTCTGTCGGAATTCCCTGCGTCTGTCAGAACTCCCTGCGTCTGTCTGAACTCATTGTGTCTGTCCGATCTCTCTGCGTCTGTCAGAACTCCCTGCGTCTGCCTGAACACATTGCGTCTGTCTGAACTCATTGCGTCTGTCTGAACTCCATGCGTATGTCTGAACTCCCTGCGTATGTCTGAATACCATGCGACTGTCTGAACTCCCTGCGTCTGTCTGAACAACCTGCGTCTGTCTGAACACCCTGAGTCTGTCTGAACTTCCTGCGGCTGTCTGAACTCATTGCGTCTCTCTGAAATCACTGCGTCTGTCTGAACTCCCTGCGTCTGTCTGAACACCCTGCGTCTGTCTGAACTCCCTGCGTCTGTCTGAACTCATTGCGTCTGTCTGAACTCACTGCATCTGTCGGATGTCCCTGCGTCTGTCTGAACTCATTGCGCCTGTCTGAACTCACTGCGTCTTTCTGAACTCCCTGCATCTGTCTGAACTCACTGCA
Organism: Pristiophorus japonicus; assembly: GCF_044704955.1. Lineage (NCBI taxonomy): Eukaryota > Metazoa > Chordata > Chondrichthyes > Pristiophoridae > Pristiophorus > Pristiophorus japonicus. The sequence goes on along the minus strand of NC_091989.1, from coordinate 78,152,006 downwards.
TCTGTCTGAACTCCCTGTGTCTGTCTGAACTCATTGTATCTGTCTGAACTCACTGTGTCTGTCTGAACTCACTGTGTCTGTCTGAACTCACTGCGTCTGTCTGAACTCCCGGCGTCTGTCTGAACTCATTGTGTCTGTCTGAACTCACTGTGTCTGTCTGAACTCCCTGCGTCTGTCTGAACTCACTGCGTCTGCCTGAATTCACTGCGTCTGTCTGAACTCATTGCGTCTGTCTGAACTCCCTGCGCCTGTCTGAACTCCCTGCGTCTGTCTGAACACCCTGCGTCTGTCTGAACTTCCTGCGGCTGTCAGAACTCATTGCGTCTGTCTGAAATCCCTGCGCCTGTCTGAACTCCCTGCGTCTGTCTGAACACCCTGCGTCTGTCTGAACTTCCTGCGGCTGTCTGAACTCATTGCGTCTGTCTGAAATCCCTGCGTCTGTCTGAACTCCCTGCGTCTGTCTGAACTCACTGCGTCTGTCCGAACTTACTGCGTCTGTCTGAACTCCCTGCATCTGTCCGAACTTCCTGCGTCTGTCTGAAATTACTGCATCCGTCTGAACTCCCTGTGTCTGTCGGAACTCACTGCGTTTGTCTGAACTCACTGCGTCTGTCTGAACTCCCTTCATGTGTCTGAAATCCCTGCATCTGTCTGAACTCACTGCGTCTGTCTGAACTCCCTGCGTCTGTCTGAACTCACTGCGTCTGTCTGAACTCCGTGCATCTGTCTGAACACATTGCGTCTGTCTGAACTCCGTGCATCTGTCTGAACTCACTGGGTCTGTCTGAACTTACTGGGTCTGTCTGAACTGACTGCGTCTGTCTGTACTCCGTGTGTCTGTCTGAACTCACTGCGTCTGTCTGAACTCGCTGCGTCTGTCTGAAAGCGCTGCGTCTGTCTGAATTTACTGCATCTGTCTGAACTAGCTGCATCTGTCTGAACTCCCTGTGTCTGTCTGAACTCCCTGTGTCTGCCTGAACTCATTGCGTCTGTCGGAACTCCCTGCGTCTGTCTGAACTCCCTGAGTCTGTCGGAATTCCCTGCGTCTGTCAGAACTCCCTGCGTCTGTCTGAACTCATTGTGTCTGTCCGATCTCTCTGCGTCTGTCAGAACTCCCTGCGTCTGCCTGAACACATTGCGTCTGACTGAACTCATTGCGTCTGTCTGAACTCCATGCGTATGTCTGAACTCCCTGCGTATGTCTGAATACCATGCAACTGTCTGAACTCCCTGCGTCTGTCTGAACAACCTGCGTCTGTCTGAACACCCTGAGTCTGTCTGAACTTCCTGCGGCTGTCTGAACTCATTGCGTCTCTCTGAAATCACTGCGTCTGTCTGAACTCCCTGCGTCTGTCTGAACACCCTGCGTCTGTCTGAACTCCCTGCGTCTGTCTGAACTCATTGCGTCTGTCTGAACTCACTGCATCTGTCGGATGTCCCTGCGTCTGTCTGAACTCATTGCGCCTGTCTGAACTCACTGCGTCTTTCTGAACTCCCTGCATCTGTCTGAACTCACTGCATCTGTCTGAACTCCCTGTGTCTGTCTGAACTCATTGTATCTGTCTGAACTCACTGTGTCTGTCTGAACTCACTGTGTCTGTCTGAACTCACTGCGTCTGTCTGAACTCCCGGCGTCTGTCTGAACTCATTGTGTCTGTCTGAACTCCCTGCGTCTGTCTGAACTCACTGCGTCTGCCTGAATTCACTGCGTCTGTCTGAACTCATTGCGTCTGTCTGAACTCCCTGCGCCTGTCTGAACTCCCTGCGTCTGTCTGAACACCCTGCGTCTGTCTGAACTTCCTGCGGCTGTCTGAACTCATTGCGTCTGTCTGAAATCCCTGCGTCTGTCTGAACTCCCTGCGTCTGTCTGAACTCACTGCGTCTGTCCGAACTTACTGCGTCCGTCTGAACTCCCTGCATCTGTCCGAACATCCTGCGTCTGTCTGAAATTACTGCATCCGTCTGAACTCCCTGTGTCTGTCGGAACTCACTGCGTTTGTCTGAACTCACTGCGTCTGTCTGAACTCCCTTCATGTTTCTGAAATCCCTGCATCTGTCTGAACTCACTGCGTCTGTCTGAACTCCCTGCGTCTGTCTGAACTCACTGCGTCTGTCTGAACTCACTGCATCTGTCTGAACACATTGCGTCTGTCTGAAATCCGTGCATCTGTCTGAACTCACTGGGTCTGTCTGAACTTACTGGGTCTGTCTGAACTGACTGCGTCTGTCTGTACTCCGTGTGTCTGTCTGAACTCACTGCGTCTGTCTGAACTCGCTGCGTCTGTCTGAAAGCGCTGCGTCTGTCTGAATTTACTGCATCTGTCTGAACTAGCTGCATCTGTCTGAACTCCCTGCGTCTGTCTGAACTCCCTGTGTCTGCCTGAACTCATTGCGTCTGTCGGAATTCCCTGCGTCTGTCAGAACTCTCTGCGTCTGTCAGAACTCTCTGCGTCTGTCTGAACTCATTGCGTCTGTCGGAACTCCCTGCGTCTGTCTGAACTCCCTGAGTCTGTCGGAATTCCCTGCGTCTGTCAGAACTCCCTGCGTCTGTCTGAACTCATTGTGTCTGTCCGAACTCTCTGCGTCTGTCAGAACTCCCTGCGTCTGTCTGAACTCATTGTGTCTGTCCGAACTCTCTGCGTCTGTCAGAACTCCCTGCGTCTGCCTGAACACATTGCGTCTGTCTGAACTCATTGCGTCTGTCTGAACTCCATGCGTATGTCTGAACTCCCTGCGTATGTCTGAATACCATGCGACTGTCTGAACTCCCTGCGTCTGTCTGAACAACCTGCGTCTGTCTGAACAGCCTGAGTCTGTCTGAACTTCCTGCGGCTGTCTGAACTCATTGCGTCTCTCTGAAATCACTGCGTCTGTCTGAACTCCCTGCGTCTGTCTGAACACCCTGCGTCTGTCTGAACTCCCTGCGTCTGTCTGAACTCATTGCGTCTGTCTGAACTCACTGCATCTGTCGGATGTCCCTGCGTCTGTCTGAACTCATTGCGCCTGTCTGAACTCACTGCGTCTTTCTGAACTCCCTGCATCTGTCTGAACTCACTGCATCTGTCTGAACTCCCTGTGTCTGTCTGAACTCATTGTGTCTGTCTGAACTCACTGTGTCTGTCTGAACTCACTGTGTCTGTCTGAACTCACTGCGTCTGTCTGAACTCCCGGCGTCTGTCTGAACTCATTGTGTCTGTCTGAACTCACTGTGTCTGTCTGAACTCCCTGCGTCTGTCTGAACTCACTGCGTCTGCCTGAATTCACTGCGTCTGTCTGAACTCATTGCGTCTGTCTGAACTCCCTGCGTCTGTCTGAACTCCCAGCGTCTGTCTGAACACCCTGCTTCTGTCTGAATTCCCTGCGTCTGTCTGAACTCCCTGCGTCTGTCTGAACTCCCTGCGTCTGTCTGAACACCATGCGTCTGTCTGAACTTCCGGCGGCTGTCTGAACTCATTGCGTCTGTCTGAAATCCCTGCGTCTGTCTGAATTCCCTGCGTCTCTCTAAACTCCCTGCGTCTGTCTGAACACACTGTGTCTGTCTGAACTCCTATCATCTGTCTGAACTCCCTGCGTCTGTCTGAACTCACTGCGTCTGTCGGAACACCCTGCGTCTGTCTGAACTCCCTGCGTCTGTCTGAACTCCCTGCGTCTGTCTGAACTCACTGCGTCTGTCCGAACTTCCTGCGTCTGTCTGAACTCCCACCATCTGTCTGAAATTACTGCATCTGTCTGAACTCCCTGCGTCTGTTGGAACTCCCTGCGTTTGTCTGAACTCACTGCGTCTGTCTGAACTCCCTGCATCTGTCTGAAATCCCTGCATCTGTCTGAACTCACTGCGTCTGTCTGAACTCCCTGTGTCTGTCTGAATTCACTGCGTCTGTCTGAACTCACTGCGTCTGTCTGAACTCCCTGTGTCTGTCTGAACTCACTGCGTCTGTCTGAACTCCCTGTGTCTGTCTGAACTCCCTGCGTCTGTCTGAACTCACTGGGTCTGTCTGAACTCACTGCATCTGTCTGAACTCCGTGTGTCTGTCTGAATTCACTGCGTCTGTCTGAACTCACTGCGGCTGTCTGAAATCGCTGCGTCTGTCTGAATTCGCTGCGTCTGTCTGAACTTGCTGCGTCTGTCTGAACTCCCTGCGTCTGTCTGAACTCCCTGCGTCTGTCTGAACACCATGCGTCTGTCTGAACTTCCTGCGGCTGTCTGAACTCATTGCGTCTGTCTGAAATCCCTGCGTCTGTCTGAAATCCCTGCGTCTGTCTGAACACCCTGTGTCTGTCTGAACTCCTATCATCTGTCTGAACTCCCTGCGTCTGTCTGAAATCCCTGCGTCTGTCTGAACTCACTGCGTCTGTCTGAACTCCCTGCGTCTGTCTGAACTCCCTGCGTCAGTCTGAACTCCCTGCGTCTGTCTGAACTCACTGCGTCTGTCCGAACTTCCTGCGTCTGTCCGAACTCCCACCATCTGTCTGAAATTACTGCATCTGTCTGAACTCCCTGCGTCTGTCGGAACTCCCTGCGTCTGTCTGAACTCCCTGCGTTTGTCTGAACACATTGCGTCCGTCTGAACTCACTGGGTCTGTCTGAACTCACTGGGTCTGTCTGAACTCACCGCATCTGTCTGAACTCCGTGTGTCTGTCTGAACTCACTGCGTCTGTCTGAACTCCCTGCGTCTGTCTGAACTCCCTGCGTCTGTCTGAACTCCCTGCGTCTGTCAGAACTCCCTGCGTCTGTCAGAACTCCCTGCGTCTGTCAGAACTCCCTGCGTCTGTCTGAACTCACTGCGTCCGACCGAACTCCCTTCATCTGTCTGAAATCCCTGCATCTGTCTGAACTCACTGCATCTGTCTGAACTCCCTGCGTCTGTCTGAACTCACTGCGTCTGTCTGAACTCCGTGCATCTGTCTGAACACATTGCGTCTGTCTGAACTCACTGCGTCTGTCTGAACTCACTGCGTCTGTCTGAACTCACTGCGTCTGTCTGAACTCACTGCGTCTGTCTGAACTCACTGCGTCTGTCTGAACTCACTGCGTCTGTCTGAACTCACTGCGTCTGTCTGAACTCACTGCGTCTGTCTGAACTCACTGCGTCTGTCCGAACTCCCTGCGTCTGTCCGAACTCCCTGCGTCTGTCCGAACTCCCTGCGTCTGTCCGAACTCACTGCGTCTGTCCGAACTCACTGCGTCTGTCTGAACTCATTGCGCCTGTCTGAACTCACTGCGTCTTTCTGAAGTCCCTACGTCTGCCTGAATTCACTGCGTCTGTCTGAACTCATTGCGTCTGTCTGAACTCCCTGCGTCTGTCTGAACTCCCAGCGTCTGTCTGAACACCCTGCGTCTGTCTGAATTCCCTGCGTCTGTCTGAATTCACTGCGTCTGTTTGAACTCCCTACGTCTGTCTGAACTCCCTGTGTCTGTCTGAACTACAACCATCTGCCTGAAATTACTGCGTCTGTCTGAACTCACTGCGTCTGTCTGCACTCGATGCGTCTGTCTGAACTCACTGCGTCTGACTGAACTCACTGCGTCGGTCTGAACTCCCTGTGTCTGTCTGAACTCCCTGCGTCTGTCTGAACTCCCTGCGTCTGTCTGAACACCATGCGTCTGTCTGAACTCCCTGCGTCTGTCTGAATTCCCTGCGTCTGTCTGAACTCCCTGCGTCTGTCTGAACTCACTGCGTCTGTCGGAACTCCCTGCGTATGTCTGAACTCCCTGCGTCTGTCTGAACTCCCTGCGTCTGTCTGAACTCACTGCGTCTGTCCGAACTTCCTGCGTCTGTCTGAACTCCCACCATCTGTCTGAACTCACTGCGTCTGTCTGAACTCCCTGCATCTGTTTGAAATCCCTGCATCTGTCTGAACTCACTGCGTCTGTCTGAACTCCCTGTGTCTGTCTGAATTCACTGCGTCTGTCTGAACTCGCTGCGGCTGTCTGAAATCGCTGCGTCTGTCTGAACTCCCTGCGTCTGTCTGAACTCCCTGCGTCTGTCTGAACACCATGCGTCTGTCTGAACTTCCTGCGTCTGTCTGAACTCATTGCGTCTGTCTGAAATCACTGCATCTGTCTGAACTCACTGCATCAGTCTGAACTCCCTGCTTCTGTCTGAACTCCCTGCGTCAGTCTGAACTCCCTGCGTCAGTCTGAACTCCCTGCGTCTGTCTGAACTCACTGCGTCTGTCCGAACTTCCTGCATCTGTCTGAACTCCCACCATCTGTCTGAAATTACTGCATCTGTCTGAACTCCCTGCATCTGTCTGAAATCCCTGCATCTGTCTGAACTCACTGCGTCTGTCTGAACTCCCTGTGTCTGTCTGAATTCACTGCGTCTGTCTGAACTCACTGCGTCTGTCTGAACTCCCTGTGTCTGTCTGAACTCACTGCGTCTGTCTGAACTCCGTGCGTCTGTCTGAACACATCGCGTCTGTCTGAACTCTGTGCGTCTGTCTGAACTCACTGGGTCTGTCTGAACTCACTGGGTCTGTCTGAACTCACTGGGTCTGTCTGAATTCACTGCGTCTGTCTGAACTCGTTGCGGCTGTCTGAAATCGCTGCATCTGTCTGAATTCACTGCGTCTGTCTGAGCTTGCTGCGTCTGTCTGAAATCCCTGCGTCTGTCTGAACTCCCTGCGTCTGTCTGAACTCCCTGCGTCTGTCTGAACTCACTGCGTCCGACCGAACTCCCTTCATCTGTCTGAAATCCCTGCATCTGTCTGAACTCACTGCATCTGTCTGAACTCCCTGCGTCTGTCTGAACTCATTGCGTCTGTCTGAACTCACTGCATCTGTCGGAAGTCCCTGCGTCTGTCTGAACTCACTGCATCTGTCTGAACTCCCTGCGTCTGTCTGAACTCATTGTGTCTGTCTGAATTCACTGTGTCTGTCTGAACTCCCTGCGTCTGTCTGAACTCCCTGCGTCTGTCTGAATTCACTGCGTCTGTCTGAACTCACTGCGTCTGTCTGAACTCACTGCGTCTGTCTGAACTCACTGCGTCTGTCTGAACTCACTGCGTCTGTCTGAACTCACTGCGTCTGTCTGAACTCACTGCGTCTGTCTGAACTCACTGCGTCTGTCTGAACTCACTGCGTCTGTCTGAACTCCGTGCGTCTGTCTGAACACATCGCGTCTGTCTGAACTCACCGGGTCTGTCTGAACTCACTGGGTCTGTCTGAACTCACTGGGTCTGTCTGAACTCACTGGGTCTGTCTGAACTCACTGCGTCTGTCTGAACTCACTGCGTCTGTCTGAACTCATTGTGTCTGTCTGAACTTACTGTGTCTGTCTGAACTCCCTGTGTCTGTCTGAACTCCCTGCGTCTGTCTGAACTCACTGCGTCTGTCCGAACTTCCTGCGTCTGTCTGAACTCCCACCATCTGTCTGAAATTACTGCATCTGTCTGAACTCCCTGCGTCTGTTGGAACTCCCTGCGTTTGTCTGAACTCACTGCGTCTGTCTGAACTCCCTGCATCTGTCTGAAATCCCTGCATCTGTCTGAACTCACTGCGTCTGTCTGAACTCCCTGTGTCTGTCTGAATTCACTGCGTCTGTCTGAACTCACTGCGTCTGTCTGAACTCACTGCGTCTGTCTGAACTCACTGCGTCTGTCTGAACTCACTGCGTCTGTCTGAACTCACTGCGTCTGTCTGAACTCACTGCGTCTGTCTGAACTCCGTGCGTCTGTCTGAACACATCGCGTCTGTCTGAACTCACTGGGTCTGTCTGAACTCACTGGGTCTGTCTGAACTCACTGGGTCTGTCTGAACTCACTGCATCTGTCTGAACTCCGTGTGTCTGTCTTAATTCACTGCGTCTGTCTGAACTCGCTGCGGCTGTCTGAAATCGCTGCGACTGTCTGAATTCACTGCGTCTGTCTGAACTTGCTGCGTCTGTCTGAACTCCCTGCGTCTGTCTGAACTCCCTGCGTCTGTCGGAACTTCCTGCGGCTGTCTGAACTCATTGCGTCTGTCTGAAATCCCTGCGTCTGTCTGAAATCCCTGCGTCTGTCTGAACACCCTGTGTCTGTCTGAACTCCTATCATCTGTCTGAACTCCCTGCGTCTGTCTGAAATCCCTGCGTCTGTCTGAACTCACTGCGTCAGTCTGAACTCCCTGCTTCTGTCTGAACTCCCTGCGTCAGTCTGAACACCCTGCGTCTTCTGAACTCACTGCGTCTGTCCGAACTTCCTGCGTCTGTCTGAACTCCCACCATCTGTCTGAAATTACTGCATCTGTCTGAACTCCCTGCGTCTGTCGGAACTCCCTGCGTTTGTCTGAACTCCCTGCGTTTGTCTGAACACATTGCGTCCGTCTGATCACACTGGGTCTGTCTGAACTCACTGGGTCTGTCTGAACTCACCGCATCTGTCTGAACTCCGTGTGTCTGCCTGAACTCACTGCGTCTGTCTGAACTCGCTGCGTCTGTCTGAACTCCCTGCGTCTGTCTGAACTCACTGCGTCTGTCTGAACTCCATGCGTCTGTCTGAACTCACTGCGTCTGTCTGAAATTACTGCATCCGTCTGAACTCCCTGCGTCTGTCGGAACTCACTGCGTTTGTCTGAACTCACTGCGTCTGTCTGAACTCCCTTCATCTGTCTGAAATCCCTGCATCTGTCTGAACTCACTGCATCTGTCTGAACTCCCTGTGTCTGTCTGAACTCATTGCGTCTGTCTGAACTCACTGCATCTGTCGGAAGTCCCTGCGTCTGTCTGAAGTCATTGCGCCTGTCTGAACTCACTGCGTCTTTCTGAACTCCCTGCATCTGTCTGAACTCACTGCATCTGTCTGAACACTCTGTGTCTGTCTGAACTCCTATCATCTGTCTGAACTCCCTGCGTCTGTCTGAAATTACTGCATCTGTCTGAACTCACTGCATCAGTCTGAACTCCCTGCTTCTGTCTGAACTCCCTGCGTCAGTCTGAACTCCCTGCGTCTGTCTGAACTCACTGCGTCTGTCCGAACTTCCTGCATCTGTCTGAACTCCCACCATCTGTCTGAAATTACTGCATCTGTCTGAACTCCCTGCGTCTGTTGGAACTCCCTGCGTTTGTCTGAACTCACTGCGTCTGTCTGAACTCCCTGCATCTGTCTGAAATCCCTGCATCTGTCTGAACTCACTGCGTCTGTCTGAACTCCCTGTGTCTGTCTGAATTCACTGCGTCTGTCTGAACTCACTGCGTCTGTCTGAACTCCCTGCGTCTGTCTGAACTCACTGCGTCTGTCTGAACTCACTGCGTCTGTCTGAACACATCGCGTCTGTCTGAACTCTGTGCGTCTGTCTGAACTCACTGGGTCTGTCTGAACTCACTGGGTCTGTCTGAACTCACTGGGTCTGTCTGAATTCACTGCGTCTGTCTGAACTCGTTGCGGCTGTCTGAAATCGCTGCATCTGTCTGAATTCACTGCGTCTGTCTGAACTTGCTGCGTCTGTCTGAAATCCCTGCGTCTGTCTGAACTCCCTGCGTCTGTCTGAACTCCCTGCGTCTGTCTGAACTCACTGCGTCCGACCGAACTCAATGCGTCTGTCTGAACTCCCTGCGTCTGTCTGAACTCCCTGCGTCTGTCTGAACTCATTGCGTCTGTCTGAACTTACTGTGTCTGTCTGAACTCCCTGCGTCTGTCTGAACTCACTGCGTCTGTCCGAACTTCCTGCGTCTGTCTGAACTCACTGTGTCTGTCTGAACTCCCTGCATCTGTCTGAACTCACTGCGTCTGTCTGAACTCCCTGTGTCTGTCTGAACTCATTGTGTCTGTCTGAACTCACTGTGTCTGTCTGAACTCCCTGCGTCTGTCTGAACTCATTGTGTCTGTCTGAACTTACTGTGTCTGTCTGAACTCCCTGCGTCTGTCTGAACTCACTGCGTCTGTCCGAACTTCCTGCGTCTGTCTGAACTCATTGCGTCTGTCTGAAATCCCTGCGTCTGTCTGAACACCCTGTGTCTGTCTGAACTCCTATCATCTGTCTGAACTCCCTGCGTCTGTCTGAAATCCCTGCGTCTGTCTGAACTCACTGCGTCAGTCTGAACTCCCTGCTTCTGTCTGAACTCCCTGCGTCAGTCTGAACACCCTGCGTCTTCTGAACTCACTGCGTCTGTCCGAACTTCCTGCGTCTGTCTGAACTCCCACCATCTGTCTGAAATTACTGCATCTGTCTGAACTCCCTGCGTCTGTCGGAACTCCCTGCGTTTGTCTGAACTCCCTGCGTTTGTCTGAACACATTGCGTCCGTCTGAACACACTGGGTCTGTCTGAACTCACTGGGTCTGTCTGAACTCACCGCATCTGTCTGAACTCCGTGTGTCTGCCTGAACTCACTGCGTCTGTCTGAACTCGCTGCGTCTGTCTGAACTCCCTGCGTTTCTCTGAACTCACTGCGTCTGTCTGAACTCCGTGCGTCTGTCTGAACTCACTGCGTCTGTCTGAACTCACTGCGTCTGTCTGAACTCCGTGTGTCTGTCTGAATTCGCTGTGTCTGTCTGAACTCGCTGCGTCTGTCTGAACACCCTGCGTCTGTCTGAACACCCTGCGTCTGTCTGAACTCCCTGCGTATGTCTGAGTTCCATGCGTCTGTCTGAACTCCCTGCGCCTGTCTGAACTCCCTGCGTCTGTCTGAACTCCCTGCGTCTGTCTGAACACACTGTGTCTGTCTGAACTCCTATCATCTGTCTGAACTCCCTGCGTCTGTCTGAACTCACTGCGTCTGTCTGAACTCCTATCATCTGTCTGAACTCCCTGCGTCTGTCTGAACTCACTGCGTCTGTCGGAACTCCCTGCGTCTGTCTGAACTCCCTGCGTCTGTCTGAACTCCCTGCGTCTGTCTGAACTCCCTGCGTCTGTCTGAACTCACTGCGTCTGTCTGAACTCACTGCGTCTGTCCGAACTTCCTGCGTCTGTCTGAACTCACTGCGTCTGTCTGAACTCACTGCGTCTGTCTGAACTCCGTGCGTCTGTCTGAACACATCGCGTCTGTCTGAACTCTGTGCGTCTGTCTGAACTCACTGGGTCTGTCTGAACTCACTGGGTCTGTCTGAACTCACTGGGTCTGTCTGAATTCACTGCGTCTGTCTGAACTCGTTGCGGCTGTCTGAAATCGCTGCATCTGTCTGAATTCACTGCGTCTGTCTGAGCTTGCTGCGTCTGTCTGAAATCCCTGCGTCTGTCTGAACTCCCTGCGTCTGTCTGAACTCCCTGCGTCTGTCTGAACTCACTGCGTCCGACCGAACTCCCTTCATCTGTCTGAAATCCCTGCATCTGTCTGAACTCACTGCATCTGTCTGAACTCCCTGCGTCTGTCTGAACTCATTGCGTCTGTCTGAACTCACTGCATCTGTCGGAAGTCCCTGCGTCTGTCTGAACTCACTGCATCTGTCTGAACTCCCTGCGTCTGTCTGAACTCATTGTGTCTGTCTGAATTCACTGTGTCTGTCTGAACTCCCTGCGTCTGTCTGAACTCCCTGCGTCTGTCTGAATTCACTGCGTCTGTCTGAACTCACTGCGTCTGTCTGAACTCACTGCGTCTGTCTGAACTCACTGCGTCTGTCTGAACTCACTGCGTCTGTCTGAACTCACTGCGTCTGTCTGAACTCACTGCGTCTGTCTGAACTCACTGCGTCTGTCTGAACTCACTGCGTCTGTCTGAACTCCGTGCGTCTGTCTGAACACATCGCGTCTGTCTGAACTCACCGGGTCTGTCTGAACTCACTGGGTCTGTCTGAACTCACTGGGTCTGTCTGAACTCACTGGGTCTGTCTGAACTCACTGCGTCTGTCTGAACTCACTGCGTCTGTCTGAACTCATTGTGTCTGTCTGAACTTACTGTGTCTGTCTGAACTCCCTGTGTCTGTCTGAACTCCCTGCGTCTGTCTGAACTCACTGCGTCTGTCCGAACTTCCTGCGTCTGTCTGAACTCCCACCATCTGTCTGAAATTACTGCATCTGTCTGAACTCCCTGCGTCTGTTGGAACTCCCTGCGTTTGTCTGAACTCACTGCGTCTGTCTGAACTCCCTGCATCTGTCTGAAATCCCTGCATCTGTCTGAACTCACTGCGTCTGTCTGAACTCCCTGTGTCTGTCTGAATTCACTGCGTCTGTCTGAACTCACTGCGTCTGTCTGAACTCACTGCGTCTGTCTGAACTCACTGCGTCTGTCTGAACTCACTGCGTCTGTCTGAACTCACTGCGTCTGTCTGAACTCACTGCGTCTGTCTGAACTCCGTGCGTCTGTCTGAACACATCGCGTCTGTCTGAACTCACTGGGTCTGTCTGAACTCACTGGGTCTGTCTGAACTCACTGGGTCTGTCTGAACTCACTGCATCTGTCTGAACTCCGTGTGTCTGTCTTAATTCACTGCGTCTGTCTGAACTCGCTGCGGCTGTCTGAAATCGCTGCGACTGTCTGAATTCACTGCGTCTGTCTGAACTTGCTGCGTCTGTCTGAACTCCCTGCGTCTGTCTGAACTCCCTGCGTCTGTCGGAACTTCCTGCGGCTGTCTGAACTCATTGCGTCTGTCTGAAATCCCTGCGTCTGTCTGAAATCCCTGCGTCTGTCTGAACACCCTGTGTCTGTCTGAACTCCTATCATCTGTCTGAACTCCCTGCGTCTGTCTGAAATCCCTGCGTCTGTCTGAACTCACTGCGTCAGTCTGAACTCCCTGCTTCTGTCTGAACTCCCTGCGTCAGTCTGAACACCCTGCGTCTTCTGAACTCACTGCGTCTGTCCGAACTTCCTGCGTCTGTCTGAACTCCCACCATCTGTCTGAAATTACTGCATCTGTCTGAACTCCCTGCGTCTGTCGGAACTCCCTGCGTTTGTCTGAACTCCCTGCGTTTGTCTGAACACATTGCGTCCGTCTGATCACACTGGGTCTGTCTGAACTCACTGGGTCTGTCTGAACTCACCGCATCTGTCTGAACTCCGTGTGTCTGCCTGAACTCACTGCGTCTGTCTGAACTCGCTGCGTCTGTCTGAACTCCCTGCGTCTGTCTGAACTCACTGCGTCTGTCTGAACTCCATGCGTCTGTCTGAACTCACTGCGTCTGTCTGAAATTACTGCATCCGTCTGAACTCCCTGCGTCTGTCGGAACTCACTGCGTTTGTCTGAACTCACTGCGTCTGTCTGAACTCCCTTCATCTGTCTGAAATCCCTGCATCTGTCTGAACTCACTGCATCTGTCTGAACTCCCTGTGTCTGTCTGAACTCATTGCGTCTGTCTGAACTCACTGCATCTGTCGGAAGTCCCTGCGTCTGTCTGAAGTCATTGCGCCTGTCTGAACTCACTGCGTCTTTCTGAACTCCCTGCATCTGTCTGAACTCACTGCATCTGTCTGAACACTCTGTGTCTGTCTGAACTCCTATCATCTGTCTGAACTCCCTGCGTCTGTCTGAAATTACTGCATCTGTCTGAACTCACTGCATCAGTCTGAACTCCCTGCTTCTGTCTGAACTCCCTGCGTCAGTCTGAACTCCCTGCGTCTGTCTGAACTCACTGCGTCTGTCCGAACTTCCTGCATCTGTCTGAACTCCCACCATCTGTCTGAAATTACTGCATCTGTCTGAACTCCCTGCGTCTGTTGGAACTCCCTGCGTTTGTCTGAACTCACTGCGTCTGTCTGAACTCCCTGCATCTGTCTGAAATCCCTGCATCTGTCTGAACTCACTGCGTCTGTCTGAACTCCCTGTGTCTGTCTGAATTCACTGCGTCTGTCTGAACTCACTGCGTCTGTCTGAACTCCCTGCGTCTGTCTGAACTCACTGCGTCTGTCTGAACTCACTGCGTCTGTCTGAACACATCGCGTCTGTCTGAACTCTGTGCGTCTGTCTGAACTCACTGGGTCTGTCTGAACTCACTGGGTCTGTCTGAACTCACTGGGTCTGTCTGAATTCACTGCGTCTGTCTGAACTCGTTGCGGCTGTCTGAAATCGCTGCATCTGTCTGAATTCACTGCGTCTGTCTGAACTTGCTGCGTCTGTCTGAAATCCCTGCGTCTGTCTGAACTCCCTGCGTCTGTCTGAACTCCCTGCGTCTGTCTGAACTCACTGCGTCCGACCGAACTCAATGCGTCTGTCTGAACTCCCTGCGTCTGTCTGAACTCCCTGCGTCTGTCTGAACTCATTGCGTCTGTCTGAACTTACTGTGTCTGTCTGAACTCCCTGCGTCTGTCTGAACTCACTGCGTCTGTCCGAACTTCCTGCGTCTGTCTGAACTCACTGTGTCTGTCTGAACTCCCTGCATCTGTCTGAACTCACTGCGTCTGTCTGAACTCCCTGTGTCTGTCTGAACTCATTGTGTCTGTCTGAACTCACTGTGTCTGTCTGAACTCCCTGCGTCTGTCTGAACTCATTGTGTCTGTCTGAACTTACTGTGTCTGTCTGAACTCCCTGCGTCTGTCTGAACTCACTGCGTCTGTCCGAACTTCCTGCGTCTGTCTGAACTCATTGCGTCTGTCTGAAATCCCTGCGTCTGTCTGAACACCCTGTGTCTGTCTGAACTCCTATCATCTGTCTGAACTCCCTGCGTCTGTCTGAAATCCCTGCGTCTGTCTGAACTCACTGCGTCAGTCTGAACTCCCTGCTTCTGTCTGAACTCCCTGCGTCAGTCTGAACACCCTGCGTCTTCTGAACTCACTGCGTCTGTCCGAACTTCCTGCGTCTGTCTGAACTCCCACCATCTGTCTGAAATTACTGCATCTGTCTGAACTCCCTGCGTCTGTCGGAACTCCCTGCGTTTGTCTGAACTCCCTGCGTTTGTCTGAACACATTGCGTCCGTCTGAACACACTGGGTCTGTCTGAACTCACTGGGTCTGTCTGAACTCACCGCATCTGTCTGAACTCCGTGTGTCTGCCTGAACTCACTGCGTCTGTCTGAACTCGCTGCGTCTGTCTGAACTCCCTGCGTTTCTCTGAACTCACTGCGTCTGTCTGAACTCCGTGCGTCTGTCTGAACTCACTGCGTCTGTCTGAACTCACTGCGTCTGTCTGAACTCCGTGTGTCTGTCTGAATTCGCTGTGTCTGTCTGAACTCGCTGCGTCTGTCTGAACACCCTGCGTCTGTCTGAACACCCTGCGTCTGTCTGAACTCCCTGCGTATGTCTGAGTTCCATGCGTCTGTCTGAACTCCCTGCGCCTGTCTGAACTCCCTGCGTCTGTCTGAACTCCCTGCGTCTGTCTGAACACACTGTGTCTGTCTGAACTCCTATCATCTGTCTGAACTCCCTGCGTCTGTCTGAACTCACTGCGTCTGTCTGAACTCCTATCATCTGTCTGAACTCCCTGCGTCTGTCTGAACTCACTGCGTCTGTCGGAACTCCCTGCGTCTGTCTGAACTCCCTGCGTCTGTCTGAACTCCCTGCGTCTGTCTGAACTCCCTGCGTCTGTCTGAACTCACTGCGTCTGTCTGAACTCACTGCGTCTGTCCGAACTTCCTGCGTCTGTCTGAACTCACTGCGTCTGTCTGAACTCCCTGCGTCTGTCTGAACTCCCTGCGTCTGTCTGAACTCCCTGCGTCTGTCTGAAATTACTGCATCCGTCTGAACTCCCTGCGTCTGTCGGAACTCACTGCGTTTGTCTGAACTCACTGCGTCTGTCTGAACTCCCTTCATCTGTCTGAAATCCCTGCATCTGTCTGAACTCACTGCGTCTGTCTGAACTCCCTGCGTCTGTCTGAACTCACTGCATCTGTCTGAACTCACTGCATCTGTCTGAACTCCGTGCATCTGTCTGAACACATTGCGTCTGTCTGAACTCCGTGCGTCTGTCCGAACTCACTGCGTCTGTCTGAACTCCATGCGTCTGTCTGAACTCCATGCGTCTGTCTGAACTCCCTGCGTCTGTCTGAAATTACTGCATCCGTCTGAACTCCCTGCGTCTGTCGGAACTCACTGCGTTTGTCTGAACTCACTGCGTCTGTCTGAACTCCCTTCATCTGTGTGAAATCCCTGCATCTGTTTGAACTCACTGCGTCTGTCTGAACTCCCTGCGTCTGTCTGAACTCACTGCGTCTGTCTAAACTCCGTGCATCTGTCTGAACACAATGCGTCTGTCTGAACTCTGTGCGTCTGTCTGAACTCACTGGGTCTGTCTGATCTCACTGCGTCTGTCTGTACTCCGTGTGTCTGTCTGAACTGACTGCGTCTGTCTGAAATCGCTGCGTCTGTCTGAATTCACTGCATCTGTCTGAACTAGCTGCGTCTGTCTGAACTCCCTGCGTCTGTCTGAACTCATTGCATCTGTCGGAACTCTCTGCGTCTGACAGAACTCCCTGCGTCAGCCTGAACTCATTGCGTCTGTCTGAACTCGATGCGTATGTCTGAACTCCCTGCGTATGTCTGAATTCCATGCGTCTGTCTGAACTCATTGCGTCTGTCTGAAATCCCTGCATCTGTCTGAACTCACTGCACCTGTCGGAAGTCCCTGCGTCTGTCTGAACTCATTGTGTCTGTCTGAACTCACTGTATCTGTCTGAACTCCCTGCGTCTGTCTGAACTCACTGCTTCTACCTGAACTCACTGCGTCTGTCTGAACTCATTGCGTCTGTCTGAACTCCCTGCATCTGTCTGAACTCCCTGCGTCTGTCTGAACTCCCTGCGTCTGTCTGAACTCCCTGCGTCTGTCTGAACTCACTGTGTCTGTCTGAACTCACTGCGTCTGTCTGAACTCCCTGCGTCTGTCTGAACTCATTGTGTCTGTCTGAACTCACTGTGTCTGTTTGAACTCCCTACGTCTGTCTGAACTCACTGCGTCTGTCTGAACTCACTGCGTCTGTCTGAACTCCGTGCGTCTGTCTGAACACATCGCGTCAGTCTGAACTCCGTGCATCTGTCTGAACTCACTGGGTCTGTCTGAACTCACTGGGTCTGTCTGAACTCCGTGTGTCTGTCTGCACTCGCTGCGTCTGTCTGAACTCACTACGTCGGTCTGAACTCCCTGCGTCTGTCTGAACTCCCTGCGTCTGTCTGAACTCCCTGCGTCTGTCTGAACTCCCTGCGTCTGTCTGAACATACTGTGTCTGTCTGAACTCCGATCATCTGTCTGAACTCCCTGCGTCAGTCTGAAATCCCTGCGTCTGTCTGAACTCCTGCGTCTGTCTGAACTCACTGCGTCTGTCTGAACTCACTGCCTCTGTCCGAACTTCCTGCGTCTGTCTGAACTCCCACCATCTGTCTGAAATTACTGCATCTGTCTGAACTCCCTGCGTCTGTTGGAACTCCCTGCGTTTCTCTGAACTCACTGCGTCTGTCTGAACTCCGTGCGTCTGTCTGAACTCACTGCGTCTGTCTGAACTCACTGCGTCTGTCTGAACTCGCTGCGTCTGTTGAAATCGCTGCGTCTGTCTGAATTCACTGCGTCTGTCTGAACTTACTGCGTCTGTCTGAACTCCCTGCGTCTGTCTGAACACCCTGCGTCTGTCTGAACTCCCTGCGTATGTCTGAATTCCATGCGTCTGTCTGAACTCCCTGCGCCTGTCTGAACTCCCTGCGTCTGTCTGAACACCCTGCGTCTGTCTGAACTTCCTGCGGCTGTCTGAACTCATTGCGTCTGTCTGAAATCCCTGCGTCTGTCGGAAGTCCCTGCGTCTGTCTGAAGTCATTGCGCCTGTCTGATCTCACTGCGTCTTTCTGAACTCCCTGCGTCTGTCTGAACTCACTGCTTCTGCCTGAACTCACTGCGTCTGTCTGAACTCATTGCGTCTGTCTGAACTCCCTGCGTCTGTCTGAACTCCCTGCGTCTGTCTGAATTCACTGCGTCTGTTTGAACTCCCTACGTCTGTCTGAACTCCCTGTGTCTGTCTGAACTACAACCATCTGTCTGAAATTACTGCGTCTGTCTGAACGCACTGCGTCTGTCTGCACTCGATGCGTCTGTCTGAACTCACTGCGTCTGACTGAACTCACTGCGTCGGTCTGAACTCCCTGCGTCTGTCTGAACTCCCTGCGTCTGTCTGAACTCCCTGCGTCTGTCTGAACACCATGCGTCTGTCTGAACTTCCGGCGGCTGTCTGAACTCATTGCGTCTGTCTGAAATCCCTGCGTCTGTCTGAACTCCCTGCGTCTGTCTGAACACACTGTGTCTGTCTGAAGTCCTATCATCTGTCTGAACTCCCTGCGTCTGTCTGAACTCCCTGCGTATGTCTGAACTCCCTGCGTCTGTCTGAACTCCCTGCGTCTGTCTGAACTCCCTGCGTCTGTCTGAACTCCCTGCGTCTGTCTGAACTCCCTGCGTCTGTCTGAACTCACTGCGTCTGTCTGAACTCACTGCGTCTGTCCGAACTTCCTGCGTCTGTCTGAACTCCCACCATCTGTCTGAAATTACTGCGTCTGTCTGAACTCCCTGCGTCTGTCGGAACTCCCTGCGTTTGTCTGAACTCACTACGTCTGTCTGAAATCCCTGCATCTGTCTGAAATCCCTGCATCTGTCTGAACTCACTGCGTCTGTCTGAACTCACTGGGTCTGTCTGAACTCACTGGGTCTGTCTGAACTCACTGCGTCTGTCTGAACTCACTGCGTCTGTCTGAACTCCGTGTGTCTGTCTGAATTCGCTGCGTCTGTCTGAACTCGCTGCGTCTGTCTGAAATCGCTGCGTCTGTCTGAACTCATTGCGTCTGTCTGAACTCCCTGCATCTGTCTGAACTCCCAGCGTCTGTCTGAACACCTTGCATCTGTCTGAACTCCCTGCGTCTGTCTGAATTCACTGCGTCTGACTGAACTCACTGCGCCGGTCTGAACTCCCTGCGCCTGTCTGAACTCCCTGCGTCTGTCTGAACTCCCTGCGTCTGTCTGAACTCACTGTGTCTGTCTGAACTCCCTGCGTCTGTCTGAACTCATTGTGTCTGTCTGAACTCACTGTGTCTGTTTGAACTCCCTACGTCTGTCTGAACTCACTGTGTCTGTCTGAACTCACTGTGTCTGTCTGAACTCACTGTGTCTGTCTGAACTCACTGCGTCTGTCTGAACTCCCTGCGACTGTCGGAACTCATTGTGTCTGTCTGAACTCACTGTGTCTGTTTGAACTCCCTACGTCTGTCTGAACTCACTGTGTCTGTCTGAACTCACTGTGTCTGTCTGAACTCACTGCGTCTGTCTGAACTCCCTGCGTCTGTCTGAACTCATTGTGTCTGTCTGAACTCCCTGTGTCTGTCTGCACTCGCTGCGTCTGTCTGAACTCACTGCGTCTGACTGAACTCACTGCGTCGGTCTGAACTCCCTGCGTCTGTCTGAACTCCCTGCGTCTGTCTGAACTCACTGCGTCTGTCTGAACTCACTGCGTCTGTCTGAACTCACTGCGTCTGTCTGAACTCACTGCGTCTGTCTGAACTCCCTGCGTCTGTCTGAACTCCCTGCGTCTGTCTGAACTCAGTGTGTCTGTCTGAACTCACTGTGTCTGTCTGAACTCCCTGCGTCTGTCTGAACTCACTGCGTCTGCCTGAACTCACTGCGTCTGTCTGAACTCATTGCGTCTGTCTGAACTCCCTGCGTCTGTCTGAACTCCCAGCGTCTGTCTGAACACCCTGCGTCTGTCTGAACTCCCTGCGTCTGTCTGAACTCCCTGCGTCTGTCGGAACTCCCTGCGTCTGTCGGAACTCCCTGCGTCTGTCGGAACTCTCTGCGTCTGTCGGAACTCTCTGCGTCTGTCGGAACTCTCTGCGTCTGTCAGAACTCCCTGCATCAGTCTGAACTTATTGCGTCTGTCTGAACTCCGTGCGTCTGTCTGAACTCACTGGGTCTGTCTGAACTCACTGGGTCTGTCTGAACTCACTGCGTCTGTCTGAACTCACTGCGTCTGTCTGTACTCCGTGTGTCTGTCTGAACTCACTGTGTCTGTCTGAACTCACTGTGTCTGTCTGAACTCACTGTGTCTGTCTGAACTCACTGAGTCTGTCTGAACTCCCTGCGTCTGTCTGAACTCCCTGCGTCTGCCTGAACTCACTGCGTCTGTCTGAACTCATTGCGTCTGTCTGAACTCCCTGCGTCTGTCTGAACTCCCAGCGTCTGTCTGAACACCCTGCATCTGTCTGAACTCCCTGCGTCTGTCTGAATTCACTGCGTCTGACTGAACTCACTGCGCCGGTCTGAACTCCCTGCGCCTGTCTGAACTCCCTGCGTCTGTCTGAACTCCCTGCGTCTGTCTGAACTCACTGTGTCTGTCTGAACTCACTGCGTCTGTCTGAACTCCCTGCGTCTGTCTGAACTCCCTGCGTCTGTCTGAACATACTGTGTCTGTCTGAACTCCGATCATCTGTCTGAACTCCCTGCGTCAGTCTGAAATCCCTGCATCTGTCTGAACTCCTGCGACTGTCTGAACTCACTGCGTCTGTCTGAACTCACTGCCTCTGTCCGAACTTCCTGCATCTGTCTGAACTCCCACCATCTGTCTGAAATTACTGCATCTGTCTGAACTCCCTGCGTCTGTTGGAACTCCCTGCGTTTCTCTGAACTCACTGCGTCTGTCTGAACTCCGTGCGTCTGTCTGAAATCGCTGCGTCTGTCTGAACTCACTGCGTCTGTCTGAACTCCCTGCGTCTGTCTGAACTCCCTGCGTCTGTCTGAACATACTGTGTCTGTCTGAACTCCGATCATCTGTCTGAACTCCCTGCGTCAGTCTGAAATCCCTGCATCTGTCTGAACTCCTGCGACTGTCTGAACTCACTGCGTCTGTCTGAACTCACTGCCTCTGTCCGAACTTCCTGCATCTGTCTGAACTCCCACCATCTGTCTGAAATTACTGCATCTGTCTGAACTCCCTGCGTCTGTTGGAACTCCCTGCGTTTCTCTGAACTCACTGCGTCTGTCTGAACTCCGTGCGTCTGTCTGAACTCACTGCGTCTGTCTGAACTCACTGCGTCTGTCTGAACTCCCTGCGTCTGTCTGAATTCGCTGTGTCTGTCTGAACTCGCTGCGTCTGTCTGAAATCGCTGCGTCTGTCTGAATTCGCTGTGTCTGTCTGAACTCGCTGCGTCTGTCTGAAATCGCTGCGTCTGTCTGAAATCGCTGCGTCTGTCTGAATTCCCTGCGTCTGTCAGAACTCCCTGCGTCTGTCTGAACTCCCTGCGTATGTCTGAATTCCATGCGTCTGTCTGAACTCCCTGCGCCTGTCTGAATGCCCTGCGTCTGTCTGAACACCCTGCGTCTGTCTGAACTTCCTGCGGCTGTCTGAACTCATTGCGTCTGTCTGAAATCCCTGCGTCTGTCTGAACTCCCTGCGTCTGTCTGAACTCACTGCGTCTGTCTGAACTCACTGCCTCTGTCCGAACTTCCTGCGTCTGTCTGAACTCCCACCATCTGTCTGAAATTACTGCATCTGTCTGAACTCCCTGCGTCTGTTGGAACTCCCTGCGTTTCTCTGAACTCACTGCGTCTGTCTGAACTCCGTGCGTCTGTCTGAACTCACTGCGTCTGTCTGAACTCACTGCGTCTGTCTGAACTCCGTGTGTCTGTCTGAATTCGCTGTGTCTGTCTGAACTCGCTGCGTCTGTTGAAATCGCTGCGTCTGTCTGAATTCACTGCGTCTGTCTGAACTTACTGCGTCTGTCTGAACTCCCTGCGTCTGTCTGAACACCCTGCGTCTGTCTGAACTCCCTGCGTATGTCTGAATTCCATGCGTCTGTCTGAACTCCCTGCGCCTGTCTGAACTCCCTGCGTCTGTCTGAACACCCTGCGTCTGTCTGAACTTCCTGCGGCTGTCTGAACTCATTGCGTCTGTCTGAAATCCCTGCGTCTGTCGGAAGTCCCTGCGTCTGTCTGAAGTCATTGCGCCTGTCTGATCTCACTGCGTCTTTCTGAACTCCCTGCGTCTGTCTGAACTCACTGCTTCTGCCTGAACTCACTGCGTCTGTCTGAACTCATTGCGTCTGTCTGAACTCCCTGCGTCTGTCTGAACTCCCTGCGTCTGTCTGAATTCACTGCGTCTGTTTGAACTCCCTACGTCTGTCTGAACTCCCTGTGTCTGTCTGAACTACAACCATCTGTCTGAAATTACTGCGTCTGTCTGAACGCACTGCGTCTGTCTGCACTCGATGCGTCTGTCTGAACTCACTGCGTCTGACTGAACTCACTGCGTCGGTCTGAACTCCCTGCGTCTGTCTGAACTCCCTGCGTCTGTCTGAACTCCCTGCGTCTGTCTGAACACCATGCGTCTGTCTGAACTTCCGGCGGCTGTCTGAACTCATTGCGTCTGTCTGAAATCCCTGCGTCTGTCTGAACTCCCTGCGTCTGTCTGAACACACTGTGTCTGTCTGAAGTCCTATCATCTGTCTGAACTCCCTGCGTCTGTCTGAACTCCCTGCGTATGTCTGAACTCCCTGCGTCTGTCTGAACTCCCTGCGTCTGTCTGAACTCCCTGCGTCTGTCTGAACTCCCTGCGTCTGTCTGAACTCCCTGCGTCTGTCTGAACTCACTGCGTCTGTCTGAACTCACTGCGTCTGTCCGAACTCACTGCGTCTGTCTGAACTCCCACCATCTGTCTGAAATTACTGCGTCTGTCTGAACTCCCTGCGTCTGTCGGAACTCCCTGCGTTTGTCTGAACTCACTACGTCTGTCTGAAATCCCTGCATCTGTCTGAAATCCCTGCGTCTGTCTGAACTCACTGCGTCTGTCTCAACTCCCTGTGTCTGTCTGAACTCACTGCGTCTGTCTGAACTCCGTGCGTCTGTCTGAACACATCGCGTCTGTCTGAACTCCGTGCATCTGTCTGAACTCACTGGGTCTGTCTGAACTCACTGGGTCTGTCTGAACTCACTGCGTCTGTCTGAACTCACTGCGTCTGTCTGAACTCCGTGTGTCTGTCTGAATTCGCTGCGTCTGTCTGAAATCGCTGCGTCTGTCTGAATTCGCTGTGTCTGTCTGAACTTGCTGCGTCTGTCTGAACTCCCTACGTCTGTCTGAACTCCCTGCGTCTGTCTGAACTACCTGCGTCTGTCTGAACTCACTGCGTCCAACCGAACTCACTGCATCTGTCTGAAATCCCTGCGTCTGTCTGAAATTACTGCATCCGTCTGAACTCCCTGCGTCTGTCGGAACTCACTGCGTTTGTCTGAACTCACTGCGTCTGTCTGAACTCCCTTCATCTGTCTGAAATCCCTGCATCTGTCTGAACTCACTGGGTCTGTCTGAACTCCGTGCGTCTGTCTGAACTCACTGGGTCTGTCTGAACTCACTGGGTCTGTCTGAACTCACTGCGTCTATCTGAACTCCGTGTGTCTGTCTAAACTCACTGCGTCTCTCTGAACTCACTGTGTCTGTCTGAACTCACTGTGTCTGTTTGAACTCACTGCGTCTGTCTGAACTCCCTGCGTCTGTCTGAACTCCCTGCGTCTGTCTGAACTCAGTGCGTCTGTCTGAACTCACTGTGTCTGTCTGAACTCCCTGCGTCTGTCTGAACTCACTGCGTCTGCCTGAACTCACTGCGTCTGTCTGAACACCTTGCATCTGTCTGAACTCCCTGCGTCTGTCTGAATTCACTGCGTCTGACTGAACTCACTGCGCCGGTCTGAACTCCCTGCGCCTGTCTGAACTCCCTGCGTCTGTCTGAACTCCCTGCGTCTGTCTGAACTCACTGTGTCTGTCTGAACTCCCTGCGTCTGTCTGAACTCATTGTGTCTGTCTGAACTCACTGTGTCTGTTTGAACTCCCTACGTCTGTCTGAACTCACTGTGTCTGTCTGAACTCACTGTGTCTGTCTGAACTCACTGTGTCTGTCTGAACTCACTGCGTCTGTCTGAACTCACTGCGTCTGTCTGAACTCCCTGCGACTGTCGGAACTCATTGTGTCTGTCTGAACTCACTGTGTCTGTTTGAACTCCCTACGTCTGTCTGAACTCACTGTGTCTGTCTGAACTCACTGTGTCTGTCTGAACTCACTGCGTCTGTCTGAACTCACTGCGTCTGTCTGAACTCCCTGCGTCTGTCTGAACTCATTGTGTCTGTCTGAACTCCCTGTGTCTGTCTGCACTCGCTGCGTCTGTCTGAACTCACTGCGTCTGACTGAACTCACTGCGTCGGTCTGAACTCCCTGCGTCTGTCTGAACTCCCTGCGTCTGTCTGAACTCACTGCGTCTGTCTGAACTCACTGCGTCTGTCTGAACTCACTGCGTCTGTCTGAACTCCCTGCGTCTGTCTGAACTCCCTGCGTCTGTCTGAACTCAGTGTGTCTGTCTGAACTCACTGTGTCTGTCTGAACTCCCTGCGTCTGTCTGAACTCACTGCGTCTGCCTGAACTCACTGCGTCTGTCTGAACTCATTGCGTCTGTCTGAACTCCCTGCGTCTGTCTGAACTCCCAGCGTCTGTCTGAACACCCTGCGTCTGTCTGAACTCCCTGCGTCTGTCGGAACTCCCTGCGTCTGTCGGAACTCCCTGCGTCTGTCGGAACTCCCTGCGTCTGTCGGAACTCACTGCGTCTGTCGGAACTCACTGCGTCTGTCTGAACTCATTGCGTCTGTCTGAACTCCCTGCGTCAGTCTGAAATCCCTGCGTCAGTCTGAAATCCCTGCATCTGTCTGAACTCCTGCGACTGTCTGAACTCACTGCGTCTGTCTGAACTCACTGCCTCTGTCCGAACTTCCTGCATCTGTCTGAACTCCCACCATCTGTCTGAAATTACTGCATCTGTCTGAACTCCCTGCGTCTGTTGGAACTCCCTGCGTTTCTCTGAACTCACTGCGTCTGTCTGAACTCCGTGCGTCTGTCTGAAGTCATTGCGCCTGTCTGACCTCACTGCGTCTTTCTGAACTCCCTGCGTCTGTCTGAACTCACTGCTTCTGCCTGAACTCACTGCTTCTGCCTGAACTCACTGCGTCTGTCTGAACTCATTGCGTCTGTCTGAACTCCCTGCGTCTGTCTGAACTCCCTGCGTCTGTCTGAATTCACTGCGTCTGTCTGAACTCCCTGCGTCTGTCTGAACTCCCTGCGTCTGTCTGAACTCCCTGCGTCTGTCTGAACTCCCTGCGTCTGTCTGAACTCCGTGCGTCTGTCTGAACACATCGCGTCTGTCTGAACTCCGTGCATCTGTCTGAACTCACTGGGTCTGTCTGAACTCACTGGGTCTGTCTGAACTCACTGCGTCTGTCTGAACTCACTGCGTCTGTCTGAACTCACTGCGTCTGTCTGAACTCACTGCGTCTGTCTGAACTCCGTGTGTCTGTCTGAATTCGCTGCGTCTGTCTGAACTCGCTGCGTCTGTCTGAAATCGCTGCGTCTGTCTGAATTCGCTGTGTCTGTCTGAACTTGCTGCGTCTGCCTGAACTCCCTACGTCTGTCTGAACTCCCTGCGTCTGTCTGAACTACCTGCGTCTGTCTGAACTCACTGCGTCCGACCGAACTCACTGCGTCTGTCTGAACTCCCTGCATCTGTCTGAAATTACTGCATCCGTCTGAACTCCCTGCGTCTGTCGGAACTCACTGCGTCTGTCTGAACTCACTGCGTCTGTCTGAACTCACTGCGTCTGTCTGAAATCCCTGCATCTGTCTGAACTCACTGCGTCTGTCTGAACTCCCTGCGTCTGTCTGAACTCCCTGCGTCTGTCTGAACTCACTGGGTCTGTCTGAACTCACTGGGTCTGTCTGAACTCACTGGGTCTGTCTGAACTCACTGGGTCTGTCTGAACTCACTGGGTCTGTCTGAACTCACTGGGTCTGTCTGAACTCACTGGGTCTGTCTGAACTCACTGCGTCTGTCTGAACACATCGCGTCAGTCTGAACACATCGCGTCAGTCTGAACTCCGTGCGTCTGTCTGAACTCACTGGGTCTGTCTGAACTCACTGGGTCTGTCTGAACTCACTGCGTCTGTCTGAACTCCGTGTGTCTGTCTGAACTCACTGCGTCTGTCTGAACTCACTGCGTCTGTCTGAACTCCGTGTGTCTGTCTGAATTCACTGCGTCTGTCTGAACTCGCTGCGTCTGTCTGAAATCGCTGCGTCTGTCTGAACACATCGCGTCTGTCTGAACTCCGTGCGTCTGTCTGAACTCACTGGGTCTTTCTGAACTCACTGGGTCTGTCTGAACTCACTGCGTCTGTCTGAACTCACTGCGTCTGTCTGAATTCACTGTGTCTGTCTGAACTCGCTGCGTCTGTCTGAAATCGCTGCGTCTGTCTGAAATCGCTGTGTCTGTCTGAATTCACTGCGTCTGTCTGAACTGGCTGCGTCTGTCTGAACTCCCTGTGTCTGTCTGAACTGGCTGCGTCTGTCGGAACTCCCTGCGTCTGTCGGAACTCCCTGCGTCTGTCGGAACTCCCTGCGTCTGTCGGAACTCTCTGCGTCTGTCGGAACTCTCTGCGTCTGTCAGAACTCCCTGCATCAGTCTGAACTCATTGCGTCAGTCTGAAATCCATGCGTATGTCTGAACTCCATGCGTATGTCTGAACTCGCTGCGTCTGTCTGAAATCGCTGCGTCTGTCTGAAATCGCTGTGTCTGTCTGAATTCACTGCGTCTGTCTGAACTGGCTGCGTCTGTCTGAACTCCCTGCGTCTGTCTGAACTGGCTGCGTCTGTCTGAACTCCCTGCGTCTGTCGGAACTCCCTGCGTCTGTCGGAACTCCCTGCGTCTGTCTGAACTCACTGGGTCTTTCTGAACTCACTGCGTCTGTCTGAAATCACTGCGTCTGTCTGAACTCCGTGTGTCTGTCTGAATTCACTGTGTCTGTCTGAACTCGCTGCGTCTGTCTGAAATCGCTGCGTCTGTCTGAAATCGCTGTGTCTGTCTGAACTCCCTGCGTCTGTCGGAACTCCCTGCGTCTGTCTGAACTCCCTGAGTCTGTCTAAACTCATTGCGTCTGTCGGAATTCCCTGCGTCTGCCTGAACTCATTGCGTCTGTCTGAACTCCCTGCGTATGTCTGAACTCCCTGCGTATGTCTGAATTCCATGCGTCTGTCTGAACTCGATGCGTATGTCTGAACTCCCTGCGTCTGTCTGAACTTCCTGCGGCTGTCTGAACTCATTGCGTCTGTCTGAAATCCCTGCGTCTGTCTGAACTCCCTGCGTCTGTCGGAACTCCCTGCGTTTGTCTGAACTCACTGTGTCTGTCTGAAATCCCTGCATCTGTCTGAAATTACTGCATCCGTCTGAACTCCCTGCGTCTGTCGGAGCTCCGTGCGTTTGTCGGAACTCACTGTGTCTGTCTGAACTTACTGCGGCTGTCTGAACTCATTGCGTCTGTCTGAACTCCCTGCGTCTGTCTGAAATTACTGCATCCGTCTGAACTCCCTTCGTCTGTCGGAACTCACTGCGTCTGTCTGAACTCACTGCGTCTATCTGAACTCCCTTCATCTGTCTGAAATCCCTGCATCTGTCTGAACTCACTGCATTTGTCTGAACTCCCTGCATCTGTCTGAACTCACTGCGTCTGTCTGAACTCCGTGCGTCTGTCTGAACACATCGCGTCAGTCTGAACTCCGTGCGTCTGTCTGAACTCACTGGGTCTGTCTGAACTCAGTGGGTCTGTCTGAACTCACTGCGTCTGTCTGAACTCACTGCGTCTGTCTGAACTCACTGCGTCTGTCTGAACTCCCTGCGTCTGTCTGAACTCCCTGTGTCTGTCTGAACTACAACCATCTGTCTGAAATTACTGCGTCTGTCTGAACTCACTGCGTCTGTCTGCACTCGATGCGTATGTCTGAACTCCCTGCGTATGTCTGAATTCCATGCGTCTGTCTGAACTCCCTGCTCCTGTCTGAACTCCCTGCGTCTGTCTGAACTCACTGGGTCTGTCTGAACTCACTGCGTCTGTCTGAACTCCCTGCGTCTGTCTGAACTCACTGCGTCTGTCGGAACTCCCTGCGTCTGTCTGAACTCACTGCGTCTGTCTGAACTTCCTGCGTCTGTCTGAACTCCCACCATCTGTCTGAAATTACTGCATCTGTCTGAACTCGCTGCGTCTGTCGGAACTCCCTGCGTTTGTCTGAACTCACTGCGTCTGTCTGAACTCCCTGCGTCTGTCGGAACTCACTGCGTTTGTCTGAAATCACTGCGTCTATCTGAACTCCCTTCATCTGTCTGAAATCCCTGCATCTGTCTGAACTCACTGCATCTGTCTGAACTCCCTGCGTCTGTCTGAACTCACTGCGTCTGTCTGAACTCACTGCGTCTGTCTGAACTCACTGCGTCTGTCTGAACTCACTGGGTCTGTCTGAAGTCACTGGGTCATTCTGAACTCACTGCGTCTGTCTGAACTCCGTGCGTCTGTCTGAACTCACAGGGTCTGTCTGAACTCACTGGGTCTGTCTGAACTCACTGCATCTGTCTGAACTCACTGCGTCTGTCTGAACATATTGTGTCTGTCTGAACTCCTATCATCTGTCTGAACTCCCTGCGTCTGTCTGAAATCCCTGCATCTGTCTGAACTCACTGCGTCTGTCTGAACTCCCTGCGTCTGTCTGAACTCATTGTGTCTGTCTGAACTCATTGTGTCTGTCTGAACTCACTGTGTCTGTCTGAACTCACTGTGTCTGTCTGAACTCACTGTGTCTGTCTGAACTCACTGTGTCTGTCTGAACTCCGTGCGTCTGTCTGAACTCACTGGGTCTGTCTGAACTCACTGGGTCTGTCTGAACTCACTGGGTCTGTCTGAACTCACTGCGTCTGTCTGAACTCCGTGCGTCTGTCTGAACACATCGCGTCAGTCTGAACTCCGTGCGTCTGTCTGAGCTCACTGGGTCTGTCTGAACTCACTGGGTCTGTCTGAACTCACTGGGTCTGTCTGAACTCCGTGTGTCTGTCTGAACTCACTGGGTCTGTCTGAACTCACTGCGTCTGTCTGAACTCCGTGTGTCTGTCTGAATTCACTGTGTCTGTCTGAACTCCCTGCGTCTGTCGGAACTCCCTGCGTCTGTCGGAACTCTCTGCGTCTGTCAGAACTCCCTGCATCAGTCTGAACTCATTGCGTCTGTCTGAAATCCATGCGTATGTCTGAACTCCATGCGTATGTCTGAACTCGCTGCGTCTGTCTGAAATCGCTGCGTCTGTCTGAAATCGCTGTGTCTGTCTGAATTCACTGCGTCTGTCTGAACTGGCTGCGTCTGTCTGAACTCCCTGCATCTGTCTGAACTGGCTGCGTCTGTCTGAACTCCCTGCGTCTGTCTGCACTCGATGCGTATGTCTGAACTCCCTGCGTATGTCTGAATTCCATGCGTCTGTCTGAACTCCCTGCGCCTGTCTGAACTCCCTGCGTCTGTTTGAACTTCCTGCGGCTGTCTGAACTCATTGCGTCTGTCTGAAATCCCTGCGTCTGTCTGAACTCCCTGCGTCTGTCGGAACTCCCTGCGTTTGTCGGAACTCACTGTGTCTGTCTGAAATCCCTGCATCCGTCTGAACTCCCTGCATCTGTCTGAACACCCTGCGTCGGTCTGAACTTCCTGCGGCTGTCTGAACTCATTGCGTCTGTCTGAACTCCCTGCGTCTGTCTGAAATTACTGCATCCGTCTGAACTCCCTGCATCTGTCGGAACTCCCTGCATCTGTCGGAACTCACTGCGTCTGTCTGAACTCACTGCGTCTATCTGAACTCCCTTCATCTGTCTGAAATCCCTGCATCTGTCTGAACTCACTGCATTTGTCTGAACTCCCTGCATCTGTCTGAACTCACTGCGTCTGTCTGAACTCCGTGCGTCTGTCTGAACACATCGCGTCAGTCTGAACTCCGTGCGTCTGTCTGAACTCACTGGGTCTGTCTGAACTCAGTGGGTCTGTCTGAACTCACTGCGTCTGTCTGAACTCACTGCGTCTGTCTGAACTCACTGCGTCTGTCTGAACTCCGTGCATCTGTCTGAACTCCCTGCGTCTGTCTGAACTCCCTGTGTCTGTCTGAACCAGAACCATCTGTCTGAAATTACTGCGTCTGTCTGAACTCACTGCGTCTGTCTGCACTCGATGCGTCTGTCTGAACTCACTGCGTCTGACTGAACTCACTGCGTCGGTCTGAACTCCCTGCGTCTGTCTGAACTCCCTGCGTCTGTCTGAACTCACTGCGTCTGTCGGAACTCCCTGCGTCTGTCTGAACTCACTGCGTCTGTCTGAACTTCCTGCGTCTGTCTGAACTCCCACCATCTGTCTGAAATTACTGCATCTGTCTGAACTCGCTGCGTCTGTCGGAACTCCCTGCGTTTGTCTGAACTCACTGCGTCTGTCTGAACTCCCTGCGTCTGTCGGAACTCACTGCGTTTGTCTGAACTCACTGCGTCTATCTGAACTCCCTTCATCTGTCTGAAATCCCTGCATCTGTCTGAACTCACTGCATCTGTCTGAACTCCCTGCGTCTGTCTGAACTCACTGCGTCTGTCTGAACTCACTGCGTCTGTCTGAACTCACTGGGTCTGTCTGAAGTCACTGGGTCATTCTGAACTCACTGCGTCTGTCTGAACTCACTGCGTCTGTCTGAACTCACTGCGTCTGTCTGAACTCACTGCGTCTGTCTGAACTCACTGCGTCTGTCTGAAGTCACTGGGTCATTCTGAACTCACTGCGTCTGTCTGAACTCCGTGCGTCTGTCTGAACTCACAGGGTCTGTCTGAACTCACTGGGTCTGTCTGAACTCACTGCGTCTGTCTGAACTCACTGCGTCTGTCTGAACATATTGTGTCTGTCTGAACTCCTATCATCTGTCTGAACTCCCTGCGTCTGTCTGAAATCCCTGCGTCTGTCTGAACTCCCTGCGTCTGTCTGAACTCCCTGCGTCTGTCTGAACATACTGTGTCTGTCTGAACTCCCACCATCTGTCTGAAATTACTGCATCTGTCTGAACTCCCTGCGTCTGTTGGAACTCCCTGCGTTTCTCTGAACTCACTGGGTCTGTCTGAACTCCGTGCGTCTGTCTGAACTCACTGGGTCTGTCTGAACTCACTGCGTCTGTCTGAACTCACTGCGTCTGTCTGAATTCACTGTGTCTGTCTGAACTCGCTGCGTATGTCTGAAATCGCTGCGTCTGTCTGAATTCACTGCGTCTGTCTGAACTCCCTGCGTCTGTCTGAACACCCTGCGTCTGTCTGAACTCATTGCGTCTGTCGGAATTCCCTGCGTCTGTCTGAACTCATTGCGTCTGTCTGAACTCCATGCGTATGTCTGAACTCGCTGCGTATGTCTGAATTCCATGCGTCTGTCTGAACCCCCTGCGTCTGTCTGAACTCCCTGAGTCTGTCGAAACTCATTGCGTCTGTCGGAATTCCCTGCATCTGTCAGAACTCCCTGCGTCTGTCTGAACTCATTGCGTCTGTCGGAACTCTCTGCGTCTGTCAGAACTCCCTGCGTCTGCCTGAACTCATTGCGTCTGTCTGAACTCGATGTGTATGTCTGAACTCCCTGCGTATGTCTGAATTCCATGCGTCTGTCTGAACTCCCTGCGCCTGTCTGAACTCCCTGCGTCTGTCTGAACTTCCTGCGGCTGTCTGAACTCATTGCGTCTGCCTGAAATCCCTGCGTCTGTCTGAACTCCCTGCGTCTGTCTGAACTCACTGCATTTGTCGGAAGTCCCTGCGTCTGTCTGAAGTCATTGCGCCTGTCTGATCTCACTGCGTCTTTCTGAACTCCCTGCATCTGTCTGAACTCACTGCGTCTGTCTGAACTCCCTGCGTCTGTCTGAACTCATTGTGTCTGTCTGAACTCATTGTGTCTGTCTGAACTCACTGTGTCTGTCTGAACTCACTGTGTCTGTCTGAACTCACTGTGTCTGTCTGAACTCATTGTGTCTGTCTGAACTCACTGTGTCTGTCTGAACTCGCTGTGTCTGTCTGAACTCGCTGCGTCTGTCTGAACTCGCTGCGTCTGTCTGAACTCGCTGCGTCTGTCTGAAATCGCTGCGTCTGTCTGAACTCGCTGCGTCTGTCTGAACTCGCTGCGTCTGTCTGAAATCGCTGCGTCTGTCTGAATTCGCTGCGTCTGTCTGAACTTGCTGCGTCTGTCTGAACTCCCTACGTCTGTCTGAACTCCCTGCGTCTGTCTGAACTACCTGCGTCTGTCTGAACTCACTGCGTCCGACCGAACTCACTGCGTCCGACCGAACTCACTGCGTCTGTCTGAACTCCCTGCGTCTGTCTGAAATTACTGCATCCGTCTGAACTCCCTGCGTCTGTCGGAACTCACTGCGTTTGTCTGAACTCACTGCGTCTGTCTGAACTCCCTTCATCTGTCTGAAATCCCTGCATCTGTCTGAACTCACTGCATCTGTCTGAACTCACTGCATCTGTCTGAACTCCCTGCGTCTGTCTGAACTCCGTGCGTCTGTCTGAACTCACTGGGTCTGTCTGAACTCACTGGGTCTGTCTGAACTCACTGCGTCTGTCTGAACTCCGTGCGTCTGTCTGAACACATCGCGTCAGTCTGAACTCCGTGCGTCTGTCTGAGCTCACTGGGTCTGTCTGAACTCACTGGGTCTGTCTGAACTCACTGTGTCTGTCTGAACTCCGTGTGTCTGTCTGAACTCACTGGGTCTGTCTGAACTCACTGCGTCTGTCTGAACTCCGTGTGTCTGTCTGAATTCACTGTGTCTGTCTGAACTCCCTGTGTCTGTCGGAACTCCCTGCGTCTGTCGGAACTCCCTGCGTCTGTCGGAACTCTCTGCGTCTGTCAGAACTCCCTGCATCAGTCTGAACTCATTGCGTCTGTCTGAAATCCATGCGTATGTCTGAACTCCATGCGTATGTCTGAACTCGCTGCGTCTGTCTGAAATCGCTGCGTCTGTCTGAAATCGCTGTGTCTGTCTGAATTCACTGCGTCTGTCTGAACTGGCTGCGTCTGTCTGAACTCCCTGCGTCTGTCTGAACTGGCTGCGTCTGTCTGAACTCCCTGCGTCTGTCTGCACTCGATGCGTATGTCTGAACTCCCTGCGTATGTCTGAATTCCATGCGTCTGTCTGAACTCCCTGCGCCTGTCTGAACTCCCTGCGTCTGTTTGAACACCCTGCGTCTGTCTGAACTTACTGCGGCTGTCTGAACTCATTGCGTCTGTCTGAAATCCCTGCGTCTGTCTGAACTCCCTGCGTCTGTCGGAACTCCCTGCGTTTGTCGGAACTCACTGTGTCTGTCTGAAATCCCTGCATCCGTCTGAACTCCCTGCATCTGTCTGAACACCCTGCGTCGGTCTGAACTTCCTGCGGCTGTCTGAACTCATTGCGTCTGTCTGAACTCCCTGCGTCTGTCTGAAATTACTGCATCCGTCTGAACTCCCTGCATCTGTCGGAACTCCCTGCATCTGTCGGAACTCACGGCGTCTGTCTGAACTCACTGCGTCTATCTGAACTCCCTTCATCTGTCTGAAATCCCTGCATCTGTCTGAACTCACTGCATTTGTCTGAACTCCCTGCATCTGTCTGAACTCACTGCGTCTGTCTGAACTCCGTGCGTCTGTCTGAACACATCGCGTCAGTCTGAACTCCGTGCGTCTGTCTGAACTCACTGGGTCTGTCTGAACTCAGTGGGTCTGTCTGAACTCACTGCGTCTGTCTGAACTCACTGCGTCTGTCTGAACTCCGTGCATCTGTCTGAACTCCCTGCGTCTGTCTGAACTCCCTGTGTCTGTCTGAACCAGAACCATCTGTCTGAAATTACTGCGTCTGTCTGAACTCACTGCGTCTGTCTGCACTCGATGCGTCTGTCTGAACTCACTGCGTCTGACTGAACTCACTGCGTCGGTCTGAACTCCCTGCGTCTGTCTGAACTCCGTGCGTCTGTCTGAACTCACTGCGTCTGTCGGAACTCCCTGCATCTGTCTGAACTCCCTGCGTCTGTCTGAACTCACTGCGTCTGTCTGAACTTCCTGCGTCTGTCTGAACTCCCACCATCTGTCTGAAATTACTGCATCTGTCTGAACTCGCTGCGTCTGTCGGAACTCCCTGCGTTTGTCTGAACTCACTGCGTCTGTCTGAACTCCCTGCGTCTGTCGGAACTCACTGCGTTTGTCTGAACTCACTGCGTCTATCTGAACTCCCTTCATCTGTCTGAAATCCCTGCATCTGTCTGAACTCACTGCATCTGTCTGAACTCCCTGCGTCTGTCTGAACTCACTGCGTCTGTCTGAACTCACTGCGTCTGTCTGAACTCACTGGGTCTGTCTGAAGTCACTGGGTCATTCTGAACTCACTGCGTCTGTCTGAACTCCGTGTGTCTGTCTGAATTCACTGTGTCTGTCTGAACTCCCTGCGTCTGTCGGAACTCCCTGCGTCTGTCGGAACTCCCTGCGTCTGTCGGAACTCTCTGCGTCTGTCAGAACTCCCTGCATCAGTCTGAACTCATTGCGTCTGTCTGAAATCCATGCGTATGTCTGAACTCCATGCGTATGTCTGAACTCGCTGCGTCTGTCTGAAATCGCTGCGTCTGTCTGAAATCGCTGTGTCTGTCTGAATTCACTGCGTCTGTCTGAACTGGCTGCGTCTGTCTGAACTCCCTGCGTCTGTCTGAACTGGCTGCGTCTGTCTGAACTCCCTGCGTCTGTCTGCACTCGATGCGTATGTCTGAACTCCCTGCGTATGTCTGAATTCCATGCGTCTGTCTGAACTCCCTGCGCCTGTCTGAACTCCCTGCGTCTGTTTGAACACCCTGCGTCTGTCTGAACTTACTGCGGCTGTCTGAACTCATTGCGTCTGTCTGAAATCCCTGCGTCTGTCTGAACTCCCTGCGTCTGTCGGAACTCCCTGCGTTTGTCGGAACTCACTGTGTCTGTCTGAAATCCCTGCATCCGTCTGAACTCCCTGCATCTGTCTGAACACCCTGCGTCGGTCTGAACTTCCTGCGGCTGTCTGAACTCATTGCGTCTGTCTGAACTCCCTGCGTCTGTCTGAAATTACTGCATCCGTCTGAACTCCCTGCATCTGTCGGAACTCCCTGCATCTGTCGGAACTCACGGCGTCTGTCTGAACTCACTGCGTCTATCTGAACTCCCTTCATCTGTCTGAAATCCCTGCATCTGTCTGAACTCACTGCATTTGTCTGAACTCCCTGCATCTGTCTGAACTCACTGCGTCTGTCTGAACTCACTGCGTCTGTCTGAACTCCGTGCATCTGTCTGAACTCCCTGCGTCTGTCTGAACTCCCTGTGTCTGTCTGAACCAGAACCATCTGTCTGAAATTACTGCGTCTGTCTGAACTCACTGCGTCTGTCTGCACTCGATGCGTCTGTCTGAACTCACTGCGTCTGACTGAACTCACTGCGTCGGTCTGAACTCCCTGCGTCTGTCTGAACTCCGTGCGTCTGTCTGAACTCACTGCGTCTGTCGGAACTCCCTGCATCTGTCTGAACTCCCTGCGTCTGTCTGAACTCACTGCGTCTGTCTGAACTTCCTGCGTCTGTCTGAACTCCCACCATCTGTCTGAAATTACTGCATCTGTCTGAACTCGCTGCGTCTGTCGGAACTCCCTGCGTTTGTCTGAACTCACTGCGTCTGTCTGAACTCCCTGCGTTTGTCTGAACTCACTGCGTCTATCTGAACTCCCTTCATCTGTCTGAAATCCCTGCATCTGTCTGAACTCACTGCATCTGTCTGAACTCCCTGCGTCTGTCTGAACTCACTGCGTCTGTCTGAACTCACTGCGTCTGTCTGAACTCACTGGGTCTGTCTGAAGTCACTGGGTCATTCTGAACTCACTTCGTCTGTCTGAACTCCGTGCGTCTGTCTGAACTCACAGGGTCTGTCTGAACTCACTGGGTCTGTCTGAACTCACTGCGTCTGTCTGAACTCACTGCGTCTGTCTGAACATATTGTGTCTGTCTGAACTCCTATCATCTGTCTGAACTCCCTGCGTCTGTCTGAAATCCCTGCGTCTGTCTGAACTCCCTGCGTCTGTCTGAACTCCCTGCGTCTGTCTGAACATACTGTGTCTGTCTGAACTCCCACCATCTGTCTGAAATTACTGCATCTGTCTGAACTCCCTGCGTCTGTTGGAACTCCCTGCGTTTCTCTGAACTCACTGGGTCTGTCTGAACTCCGTGCGTCTGTCTGAACTCACTGGGTCTGTCTGAACTCACTGCGTCTGTCTGAACTCACTGCGTCTGTCTGAATTCACTGTGTCTGTCTGAACTCGCTGCGTATGTCTGAAATCGCTGCGTCTGTCTGAATTCACTGCGTCTGTCTGAACTCCCTGCGTCTGTCTGAACACCCTGCGTCTGTCTGAACTCATTGCGTCTGTCGGAATTCCCTGCGTCTGTCTGAACTCATTGCGTCTGTCTGAACTCCATGCGTATGTCTGAACTCGCTGCGTATGTCTGAATTCCATGCGTCTGTCTGAACCCCCTGCGTCTGTCTGAACTCCCTGAGTCTGTCGAAACTCATTGCGTCTGTCGGAATTCCCTGCGTCTGTCAGAACTCCCTGCGTCTGTCTGAACTCATTGCGTCTGTCGGAACTCTCTGCGTCTGTCAGAACTCCCTGCGTCTGCCTGAACTCATTGCGTCTGTCTGAACTCGATGTGTATGTCTGAACTCCCTGCGTATGTCTGAATTCCATGCGTCTGTCTGAACTCCCTGCGCCTGTCTGAACTCCCTGCGTCTGTCTGAACTTCCTGCGGCTGTCTGAACTCATTGCGTCTGCCTGAAATCCCTGCGTCTGTCTGAACTCCCTGCGTCTGTCTGAACTCACTGCATTTGTCGGAAGTCCCTGCGTCTGTCTGAAGTCATTGCGCCTGTCTGATCTCACTGCGTCTTTCTGAACTCCCTGCGTCTGTCTGAACTCACTGCGTCTGTCTGAACTCCCTGCGTCTGTCTGAACTCATTGTGTCTGTCTGAACTCATTGTGTCTGTCTGAACTCACTGTGTCTGTCTGAACTCACTGTGTCTGTCTGAACTCATTGTGTCTGTCTGAACTCACTGTGTCTGTCTGAACTCCCTGCGTCTGTCGGAACTCACTGCGTTTGTCTGAACTCACTGCGTCTGTCTGAACTCCCTTCATCTGTCTGAAATCCCTGCATCTGTCTGAACTCACTGCATCTGTCTGAACTCCCTGCGTCTGTCTGAACTCACTGGGTCTGTCTGAACTCACTGGGTCTGTCTGAACTCACTGCGTCTGTCTGAACTCCGTGCGTCTGTCTGAACACATCGCGTCAGTCTGAACTCCGTGCGTCTGTCTGAGCTCACTGGGTCTGTCTGAACTCACTGGGTCTGTCTGAACTCACTGTGTCTGTCTGAACTCCGTGTGTCTGTCTGAACTCACTGGGTCTGTCTGAACTCACTGCGTCTGTCTGAACTCCGTGTGTCTGTCTGAATTCACTGTGTCTGTCTGAACTCCCTGCGTCTGTCGGAACTCCCTGCGTCTGTCGGAACTCCCTGCGTCTGTCGGAACTCTCTGCGTCTGTCAGAACTCCCTGCATCAGTCTGAACTCATTGCGTCTGTCTGAAATCCATGCGTATGTCTGAACTCCATGCGTATGTCTGAACTCGCTGCGTCTGTCTGAAATCGCTGCGTCTGTCTGAAATCGCTGTGTCTGTCTGAATTCACTGCGTCTGTCTGAACTGGCTGCGTCTGTCTGAACTCCCTGCGTCTGTCTGAACTGGCTGCGTCTGTCTGAACTCCCTGCGTCTGTCTGCACTCGATGCGTATGTCTGAACTCCCTGCGTATGTCTGAATTCCATGCGTCTGTCTGAACTCCCTGCGCCTGTCTGAACTCCCTGCGTCTGTTTGAACACCCTGCGTCTGTCTGAACTTACTGCGGCTGTCTGAACTCATTGCGTCTGTCTGAAATCCCTGCGTCTGTCTGAACTCCCTGCGTCTGTCGGAACTCCCTGCGTTTGTCGGAACTCACTGTGTCTGTCTGAAATCCCTGCATCCGTCTGAACTCCCTGCATCTGTCTGAACACCCTGCGTCGGTCTGAACTTCCTGCGGCTGTCTGAACTCATTGCGTCTGTCTGAACTCCCTGCGTCTGTCTGAAATTACTGCATCCGTCTGAACTCCCTGCATCTGTCGGAACTCCCTGCATCTGTCGGAACTCACGGCGTCTGTCTGAACTCACTGCGTCTATCTGAACTCCCTTCATCTGTCTGAAATCCCTGCATCTGTCTGAACTCACTGCATTTGTCTGAACTCCCTGCATCTGTCTGAACTCACTGCGTCTGTCTGAACTCCGTGCGTCTGTCTGAACACATCGCGTCAGTCTGAACTCCGTGCGTCTGTCTGAACTCACTGGGTCTGTCTGAACTCAGTGGGTCTGTCTGAACTCACTGCGTCTGTCTGAACTCACTGCGTCTGTCTGAACTCCGTGCATCTGTCTGAACTCCCTGCGTCTGTCTGAACTCCCTGTGTCTGTCTGAACCAGAACCATCTGTCTGAAATTACTGCGTCTGTCTGAACTCACTGCGTCTGTCTGCACTCGATGCGTCTGTCTTAACTCACTGCGTCTGACTGAACTCACTGCGTCGGTCTGAACTCCCTGCGTCTGTCTGAACTCCGTGCGTCTGTCTGAACTCACTGCGTCTGTCGGAACTCCCTGCATCTGTCTGAACTCCCTGCGTCTGTCTGAACTCACTGCGTCTGTCTGAACTTCCTGCGTCTGTCTGAACTCCCACCATCTGTCTGAAATTACTGCATCTGTCTGAACTCGCTGCGTCTGTCGGAACTCCCTGCGTTTGTCTGAACTCACTGCGTCTGTCTGAACTCCCTGCGTCTGTCGGAACTCACTGCGTTTGTCTGAACTCACTGCGTCTATCTGAACTCCCTTCATCTGTCTGAAATCCCTGCATCTGTCTGAACTCACTGCATCTGTCTGAACTCCCTGCGTCTGTCTGAACTCACTGCGTCTGTCTGAACTCACTGCGTCTGTCTGAACTCACTGGGTCTGTCTGAAGTCACTGGGTCATTCTGAACTCACTGCGTCTGTCTGAACTCCGTGTGTCTGTCTGAATTCACTGTGTCTGTCTGAACTCCCTGCGTCTGTCGGAACTCCCTGCGTCTGTCGGAACTCCCTGCGTCTGTCGGAACTCTCTGCGTCTGTCAGAACTCCCTGCATCAGTCTGAACTCATTGCGTCTGTCTGAAATCCATGCGTATGTCTGAACTCCATGCGTATGTCTGAACTCGCTGCGTCTGTCTGAAATCGCTGCGTCTGTCTGAAATCGCTGTGTCTGTCTGAATTCACTGCGTCTGTCTGAACTGGCTGCGTCTGTCTGAACTCCCTGCGTCTGTCTGAACTGGCTGCGTCTGTCTGAACTCCCTGCGTCTGTCTGCACTCGATGCGTATGTCTGAACTCCCTGCGTATGTCTGAATTCCATGCGTCTGTCTGAACTCCCTGCGCCTGTCTGAACTCCCTGCGTCTGTTTGAACACCCTGCGTCTGTCTGAACTTACTGCGGCTGTCTGAACTCATTGCGTCTGTCTGAAATCCCTGCGTCTGTCTGAACTCCCTGCGTCTGTCGGAACTCCCTGCGTTTGTCGGAACTCACTGTGTCTGTCTGAAATCCCTGCATCCGTCTGAACTCCCTGCATCTGTCTGAACACCCTGCGTCGGTCTGAACTTCCTGCGGCTGTCTGAACTCATTGCGTCTGTCTGAACTCCCTGCGTCTGTCTGAAATTACTGCATCCGTCTGAACTCCCTGCATCTGTCGGAACTCCCTGCATCTGTCGGAACTCACGGCGTCTGTCTGAACTCACTGCGTCTATCTGAACTCCCTTCATCTGTCTGAAATCCCTGCATCTGTCTGAACTCACTGCATTTGTCTGAACTCCCTGCATCTGTCTGAACTCACTGCGTCTGTCTGAACTCACTGCGTCTGTCTGAACTCACTGCGTCTGTCTGAACTCCGTGCATCTGTCTGAACTCCCTGCGTCTGTCTGAACTCCCTGTGTCTGTCTGAACCAGAACCATCTGTCTGAAATTACTGCGTCTGTCTGAACTCACTGCGTCTGTCTGCACTCCCTGTGTCTGTCTGAACCAGAACCATCTGTCTGAAATTACTGCGTCTGTCTGAACTCACTGCGTCTGTCTGCACTCGATGCGTCTGTCTGAACTCACTGCGTCTGACTGAACTCACTGCGTCGGTCTGAACTCCCTGCGTCTGTCTGAACTCCGTGCGTCTGTCTGAACTCACTGCGTCTGTCGGAACTCCCTGCATCTGTCTGAACTCCCTGCGTCTGTCTGAACTCACTGCGTCTGTCTGAACTTCCTGCGTCTGTCTGAACTCCCACCATCTGTCTGAAATTACTGCATCTGTCTGAACTCGCTGCGTCTGTCGGAACTCCCTGCGTTTGTCTGAACTCACTGCGTCTGTCTGAACTCCCTGCGTCTGTCGGAACTCACTGCGTTTGTCTGAACTCACTGCGTCTATCTGAACTCCCTTCATCTGTCTGAAATCCCTGCATCTGTCTGAACTCACTGCATCTGTCTGAACTCCCTGCGTCTGTCTGAACTCACTGCGTCTGTCTGAACTCACTGCGTCTGTCTGAACTCACTGGGTCTGTCTGAAGTCACTGGGTCATTCTGAACTCACTTCGTCTGTCTGAACTCCGTGCGTCTGTCTGAACTCACAGGGTCTGTCTGAACTCACTGGGTCTGTCTGAACTCACTGCGTCTGTCTGAACTCACT
This sequence comes from Pristiophorus japonicus, assembly GCF_044704955.1. Lineage (NCBI taxonomy): Eukaryota > Metazoa > Chordata > Chondrichthyes > Pristiophoridae > Pristiophorus > Pristiophorus japonicus. The sequence continues at coordinate 78,111,530 of NC_091989.1, read as the reverse complement.
GCGTCTGTCTGAACATATTGTGTCTGTCTGAACTCCTATCATCTGTCTGAACTCCCTGCGTCTGTCTGAAATCCCTGCATCTGTCTGAACTCCCTGCGTCTGTCTGAACTCCCTGCGTCTGTCTGAACATACTGTGTCTGTCTGAACTCCCACCATCTGTCTGAAATTACTGCATCTGTCTGAACTCCCTGCATCTGTTGGAACTCCCTGCGTTTCTCTGAACTCACTGGGTCTGTCTGAACTCCGTGCGTCTGTCTGAACTCACTGGGTCTGTCTGAACTCACTGCGTCTGTCTGAACTCACTGCGTCTGTCTGAATTCACTGTGTCTGTCTGAACTCGCTGCGTATGTCTGAAATCGCTGCGTCTGTCTGAATTCACTGCGTCTGTCTGAACTCCCTGCGTCTGTCTGAACACCCTGCGTCTGTCTGAACTCATTGCGTCTGTCGGAATTCCCTGCGTCTGTCTGAACTCATTGCGTCTGTCTGAACTCCATGCGTATGTCTGAACTCGCTGCGTATGTCTGAATTCCATGCGTCTGTCTGAACCCCCTGCGTCTGTCTGAACTCCCTGAGTCTGTCTAAACTCATTGCGTCTGTCGGAATTCCCTGCATCTGTCAGAACTCCCTGCGTCTGTCTGAACTCATTGCGTCTGTCGGAACTCTCTGCGTCTGTCAGAACTCCCTGCGTCTGCCTGAACTCATTGCGTCTGTCTGAACTCGATGTGTATGTCTGAACTCCCTGCGTATGTCTGAATTCCATGCGTCTGTCTGAACTCACTGTGTCTGTCTGAACTCACTGTGTCTGTCTGAACTCATTGCGTCTGTCTGAACTCACTGTGTCTGTCTGAACTCACTGTGTCTGTCTGAACTCACTGTGTCTGTCTGAACTCACTGCGTCTGTCTGAACTCCCTGCGTCTGTCTGAACTCATTGTGTCTGCCTGAACTCCCTGCGTCTGTCTGCACTCGCTGCGTCTGACTGAACTCGCTGCGTCGGTCTGAACTCCCTGCGTCTGTCTGAACTCCCTGCGTCTGTCTGAACTCCCTGCGTCTGTCTGAACTCCCTGCGTCTGTCTGAACTCCCTGCGTCTGTCTGAACTTCCGGCGGCTGTCTGAACTCATTGCGTCTGGCTGAAATCCCTGCGTCTGTCTGAACTCCCTGCATCTGTCTGAACACACTGTGTCTATCTGAACTCCTATCATCTGTCTGAACTCACGGCGTCTGTCTGAACTCACTGCGTCTGTCGGAACTCCCTGCGTCTGTCTGAACTCCCTGCGTCTGTCTGAACTCCCTGCGTCTGTCTGAACTCCCTGCGTCTGTCCGAACTTGCTGCGTCTGTCTCAACTCCCACCATCTGTCTGAAATTACTGCATCTGTCTGAACTCCCTGCGTCTGTCGGAACTCGCTGCGTTTGTCTGAACTCACTGCGTCTGTCTGAAATCCCTGCATCTGTCTGAAATCCCTGCATCTGTCTGAACTCACTGCGTCTGTCTGAACTCCCCGTGTCTGTCTGAACTCACTGCGTCTGTCTGAACTCACTGCGTCTGTCTGAACACATCGCGTCCGTCTGAACTCCCTGCGTCTGCCGGAACTCACTGCGTTTCTCTGAACTCACTGCGTCTATCTGAACTCCCTTCGTCTGTCTGAAATCCCTGCATCTGTCTGAACTCACTGCATCTGTCTGAACTCCCTGCGTCTGTCTGAACTCACTGCGTCTGTCTGAACTCCCTGCGTCTGTCTGAACTCACTGGGTCTGTCTGAACTCACTGGGTCTGTCTGAACTCACTGCGTCTGTCTGAACTCACTGCGTCTGTCTGAACTCACTGTGTCTGTCTGAACTCACTGCGTCTGTCTGAACTTCCTGCGTCTGTCCGAACTTCCTGCGTCTGTCTGAACTCCCACCTTCTGTCTGAAATTACTGCATCTGTCTGAACTCCCTGCGTCTGTCGGAACTCCCTGCGTTTGTCTGATCTCACTGTGTCTGTCTGAACTCACTGTGTCTGTCTGAAATCCCTGCATCTGTCTGAAATCCCTGCATCTGTCTGAACTCACTGCGTCTGTCTGAACTCCCTGTGTCTGTCTGAACTCACTGCGTCTGTCTGAACACATCGCGTCTGTCTGAACTCCGTGCGTCTGTCTGAACTCACTGGGTCTTTCTGAACTCACTGGGTCTGTCTGAATTCACTGTGTCTGTCTGAACTCCCTGCGTCTGTCTGAACTTGCTGCGTCTGTCTGAACTCCCTGCGTCTGTCTGAACTCCCTGCGTCTGTCTGAACTCATTGCGTCTGTCTGCACTCCCTGCGTCTGTCTGAACTCCCTGCGTCTGTCTGAACTCCCTGCGTCTGTCTGAACTCACTGCGTCCGACCGAACTCACTGCGTCTGTCTGAACTCCCACCATCTGTCTGAAATTACTGCATCTGTCTGAACTCCCTGCGTCTGTTGGAACTCACTGCGTTTGTCTGAACTCACTGCGTCTATCTGAACTCCCTTCATCTGTCTGAAATCCCTGCATCTGTCTGAACTCACTGCGTCTGTCTGAACTCCCTGCGTCTGTCTGAACTCACTGCGTCTGTCTGAACTCACTGGGTCTGTCTGAACTCACTGCGTCTGTCTGAACTCACTACGTCTGTCTGAACTCACTGCGTCTGTCTGAACTCCGTGCGTCTGTCTGAACTCCGTGCATCTGTCTGAACTCACTGGGTCTGTCTGAACTCACTGGGTCTGTCTGAACTCGCTGCGTCTGTCTGAACTCGCTGCGTCTGTCTCAACTCGCTGCGTCTGTCTGAACTTCCTGCGTCTGTCCGAACTTCCTGCGTCTGTCTGAACTCCCACCATCTGTCTGAAATTACTGCATCTGTCTGAACTCCCTGCGTCTGTCGGAACTCCCTGCGTTTGTCTGATCTCACTGTGTCTGTCTGAACTCACTGTGTCTGTCTGAAATCCCTGCATCTGTCTGAACTCACTGCGTCTGTCTGAACTCCCTGTGTCTGTCTGAACTCACTGCGTCTGTCTGAACTCCGTGCGTCTGTCTGAACACATCGCGTCTGTCTGAACTCAGTGCGTCTGTCTGATCTCACTGGGTCTGCCTGAACTCACTGGGTCTGTCTGAACTCACTGCGTCTGTCTGAACTCCGTGTGTCTGTCTGAATTCACTGCGTCTGTCTGAACTCTCTGCGTCTGTCTGAAATCGCTGCGTCTGTCTGAATTCACTGCGTCTGTCTGAACACATCGCGTCTGTCTAAACTCTGTGCGTCTGTCTGAACTCACTGGGTCTGTCTGAATTCACTGTGTCTGTCTGAACTCCCTGCGTCTGTCTGAAATCGCTGCGTCTGTCTGAATTCACTGCGTCTGTCTGAATTTGCTGCGTCTGTCTGAACTCCCTGCGTCTGTCTGAACTCCCTGCGTCTGTCTGAACTCATTGCGTCTGTCTGAACTCCCTGCGTCTGTCCATACTTCCTGCGTCTGTCTGAACTCCCACCATCTGTCTGAAATTACTGCATCTGTCTGAACTCCCTGCGTCTGTTGGAACTCCCTGCGTTTCTCTGAACTCACTGCGTCTGTCTGAACTCGCTGCGTCTGTCTGAAATCGCTGCGTCTGTCTGAATTCACTGCGTCTGTCTGAACTTGCTGCGTCTGTCTGAACTCCCTGCGTCTGTCTGAACTCCCTGCGTCTGTCTGAACTCGCTGCGTCTGTCTGAATTCACTGCGTCTGTCTGAACTTGCTGCGTCTGTCTGAACTCCCTACGTCTGTCTGAACTCCCTGCGTCTGTCTGAACTACCTGCGTCTGTCTGAACTCACTGCGTCCGACCGAACTCATTGCGTCTGTCTGAACTCGATGCGTATGTCTGAACTCCCTGCGTATGACTGAATTCCATGCGTCTGTCTGAACTCCCTGCGCCTGTCTGAACTCCCTGCGTCTGTCTGAAATCCCTGCGTCTGTCTGAACTCCCTGCGTCTGTCTGAACTCACTGCATCTGTCGGAAGTCCCTGCGTCTGTCTGAAGTCATTGCGCCTGTCTGATCTCACTGCGTCTTTCTGAACTCCCTGTGTCTGTCTGAACTCACTGTGTCTGTCTGAACTCCCTGTGTCTGTCTGAACTCATTGTGTCTGTCTGAACTCACTGTGTCTGTCTGAACTCCCTGCGTCTGTCTGAACTCCCTGCGTCTGTCTGAACTCCCTGCGTCTGTCTGAACTCATTGCGTCTGTCTGAACACCATGCGTGTGTCTGAACTCGCTGCGTATGTCTGAATTCCATGCGTCTGTCTGAACCCCCTGCGTCTGTCTGAACTCCCTGAGTCTGTCTAAACTCAATGCGTCTGTCGGAATTCCCTGCGTCTGTCAGAACTCCCTGCGTCTGTCTGAACTCATTGCGTCTGTCGGAACTCTCTGCGTCTGTCGGAACTCCATGCGTCTGCCTGAACTCATTGCGTCTGTCTGAACTCGATGCGTATGTCTGAACTCCCTGCGTATGTCTGAACTCCCTGCGTATGTCTGAATTCCATGCGTCTGTCTGAACTCCCTGCGCCTGTCTGAACTCCCTGCGTCTGTCTGAACACCCTGCGTCTGTCTGAACTCCCTGCGGCTGTCTGAACTCATTGCGTCTGTCTGAAATCGCTGCGTCTGTCTGAATTCACTGCGTCTGTCTGAACTTGCTGCGTCTGTCTGAACTCCCTGCGTCTGTCTGAACTCCCTGCGTCTGTCTGAACTCATTGCGTCTGTCGGAATTCACTGCGTCTGTCTGAACTCCGTGTGTCTGTCTGAATTCACTGCGTCTGTCTGAACTCGCTGCGTCTGTCCGAAATCGCTGCGTCTGTCTGAATTCACTGTGTCTGTCTGAACTTGCTGCGTCTGTCTGAACTCCCTACGTCTGTCTGAACTCCCTGCGTCTGTCTGAACTCACTGCGTCCGACCGAACTCACTGCGTCTGTCTGAACTCCCTGCGTCTGCCTGAACTCATTGCGTCTGTCTGAACTCGATGCGTATGTCTGAACTCCCTGCGTATGTCTGAATTCCATGCGTCTGTCTGAACTCCCTGCGCCTGTCTGAACTCCCTGCGTCTGTCTGAACACCCTGCGTCTGTCTGAACTTCCTGCGGCTGTCTGAACTCATTGCGTCTGTCTGAAATCCCTGCGTCTGTCTGAACTCCCTGCGTCTGTCTGAACTCACTGCATCTGTCGGAAGTCCCTGCGTCTGTCTGAAGTCATTGCGCCTGTCTGATCTCACTGCGTCTTTCTGAACTCCCTGTGTCTGTCTGAACTCACTGTGTCTGTCTGAACTCCCTGTGTCTGTCTGAACTCACTGCGTCTGTCTGAACTCGCTGCGTCTGTCCGAAATCGCTGCGTCTGTCTGAATTCGCTGTGTCTGTCTGAACTTGCTGCGTCTGTCTGAACTCCCTACGTCTGTCTGAACTCCCTGCGTCTGTCTGAACTCACTGCGTCCGACCGAACTCACTGCGTCTGTCTGAACTCCCTGCGTCTGCCTGAACTCATTGCGTCTGTCTGAACTCGATGCGTATGTCTGAACTCCCTGCGTATGTCTGAATTCCATGCGTCTGTCTGAACTCCCTGCGCCTGTCTGAACTCCCTGCGTCTGTCTGAACACCCTGCGTCTGTCTGAACTTCCTGCGGCTGTCTGAACTCATTGCGTCTGTCTGAAATCCCTGCGTCTGTCTGAACTCCCTGCGTCTGTCTGAACTCACTGCATCTGTCGGAAGTCCCTGCGTCTGTCTGAAGTCATTGCGCCTGTCTGATCTCACTGCGTCTTTCTGAACTCCCTGTGTCTGTCTGAACTCACTGTGTCTGTCTGAACTCCCTGTGTCTGTCTGAACTCATTGTGTCTGTCTGAACTCACTGTGTCTGTCTGAACTCACTGCGTCTGTCTGAACTCACTGCGTCTGTCTGAACTCCCTGCGTCTGTCTGAACTCCCTGCGTCTGTCTGAACTCCGTGTGTCTGTCTGAATTCACTGTGTCTGTCTGAACTCGCTGCGTCTGTCTGAAATCGCTGCGTCTGTCTGAATTCACTGCGTCTGTCTGAACTTGCTGCGTCTGTCTGAACTGCCTGCGTCTGTCTGAACTCCCTGCGTCTGTCTGAACTCCCTGCGTCTGTCTGAACTCCCTGCGTCTGTCGGAATTCCCTGCGTCTGTCTGAACTCATTGCGTCTGTCTGAACACCATGCGTGTGTCTGAACTCGCTGCGTATGTCTGAATTCCATGCGTCTGTCTGAACCCCCTGCGTCTGTCTGAACTCCCTGAGTCTGTCTAAACTCAATGCGTCTGTCGGAATTCCCTGCGTCTGTCAGAACTCCCTGCGTCTGTCTGAACTCATTGCGTCTGTCGGAACTCTCTGCGTCTGTCGGAACTCCCTGCGTCTGCCTGAACTCATTGCGTCTGTCTGAACTCGATGCGTATGTCTGAACTCCCTGCGTATGTCTGAATTCCATGCGTCTGTCTGAACTCCCTGCGCCTGTCTGAACTCCCTGCGTCTGTCTGAACACCCTGCGTCTGTCTGAACTCCCTGCGGCTGTCTGAACTCATTGCGTCTGTCTGAACTCCCTGTGTCTGTCTGAACTCATTGTGTCTGTCTAAACTCACTGTGTCTGTCTGAACTCACTGTGTCTGTCTGACCTCACTGCGTCTGTCTGACCTCACTGTGTCTGTCTGAACTCCCTGCATCTGTCTGAACTTATTGTGTCTGTCTGAACTCACTGTGTCTGTCTGAACTCCCTGCGTCTGTCTGAACTCACTGCGTCTGTCTGAATTCACTGTGTCTGTCTGAACTCGCTGCGTATGTCTGAAATCGCTGCGTCTGTCTGAATTCACTGCGTCTGTCTGAACTCCCTGCGTCTGTCTGAACTCCCTGCGTCTGTCTGAACTCATTGCGTCTGTCGGAATTCCCTGCGTCTGTCTGAACTCATTGCGTCTGTCTGAACTCCATGCGTATGTCTGAACTCGCTGCGTATGTCTGAATTCCATGCGTCTGTCTGAACCCCCTGCGTCTGTCTGAACTCCCTGAGTCTGTCGAAACTCATTGCGTCTGTCGGAATTCCCTGCATCTGTCAGAACTCCCTGCGTCTGTCTGAACTCATTGCGTCTGTCGGAACTCTCTGCGTCTGTCAGAACTCCCTGCGTCTGCCTGAACTCATTGCGTCTGTCTGAACTCGATGTGTATGTCTGAACTCCCTGCGTATGTCTGAATTCCATGCGTCTGTCTGAACTCCCTGCGCCTGTCTGAACTCCCTGCGTCTGTCTGAACTTCCTGCGGCTGTCTGAACTCATTGCGTCTGCCTGAAATCCCTGCGTCTGTCTGAACTCCCTGCGTCTGTCTGAACTCACTGCATTTGTCGGAAGTCCCTGCGTCTGTCTGAAGTCATTGCGCCTGTCTGATCTCACTGCGTCTTTCTGAACTCCCTGCATCTGTCTGAACTCACTGCGTCTGTCTGAACTCCCTGCGTCTGTCTGAACTCATTGTGTCTGTCTGAACTCATTGTGTCTGTCTGAACTCACTGTGTCTGTCTGAACTCACTGTGTCTGTCTGAACTCACTGTGTCTGTCTGAACTCACTGTGTCTGTCTGAACTCACTGTGTCTGTCTGAACTCACTGCGTCTGTCTGAACTCCCTGCGTCTGTCTGAACTCCCTGCGTCTGTCTGAACTCATTGTGTCTGCCTGAACTCCCTGCGTCTGTCTGCACTCGCTGCGTCTGACTGAACTCACTGCGTCGGTCTGAACTCCCTGCGTCTGTCTGAACTCCCTGCGTCTGTCTGAACTCCCTGCGTCTGTCTGAACACCATGCGTCTGTCTGAACTTCCGGCGGCTGTCTGAACTCATTGCGTCTGGCTGAAATCCCTGCGTCTGTCTGAACTCCCTGCATCTGTCTGAACACACTGTGTCTATCTGAACTCCTATCATCTGTCTGAACTCACGGCGTCTGTCTGAACTCACTGCGTCTGTCGGAACTCCCTGCGTCTGTCTGAACTCCCTGCGTCTGTCTGAACTCCCTGCGTCTGTCTGAACTCACTGCGTCTGTCCGAACTTGCTGCGTCTGTCTCAACTCCCACCATCTGTCTGAAATTACTGCATCTGTCTGAACTCCCTGCGTCTGTCGGAACTCCCTGCGTTTGTCTGATCTCACTGTGTCTGTCTGAACTCACTGTGTCTGTCTGAACTCACTGTGTCTGTCTGAAATCCCTGCATCTGTCTGAAATCCCTGCATCTGTCTGAACTCACTGCGTCTGTCTGAACTCCCTGTGTCTGTCTGAACTCACTGCGTCTGTCTGAACTCCGTGCGTCTGTCTGAACACATCGCGTCTGTCTGAACTCCGTGCGTCTGTCTGAACTCACTGGGTCTGCCTGAACTCACTGGGTCTGTCTGAACTCACTGCGTCTGTCTGAACTCCGTGTGTCTGTCTGAATTCACTGCGTCTGTCTGAACTCACTGCGTCTGTCTGAAATCGCTGCGTCTGTCTGAATTCACTGCATCTGTCTGAACACATCGCGTCTGTCTAAACTCTGTGCGTCTGTCTGAACTCACTGGGTCTTTCTGAACTCACTGGGTCTGTCTGAATTCACTGTGTCTGTCTGAACTCCCTGCGTCTGTCTGAAATCGCTGCGTCTGTCTGAATTCACTGCGTCTGTCTGAACTTGCTGCGTCTGTCTGAACTCCCTGCGTCTGTCTGAACTCCCTGCGTCTGTCTGAACTCCCTGCGTCTGTCTGAACTCCCTGCGTCTGTCTGAACTCCCTGCGTCCGACCGAACTCACTGCGTCCGACCGAACTCCCACCATCTGTCTGAAATTACTGCATCTGTCTGAACTCCCTGCGTCTGTTGGAACTCACTGCGTTTGTCTGAACTCACTGCGTCTATCTGAACTCCCTTCATCTGTCTGAAATCCCTGCATCTGTCTGAACTCACTGCATCTGTCTGAACTCCCTGCGTCTGTCTGAACTCACTGCGTCTGTCTGAACTCACTGGGTCTGTCTGAACTCACTGCGTCTGTCTGAACTCACTGCGTCTGTCTGAACTCACTGCGTCTGTCTGAACTCCGTGCGTCTGTCTGAACTCCGTGCATCTGTCTGAACTCACTGGGTCTGTCTGAACTCACTGGGTCTGTCTGAACTCGCTGCGTCTGTCTCAACTCGCTGCGTCTGTCTGAACTCGCTGCGTCTGTCTGAACTTCCTGCGTCTGTCCGAACTTCCTGCGTCTGTCTGAACTCCCACCATCTGTCTGAAATTACTGCATCTGTCTGAACTCCCTGCGTCTGTCGGAACTCCCTGCGTTTGTCTGATCTCACTGTGTCTGTCTGAACTCACTGTGTCTGTCTGAAATCCCTGCATCTGTCTGAACTCACTGCGTCTGTCTGAACTCCCTGTGTCTGTCTGAACTCACTGCGTCTGTCTGAACTCCGTGCGTCTGTCTGAACACATCGCGTCTGTCTGAACTCAGTGCGTCTGTCTGAACTCACTGGGTCTGCCTGAACTCACTGGGTCTGTCTGAACTCACTGCGTCTGTCTGAACTCCGTGTGTCTGTCTGAATTCACTGCGTCTGTCTGAACTCGCTGCGTCTGTCTGAAATCGCTGCGTCTGTCTGAATTCACTGCGTCTGTCTGAACACATCGCGTCTGTCTAAACTCTGTGCGTCTGTCTGAACTCACTGGGTCTTTCTGAACTCACTGGGTCTGTCTGAATTCACTGTGTCTGTCTGAACTCCCTGCGTCTGTCTGAAATCGCTGCGTCTGTCTGAATTCACTGCGTCTGTCTGAACTCCCTGCGTCTGTCTGAACTCCCTGCGTCTGTCTGAACTCATTGCGTCTGTCTGAACACCCTGCGTCTGTCTGAACTTCCTGCGGCTGTCTGAACTCATTGCGTCTGTCTGAAATCCCTGCGTCTGTCTGAACTCCCTGCGTCTGTCTGAACTCACTGCATCTGTCGGAAGTCCCTGCGTCTGTCTGAAGTCATTGCGCCTGTCTGATCTCACTGCGTCTTTCTGAACTCCCTGTGTCTGTCTGAATTCACTGTGTCTGTCTGAACTCCCTGTGTCTGTCTGAACTCATTGTGTCTGTCTGAACTCACTGTGTCTGTCTGAACTCACTGCGTCTGTCTGAACTCACTGCGTCTGTCTGAACTCCCTGCGTCTGTCTGAACTCCGTGTGTCTGTCTGAATTCACTGTGTCTGTCTGAACTCGCTGCGTCTGTCTGAAATCGCTGCGTCTGTCTGAATTCACTGCGTCTGTCTGAACTTGCTGCGTCTGTCTGAACTGCCTGCGTCTGTCTGAACTCCCTGCGTCTGTCTGAACTCCCTGCGTCTGTCTGAACTCATTGCGTCTGTCGGAATTCCCTGCGTCTGTCTGAACTCATTGCGTCTGTCTGAACACCATGCGTGTGTCTGAACTCGCTGCGTATGTCTGAATTCTATGCGTCTGTCTGAACCCCCTGCGTCTGTCTGAACTCCCTGAGTCTGTCTAAACTCAATGCGTCTGTCGGAATTCCCTGCGTCTGTCAGAACTCCCTGCGTCTGTCTGAACTCATTGCGTCTGTCGGAACTCTCTGCGTCTGTCGGAACTCCCTGCGTCTGCCTGAACTCATTGCGTCTGTCTGAACTCGATGCGTATGTCTGAACTCCCTGCGTATGTCTGAATTCCATGCGTCTGTCTGAACTCCCTGCGCCTGTCTGAACTCCCTGCGTCTGTCTGAACTCCCTGCGTCTGTCTGAACTCCCTGCGGCTGTCTGAACTCATTGCGTCTGTCTGAACTCCCTGTGTCTGTCTGAAATCGCTGCGTCTGTCTGAATTCACTGCGTCTGTCTGAACTTGCTGCGTCTGTCTGAACTCCCTGCGTCTGTCTGAACTCCCTGCGTCTGTCTGAACTCATTGCGTCTGTCGGAATTCACTGCGTCTGTCTGAACTCCGTGTGTCTGTCTGAATTCACTGCGTCTGTCTGAACTCGCTGCGTCTGTCCGAAATCGCTGCGTCTGTCCGAATTCACTGTGTCTGTCTGAACTTGCTGCGTCTGTCTGAACTCCCTACGTCTGTCTGAACTCCCTGCGTCTGTCTGAACTCCCTGCGTCTGTCTGAACTCACTGCGTCCGACCGAACTCACTGCGTCTGTCTGAACTCCCTGCGTCTGCCTGAACTCATTGCGTCTGTCTGAACTCGATGCGTATGTCTGAACTCCCTGCGTATGTCTGAATTCCATGCGTCTGTCTGAACTCCCTGCGCCTGTCTGAACTCCCTGCGTCTGTCTGAACACCCTGCGTCTGTCTGAACTTCCTGCGGCTGTCTGAACTCATTGCGTCTGTCTGAAATCCCTGCGTCTGTCTGAACTCCCTGCGTCTGTCTGAACTCACTGCATCTGTCGGAAGTCCCTGCGTCTGTCTGAAGTCATTGCGCCTGTCTGATCTCACTGCGTCTTTCTGAACTCCCTGTGTCTGTCTGAACTCCCTGTGTCTGTCTGAACTCATTGTGTCTGTCTGAACTCACTGTGTCTGTCTGAACTCACTGCGTCTGTCTGAACTCACTGCGTCTGTCTGAACTCCCTGCGTCTGTCTGAACTCCGTGTGTCTGTCTGAATTCACTGTGTCTGTCTGAACTCCCTGCGTCTGTCTGAACTCCCTGCGTCTGTCTGAACTCCCTGCGTCTGTCTGAACTCATTGCGTCTGTCTGAACTCATTGCGTCTGTCTGAACTCATTGCGTCTGTCTGAACACCATGCGTGTGTCTGAACTCGCTGCGTATGTCAGAATTCCATGCGTCTGTCTGAACCCCCTGCGTCTGTCTGAACTCCCTGAGTCTGTCTAAACTCAATGCGTCTGTCGGAATTCCCTGCGTCTGTCAGAACTCCCTGCGTCTGTCTGAACTCATTGCGTCTGTTGGAACTCTCTGCGTCTGTCGGAACTCCCTGCGTCTGCCTGAACTCATTGCGTCTGTCTGAACTCGATGCGTATGTCTGAACTCCCTGCGTATGTCTGAATTCCATGCGTCTGTCTGAACTCCCTGCGCCTGTCTGAACTCCCTGCGTCTGTCTGAACTCCCTGCGGCTGTCTGAACTCCCTGCGGCTGTCTGAACTCATTGCGTCTGTCTGAACTCCCTGTGTCTGTCTGAACTCATTGTGTCTGTCTAAACTCACTGTGTCTGTCTGAACTCACTGTGTCTGTCTGACCTCACTGCGTCTGTCTGACCTCACTGTGTCTGTCTGAACTCCCTGCATCTGTCTGAACTCATTGTGTCTGTCTGAACTCACTGTGTCTGTCTGAACTCCCTGCGTCTGTCTGAACTCCCTGCTTCTGCCTGAACTCACTGCGTCTGTCTGAACTCATTGCGTCTGTCTGAACTCCCTGCGTCTGTCTGAACTCCCAGCGTCTGCCTGAACACCCTGCATCTGTCTGAACTCCCTGCGTCTGTCTGAATTCACTGCGTCTGTTTGAACTCCCTACGTCTGTCTGAACTCCGTGTGTCTGTCTGAACTACAACCATCTGTCTGAAATTACTGCGTCTGTCTGAACGCACTGCGTCTGTCTGCACTCGATGCGTCTGTCTGAACTCACTGCGTCTGACTGAACTCACTGCGTCGGTCTGAACTCCCTGCGTCTGTCTGAACTCCCTGCGTCTGTCTGAACTCCCTGCGTCTGTCTGAACATCATGCGTCTGTCGGAACTTCCGGCGGCTGTCTGAACTCATTGCGTCTGTCTGAAATCCCTGCGTCTGTCTGAACTCCCTGCGTCTGTCTGAACACACTGTGTCTGTCTGAACTCCTATCATCTGTCTGAACTCCCTGCGTCTGTCTGAAATCCCTGCGTCTGTCTGAACTCACTGCGTCTGTCGGAACTTCCTGCGTCTGTCTGAACTCCCTGCGTCTGTCTGAACTCCCTGCGTCTGTCTGAACTCCCTGCGTCTGTCTGAACTCACTGCGTCTGTCCGAACTCACTGCGTCTGTCCGAACTTCCTGCGTCTGTCTGAACTCCCACCATCTGTCTGAAATTACTGCATCTGTCTGAACACCCTGCGTCTATCGAAACTCCCTGCGTTTGTCTGAACTCACTGCGTCTGTCTGAAATCCCTGCATCTGTCTGAACTCACTGCGTCTGTCTGAAATCCCTGCATCTGTCTGAAATCCCTGCATCTGTCTGAACTCACTGCGTCTGTCTGAACTCCCTGTGTCTGTCTGAACTCACTGCGTCTGTCTGAACTCACTGCGTCTGTCTGAACACATCGCGTCTGTCTGAACTCCGTGCGTCTGTCTGAACTCACTAGGTCTGTCTGAACTCACTGCGTCTGTCTGAACTCCGTGTGTCTGTCTGAATTCGCTGCGTCTGTCTGAACTCGCTGCGTTTGTCTGAAAGCGCTGCGTCTGTCTGAATTCACTGTGTCTGTCTGAACTCCCTACGTCTGTCTGAACTCCCTGCGTCTGTCTGAACTCCCTGCGTCTGTCTGAACTCACTGCGTCCGACCGAACTCACTGCGTCTGGCTGAACTCCCTGCGTCTGTCTGAACTCCCTGCGTCTGTCTGAAATTACTGCATCCGTCTGAACTCCCTGCGTCTGTGGGAACTCACTGCGTTTGTCTGAACTCACTGCGTCTGTCTGAAATCCCTGCATCTGTCTGAACTCACTGCGTCTGTCTGAACTCCCTGCGTTTGTCTGAACTCACTGCGTCTGTCTGAAATCCCTGCATCTGTCTGAAATCCCTGCATCTGTCTGAACTCACTGCGTCTGTCTGAACTCCCTGTGTCTGTCTGAACTCACTGCGTCTGTCTGAACTCACTGCGTCTGTCTGAACACATCGCGTCTGTCTGAACTCCGTGCGTCTGTCTGAACTCACTAGGTCTGTCTGAACTCACTGCGTCTGTCTGAACTCCGTGTGTCTGTCTGAATTCACTGCGTCTGTCTGAACTCGCTGCGTTTGTCTGAAAGCGCTGCGTCTGTCTGAATTCACTGTGTCTGTCTGAACTCCCTACGTCTGTCTGAACTCCCTGCGTCTGTCTGAACTCCCTGCGTCTGTCTGAACTCACTGCGTCCGACCGAACTCACTGCGTCTGGCTGAACTCCCTGCGTCTGTCTGAACTCCCTGCGTCTGTCTGAAATTACTGCATCCGTCTGAACTCCCTGCGTCTGTGGGAACTCACTGCGTTTGTCTGAACTCACTGCGTCTGTCTGAACTCACTGCGTCTGTCTGAACTCTGTGCGTCTGTCTGAACTCCGTGCGTCTGTCTGAACTCACTGGGTCTGTCTGAAATCCCTGCATCTGTCTGAACTCACTGCGTCTGTCTGAACTCCCTGCGTCTGTCTGAACTCACTGCGTCTGTCTGAACTCCGTGCGTCTGTCTGAACACATCGCGTCAGTCTGAACTCCGTGCGTCTGTCTGAACTCACTGGGTCTGTCTGAACTCACTGGGTCTGTCTGAACTCACTGCGCCTGTCTGAACTCACTGCGTCTGTCTGAACTCCGTGTGTCTGTCTGAATTCGCTGCGTCTGTCTGAACTCGCTGCGTCTGTCTGAAGTCACTGCGTCTGTCTGAACTTGCTGCGTCTGTCTGAACTCCCTGCGTCTGTCTGAACTCCCTGCGTCTGTCTGAACTCACTGCGTCTGTCTGAACTCACTGCGTCTGTCCGAACTCACTGCGTCTGTCCGAACTCACTGCGTCTGTCCGAACTCACTGCGTCTGTCTGAACTCCCTGCATCCGTCTGAACTCCCTGCGTCTGTCGGAACTCACTGCGTTTGTCTGAACTCACTGCGTCTGTCTGAACTCACTGCGTCTGTCTGAACTCCCTTCATCTGTCTGAAATCCCTGCATCTGTCTGAACTCACTGCGTCTGTCTGAACTCCCTGCGTCTGTTTGAACTCACTGCGTCTGTCTGAACTCACTGCGTCTGTCTGAACTCCGTGCATCTGTCTGAACTCCCTACGTCTGTCTGAACTCCCTGTGTCTGTCTGAACTACAACCATCTGTCTGAAATTACTGCGTCTGTCTGAACTCACTGCGTCTGTCTGCACTCGATGCGTCTGTCTGAACTCACTGCGTCTGACTGAACTGCCTGCGTCTGTCTGAAATCCCTGCGTCTGTCGGAACTCACTGCGTCTGTCGGAACTCCCTGCGTCTGTCTGAACTCCCTGCGTCTGTCTGAACTCTCTGCGTCTGTCTGAACTCACTGCGTCTGTCCGAACTTCCTGCGTCTGTCTGAACTCACTGCGTCTGTCTGAACTCCCTGCATCCGTCTGAACTCCCTGCGTCTGTCGGAACTCACTGCGTTTGTCTGAACTCACTGCGTCTGTCTGAACTCACTGCGTCTGTCTGAACTCCCTTCATCTGTCTGAAATCCCTGCATCTGTCTGAACTCACTGCGTCTGTCTGAACTCCCTGCGTCTGTTTGAACTCACTGCGTCTGTCTGAACTCCGTGCATCTGTCTGAACTCCCTACGTCTGTCTGAACTCCCTGTGTCTGTCTGAACTACAACCATCTGTCTGAAATTACTGCGTCTGTCTGAACTCACTGCGTCTGTCTGCACTCGATGCGTCTGTCTGAACTCACTGCGTCTGACTGAACTGCCTGCGTCTGTCTGAAATCCCTGCGTCTGTCGGAACTCACTGCGTCTGTCGGAACTCCCTGCGTCTGTCGGAACTCCCTGCGTCTGTCTGAACTCTCTGCGTCTGTCTGAACTCACTGCGTCTGTCCGAACTTCCTGCGTCTGTCTGAACTCCCACCATCTGTCTGAAATTACTGCATCTGTCTGAACTCCCTGCGTCTGTCGGAACTCCCTGCGTTTGTCTGAACTCACTGCGTCTGTCTGAACTCCCTGTGTCTGTCTGAACTCACTGCGTCTGTCTGAACGCATCGCGTCTGTCTGAACGCATCGCGTCTGTCTGAACTCCGTGCGTCTGTCTGAACTCACTGGGTCTGCCTGAACTCACTGGGTCTGTCTGAACTCACTGCGTCTGTCTGAACTCCGTGTGTCTGTCTGAATTCACTGCGTCTGTCTGAACTCGCTGCGTCTGTCTGAAATCGCTGCGTCTGTCTGAATTCACTGCGTCTGTCTGAACACATCGCGTCTGTCTGAACTCTGTGCGTCTGTCTGAACTCACTGGGTCTTTCTGAACTCACTGGGTCTGTCTGAATTCACTGTGTCTGTCTGAACTCGCTGCGTCTGTCTGAAATCGCTGCGTCTGTCTGAATTCACTGTGTCTGTCTGAACTTGCTGCGTCTGTCTGAACTCCCTGCGTCTGTCTGAACTCCCTGCGTCTGTCTGAACTCATTGCATCTGTCGGAACTCCCTGCGTCTGTCTGAACTCATTGCGTCTGTCGGAACTCTCTGCGTCTGTCAGAACTCCCTGCATCAGTCTGAACTCATTGCGTCTGTCTGAACTCCATGCGTATGTCTGAACTCGCTGCGTATGTCTGAATTCCATGCGTCTGTCTGAACCCCCTGCGTCTGTCTGAACTCCCTGAGTCTGTCTAAACTCATTGCGTCTGTCGGAATTCCCTGCATCTGTCAGAACTCCCTGCGTCTGTCTGAACTCATTGCGTCTGTCGGAACTCTCTGCGTCTGTCAGAAAACCCTGCGTCTGCCTGAACTCATTGCGTCTGTCTGAACTCGATGCGTATGTCTGAACTCCCTGCGTATGTCTGAATTCCATGCGTCTGTCTGAACTCCCTGCGCCTGTCTGAACTCATTGCGTCTGTCTGAAATCCCTGCGTCTGTCTGAACTCCCTGCGTCTGTCTGAACTTACTGCATCTGTCGGAAGTCCGTGCGTCTGTCTGAAGTCATTGCGCCTGTCTGAATTCACTGCGTCTTTCTGAACTCACTGTGTCTGTCTGAACTCAGTGTGTCTGTCTGAACTCACTGCGTCTGTCTGAACTCCCTGCGTCTGTCTGAACTCATTGTTTCTGTCTGAACTCACTGTGTCTGTCTGAACTCCCTGCGTCTGTCTGAACTCCCAGCGTCTGTCTGAATTCACTGCGTCTATTTGAACTCCCTACGTCTGTCTGAACTCCCTGTGTCTGTCTGAACTACAACCATCTGTCTGAAATTACTGCGGCTGTCTGAACTCACTGCGTCTGTCTGCACTCGATGCGTCTGACTGAACTCACTGCGTCGGTCTGAACTCCCTGCGTCTGTCTGAACTCCCTGCGTCTGTCTGAACACCATGCGTCTGTCTGAACTTCCGGCGGCTGTCTGAACTCATTGCGTCTGTCTGAACTCCCTGCGTCTGTCTGAACTCCCTGCGTCTGTCTGAACTCCCTGCATCCGTCTGAACTCCCTGCGTCTGTCGGAACTCACTGCGTTTGTCTGAACTCCCTGCGTCTGTCTGAACTCCCTGCGTCTGTCTGAAATTACTGCATCCGTCTGAACTCCCTGCGTCGGTCTGATCTCCCTGCGTCTGTCTGAACTCCCTGCGTCTGTCTGAACACCATGCGTCTGTCTGAACTTCCGGCGGCTGTCTGAACTCCCTGCGTCTGTCTGAACTCCCTGCGTCTGTCTGAAAACCATGCGTCTGTCTGAACTTCCGGCGGCTGTCTGAACTCATTGCGTCTGTCTGAAATCCCTGCGTCTGTCTGAACTCCCTGCGTCTGTCTGAACACACTGTGTCTGTCTGAACTCCCTGCGTCTGTCTGAACTCCCTGTGTCTGTCTGAACTCACTGCGTCTGTCCGAACTTCCTGCGTCTGTCTGAACTCCCACCATCTGTCTGAAATTACTGCATCTGTTTGAACACCCTGCGTCCGTCGGAACTCCTTGCGTTTGTCTGAACTCCCTGCGTCTGTCTGAACTCACTGCGTCTGTCTGAAATCCCTGCATCTGTCTGAAATCCCTGCATCTGTCTGAACTCACTGCGTCTGTCTGAACTCACTGCGTCTGTTTGAACTCCGTGCGTCTGTCTGAACACATCGCGTCTGTCTGAACTCCGTGCGTCTGTCTGAACTCACTGGGTCTGTCTGAACTCACTGGGTCTGTCTGAACTCACTGCGTCTGTCTGAACTCCGTGTGTCTGTCTGAATTCACTGTGTCTGTCTGAACTCGCTGCGTCTGTCTGAAATCGCTGCGTCTGTCTGAATTCACTGCATCTGTCTGAACTTGCTGCGTCTGTCTGAACTCCCTGCGTCTGTCTGAACTCCGTTCATCTGTCTGAAATACCTGCATCTGTCTGAACTCACTGCGTCTGTCTGAACTCCCTGCGTCTGTCTGAACTCACTGCGTCTGTCTGAACTCCGTGCGTCTGTCTGAACACATCGCGTCAGTCTGAACTCCGTGCGTCTGTCTGAACTCACTGGGTCTGTCTGAACTCACTGGGTCTGTCTGAACTCACTGCGCCTGTCTGAACTCACTGCGTCTGTCTGAACTCCGTGTGTCTGTCTGAATTCGCTGCGTCTGTCTGAACTCGCTGCGTCTGTCTGAAATCGCTGCGTCTGTCTGAATTCACTGCGTCTGTCTGAACTTGCTGCGTCTGCCTGAACTCATTGCGTCTGTCTGAACTCGATGCGTATGTCTGAACTCATTGCGTATGTCTGAATTCCATGCGTCTGTCTGAACTCCCTGCGTCTGTCTGAACTCATTGCGTCTGTCTGAAATCCCGGCGTCTGTCTGAACTCCCTGCGTCTGTCTGAACTTACTGCATCTGTCGGAAGTCCCTGCGTCTGTCTGAAGTCATTGCGCCTGTCTGAATTCACTGCGTCTTTCTGAACTCCCTGCATCTGTCTGAACTCACTGCGTCTGTCTGAACTCCCTGTGTCTGTCTGAACTCATTGTGTCTGTCTGAACTCACTGTGTCTGTCTGAACTCACTGTGTCCGTCTGAATTCACTGCGTCTGTCTGAACTCCCAGCGTCTGTCTGAATTCACTGCGTCTGTCTGAACTACAACCATCTGTCTGAAATTACTGCGGCTGTCTGAACTCACTGCGTCTGTCTGCACTCGATGCGTCTGACTGAACTCACTGCGTCGGTCTGAACTCCCTGCGTCTGTCTGAACTCCCTGCGTCTGTCTGAACACCGTGCGTCTGTCTGAACTTCCGGCGGCTGTCTGAACTCATTGCATCTGTCTGAACTCCCTGCGTCTGTCTGAAATTACTGCATCCGTCTGAACTCCCTGCGTCTGTCGGAACTCACTGCGTCTGTCTGAACTCCGTGTGTCTGTCTGAATTCGCTGCGTCTGTCTGAACTCGCTGCGTCTGTCTGAAATCGCTGCGTCTGTCTGAATTCACTGCGTCTGTCTGAACTTGCTGCGTCTGCCTGAACTCATTGCGTCTGTCTGAACTCGATGCGTATGTCTGAACTCATTGCGTATGTCTGAATTCCATGCGTCTGTCTGAACTCCCTGCGTCTGTCTGAACTCATTGCGTCTGTCTGAAATCCCGGCGTCTGTCTGAACTCCCTGCGTCTGTCTGAACTTACTGCATCTGTCGGAAGTCCCTGCGTCTGTCTGAAGTCATTGCGCCTGTCTGAATTCACTGCGTCTTTCTGAACTCCCTGCGTCTGTCTGAACTCACTGCGTCTGTCTGAACTCCCTGTGTCTGTCTGAACTCATTGTGTCTGTCTGAACTCACTGTGTCTGTCTGAACTCACTGTGTCCGTCTGAATTCACTGCGTCTGTCTGAACTCCCAGCGTCTGTCTGAATTCACTGCGTCTGTCTGAACTACAACCATCTGTCTGAAATTACTGCGGCTGTCTGAACTCACTGCGTCTGTCTGCACTCGATGCGTCTGACTGAACTCACTGCGTCGGTCTGAACTCCCTGCGTCTGTCTGAACTCCCTGCGTCTGTCTGAACACCGTGCGTCTGTCTGAACTTCCGGCGGCTGTCTGAACTCATTGCGTCTGTCTGAACTCCCTGCGTCTGTCTGAAATTACTGCATCCGTCTGAACTCCCTGCGTCTGTCGGAACTCACTGCGTTTGTCTGAACTCCCTGCGTCTGTCTGAAATTACTGCATCCGTCTGAACTCCCTGCGTCGGTCTGATCTCCCTGCGTCTGTCTGAACTCCCTGCGTCTGTCTGAACACCATGCGTCTGTCTGAACTTCCGGCGGCTGTCTGAACTCCCTGCGTCTGTCTGAACTCCCTGCGTCTGTCTGAAAACCATGCGTCTGTCTGAACTTCCGGCGGCTGTCTGAACTCATTGCGTCTGTCTGAAATCCCTGCGTCTGTCTGAACTCCCTGCGTCTGTCTGAACACACTGTGTCTGTCTGAACTCCTATCATCTGTCTGAACTCCCTGCGTCTGTCTGAAATCCCTGCGTCTGTCTGAACTCACTGCGTCTGTCGGAACTCCCTGCGTCTGTCTGAACTCCCTGCGTCTGTCTGAACTCCCTGCGTCTGTCTGAACTCCCTGTGTCTGTCTGAACTCACTGCGTCTGTCCGAACTTCCTGCGTCTGTCTGAACTCCCACCATCTGTCTGAAATTACTGCATCTGTTTGAACACCCTGCGTCCGTCGGAACTCCCTGCGTTTGTCTGAACTCCCTGCGTCTGTCTGAACTCACTGCGTCTGTCTGAAATCCCTGCATCTGTCTGAAATCCCTGCATCTGTCTGAACTCACTGCGTCTGTCTGAACTCACTGCGTCTGTCTGAACTCCGTGCGTCTGTCTGAACACATCGCATCTGTCTGAACTCCGTGCGTCTGTCTGAACTCACTGGGTCTGTCTGAACTCACTGGGTCTGTCTGAACTCGCTGCGTCTGTCTGAAATCGCTGCGTCTGTCTGAATTAACTGCATCTGTCTGAACTCCCTGCGTCTGTCTGAACTCCCTGCGTCTGTCTGAACTCCGTTCATCTGTCTGAAATACCTGCATCTGTCTGAACTCACTGCGTCTGTCTGAACTCCCTGCGTCTGTCTGAACTCACTGCGTCTGTCTGAACTCCGTGCGTCTGTCTGAACACATCGCGTCAGTCTGAACTCCGTGCGTCTGTCTGAACTCACTGGGTCTGTCTGAACTCACTGGGTCTGTCTGAACTCACTGCGCCTGTCTGAACTCACTGCGTCTGTCTGAACTCCATGTGTCTGTCTGAATTCGCTGCGTCTGTCTGAACTCGCTGCGTCTGTCTGAAATCGCTGCGTCTGTCTGAATTCGCTGCGTCTGTCTGAACTTGCTGCGTCTGCCTGAACTCATTGCGTCTGTCTGAACTCGATGCGTATGTCTGAACTCATTGCGTATGTCTGAATTCCATGCGTCTGTCTGAACTCCCTGCGTCTGTCTGAACTCATTGCGTCTGTCTGAAATCCCGGCGTCTGTCTGAACTCCCTGCGTCTGTCTGAACTTACTGCATCTGTCGGATGTCCCTGCGTCTGTCTGAAGTCATTGCGCCTGTCTGAATTCACTGCGTCTTTCTGAACTCCCTGCATCTGTCTGAACTCACTGCGTCTGTCTGAACTCCCTGTGTCTGTCTGAACTCATTGTGTCTGTCTGAACTCACTGTGTCTGTCTGAACTCACTGTGTCTGTCTGAACTCACTGCGTCTGTCTGAACTCCCTGCGTCTGTCTGAACTCATTGTTTCTGTCTGAACTCACTGTGTCTGTCTGAACTCCCTGCGTCTGTCTGAACTCCCAGCGTCTGTCTGAACTCCCTGTGTCTGTCGGAACTACAACCATCTGTCTGAAATTACTGCGGCTGTCTGAACTCACTGCGTCTGTCTGCACTCGATGCGTCTGACTGAACTCACTGCGTCGGTCTGAACTCCCTGCGTCTGTCTGAACTCCCTGCGTCTGTCTGAACTCCGTGCGTCTGTCTGAATTCGCTGCGTCTGTCTGAACTGGCTGCGTCTGTCTGAACTCCCTACGTCTGTCTGAACTCCCTGCGTCTGTCTGAACTCCCTGCGTCTGTCTGAACTCACTGCGTCCGACTGAACTCACTGCGTCTGTCTGAACTCCCTGTGTCTGTCTGAACTCACTGCGTCTGTCTGAAGTCACTGCGTCTGTCTGAACTCCGTGCGTCTGTCTGAACACATCGCGTCTGTCTGAACTCCGTGCGTCTGTCTGAACTCACTGGGTCTGTCTGAACTCACTGGGTCTGTCTGAATTCGCTGCGTCTGTCTGAACTCGCTGCGTCTGTCTGAAATCGCTGCGTCTGTCTGAATTCGCTGCGTCTGTCTGAACTTGCTGCGTCTGTCTGAACTCCCTGCGTCTGTCTGAACTCCCTGCGTCTGTCCGAACTCACTGCGTCTGTCCGAACTCACTGCGTCTGTCTGAAGTCACTGCGTCTGTCTGAACTCCGTGCGTCTGTCTGAACACATCGCGTCTGTCTGAACTCGCTGGGTCTGTCTGAACTCGCTGGGTCTGTCTGAATTCGCTGCGTCTGTCTGAATTCGCTGCGTCTGTCTGAACTCGCTGCGTCTGTCTGAAATCGCTGCGTCTGTCTGAATTCGCTGCGTCTGTCTGAATTCGCTGCGTCTGTCTGAACTCGCTGCGTCTGTCTGAACTCCCTGCGTCTGTCCGAACTCACTGCGTCTGTCCGAACTCACTGCGTCTGTCCGAACTCACTGCGTCTGTCCGAACTCACTGTGTCTGTATGAACTCCCTGCAGCTGTCTGAACTCCCTGCGTCTGTCTGAACTCATTGTGTCTGTCGGAATTCCCTGCGTCTGTCAGAACTCCCTGCGTCTGCCTGAACTCATTGCGTCTGTCTGAACTCATTGCGTCTGTCTGAACTCCCTGCGTATGTCTGAATACCATGCGAATGTCTGAACTCCCTGCATCTGTCTGAACAACCTGCGTCTGTCTGAACACCCTGCGTCTGTCTGAACTCCCTGCGTCTGTCTGAACTCATTGCGTCTGTCTGAACTCACTGCATCTGTCGGAAGTCCGTGCGTCTGTCTGAACTCATTGCGCCTGTCTGAACTCACTGCGCCTGTCTGAACTCCCCGCATCTGTCTGAACTGACTGCATCTGTCTGAACTCCCTGTGTTTGTCTGAACTCATTGCGTCTGTCCGAACTCACTGCGCCTGTCTGAACTCCCCGCATCTGTCTGAACTCACTGTGTCTGTCTCAACTCACTGCGTCTGTCTGAACTCCCTGCGTCTGTCTGAACTCACTGTGTCTGTCTGAACTCCCTGCGTCTGTCTGAACTCCCTGCGTCTGTCTGAACTCATTGCGTCTGTCTGAACTCCCTGCGTCTGTCTGAACTCCCTGCGTCTGTCTGAAATTACTGCATCCGTCTGAACTCCCTGCGTCTGTCTGAACTCACTGCGTCTGTCTGAACTCCCTGCGTCTGTCTGAACTCACTGCGTCTGTCTGAACTCACTGCGTCTGTCTGAACTCCGTGCATCTGTCTGAACACATTGCGTCTGTCTGAACTCCGTGCGTCTGTCTGAACTCACTGGGTGTGTCTGAACTCACTGGGTCTGTCTGAACTCACTGGGTCTGTCTGTACTCCGTGTGTCTGTCTGAACTCACTGCGTCTGTCTGAACTCCCTGCGTCTGTCTGAACTCCCTGCGTCTGTCTGAACTCCCTGCGTCTGTCTGAACTCCCTGCGTCTGTCTGAACTCCCTGCGTCTGTCCGAACTCACTGCGTCTGTCTGAACTCACTGCGTCTGTCTGAACTCACTGCGTCTGTCCGAACTCACTGCGTCTGTCTGAACTCCCTGCGTCTGTCTGAACTCCCTGCGTCTGTCGGAACTCACTGCGTTTGTCTGAACTCACTGCGTCTGTCTGAACTCCCTTCATCTGTCTGAAATCCCTGCATCTGTCTGAACTCACTGCGTCTGTCTGAACTCCCTGCGTCTGTCTGAACTCACTGCGTCTGTCTGAACTCCGTGCATCTGTCTGAACACATTGCGTCTGTCTGAACTCCGTGCATCTGTCTGAACACATTGCGTCTGTCTGAACACATTGCGTCTGTCTGAACTCACTGGGTCTGTCTGAACTCGCTGGGTCTGTCTGAACTCACTGGGTCTGTCTGAACTCACTGCGTCTGTCTGTACTCCGTGTGTCTGTCTGAACTCACTGCGTCTGTCTGAACTCGCTGCGTCTGTCTGAAATCGCTGCGTCTGTCTGAATTCACTACATCTGTCTGAACTCATTGCGTCTGTCGGAACTCCCTGTGTCTGTCAGAACTCCCTGCGTCTGTCGGAACTCATTGCGTCTGTCGGAATTCCCTGCGTCTGTCAGAACTCTCTGCGTCTGTCTGAACTCATTGCGTCTGTCGGAACTCTCTGCGCATGTCTGAATACCATGCGACTGTCTGAACTCCCTGCGTCTGTCTGAACAACCTGTGTCTGTCTGAACACCCTGCGTCTGTCTGAACTTACTGCGGCTCTCTGAACTCACTGTCTCTTTCTCAACTTCCCGCATCTGTCTGAACTCCCTGCGTCAGTCTGAATACCCTGTGTCTGTCTGAACTCATTGCGTCTGTCTCAACTCACTGCGTCAGTCTGAACTCCGTGCATCTGTCTGAACACATTGCGTTTGTCTGAACTCACTGGGTCTGTCTGAACTCACTGTGTCTGTCTGAACTCACTGGGTCTGTCTGAACTCACTGGGTCTGTCTGAACTCACTGGGTCTGTCTGAACTCACTGCGTCTGTCTGAACTCACTGCGTCTGTCTGTACTCCGTGTGTCTGTCTGAACTCACTGCGTCTGTCTGAACTCCATGCGTATGTCTGAACTCCCTGCGTATGTCTGAATTCCATACGTCTGTCTGAACTCCCTGCGCCTGTCTGAACTCCCTGCGTCTGTCTGAACTCACTGTGTCTGTCGGAAGTCCCTGCGTCTGTCTGAACTCATTGCGCCTGTCTGAACTCACTGCGTCTTTCTCAACTCCCCGCATCTGTCTGAACTCACTGCATCTGTCTGAACTCACTGCATCTGTCTGAACTCCCTGTGTCTGTCTGAACTCATTGCGTCTGTCTCAACTCACTGCGTCTGTCTGAACTCGCTGCGTCTGTCTGAACCCGCTGCGTCTTTCTGAACTCATTGTGTCTGTCTGAACTCATTGCGTCTGTCTGAACTCCCTGCGTCTGTCTGAACTCACTGCGTCTGTCGGAACTCCCTGCGTCTGTCTGAACTCCCTGCGTCTGTCTGAAATCCCTGCGTCTGTCTGAACTCACTGCGTCTGTCGGAACTCCCTGCGTCTGTCGGAACTCCCTGCGTCTGTCCGAACTTCCTGCGTCTGTCTGAACTCCCACCGTCTGTCTGAAATTACTGCATCTGTCTGAACTCCCTGCGTCTGTAGGAACTCCCTGCGTTTGTCTGAACTCACTGCGTCTGTCTGAACTCCCTGCATCTGTCTGAACTCACTGCGTCTGTCTGAACTCCCTTCATCTGTGTGAAATCCCTGCATTTGTCTGAACTCCCTGCGTCTGTCTGAACACATTGCGTCTGTCTGAACTCCATGCGTCTGTCTCAACTCACTGGGTCAGTCTGAACTCACTGGGTCTGTCTGAACTCACTGCGTCTGTCTGAACTCACTGCGTCTGTCTGAACACAGCGCTTCTGTCTGAACTCCGTGCGTCTGTCTGAACTCACTGGGTCTGTCTGAACTCACTGCGTCTGTCTGAACTCAGTGTGTCTGTCTGAATTCACTGCGTCTGTCTGAACTCCCTGCGTCTGTCTGAACTCACTGCGTCTGTCCGAACTAACTGCATCTGTCTGAACTAGCTGCGTCTGTCTGAATTCCCTGCGTCTGTCTGAACTCCCTGTGTCTGTCTGAACTCATTGCGTCTGTCGGAATTCCCTGTGTCTGTCAGAACTCTCTGCGTCTGTCTGAACTCATTGCGTCTGTCGGAACTCCCTGCGTCTGTCAGAACTCCCTGCGTCTGTCAGCACTCATTGCGTCTGTCAGAACTCCCTGCGTCTGTCTGAACTCATTGCGTCTGTCGGAACTCTCTGCGTCTGTCAGAACTCCCTGCATCAGTCTGAACTCATTGCGTCTGTCTGAACTCCCTGCGTCTGTCTGAACTCCCTGCGTCTGTCTGAAATTACTGCATCCGTCTGAACTCCCTGCGTCTGTCGGAACTCACTGCGTTTGTCTGAACTCCCTGCGTCTGTCTGAACTCCCTGCGTCTGTCTGAAATTACTGCATCCGTCTGAACTCCCTGCGTCGGTCTGATCTCCCTGCGTCTGTCTGAACACCATGCGTCTGTCTGAACTTCCGGCGGCTGTCTGAACTCCCTGCGTCTGTCTGAACTCCCTGCGTCTGTCTGAAAACCATGCGTCTGTCTGAACTTCCGGCGGCTGTCTGAACTCATTGCGTCTGTCTGAAATCCCTGCGTCTGTCTGAACTCCCTGCGTCTGTCTGAACACACTGTGTCTGTCTGAACTCCTATCATCTGTCTGAACTCCCTGCGTCTGTCTGAAATCCCTGCGTCTGTCTGAACTCACTGCGTCTGTCGGAACTCCCTGCGTCTGTCTGAACTCCCTGCGTCTGTCTGAACTCCCTGTGTCTGTCTGAACTCACTGCGTCTGTCTGAACTTACTGCGTCTGTCTGAACTCACTGCGTCTGTCTGAACACATCGCGTCTGTCTGAACTCCGTGCGTCTGTCTGAACTCACTGGGTCTGCCTGAACTCACTGGGTCTGTCTGAACTCACTGCGTCTGTCTGAACTCCGTGTGTCTGTCTGAATTCACTGTGTCTGTCTGAACTCGCTGCGTCTGTCTGAAATCGCTGCGTCTGTCTGAATTCACTGTGTCTGTCTGAACTTGCTGCGTCTGTCTGAACTCCCTACGTCTGTCTGAACTCCCTGCGTCTGTCTGAACTCCCTGCGTCTGTCTGAACTCACTGCGTCCGACCGAACTCACTGCTTCTGTCTGAACTCCCTGCGTCTGTCTGAACTCCCTGCGTCTGTCTGAAATTACTGCATCCGTCTGAACTCCCTGCGTCTGTGGGAACTCACTGCGTTTGTCTGAACTCACTGCGTCTATCTGAACTCCCTTCATCTGTCTGAAATTCCTGCATCTGTCTGAACTCACTGCATCTGTCAGAACTCCCTGCGTCTGTCTGAACTCACTGCGTCTGTCTGAACTCACTGCGTCTGTCTGAACTCACTGGGTCTGTCTGAACTCACTGGGTCTGTCTGAACTCACTGGGTCTGTCTGAACTCACTGGGTCTGTCTGAACTCACTGGGTCTGTCTGAACTCACTGCGTCTGTCTGAACTCCGTGCGTCTGTCTGAACACATCGCGTCTGTCTGAACTCACTGCGTCTGTCTGAACTCACTGGGTCTGTCTGAACTCACTGGGTCTGTCTGAACTCACTGCGTCTGTCTGAACTCCGTGTGTCTGTCTGAATTCACTGTGTCTGTCTGAACTCGCTGCGTCTGTCTGAAATCGCTGCGTCTGTCTGAATTCACTGCGTCTGTCTGAACTCCCTGCGTCTGTCTGAACTCCGTTCATCTGTCTGAAATCCCTGCATCTGTCTGAACTCACTGCGTCTGTCTGAACTCCCTGCGTCTGTCTGAACTCACTGCGTCTGTCTGAACTCCGTGCGTCTGTCTGAACACATCGCGTCAGTCTGAACTCCGTGCGTCTGTCTGAACTCACTGGGTCTGTCTGAACTCACTGGGTCTGTCTGAACTCACTGCGCCTGTCTGAACTCACTGCGTCTGTCTGAACTCACTGCGTCTGTCTGAACTCCGTGTGTCTGTCTGAATTCGCTGCGTCTGTCTGAACTCGCTGCGTCTGTCTGAAATCGCTGCGTCTGTCTGAATTCACTGCGTCTGTCTGAACTTGCTGCGTCTGCCTGAACTCATTGCGTCTGTCTGAACTCGATGCGTATGTCTGAACTCATTGCGTATGTCTGAATTCCATGCGTCTGTCTGAACTCCCTGCGTCTGTCTGAACTCATTGCGTCTGTCTGAAATCCCGGCGTCTGTCTGAACTCCCTGCGTCTGTCTGAACTTACTGCATCTGTCGGAAGTCCCTGCGTCTGTCTGAAGTCATTGCGCCTGTCTGAATTCACTGCGTCTTTCTGAACTCCCTGCATCTGTCTGAACTCACTGTGTCTGTCTGAACTCACTGTGTCTGTCTGAACTCACTGTGTCTGTCTGAACTCACTGCGTCTGTCTGAAGTCCCTGCGTCTGTCTGAACTCATTGTTTCTGTCTGAACTCACTGTGTCTGTCTGAACTCCCTGCGTCTGTCTGAACTCCCAGCGTCTGTCTGAACTCCCTGTGTCTGTCGGAACTACAACCATCTGTCTGAAATTACTGCGGCTGTCTGAACTCACTGCGTCTGTCTGCACTCGATGCGTCTGACTGAACTCACTGCGTCGGTCTGAACTCCCTGCGTCTGTCTGAACTCCCTGCGTCTGTCTGAACTCCGTGCGTCTGTCTGAATTCGCTGCGTCTGTCTGAACTTGCTGCGTCTGTCTGAACTCCCTACGTCTGTCTGAACTCCCTGCGTCTGTCTGAACTCCCTGCGTCTGTCTGAACTCACTGCGTCCGACTGAACTCACTGCGTCTGTCTGAACTCACTGCGTCTGTCTGAACTCACTGCGTCCGACCGAACTCACTGCGTCTGTCTGAACTCCCTGTGTCTGTCTGAACTCACTGCGTCTGTCTGAAGTCACTGCGTCTGTCTGAACTCCGTGCGTCTGTCTGAACACATCGCGTCTGTCTGAACTCCGTGCGTCTGTCTGAACTCACTGGGTCTGTCTGAACTCACTGCGTCTGTCTGAACTCCCTGCGTCTGTCTGAACTCCCTGCGTCTGTCTGAAATTACTGCATCCGTCTGAACTCCCTGCGTCTGTGGGAACTCACTGCGTTTGTCTGAACTCACTGCGTCTATCTGAACTCCCTTCATCTGTCTGAAATCCCTGCATCTGTCTGAACTCACTGCATCTGTCAGAACTCCCTGCGTCTGTCTGAACTCACTGCGTCTGTCTGAACTCCGTGCGTCTGTCTGAACTCACTGGGTCTGTCTGAACTCACTGGGTCTGTCTGAACTCACTGGGTATGTCTGAACTCACTGCGTCTGTCTGAACTCCGTGCGTCTGTCTGAACACATCGCGTCAGTCTGAACTCCGTGCGTCTGTCTGAACTCACTGCGTCTGTCTGAACTCACTGCGTCTGTCTGAACTCCGTGCGTCTGTCTGAACACATCGCGTCTGTCTGAACTCCGTGCGTCTGTCTGAACTCACTGGGTCTGTCTGAACTCACTGGGTCTGTCTGAATTCACTGCGTCTGTCTGAACTTGCTGCGTCTGCCTGAACTCATTGCGTCTGTCTGAACTCGATGCGTATGTCTGAACTCATTGCGTATGTCTGAATTCCATGCGTCTGTCTGAACTCCCTGCGTCTGTCTGAACTCATTGCGTCTGTCTGAACTCATTGCGTCTGTCTGAAATCCCGGCGTCTGTCTGAACTCCCTGCGTCTGTCTGAACTTACTGCATCTGTCGGAAGTCCCTGCGTCTGTCTGAAGTCATTGCGCCTGTCTGAATTCACTGCGTCTTTCTGAACTCCCTGCGTCTGTCTGAACTCACTGCGTCTGTCTGAACTCCCTGTGTCTGTCTGAACTCATTGTGTCTGTCTGAACTCACTGTGTCTGTCTGAACTCACTGTGTCTGTCTGAACTCACTGCGTCTGTCTGCACTCGATGCGTCTGACTGAACTCACTGCGTCGGTCTGAACTCCCTGCGTCTGTCTGAACTCCCTGCGTCTGTCTGAACTCCCTGCGTCTGTCTGAATTCGCTGCGTCTGTCTGAACTTGCTGCGTCTGTCTGAACTCCCTACGTCTGTCTGAACTCCCTGCGTCTGTCTGAACTCCCTGCGTCTGTCTGAACTCACTGCGTCCGACTGAACTCACTGCGTCTGTCTGAACTCCCTGCGTCTGTCTGAACTCACTGCGTCCGACCGAACTCACTGCGTCTGTCTGAACTCCCTGTGTCTGTCTGAACTCACTGCGTCTGTCTGAAGTCACTGCGTCTGTCTGAACTCCGTGCGTCTGTCTGAACACATCGCGTCTGTCTGAACTCCGTGCGTCTGTCTGAACTCACTGGGTCTGTCTGAACTCACTGCGTCTGTCTGAACTCCCTGCGTCTGTCTGAACTCCCTGCGTCTGTCTGAAATTACTGCATCCGTCTGAACTCCCTGCGTCTGTGGGAACTCACTGCGTTTGTCTGAACTCACTGCGTCTATCTGAACTCCCTTCATCTGTCTGAAATCCCTGCATCTGTCTGAACTCACTGCATCTGTCAGAACTCCCTGCGTCTGTCTGAACTCACTGCGTCTGTCTGAACTCACTGCGTCTGTCTGAACTCCGTGCGTCTGTCTGAACTCACTGGGTCTGTCTGAACTCACTGGGTATGTCTGAACTCACTGCGTCTGTCTGAACTCCGTGCGTCTGTCTGAACACATCGCGTCAGTCTGAACTCCGTGCGTCTGTCTGAACTCACTGCGTCTGTCTGAACTCACTGCGTCTGTCTGAACTCCGTGCGTCTGTCTGAACACATCGCGTCTGTCTGAACTCCGTGCGTCTGTCTGAACTCACTGGGTCTGTCTGAACTCACTGGGTCTGTCTGAATTCACTGCGTCTGTCTGAACTTGCTGCGTCTGCCTGAACTCATTGCGTCTGTCTGAACTCGATGCGTATGTCTGAACTCATTGCGTATGTCTGAATTCCATGCGTCTGTCGGAAGTCCCTGCGTCTGTCTGAAGTCATTGCGCCTGTCTGAAATCCCGGCGTCTGTCTGAACTCCCTGCATCTGTCTGAACTCACTGCGTCTGTCTGAACTCCCTGTGTCTGTCTGAACTCATTGTGTCTGTCTGAACTCACTGTGTCTGTCTGAACTCACTGTGTCTGTCTGAACTCACTGCGTCTGTCTGAAGTCCCTGCGTCTGTCTGAACTCCCAGCGTCTGTCTGAACTCCCTGTGTCTGTCGGAACTACAACCATCTGTCTGAAATTACTGCGGCTGTCTGAACTCACTGCGTCTGTCTGCACTCGATGCGTCTGACTGAACTCACTGCGTCGGTCTGAACTCCCTGCGTCTGTCTGAACTCCCTGCGTCTGTCTGAACTCCGTGCGTCTGTCTGAATTCGCTGCGTCTGTCTGAACTTGCTGCGTCTGTCTGAACTCCCTACGTCTGTCTGAACTCCCTGCGTCTGTCTGAACTCCCTGCGTCTGTCTGAACTCACTGCGTCTGTCTGAACTCACTGCGTCCGACTGAACTCACTGCGTCTGTCTGAACTCCCTGCGTCTGTCTGAACTCACTGCGTCCGACCGAACTCACTGCGTCTGTCTGAAGTCACTGCGTCTGTCTGAACTCCGTGCGTCTGTCTGAACACATCGCGTCTGTCTGAACTCCGTGCGTCTGTCTGAACTCACTGGGTCTGTCTGAACTCCCTGCGTCTGTCTGAACTCACTGCGTCTGTCTGAACTCACTGCGTCCGACTGAACTCACTGCGTCTGTCTGAACTCCCTGCGTCTGTCTGAACTCACTGCGTCCGACCGAACTCACTGCGTCTGTCTGAAGTCACTGCGTCTGTCTGAACTCCGTGCGTCTGTCTGAACACATCGCGTCTGTCTGAACTCCGTGCGTCTGTCTGAACTCACTGGGTCTGTCTGAACTCACTGCGTCTGTCTGAACTCCCTGCGTCTGTCTGAACTCCCTGCGTCTGTCTGAAATAACTGCATCCGTCTGAACTCCCTGCGTCTGTGGGAACTCACTGCGTTTGTCTGAACTCACTGCGTCTATCTGAACTCCCTTCATCTGTCTGAAATCCCTGCATCTGTCTGAACTCACTGCATCTGTCAGAACTCCCTGCGTCTGTCTGAACTCACTGCGTCTGTCTGAACTCACTGCGTCTGTCTGAACTCACTGGGTCTGTCTGAACTCACTGGGTCTGTCTGAACTCACTGGGTATGTCTGAACTCACTGCGTCTGTCTGAACTCACTGCGTCTGTCTGAACACATCGCGTCAGTCTGAACTCCGTGCGTCTGTCTGAACACATCGCGTCTGTCTGAACTCCGTGCGTCTGTCTGAACTCACTGGGTCTGTCTGAACTCACTGGGTCTGTCTGAACTCACTGCGTCTGTCTGAACTCCGTGTGTCTGTCTGAATTCACTGTGTCTGTCTGAACTCGCTGCGTCTGTCTGAACTCCCTGCGTCTGTCTGAACTCACTGCGTCCGACTGAACTCACTGCGTCTGTCTGAACTCCCTGCGTCTGTCTGAACTCACTGCGTCCGACCGAACTCACTGCGTCTGTCTGAACTCCCTGTGTCTGTCTGAACTCACTGCGTCTGTCTGAAGTCACTGCGTCTGTCTGAACTCCGTGCGTCTGTCTGAACACATCGCGTCTGTCTGAACTCCGTGCGTCTGTCTGAACTCACTGGGTCTGTCTGAACTCACTGCGTCTGTCTGAACTCCCTGCGTCTGTCTGAACTCCCTGCGTCTGTCTGAAATTACTGCACCCGTCTGAACTCCCTGCGTCTGTGGGAACTCACTGCGTTTGTCTGAACTCACTGCGTCTATCTGAACTCCCTTCATCTGTCTGAAATCCCTGCATCTGTCTGAACTCACTGCATCTGTCAGAACTCCCTGCGTCTGTCTGAACTCACTGCGTCTGTCTGAACTCCGTGCGTCTGTCTGAACTCACTGGGTCTGTCTGAACTCACTGGGTCTGTCTGAACTCACTGGGTATGTCTGAACTCACTGCGTCTGTCTGAACTCCGTGCGTCTGTCTGAACACATCGCGTCAGTCTGAACTCCGTGCGTCTGTCTGAACTCACTGGGTCTGTCTGAACTCACTGGGTCTGTCTGAACTCACTGGGTCTGTCTGAACTCACTGGGTCTGTCTGAACTCACTGCGTCTGTCTGAACTCCGTGTGTCTGTCTGAATTCACTGTGTCTGTCTGAACTCGCTGCGTCTGTCTGAAATCGCTGCGTCTGTCTGAATTCACTGCATCTGTCTGAACTTGCTGCGTCTGTCTGAACTCCCTGCGTCTGTCTGAACTCCGTTCATCTGTCTGAAATCCCTGCATCTGTCTGAACTCACTGCGTCTGTCTGAACTCCCTACGTCTGTCTGAACTCCGTGCGTCTGTCTGAACACATCGCGTCAGTCTGAACTCCGTGCGTCTGTCTGAACTCACTGGGTCTGTCTGAACTCACTGGGTCTGTCTGAACTCACTGCGCCTGTCTGAACTCACTGCGTCTGTCTGAACTCCGTGTGTCTGTCTGAATTCGCTGCGTCTGTCTGAACTCGCTGCGTCTGTCTGAAATCGCTGCGTCTGTCTGAATTCACTGCGTCTGTCTGAACTTGCTGCGTCTGCCTGAACTCATTGCGTCTGTCTGAACTCGATGCGTATGTCTGAACTCATTGCGTATGTCTGAATTCCATGCGTCTGTCTGAACTCCCTGCGTCTGTCTGAACTCATTGCGTCTGTCTGAAATCCCGGCGTCTGTCTGAACTCCCTGCGTCTGTCTGAACTTACTGCATCTGTCGGAAGTCCCTGCGTCTGTCTGAAGTCATTGCGCCTGTCTGAATTCACTGCGTCTTTCTGAACTCCCTGCATCTGTCTGAACTCACTGCGTCTGTCTGAACTCCCTGTGTCTGTCTGAACTCATTGTGTCTGTCTGAACTCACTGTGTCTGTCTGAACTCACTGTGTCTGTCTGAACTCACTGCGTCTGTCTGAACTCCCTGCGTCTGTCTGAACTCATTGTTTCTGTCTGAACTCACTGTGTCTGTCTGAACTCCCTGCGTCTGTCTGAACTCCCAGCGTCTGTCTGAACTCCCTGTGTCTGTCGGAACTACAACCATCTGTCTGAAATTACTGCGGCTGTCTGAACTCACTGCGTCTGTCTGCACTCGATGCGTCTGACTGAACTCACTGCGTCGGTCTGAACTCCCTGCGTCTGTCTGAACTCCCTGCGTCTGTCTGAACTCCCTGCGTCTGTCTGAATTCGCTGCGTCTGTCTGAACTTGCTGCGTCTGTCTGAACTCCCTACGTCTGTCTGAACTCCCTGCGTCTGTCTGAACTCCCTGCGTCTGTCTGAACTCACTGCGTCCGACTGAACTCACTGCGTCCGACTGAACTCACTGCGTCTGTCTGAACTCACTGCGTCCGACCGAACTCACTGCGTCTGTCTGAACTCCCTGTGTCTGTCTGAACTCACTGCGTCTGTCTGAAGTCACTGCGTCTGTCTGAACTCCGTGCGTCTGTCTGAACACATCGCGTCTGTCTGAACTCCGTGCGTCTGTCTGAACTCACTGGGTCTGTCTGAATTCGCTGCGTCTGTCTGAACTCGCTGCGTCTGTCTGAAATCGCTGCGTCTGTCTGAATTCGCTGCGTCTGTCTGAACTTGCTGCGTCTGTCTGAACTCCCTGCGTCTGTCCGAACTCACTGCGTCTGTCCGAACTCACTGCGTCTGTCCGAACTCACTGCGTCTGTCCGAACTCACTGCGTCTGTCCGAACTCACTGTGCCTGTATGAACTCCCTGCAGCTGTCTGAACTCACTGCGTCTGTCTGAACTCCCTGCGTCTGTCTGAACTCATTGTGTCTGTCGGAATTCCCTGCGTCTGTCAGAACTCCCTGCGTCTGCCTGAACTCATTGCGTCTGTCTGAACTCCATGCGTATGTCTGAACTCCCTGCGTATGTCTGAACAACCTGCGTCTGTCTGAACACCCTGCGTCTGTCTGAACTTCCTGCGGCTGTCTGAACTCATTGCGTCTGTCTGAAATCCCTGCGTCTGTCTGAACTCCCTGCGTCTGTCTGAACACCCTGCGTCTGTCTGAACTCCCTTCGTCTGTCTGAACTCCCTGCGTCTGTTTGAACTCATTGCGTCTGTCTGAACTCACTGCATCTGTCGGAAGTCCGTGCGTCTGTCTGAACTCATTGCGCCTGTCTGAACTCACTGCGCCTGTCTGAACTCCCCGCATCTGTCTGAACTGACTGCATCTGTCTGAACTCCCTGTGTTTGTCTGAACTCATTGCGTCTGTCCGAACTCACTGCGCCTGTCCGAACTCCCCGCATCTGTCTGAACTCCCTGTGTCTGTCTGAACTCACTGCGTCTGTCTGAAGTCACTGCGTCTGTCTGAACTCCGTGCGTCTGTCTGAACACATCGCGTCTGTCTGAACTCCGTGCGTCTGTCTGAACTCACTGGGTCTGTCTGAACTCACTGGGTCTGTCTGAATTCGCTGCGTCTGTCTGAACTCGCTGCGTCTGTCTGAAATCGCTGCGTCTGTCTGAATTCGCTGCGTCTGTCTGAACTTGCTGCGTCTGTCTGAACTCCCTGCGTCTGTCCGAACTCACTGCGTCTGTCCGAACTCACTGCGTCTGTCCGAACTCACTGCGTCTGTCCGAACTCACTGTGTCTGTCCGAACTCACTGTGTCTGTATGAACTCCCTGCAGCTGTCTGAACTCACTGCGTCTGTCTGAACTCCCTGCGTCTGTCTGAACTCATTGTGTCTGTCGGAATTCCCTGCGTCTGTCAGAACTCCCTGCGTCTGCCTGAACTCATTGCGTCTGTCTGAACTCCATGCGTATGTCTGAACTCCCTGCGTATGTCTGAATACCATGCGAATGTCTGAACTCCCTGCATCTGTCTGAACAACCTGCGTCTGTCTGAACACCCTGCGTCTGTCTGAACTTCCTGCGGCTGTCTGAACTCATTGCGTCTGTCTGAAATCCCTGCGTCTGTCTGAACTCCCTGCGTCTGTCTGAACACCCTGCGTCTGTCTGAACTCCCTTCGTCTGTCTGAACTCCCTGCGTCTGTCTGAACTCATTGCGTCTGTCTGAACTCACTGCATCTGTCGGAAGTCCGTGCGTCTGTCTGAACTCATTGCGCCTGTCTGAACTCACTGCGCCTGTCTGAAATTACTGCATCCGTCTGAACTCCCTGCGTCTGTCTGAACTCCCTGCGTCTGTCTGAACTCACTGCATCTGTCTGAACTCACTGCGTCTGTCTGAACTCCGTGCGTCTGTCTGAACACATTGCGTCTGTCTGAACTCCGTGCGTCTGTCTGAACTCACTGGGTCTGTCTGAACTCACTGGGTCTGTCTGAACTCACTGCGTCTGTCTGAACTCACTGCGTCTGTCTGAACTCCCTGCGTCTGTCTGAACTCCCTGCGTCTGTCTGAACTCCCTGCGTCTGTCTGAACTCCGTTCATCTGTCTGAAATACCTGCGTCTGTCTGAACTCACTGCGTCTGTCTGAACTCCCTGCGTCTGTATGAACTCACTGCGTCTGTCTGAACTCCGTGCGTCTGTCTGAACACATCGCGTCAGTCTGAACTCCGTGCGTCTGTCTGAACTCACTGGGTCTGTCTGAACTCACTGGGTCTGTCTGAACTCACTGCGCCTGTCTGAACTCACTGCGTCTGTCTGAACTCCGTGTGTCTGTCTGAATTCGCTGCGTCTGTCTGAACTCGCTGCGTCTGTCTGAAATCGCTGCGTCTGTCTGAATTCACTGCGTCTGTCTGAACTTGCTGCGTCTGCCTGAACTCATTGCGTCTGTCTGAACTCGATGCGTATGTCTGAACTCATTGCGTATGTCTGAATTCCATGCGTCTGTCTGAACTCCCTGCGTCTGTCTGAACTCCCTGCGTCTGTCTGAACTCATTGCGTCTGTCTGAAATCCCGGCGTCTGTCTGAACTCCCTGCGTCTGTCTGAACTTACTGCATCTGTCGGAAGTCCCTGCGTCTGTCTGAAGTCATTGCGCCTGTCTGAATTCACTGCGTCTTTCTGAACTCCCTGCTTCTGTCTGAACTCACTGCGTCTGTCTGAACTCCCTGTGTCTGTCTGAACTCATTGTGTCTGTCTGAACTCACTGTGTCTGTCTGAACTCACTGTGTCCGTCTGAACTCACTGCGTCTGTCTGAAGTCCCTGCGTCTGTCTGAACTCATTGTTTCTGTCTGAACTCACTGTGTCTGTCTGAACTCACTGTGTCTGTCTGAACTCACAGCGTCTGTCTGAACTCCCTGCGTCTGTCTGAACTCATTGTTTCTGTCTGAACTCACTGTGTCTGTCTGAACTCCCTGCGTCTGTCTGAACTCCCAGCGTCTGTCTGAACTCCCTGTGTCTGTCGGAACTACAACCATCTGTCTGAAATTACTGCGGCTGTCTGAACTCACTGCGTCTGTCTGAACTCCCTGCGTCTGTCTGAACTCCGTGCGTCTGTCTGAATTCGCTGCGTCTGT
Organism: Pristiophorus japonicus; assembly: GCF_044704955.1. NCBI lineage: Eukaryota > Metazoa > Chordata > Chondrichthyes > Pristiophoridae > Pristiophorus > Pristiophorus japonicus. The sequence continues at coordinate 78,074,472 of NC_091989.1, read as the reverse complement.
CTGAACTTGCTGCGTCTGTCTGAACTCCCTGCGTCTGTCTGAACTCCCTGCGTCTGTCTGAACTCCCTGCGTCTGTCTGAACTCACTGCGTCCGACTGAACTCACTGCGTCTGTCTGAACTCCCTGCGTCTGTCTGAACTCACTGCGTCCGACCGAACTCACTGCGTCTGTCTGAACTCCCTGTGTCTGTCTGAACTCACTGCGTCTGTCTGAAGTCACTGCGTCTGTCTGAACTCCGTGCGTCTGTCTGAACACATCGCGTCTGTCTGAACTCCGTGCGTCTGTCTGAACTCACTGGGTCTGTCTGAACTCACTGGGTCTGTCTGAACTCATTGCGTCTGTCTGAACTCGATGCGTATGTCTGAACTCATTGCGTATGTCTGAATTCCATGCGTCTGTCTGAACTCCCTGCGTCTGTCTGAACTCACTGTGTCTGTCTGAACTCCCTGCGTCTGTCTGAACTCACTGCGTCTGTCTGAACTCCCTGCGTCTGTCTGAACTCACTGCGTCTGTCCAAACTCATTGCGTCTGTCTGAACTCCCTGCGTCTGTCTGAACTCCCTGCGTCTGTCTGAAATTACTGCATCCGTCTGAACTCCCTGCGTCTGTCTGAACTCACTGCGTCTGTCTGAACTCCCTGCGTCTGTCTGAACTCACTGCGTCTGTCCAAACTCATTGCGTCTGTCTGAACTCCCTGCGTCTGTCTGAACTCCCTGCGTCTGTCTGAAATTACTGCATCCGTCTGAACTCCCTGCGTCTGTCTGAACTCACTGCGTCTGTCTGAACTCCGTGCATCTGTCTGAACACATTGCGTCTGTCTGAACTCACTGCGTCTGTCTGTACTCCGTGTGTCTGTCTGAACTCACTGCATCTGTCTGAACTCCCTGCGTCTGTCTGAACTCCCTGCGTCTGTCTGAACTCCCTGCGTCTGTCTGAAATTACTGCATCCGTCTGAACTCCCTGCGTCTGTGGGAACTCACTGCGTTTGTCTGAACTCACTGCGTCTATCTGAACTCCCTTCATCTGTCTGAAATCCCTGCATCTGTCTGAACTCACTGCATCTGTCAGAACTCCCTGCGTCTGTCTGAACTCACTGCGTCTGTCTGAACTCCGTGCGTCTGTCTGAACTCACTGGGTCTGTCTGAACTCACTGGGTCTGTCTGAACTCACTGGGTATGTCTGAACTCACTGGGTATGTCTGAACTCACTGCGTCTGTCTGAACTCCGTGCGTCTGTCTGAACACATCGCGTCAGTCTGAACTCCGTGCGTCTGTCTGAACTCACTGGGTCTGTCTGAACTCACTGGGTCTGTCTGAACTCACTGCGTCTGTCTGAACTCCGTGTGTCTGTCTGAATTCACTGTGTCTGTCTGAACTCGCTGCGTCTGTCTGAAATCGCTGCGTCTGTCTGAATTCACTGCATCTGTCTGAACTTGCTGCGTCTGTATGAACTCCCTGCGTCTGTCTGAACTCCGTTCATCTGTCTGAAATCCCTGCATCTGTCTGAACTCACTGCGTCTGTCTGAACTCCCTGCGTCTGTCTGAACTCACTGCGTCTGTCTGAACTCCGTGCGTCTGTCTGAACACATCGCGTCAGTCTGAACTACGTGCGTCTGTCTGAACTCACTGGGTCTGTCTGAACTCACTGGGTCTGTCTGAACTCACTGCGCCTGTCTGAACTCACTGCGTCTGTCTGAACTCCGTGTGTCTGTCTGAATTCGCTGCGTCTGTCTGAACTCGCTGCGTCTGTCTGAAATCGCTGCGCCTGTCTGAATTCACTGCGTCTGTCTGAACTTGCTGCGTCTGCCTGAACTCATTGCGTCTGTCTGAACTCGATGCGTATGTCTGAACTCATTGCGTATGTCTGAATTCCATGCGTCTGTCTGAACTCCCTGCGTCTGTCTGAACTCATTGCGTCTGTCTGAAATCCCGGCGTCTGTCTGAACTCCCTGCGTCTGTCTGAACTTACTGCATCTGTCGGAAGTCCCTGCGTCTGTCTGAAGTCATTGTGCCTGTCTGAATTCACTGCGTCTTTCTGAACTCCCTGCATCTGTCTGAACTCACTGCGTCTGTCTGAACTCCCTGTGTCTGTCTGAACTCATTGTGTCTGTCTGAACTCACTGTGTCTGTCTGAACTCACTGTGTCTGTCTGAACTCACTGCGTCTGTCTGAACTCCCTGCGTCTGTCTGAACTCATTGTTTCTGTCTGAACTCACTGTGTCTGTCTGAACTCCCTGCGTCTGTCTGAACTCCCAGCGTCTGTCTGAACTCCCTGTGTCTGTCGGAACTACAACCATCTGTCTGAAATTACTGCGGCTGTCTGAACTCACTGCGTCTGTCTGCACTCGATGCGTCTGACTGAACTCACTGCGTCGGTCTGAACTCCCTGCGTCTGTCTGAACTCCCTGCGTCTGTCTGAACTCCGTGCGTCTGTCTGAATTCGCTGCGTCTGTCTGAACTTGCTGCGTCTGTCTGAACTCCCTACGTCTGTCTGAACTCCCTGCGTCTGTCTGAACTCCCTGCGTCTGTCTGAACTCACTGCGTCCGACTGAACTCACTGCGTCTGTCTGAACTCCCTGCGTCTGTCTGAACTCACTGCGTCCGACCGAACTCACTGCGTCTGTCTGAACTCCCTGTGTCTGTCTGAACTCACTGCGTCTGTCTGAAGTCACTGCGTCTGTCTGAACTCCGTGCGTCTGTCTGAACACATCGCGTCTGTCTGAACTCACTGGGTCTGTCTGAACTCACTGGGTCTGTCTGAACTTGCTGCGTCTGTCTGAACTCCCTGCGTCTGTCCGAACTCACTGCGTCTGTCCTAACTCACTGCGTCTGTCCGAACTCACTGCGTCTGTCCGAACTCACTGTGTCTGTATGAACTCCCTGCAGCTGTCTGAACTCACTGCGTCTGTCTGAACTCCCTGCGTCTGTCTGAACTCATTGTGTCTGTCGGAATTCCCTGCGTCTGTCAGAACTCCCTGCGTCTGCCTGAACTCATTGCGTCTGTCTGAACTCCATGCGTATGTCTGAACTCCCTGCGTATGTCTGAATACCATGCGAATGTCTGAACTCCCTGCATCTGTCTGAACAACCTGCGTCTGTCTGAACACCCTGCGTCTGTCTGAACTTCCTGCGGCTGTCTGAACTCATTGCGTCTGTCTGAAATCCCTGCGTCTGTCTGAACTCCCTGCGTCTGTCTGAACACCCTGCGTCTGTCTGAACTCCCTTCGTCTGTCTGAACTCCCTTCGTCTGTCTGAACTCCCTGCGTCTGTCTGAACTCATTGCGTCTGTCTGAACTCACTGCATCTGTCGGAAGTCCGTGCGTCTGTCTGAACTCATTGCGCCTGTCTGAACTCACTGCGCCTGTCTGAACTCCCCGCATCGGTCTGAACTCACTGCGTCTGTCCAAACTCATTGCGTCTGTCTGAACTCCCTGCGTCTGTCTGAACTCCCTGCGTCTGTCTGAAATTACTGCATCCGTCTGAACACCCTGCGTCTGTCTGAACTCACTGCGTCTGTCTGAACTCCCTGCGTCTGTCTGAACTCACTGCGTCTGTCTGAACTCCGTGCATCTGTCTGAACACATTGCGTCTGTCTGTACTCCGTGTGTCTGTCTGAACTCACTGCGTCTGTCTGAACTCCCTGCGTCTGTCTGAACTCCCTGCGTCTGTCTGAACTCCCTGCGTCTGTCTGAACTCCCTGCGTCTGTCTGAACTCCCTGCGTCTGTCCGAACTCACTGCGTCTGTCTGAACTCACTGCGTCTGTCCGAACTCACTGCGTCTGTCCGAACTCCCTGCGTCTGTCCGAACTCCCTGCGTCTGTCTGAACTCACTGCGTCTGTCTGAACTCCCTTCATCTGTCTGAAATCCCTGCATCTGTCTGAACTCACTGCGTCTGTCTGAACTCCCTGCGTCTGTCTGAACTCACTGCGTCTGTCTGAACTCCGTGCATCTGTCTGAACACATTGCGTCTGTCTGAACTCCGTGCATCTGTCTGAACACATTGCGTCTGTCTGAACTCCGTGCGTCTGTCTGAACTCACTGGGTCTGTCTGAACTCGCTGGGTCTGTCTGAACTCACTGGGTCTGTCTGAACTCACTGCGTCTGTCTGTACTCCGTGTGTCTGTCTGAACTCACTGCGTCTGTCTGAACTCGCTGCGTCTGTCTGAAATCGCTGCGTCTGTCTGAATTCACTACATCTGTCTGAACTCATTGCATCTGTCGGAACTCCCTGTGTGTCTGTCAGAACTCCCTGCGTCTGTCGGAACTCATTGCGTCTGTCGGAATTCCCTGCGTCTGTCAGAACTCTCTGCGTCTGTCTGAACTCATTGCGTCTGTCGGAACTCTCTGCGCCTCTCAGCTCTCCCTGCGTATGTCTGAATACCATGCGACTGTCTGAACTCCCTGCGTCTGTCTGAACAACCTGTGTCTGTCTGAACACCCTGCGTCTGTCTGAACTTCCTGCGGCTCTCTGAACTCATTGCGTCTGTCTGAAATCCCTGCGTCTGTCTGAACTCCCTGCGTCAGTCTGAATACCCTGCGTCTGTCTGAACTCCCTGCGTCTGTCTGAACTCATTGCGTCTGTCTGAACTCACTGCATCTGTCGGAAGTCCCTGCGTCTGTCTGAACTCATTGCGCCTGTCTGAACTCACTGTCTCTTTCTCAACTTCCCGCATCTGACTGAACTCACTGCATCTGTCTGAACTCCCTGTGTCTGTCTGAACTCATTGCATCTGTCTCAACTCACTGCGTCAGTCTGAACTCCGTGCATCTGTCTGAACACATTGCGTTTGTCTGAACTCACTGGGTCTGTCTGAACTCACTGTGTCTGTCTGAACTCACTGGGTCTGTCTGAACTCACTGCGTCTGTCTGAACTCATTGCGTCTGTCGGAACTCTCTGCGTCTGTCAGAACTCCCTGCATCAGTCTGAACTCATTGCGTCTGTCTGAACTCCATGCGTATGTCTGAACTCCCTGTGTATGTCTGAATTCCATACGTCTGTCTGAACTCCCTGCGCCTGTCTGAACTCACTGCGTCTGTCGGAAGTCCCTGCGTCTGTCTGAACTCATTGCGCCTGTCTGAACTCACTGCGTCTTTCTCAACTCCCCGCATCTGTCTGAACTCACTGCATCTGTCTGAACTCACTGCATCTGTCTGAACTCCCTGCGTCTGTCTGAACTCATTGCGTCTGTCTCAACTCACTGCGTCTGTCTGAACTCGCTGCGTCTGTCTGAACCCGCTGCGTCTTTCTGAACTCGTTGTGTCTGTCTGAACTCATTGCGTCTGTCTGAACTCCCTGCGTCTGTCGGAACTCCCTGCGTCTGTCTGAACTCCCTGCGTCTGTCTGAAATCCCTGCGTCTGTCTGAACTCACTGCGTCTGTCTGAACTCACTGCGTCTGTCTGAACTCCCTGCGTCTGTCGGAACTCCCTGCGTCTGTCCGAACTTCCTGCGTCTGTCTGAACTCCCACCGTCTGTCTGAAATTACTGCATCTGTCTGAACTCCCTGCGTCTGTAGGAACTCCCTGCGTTTGTCTGAACTCACTGCGTCTGTCTGAACTCCCTGCATCTGTCTGAACTCACTGCGTCTGTCTGAACTCCCTTCATCTGTGTGAAATCCCTGCATTTGTCTGAACTCACTGCATCTGTCTGAACTCCCTGCGTCTGTCTGAACACATTGCGTCTGTCTGAACTCCATGCGTCTGTCTCAACTCACTGGGTCAGTCTGAACTCACTGGGTCTGTCTGAACTCACTGCGTCTGTCTGAACTCACTGCGTCTGTCTGAACTCACTGCGTCTGTCTGAACACAGCGCTTCTGTCTGAACTCCGTGCGTCTGTCTGAACTCACTGGGTCTGTCTGAACTCACTGCATCTGTCTGAACTCAGTGTGTCTGTCTGAATTCACTGCGTCTGTCTGAACTCCCTGCGTCTGTCTGAACTCACTGCGTCTGTCCGAACTAACTGCATCTGTCTGAACTAGCTGCGTCTGTCTGAATTCCCTGCGTCTGTCTGAACTCCCTGTGTCTGTCTGAACTCATTGCGTCTGTCGGAATTCCCTGTGTCTGTCAGAACTCTCTGCGTCTGTCTGAACTCATTGCGTCTGTCGGAACTCCCTGCGTCTGTCAGAACTCCCTGCGTCTGTCAGAACTCATTGCGTCTGTCAGAACTCCCTGCGTCTGTCTGAACTCATTGCGTCTGTCGGAACTCTCTGCGTCTGTCAGAACTCCCAGCATCAGTCTGAACTCATTGCGTCTGTCTGAACTCCCTGCGTCTGTCTGAACTCCCTGCGTCTGTCTGAAATTACTGCATCCGTCTGAACTCCCTGCGTCTGTCGGAACTCACTGCGTTTGTCTGAACTCCCTGCGTCTGTCTGAACTCCCTGCGTCTGTCTGAAATTACTGCATCCGTCTGAACTCCCTGCGTCGGTCTGATCTCCCTGCGTCTGTCTGAACTCCCTGCGTCTGTCTGAACACCATGCGTCTGTCTGAACTTCCGGTGGCTGTCTGAACTCCCTGCGTCTGTCTGAACTCCCTGCGTCTGTCTGAACTCCCTGCGTCTGTCTGAACTTCCGGCGGCTGTCTGAACTCATTGCGTCTGTCTGAAATCCCTGCGTCTGTCTGAACTCCCTGCGTCTGTCTGAACACACTGTGTCTGTCTGAACTCCTATCATCTGTCTGAACTCCCTGCGTCTGTCTGAAATCTCTGCGTCTGTCTGAACTCACTGCGTCTGTCGGAACTCCCTGCGTCTGTCTGAACTCCCTGCGTCTGTCTGAACTCCCTGTGTCTGTCTGAACTCACTGCGTCTGTCCGAACTTCCTGCGTCTGTCTGAACTCCCACCATCTGTCTGAAATTACTGCATCTGTTTGAACACCCTGCGTCCGTCGGAACTCCCTGCGTTTGTCTGAACTCCCTGCGTCTGTCTGAACTCACTGCGTCTGTCTGAACTCACTGCGTCTGTCTGAACTCACTGCGTCTGTCTGAACACATCGCGTCTGTCTGAACTCCGTGCGTCTGTCTGAACTCACTGGGTCTGCCTGAACTCACTGGGTCTGTCTGAACTCACTGCGTCTGTCTGAACTCCGTGTGTCTGTCTGAATTCACTGTGTCTGTCTGAACTCGCTGCGTCTGTCTGAAATCGCTGCGTCTGTCTGAATTCGCTGTGTCTGTCTGAACTTGCTGCGTCTGTCTGAACTCCCACCATCTGTCTGAAATTACTGCATCCGTCTGAACTCCCTGCGTCTGTGGGAACTCACTGCGTTTGTCTGAACTCACTGCGTCTATCTGAACTCCCTTCATCTGTCTGAAATTCCTGCATCTGTCTGAACTCACTGCATCTGTCAGAACTCCCTGCGTCTGTCTGAACTCACTGCGTCTGTCTGAACTCACTGCGTCTGTCTGAACTCACTGGGTCTGTCTGAACTCACTGGGTCTGTCTGAACTCGCTGGGTATGTCTGAACTCACTGCGTCTGTCTGAACTCCGTGCGTCTGTCTGAACACATCGCGTCTGTCTGAACTCACTGCGTCTGTCTGAACTCACTGGGTCTGTCTGAACTCACTGGGTCTGTCTGAACTCACTGCGTCTGTCTGAACTCCGTGTGTCTGTCTGAATTCACTGTGTCTGTCTGAACTCGCTGCGTCTGTCTGAAATCGCTGCGTCTGTCTGAATTCACTGCGTCTGTCTGAACTCCCTGCGTCTGTCTGAACTCCGTTCATCTGTCTGAAATCCCTGCATCTGTCTGAACTCACTGCGTCTGTCTGAACTCCCTGCGTCTGTCTGAACTCACTGCGTCTGTCTGAACTCCGTGCGTCTGTCTGAACACATCGCGTCAGTCTGAACTCCGTGCGTCTGTCTGAACTCACTGGGTCTGTCTGAACTCACTGGGTCTGTCTGAACTCACTGCGCCTGTCTGAATTCACTGCGTCTGTCTGAACTCACTGCGTCTGTCTGAACTCCGTGTGTCTGTCTGAATTCGCTGCGTCTGTCTGAACTCGCTGCGTCTGTCTGAAATCGCTGCGTCTGTCTGAATTCGCTGCGTCTGTCTGAACTTGCTGCGTCTGCCTGAACTCATTGCGTCTGTCTGAACTCGATGCGTATGTCTGAACTCATTGCGTATGTCTGAATTCCATGCGTCTGTCTGAACTCCCTGCGTCTGTCTGAACTCATTGCGTCTGTCTGAAATCCCGGCGTCTGTCTGAACTCCGTGCGTCTGTCTGAACTCACTGGGTCTGTCTGAACTCACTGGGTCTGTCTGAACTCACTGGGTATGTATGAACTCACTGCGTCTGTCTGAACTCCGTGCGTCTGTCTGAACACATCGCGTCAGTCTGAACTCCGTGCGTCTGTCTGAACTCACTGCGTCTGTCTGAACTCACTGCGTCTGTCTGAACTCCGTGCGTCTGTCTGAACACATCGCGTCTGTCTGAACTCCGTGCGTCTGTCTGAACTCACTGGGTCTGTCTGAACTCACTGGGTCTGTCTGAATTCACTGCGTCTGTCTGAACTTGCTGCGTCTGCCTGAACTCATTGCGTCTGTCTGAACTCGATGCGTATGTCTGAACTCATTGCGTATGTCTGAATTCCATGCGTCTGTCTGAACTCCCTGCGTCTGTCTGAACTCATTGCGTCTGTCTGAAATCCCGGCGTCTGTCTGAACTCCCTGCGTCTGTCTGAACTTACTGCATCTGTCGGAAGTCCCTGCGTCTGTCTGAAGTCATTGCGCCTGTCTGAATTCACTGCGTCTTTCTGAACTCCCTGCATCTGTCTGAACTCACTGCGTCTGTCTGAACTCCCTGTGTCTGTCTGAACTCATTGTGTCTGTCTGAACTCACTGTGTCTGTCTGAACTCACTGTGTCTGTCTGAACTCACTGCGTCTGTCTGAAGTCCCTGCGTCTGTCTGAACTCATTGTTTCTGTCTGAACTCACTGTGTCTGTCTGAACTCCCAGCGTCTGTCTGAACTCCCTGTGTCTGTCGGAACTACAACCATCTGTCTGAAATTACTGCGGCTGTCTGAACTCACTGCGTCTGTCTGCACTCGATGCGTCTGACTGAACTCACTGCGTCGGTCTGAACTCCCTGCGTCTGTCTGAACTCCCTGCGTCTGTCTGAACTCCGTGCGTCTGTCTGAATTCGCTGCGTCTGTCTGAACTTGCTGCGTCTGTCTGAACTCCCTACGTCTGTCTGAACTCCCTGCGTCTGTCTGAACTCCCTGCGTCTGTCTGAACTCACTGCGTCCGACTGAACTCACTGCGTCTGTCTGAACTCCCTGCGTCCGACCGAACTCACTGCGTCCGACCGAACTCACTGCGTCTGTCTGAACTCCCTGTGTCTGTCTGAACTCACTGCGTCTGTCTGAAGTCACTGCGTCTGTCTGAACTCCGTGCGTCTGTCTGAACACATCGCGTCTGTCTGAACTCCGTGCGTCTGTCTGAACTCACTGGGTCTGTCTGAACTCACTGCGTCTGTCTGAACTCCCTGCGTCTGTCTGAACTCCCTGCGTCTGTCTGAAATTACTGCATCCGTCTGAACTCCCTGCGTCTGTGGGAACTCACTGCGTTTGTCTGAACTCACTGCGTCTATCTGAACTCCCTTCATCTGTCTGAAATCCCTGCATCTGTCTGAACTCACTGCATCTGTCAGAACTCCCTGCGTCTGTCTGAACTCACTGCGTCTGTCTGAACTCCGTGCGTCTGTCTGAACTCACTGGGTCTGTCTGAACTCACTGGGTCTGTCTGAACTCACTGGGTATGTCTGAACTCACTGCGTCTGTCTGAACTCCGTGCGTCTGTCTGAACACATCGCGTCCGTCTGAACTCCGTGCGTCTGTCTGAACTCACTGCGTCTGTCTGAACTCACTGCGTCTGTCTGAACTCCGTGCGTCTGTCTGAACACATCGCGTCTGTCTGAACTCCGTGCGTCTGTCTGAACTCACTGGGTCTGTCTGAACTCACTGGGTCTGTCTGAACTCACTGCGTCTGTCTGAACTCCGTGTGTCTGTCTGAATTCGCTGTGTCTGTCTGAACTCGCTGCGTCTGTCTGAACTCCCTGCGTCTGTCTGAACTCACTGCGTCCGACTGAACTCACTGCGTCTGTCTGAACTCCCTGCGTCTGTCTGAACTCACTGCGTCCGACCGAACTCACTGCGTCTGTCTGAACTCCCTGTGTCTGTCTGAACTCACTGCGTCTGTCTGAAGTCACTGCGTCTGTCTGAACTCCGTGCGTCTGTCTGAACACATCGCGTCTGTCTGAACTCCGTGCGTCTGTCTGAACTCACTGGGTCTGTCTGAACTCACTGCGTCTGTCTGAACTCCCTGCGTCTGTCTGAACTCCCTGCGTCTGTCTGAAATTACTGCATCCGTCTGAACTCCCTGCGTCTGTGGGAACTCACTGCGTTTGTCTGAACTCACTGCGTCTATCTGAACTCCCTTCATCTGTCTGAAATCCCTGCATCTGTCTGAACTCACTGCATCTGTCAGAACTCCCTGCGTCTGTCTGAACTCACTGCGTCTGTCTGAACTCACTGCGTCTGTCTGAACTCACTGGGTCTGTCTGAACTCACTGGGTCTGTCTGAACTCACTGGGTATGTCTGAACTCACTGCGTCTGTCTGAACTCCGTGCGTCTGTCTGAACTCGCTGCGTCTGTCTGAAATCGCTGCGTCTGTCTGAATTCGCTGCATCTGTCTGAACTCGCTGCGTCTGTCTGAACTCCCTGCGTCTGTCTGAACTCCGTTCATCTGTCTGAAATCCCTGCATCTGTCTGAACTCACTGCGTTTGTCTGAACTCCCTGCGTCTGTCTGAACTCACTGCGCCTGTCTGAACTCACTGCGTCTGTCTGAACTCCGTGTGTCTGTCTGAATTCGCTGCGTCTGTCTGAACTCGCTGCGTCTGTCTGAAATCGCTGCGTCTGTCTGAATTCACTGCGTCTGTCTGAACTTGCTGCGTCTGCCTGAACTCATTGCGTCTGTCTGAAATCCCGGCGTCTGTCTGAACTCCCTGCGTCTGTCTGAACTTACTGCATCTGTCGGAAGTCCCTGCGTCTGTCTGAAGTCATTGCGCCTGTCTGAATTCACTGCGTCTTTCTGAACTCCCTGCATCTGTCTGAACTCACTGCGTCTGTCTGAACTCACTGTGTCTGTCTGAACTCACTGTGTCTGTCTGAACTCACTGCGTCTGTCTGAACTCCCTGCGTCTGTCTGAACTCCCTGCGTCTGTCTGAACTCATTGTTTCTGTCTGAACTCACTGTGTCTGTCTGAACTCCCTGCGTCTGTCTGAACTCCCAGCGTCTGTCTGAACTCCCTGTGTCTGTCGGAACTACAACCATCTGTCTGAAATTACTGCGGCTGTCTGAACTCACTGCGTCTGTCTGCACTCGATGCGTCTGACTGAACTCACTGCGTCTGTCTGAACTCCCTGCGTCTGTCTGAACTCACTGCGTCCGACTGAACTCACTGCGTCTGTCTGAACTCCCTGCGTCCGACCGAACTCACTGCGTCCGACCGAACTCACTGCGTCTGTCTGAACTCCCTGTGTCTGTCTGAACTCACTGCGTCTGTCTGAAGTCACTGCGTCTGTCTGAACTCCGTGCGTCTGTCTGAACACATCGCGTCTGTCTGAACTCCGTGCGTCTGTCTGAACTCACTGGGTCTGTCTGAACTCACTGCGTCTGTCTGAACTCCCTGCGTCTGTCTGAACTCCCTGCGTCTGTCTGAAATTACTGCATCCGTCTGAACTCCCTGCGTCTGTGGGAACTCACTGCGTTTGTCTGAACTCACTGCGTCTATCTGAACTCCCTTCATCTGTCTGAAATCCCTGCATCTGTCTGAACTCACTGCATCTGTCAGAACTCCCTGCGTCTGTCTGAACTCACTGCGTCTGTCTGAACTCCGTGCGTCTGTCTGAACTCACTGGGTCTGTCTGAACTCACTGGGTCTGTCTGAACTCACTGGGTATGTCTGAACTCACTGCGTCTGTCTGAACTCACTGGGTCTGTCTGAACTCACTGCGTCTGTCTGAACTCCGTGTGTCTGTCTGAATTCGCTGTGTCTGTCTGAACTCGCTGCGTCTGTCTGAACTCCCTGCGTCTGTCTGAACTCACTGCGTCCGACTGAACTCACTGCGTCTGTCTGAACTCCCTGCGTCTGTCTGAACTCACTGCGTCCGACCGAACTCACTGCGTCTGTCTGAACTCCCTGTGTCTGTCTGAACTCACTGCGTCTGTCTGAAGTCACTGCGTCTGTCTGAACTCCGTGCGTCTGTCTGAACACATCGCGTCTGTCTGAACTCCGTGCGTCTGTCTGAACTCACTGGGTCTGTCTGAACTCACTGCGTCTGTCTGAACTCCCTGCGTCTGTCTGAACTCCCTGCGTCTGTCTGAAATTACTGCATCCGTCTGAACTCCCTGCGTCTGTGGGAACTCACTGCGTTTGTCTGAACTCACTGCGTCTATCTGAACTCCCTTCATCTGTCTGAAATCCCTGCATCTGTCTGAACTCACTGCATCTGTCAGAACTCCCTGCGTCTGTCTGAACTCACTGCGTCTGTCTGAACTCACTGCGTCTGTCTGAACTCACTGGGTCTGTCTGAACTCACTGGGTCTGTCTGAACTCACTGCGTCTGTCTGAACTCACTGCGTCTGTCTGAACTCCGTGCGTCTGTCTGAACACATCGCGTCAGTCTGAACTCTGTGCGTCTGTCTGAACTCACTGGGTCTGTCTGAACTCACTGGGTCTGTCTGAACTCACTGCGTCTGTCTGAACTCACTGCGTCTGTCTGAATTCACTGTGTCTGTCTGAACTCGCTGCGTCTGTCTGAAATCGCTGCGTCTGTCTGAATTCGCTGCATCTGTCTGAACTCGCTGCGTCTGTCTGAACTCCCTGCGTCTGTCTGAACTCCGTTCATCTGTCTGAAATCCCTGCATCTGTCTGAACTCACTGCGTTTGTCTGAACTCCCTGCGTCTGTCTGAACTCACTGCGCCTGTCTGAACTCACTGCGTCTGTCTGAACTCCGTGTGTCTGTCTGAATTCGCTGCGTCTGTCTGAACTCGCTGCGTCTGTCTGAAATCGCTGCGTCTGTCTGAATTCACTGCGTCTGTCTGAACTCGCTGCGTCTGCCTGAACACATTGCGTCTGTCTGAAATCCCGGCGTCTGTCTGAACTCCCTGCGTCTGTCTGAACTTACTGCATCTGTCGGAAGTCCCTGCGTCTGTCTGAAGTCATTGCGCCTGTCTGAATTCACTGCGTCTTTCTGAACTCCCTGCATCTGTCTGAACTCACTGCGTCTGTCTGAACTCACTGTGTCTGTCTGAACTCACTGTGTCTGTCTGAACTCACTGCGTCTGTCTGAACTCCCTGCGTCTGTCTGAACTCCCTGCGTCTGTCTGAACTCATTGTTTCTGTCTGAACTCACTGTGTCTGTCTGAACTCCCTGCGTCTGTCTGAACTCCCAGCGTCTGTCTGAACTCCCTGTGTCTGTCGGAACTACAACCATCTGTCTGAAATTACTGCGGCTGTCTGAACTCACTGCGTCTGTCTGCACTCGATGCGTCTGACTGAACTCACTGCGTCGGTCTGAACTCCCTGCGTCTGTCTGAACTCCCTGCGTCTGTCTGAACTCCCTGCGTCTGTCTGAACTCCCTGCGTCTGTCTGAACTCCCTGCGTCTGTCTGAACTCACTGCGTCCGACTGAACTCACTGCGTCCGACTGAACTCACTGCGTCTGTCTGAACTCCCTGCGTCTGTCTGAACTCACTGCGTCCGACCGAACTCACTGCGTCTGTCTGAACTCCCTGTGTCTGTCTGAACTCACTGCGTCTGTCTGAAGTCACTGCGTCTGTCTGAACTCCGTGCGTCTGTCTGAACACATCGCGTCTGTCTGAACTCCGTGCGTCTGTCTGAACTCACTGGGTCTGTCTGAACTCACTGGGTCTGTCTGAATTCGTTGCGTCTGTCTGAACTCGCTGCGTCTGTCTGAAATCGCTGCGTCTGTCTGAAATCGCTGCGTCTGTCTGAATTCGCTGCGTCTGTCTGAACTTGCTGCGTCTGTCTGAACTCCCTGCGTCTGTCCGAACTCACTGCGTCTGTCCGAACTCACTGCGTCTGTCCGAACTCACTGCGTCTGTCCGAACTCACTGCAGCTGTCTGAACTCACTGCAGCTGTCTGAACTCCCTGCGTCTGTCTGAACTCATTGTGTCTGTCGGAATTCCCTGCGTCTGTCAGAACTCCCTGCGTCTGCCTGAACTCATTGCGTCTGTCTGAACTCCATGCGTATGTCTGAACTCCATGCGTATGTCTGAATACCATGCGAATGTCTGAACTCCCTGCATCTGTCTGAACAACCTGTATCTGTCTGAACACCCTGCGTCTGTCTGAACTTCCTGCGGCTGTCTGAACTCATTGCGTCTGTCTGAAATCCCTGCGTCTGTCTGAACTCCCTGCGTCTGTCTGAACACCCTGCGTCTGTCTGAACTCCCTTCGTCTGTCTGAACTCCCTTCGTCTGTCTGAACTCCCTTCGTCTGTCTGAACTCCCTGCGTCTGTCTGAACTCATTGCGTCTGTCTGAACTCCCTGCGTCTGTCTGAACTCCCTGCGTCTGTCTGAAATTACTGCATCCGTCTGAACACCCTGCGTCTGTCTGAACTCACTGCGTCTGTCTGAACTCCCTGCGTCTGTCTGAACTCACTGCGTCTGTCTGAACTCCGTGCATCTGTCTGAACACATTGCGTCTGTCTGAACTCCGTGCGTCTGTCTGAACTCACTGGGTCTGTCTGAACTCACTGGGTCTGTCTGAACTCACTGCGTCTGTCTGTACTCCGTGTGTCTGTCTGAACTCACTGCGTCTGTCTGAACTCCCTGCGTCTGTCTGAACTCCCTGCGTCTGTCTGAACTCCCTGCGTCTGTCTGAACTCCCTGCGTCTGTCTGAACTCCCTGCGTCTGTCTGAACTCCCTGCGTCTGTCTGAACTCCCTGCGTCTGTCTGAACTCCCTGCGTCTGTCTGAACTCCCTGCGTCTGTCTGAACTCCCTGCGTCTGTCTGAACTCCCTGCGTCTGTCCGAACTCACTGCGTCTGTCTGAACTCACTGCGTCTGTCCGAACTCACTGCGCCTGTCTGAACTCCCTGCGTCTGTCGGAACTCACTGCGTTTGTCTGAACTCACTGCGTCTGTCTGAACTCCCTTCATCTGTCTGAAATCCCTGCATCTGTCTGAACTCACTGCGTCTGTCTGAACTCCCTGCGTCTGTCTGAACTCACTGCGTCTGTCTGAACTCCGTGCATCTGTCTGAACACATTGCGTCTGTCTGAACTCCGTGCATCTGTCTGAACACATTGCGTCTGTCTGAACTCCGTGCGTCTGTCTTAACTCACTGGGTCTGTCTGAACTCGCTGGGTCTGTCTGAACTCACTGGGTCTGTCTGAACTCACTGCGTCTGTCTGTACTCCGTGTGTCTGTCTGAACTCACTGCGTCTGTCTGAACTCGCTGCGTCTGTCTGAAATCGCTGCGTCTGTCTGAATTCACTACATCTGTCTGAACTCATTGCGTCTGTCGGAACTCCCTGTGTGTCTGTCAGAACTCCCTGCGTCTGTCGGAACTCATTGCGTCTGTCGGAATTCCCTGCGTCTGTCAGAACTCTCTGCGTCTGTCTGAACTCATTGCGTCTGTCGGAACTCTCTGCGCCTCTCAGATCTCCCTGCGTATGTCTGAATACCATGCGACTGTCTGAACTCCCTGCGTCTGTCTGAACAACCTGTGTCTGTCTGAACACCCTGCGTCTGTCTGAACTTCCTGCGGCTCTCTGAACTCATTGCGTCTGTCTGAAATCCCTGCGTCTGTCTGAACTCCCTGCGTCAGTCTGAATACCCTGCGTCTGTCTGAACTCCCTGCGTCTGTCTGAACTCATTGCGTCTGTCTGAACTCACTGCATCTGTCGGAAGTCCCTGCGTCTGTCTGAACTCATTGCGCCTGTCTGAACTCACTGTCTCTTTCTCAACTTCCCGCATCTGACTGAACTCACTGCATCTGTCTGAACTCCCTGTGTCTGTCTGAACTCATTGCGTCTGTCTCAACTCACTGCGTCAGTCTGAACTCCGTGCATCTGTCTGAACACATTGCGTTTGTCTGAACTCACTGGGTCTGTCTGAACTCACTGTGTCTGTCTGAACTCACTGGGTCTGTCTGAACTCACTGCGTCTGTCTGTACTCCGTGTGTCTGTCTGAACTCACTGCGTCTGTCAGAACTCTCTGCGTCTGTCTGAACTCATTGCGTCTGTCGGAACTCCCTGCGTCTGTCAGAACTCCCTGCGTCTGTCTGAACTCATTGCGTCTGTCAGAACTCCCTGCGTCTGTCTGAACTCATTGCGTCTGTCGGAACTCTCTGCGTCTGTCAGAACTCCCTGCATCAGTCTGAACTCATTGCGTCTGTCTGAACTCCATGCGTATGTCTGAACTCCCTGCGTATGTCTGAATTCCATACGTCTGTCTGAACTCCCTGCGCCTGTCTGAACTCCCTGCGTCTGTCTGAACTCACTGCGTCTGTCGGAAGTCCCTGCGTCTGTCTGAACTCATTGCGCCTGTCTGAACTCACTGCGTCTTTCTCAACTCCCCGCATCTGTCTGAACTCACTGCATCTGTCTGAACTCACTGCATCTGTCTGAACTCCGTGTCTGTCTGAACTCATTGCGTCTGTCTCAACTCACTGCGTCTGTCTGAACTCACTGCGTCTGTCTGAACCCGCTGCGTCTTTCTGAACTCATTGTGTCTGTCTGAACTCATTGCGTCTGTCTGAACTCCCTGCGTCTGTCTGAACTCACTGCGTCTGTCGGAACTCCCTGCGTCTGTCTGAACTCCCTGCGTCTGTCTGAAATCCCTGCGTCTGTCTGAACTCACTGCGTCTGTCTGAACTCCCTGCGTCTGTCGGAACTCCCTGCGTCTGTCCGAACTCCCTGCGTCTGTCTGAACTCCCACCGTCTGTCTGAAATTACTGCATCTGTCTGAACTCCCTGCGTCTGTCGGAACTCCCTGCGTTTGTCTGAACTCACTGCGTCTGTCTGAACTCCCTGCATCTGTCTGAACTCACTGCGTCTGTCTGAACTCCCTTCATCTGTGTGAAATCCCTGCATTTGTCTGAACTCACTGCATCTGTCTGAACTCCCTGCGTCTGTCTGAACACATTGCGTCTGTCTGAACTCCATGCGTCTGTCTCAACTCACTGGGTCAGTCTGAACTCACTGGGTCTGTCTGAACTCACTGCGTCTGTCTGAACTCACTGCGTCTGTCTGAACTCACTGCGTCTGTCTGAACACAGCGCTTCTGTCTGAACTCCGTGCGTCTGTCTGAACTCACTGGGTCTGTCTGAACTCACTGCGTCTGTCTGAACTCAGTGTGTCTGTCTGAATTCACTGCGTCTGTCTGAACTCCCTGCGTCTGTCTGAACTCACTGCGTCTGTCCGAACTAACTGCATCTGTCTGAACTAGCTGCGTCTGTCTGAATTCCCTGCGTCTGTCTGAACTCCCTGTGTCTGTCTGAACTCATTGCGTCTGTCGGAATTCCCTGTGTCTGTCAGAACTCTCTGCGTCTGTCTGAACTCATTGCGTCTGTCGGAACTCCCTGCGTCTGTCAGAACTCCCTGCGTCTGTCAGAACTCATTGCGTCTGTCAGAACTCCCTGCGTCTGTCTGAACTCATTGCGTCTGTCGGAACTCTCTGCGTCTGTCAGAACTCCCTGCATCAGTCTGAACTCATTGCGTCTGTCTGAACTCCCTGCGTCTGTCTGAACTCCCTGCGTCTGTCTGAAATTACTGCATCCGTCTGAACTCCCTGCGTCTGTCGGAACTCACTGCGTTTGTCTGAACTCCCTGCGTCTGTCTGAACTCCCTGCGTCTGTCTGAAATTACTGCATCCGTCTGAACTCCCTGCGTCGGTCTGATCTCCCTGCGTCTGTCTGAACTCCCTGCGTCTGTCTGAACACCATGCGTCTGTCTGAACTTCCGGCGGCTGTCTGAACTCCCTGCGTCTGTCTGAACTCCCTGCGTCTGTCTGAAAACCATGCGTCTGTCTGAACTTCCGGCGGCTGTCTGAACTCATTGCGTCTGTCTGAAATCCCTGCGTCTGTCTGAACTCCCTGCGTCTGTCTGAACACACTGTGTCTGTCTGAACTCCTATCATCTGTCTGAACTCCCTGCGTCTGTCTGAAATCCCTGCGTCTGTCTGAACTCACTGCGTCTGTCGGAACTCCCTGCGTCTGTCTGAACTCCCTGCGTCTGTCTGAACTCCCTGTGTCTGTCTGAACTCACTGCGTCTGTCCGAACTTCCTGCGTCTGTCTGAACTCCCACCATCTGTCTGAAATTACTGCATCTGTTTGAACACCCTGCGTCCGTCGGAACTCCCTGCGTTTGTCTGAACTCCCTGCGTCTGTCTGAACTCACTGCGTCTGTCTGAACTCACTGCGTCTGTCTGAACTCACTGCGTCTGTCTGAACACATCGCGTCTGTCTGAACTCCGTGCGTCTGTCTGAACTCACTGGGTCTGCCTGAACTCACTGGGTCTGTCTGAACTCGCTGCGTCTGTCTGAAATCGCTGCGTCTGTCTGAATTCACTGTGTCTGTCTGAACTTGCTGCGTCTGTCTGAACTCCCTACGTCTGTCTGAACTCCCTGCGTCTGTCTGAACTCCCTGCGTCTGTCTGAACTCCCTGCGTCCGACCGAACTCACTGCGTCTGTCTGAACTCCCTGCGTCTGTCTGAACTCCCTGCGTCTGTCTGAAATTACTGCATCCGTCTGAACTCCCTGCGTCTGTGGGAACTCACTGCGTTTGTCTGAACTCCCTGCGTCTGTCTGAACTCACTGCGTCCGACCGAACTCACTGCGTCTGTCTGAACTCCCTGCGTCTGTCTGAACTCCCACCATCTGTCTGAAATTACTGCATCCGTCTGAACTCCCTGCGTCTGTGGGAACTCACTGCGTTTGTCTGAACTCACTGCGTCTATCTGAACTCCCTTCATCTGTCTGAAATTCCTGCATCTGTCTGAACTCACTGCATCTGTCAGAACTCCCTGCGTCTGTCTGAACTCACTGCGTCTGTCTGAACTCCGTGCGTCTGTCTGAACTCACTGGGTCTGTCTGAACTCACTGGGTCTGTCTGAACTCGCTGGGTATGTCTGAACTCACTGCGTCTGTCTGAACTCCGTGCGTCTGTCTGAACACATCGCGTCTGTCTGAACTCACTGCGTCTGTCTGAACTCACTGGGTCTGTCTGAACTCACTGCGTCTGTCTGAACTCCGTGTGTCTGTCTGAATTCACTGTGTCTGTCTGAACTCGCTGCGTCTGTCTGAAATCGCTGCGTCTGTCTGAATTCACTGCATCTGTCTGAACTCCCTGCGTCTGTCTGAACTCCGTTCATCTGTCTGAAATCCCTGCATCTGTCTGAACTCACTGCGTCTGTCTGAACTCCCTGCGTCTGTCTGAACTCACTGCGTCTGTCTGAACTCCGTGCGTCTGTCTGAACACATCGCGTCAGTCTGAACTCCGTGCGTCTGTCTGAACTCACTGGGTCTGTCTGAACTCACTGGGTCTGTCTGAACTCACTGCGCCTGTCTGAATTCACTGCGTCTGTCTGAACTCACTGCGTCTGTCTGAACTCCGTGTGTCTGTCTGAATTCGCTGCGTCTGTCTGAACTCGCTGCGTCTGTCTGAACTCGCTGCGTCTGTCTGAAATCGCTGCGTCTGTCTGAATTCACTGCGTCTGTCTGAACTTGCTGCGTCTGCCTGAACTCATTGCGTCTGTCTGAACTCGATGCGTATGTCTGAACTCATTGCGTATGTCTGAATTCCATGCGTCTGTCTGAACTCCCTGCGTCTGTCTGAACTCATTGCGTCTGTCTGAAATCCCGGCGTCTGTCTGAACTCCCTGCGTCTGTCTGAACTTACTGCATCTGTCGGAAGTCCCTGCGTCTGTCTGAAGTCATTGCGCCTGTCTGAATTCACTGCGTCTTTCTGAACTCCCTGCATCTGTCTGAACTCACTGCGTCTGTCTGAACTCCCTGTGTCTGTCTGAACTCATTGTGTCTGTCTGAACTCACTGTGTCTGTCTGAACTCACTGTGTCTGTCTGAACTCACTGTGTCTGTCTGAACTCACTGCGTCTGTCTGAAGTCCCTGCGTCTGTCTGAACTCATTGTTTCTGTCTGAACTCACTGTGTCTGTCTGAACTCCCTGCGTCTGTCTGAACTCCCAGCGTCTGTCTGAACTCCCTGTGTCTGTCGGAACTACAACCATCTGTCTGAAATTACTGCGGCTGTCTGAACTCACTGCGTCTGTCTGCACTCGATGCGTCTGACTGAACTCAATGCGTCGGTCTGAACTCCCTGCGTCTGTCTGAACTCCCTGCGTCTGTCTGAACTCCCTGCGTCTGTCTGAATTCGCTGCGTCTGTCTGAACTTGCTGCGTCTGTCTGAACTCCCTGCGTCTGTCTGAACTCCCTGCGTCTGTCTGAACTCACTGCGTCTGTCTGAACTCACTGCGTCTGTCTGAACTCCGTGCGTCTGTCTGAACACATCGCGTCTGTCTGAACTCCGTGCGTCTGTCTGAACTCACTGGGTCTGTCTGAACTCACTGGGTCTGTCTGAACTCACTGCGTCTGTCTGAACTCCGTGTGTCTGTCTGAATTCACTGTGTCTGTCTGAACTCGCTGCGTCTGTCTGAACTCCCTGCGTCTGTCTGAACTCACTGCGTCCGACTGAACTCACTGCGTCTGTCTGAACTCCCTGCGTCTGTCTGAACTCACTGCGTCCGACCGAACTCACTGCGTCTGTCTGAACTCCCTGTGTCTGTCTGAAGTCACTGCGTCTGTCTGAAGTCACTGCGTCTGTCTGAACTCCGTGCGTCTGTCTGAACACATCGCGTCTGTCTGAACTCCGTGCGTCTGTCTGAACTCACTGGGTCTGTCTGAACTCACTGCGTCTGTCTGAACTCCCTGCGTCTGTCTGAACTCCCTGCGTCTGTCTGAAATTACTGCATCCGTCTGAACTCCCTGCGTCTGTGGGAACTCACTGCGTTTGTCTGAACTCACTGCGTCTATCTGAACTCCCTTCATCTGTCTGAAATCCCTGCATCTGTCTGAACTCACTGCATCTGTCAGATCTCCCTGCGTCTGTCTGAACTCACTGCGTCTGTCTGAACTCCGTGCGTCTGTCTGAACTCACTGGGTCTGTCTGAACTCACTGGGTCTGTCTGAACTCACTGGGTATGTCTGAACTCACTGCGTCTGTCTGAACTCCGTGCGTCTGTCTGAACACATCGCGTCAGTCTGAACTCCGTGCGTCTGTCTGAACTCACTGCGTCTGTCTGAACTCACTGCGTCTGTCTGAACTCCGTGCGTCTGTCTGAACACATCGCGTCTGTCTGAACTCCGTGCGTCTGTCTGAACTCACTGGGTCTGTCTGAACTCACTGGGTCTGTCTGAATTCGCTGCGTCTGTCTGAACTTGCTGCGTCTGCCTGAACTCATTGCGTCTGTCTGAACTCGATGCGTATGTCTGAACTCATTGCGTATGTCTGAATTCCATGCGTCTGTCTGAACTCCCTGCGTCTGTCTGAACTCATTGCGTCTGTCTGAAATCCCGGCGTCTGTCTGAACTCACTGCGTCTGTCTGAACTCCGTGCGTCTGTCTGAACTCACTGGGTCTGTCTGAACTCACTGGGTCTGTCTGAACTCGCTGGGTATGTCTGAACTCACTGCGTCTGTCTGAACTCACTGCGTCTGTCTGAACACATCGCGTCTGTCTGAACTCACTGCGTCTGTCTGAACTCACTGGGTCTGTCTGAACTCACTGGGTCTGTCTGAACTCACTGCGTCTGTCTGAACTCCGTGTGTCTGTCTGAATTCACTGTGTCTGTCTGAACTCGCTGCGTCTGTCTGAAATCGCTGCGTCTGTCTGAATTCACTGCATCTGTCTGAACTCCCTGCGTCTGTCTGAACTCCGTTCATCTGTCTGAAATCCCTGCATCTGTCTGAACTCACTGCGTCTGTCTGAACTCCCTGCGTCTGTCTGAACTCCCTGCGTCTGTCTGAAAACCATGCGTCTGTCTGAACTTCCGGCGGCTGTCTGAACTCATTGCGTCTGTCTGAAATCCCTGCGTCTGTCTGAACTCCCTGCGTCTGTCTGAACACACTGTGTCTGTCTGAACTCCTATCATCTGTCTGAACTCCCTGCGTCTGTCTGAAATCCCTGCGTCTGTCTGAACTCACTGCGTCTGTCGGAACTCCCTGCGTCTGTCTGAACTCCCTGCGTCTGTCTGAACTCCCTGTGTCTGTCTGAACTCACTGCGTCTGTCCGAACTTCCTGCGTCTGTCTGAACTCCCACCATCTGTCTGAAATTACTGCATCTGTTTGAACACCCTGCGTCCGTCGGAACTCCCTGCGTTTGTCTGAACTCCCTGCGTTTGTCTGAACTCCCTGCGTCTGTCTGAACTCACTGCGTCTGTCTGAACTCACTGCGTCTGTCTGAACTCACTGCGTCTGTCTGAACTCCGTGCGTCTGTCTGAACTCCGTGCGTCTGTCTGAACTCACTGGGTCTGCCTGAACTCACTGGGTCTGTCTGAACTCGCTGCGTCTGTCTGAAATCGCTGCGTCTGTCTGAAATCACTGTGTCTGTCTGAACTTGCTGCGTCTGTCTGAACTCCCTACGTCTGTCTGAACTCCCTGCGTCTGTCTGAACTCCCTGCGTCTGTCTGAACTCACTGCGTCCGACCGAACTCACTGCGTCTGTCTGAACTCCCTGCGTCTGTCTGAACTCCCTGCGTCTGTCTGAAATTACTGCATCCGTCTGAACTCCCTGCGTCTGTGGGAACTCACTGCGTTTGTCTGAACTCCCTGCGTCTGTCTGAACTCACTGCGTCCGACCGAACTCACTGCGTCTGTCTGAACTCCCTGCGTCTGTCTGAACTCCCACCATCTGTCTGAAATTACTGCATCCGTCTGAACTCCCTGCGTCTGTGGGAACTCACTGCGTTTGTCTGAACTCACTGCGTCTATCTGAACTCCCTTCATCTGTCTGAAATTCCTGCATCTGTCTGAACTCACTGCATCTGTCAGAACTCCCTGCGTCTGTCTGAACTCACTGCGTCTGTCTGAACTCACTGCGTCTGTCTGAACTCACTGGGTCTGTCTGAACTCACTGGGTCTGTCTGAACTCGCTGGGTATGTCTGAACTCACTGCGTCTGTCTGAACTCCGTGCGTCTGTCTGAACACATCGCGTCTGTCTGAACTCACTGCGTCTGTCTGAACTCACTGGGTCTGTCTGAACTCACTGGGTCTGTCTGAACTCACTGCGTCTGTCTGAACTCCGTGTGTCTGTCTGAATTCACTGTGTCTGTCTGAACTCGCTGCGTCTGTCTGAAATCGCTGCGTCTGTCTGAATTCACTGCATCTGTCTGAACTCCCTGCGTCTGTCTGAACTCCGTTCATCTGTCTGAAATCCCTGCATCTGTCTGAACTCACTGCGTCTGTCTGAACTCCCTGCGTCTGTCTGAACTCACTGCGTCTGTCTGAACTCCGTGCGTCTGTCTGAACACATCGCGTCAGTCTGAACTCCGTGCGTCTGTCTGAACTCACTGGGTCTGTCTGAACTCACTGGGTCTGTCTGAACTCACTGCGCCTGTCTGAATTCACTGCGTCTGTCTGAACTCACTGCGTCTGTCTGAACTCCGTGTGTCTGTCTGAATTCGCTGCGTCTGTCTGAACTCGCTGCGTCTGTCTGAACTCGCTGCGTCTGTCTGAAATCGCTGCGTCTGTCTGAATTCACTGCGTCTGTCTGAACTTGCTGCGTCTGCCTGAACTCATTGCGTCTGTCTGAACTCGATGCGTATGTCTGAACTCATTGCGTATGTCTGAATTCCATGCGTCTGTCTGAACTCCCTGCGTCTGTCTGAACTCATTGCGTCTGTCTGAAATCCCGGCGTCTGTCTGAACTCCCTGCGTCTGTCTGAACTTACTGCATCTGTCGGAAGTCCCTGCGTCTGTCTGAAGTCATTGCGCCTGTCTGAATTCACTGCGTCTTTCTGAACTCCCTGCATCTGTCTGAACTCACTGCGTCTGTCTGAACTCCCTGTGTCTGTCTGAACTCATTGTGTCTGTCTGAACTCACTGCGTCTGTCTGAAGTCCCTGCGTCTGTCTGAACTCATTGTTTCTGTCTGAACTCACTGTGTCTGTCTGAACTCCCTGCGTCTGTCTGAACTCCCAGCGTCTGTCTGAACTCCCTGTGTCTGTCGGAACTACAACCATCTGTCTGAAATTACTGCGGCTGTCTGAACTCACTGCGTCTGTCTGCACTCGATGCGTCTGACTGAACTCACTGCGTCGGTCTGAACTCCCTGCGTCTGTCTGAACTCCCTGCGTCTGTCTGAACTCCGTGCGTCTGTCTGAATTCGCTGCGTCTGTCTGAACTCATTGTGTCTGTCTGAACTCACTGTGTCTGTCTGAACTCACTGTGTCTGTCTGAACTCACTGTGTCTGTCTGAACTCACTGCGTCTGTCTGAAGTCCCTGCGTCTGTCTGAACTCATTGTTTCTGTCTGAACTCACTGTGTCTGTCTGAACTCCCTGCGTCTGTCTGAACTCCCAGCGTCTGTCTGAACTCCCTGTGTCTGTCGGAACTACAACCATCTGTCTGAAATTACTGCGGCTGTCTGAACTCACTGCGTCTGTCTGCACTCGATGCGTCTGACTGAACTCACTGCGTCGGTCTGAACTCCCTGCGTCTGTCTGAACTCCCTGCGTCTGTCTGAACTCCGTGCGTCTGTCTGAATTCGCTGCGTCTGTCTGAACTCGCTGCGTCTGTCTGAACTCCCTGCGTCTGTCTGAACTCCCTGCGTCTGTCTGAACTCACTGCGTCTGTCTGAACTCACTGCGTCTGTCTGAACTCACTGCGTCTGTCTGAACTCACTGCGTCTGTCTGAACTCACTGCGTCTGTCTGAACACATCGCGTCTGTCTGAACTCCGTGCGTCTGTCTGAACTCACTGGGTCTGTCTGAACTCACTGGGTCTGTCTGAACTCACTGCGTCTGTCTGAACTCCGTGTGTCTGTCTGAATTCACTGTGTCTGTCTGAACTCGCTGCGTCTGTCTGAACTCCCTGCGTCTGTCTGAACTCACTGCGTCTGTCTGAACTCCCTGCGTCTGTCTGAACTCACTGCGTCCGACCGAACTCACTGCGTCTGTCTGAACTCCCTGTGTCTGTCTGAAGTCACTGCGTCTGTCTGAAGTCACTGCGTCTGTCTGAACTCCGTGCGTCTGTCTGAACACATCGCGTCTGTCTGAACTCCGTGCGTCTGTCTGAACTCACTGGGTCTGTCTGAACTCACTGCGTCTGTCTGAACTCCCTGCGTCTGTCTGAACTCCCTGCGTCTGTCTGAAATTACTGCATCCGTCTGAACTCCCTGCGTCTGTGGGAACTCACTGCGTTTGTCCGAACTCACTGCGTCTATCTGAACTCCCTTCATCTGTCTGAAATCCCTGCATCTGTCTGAACTCACTGCATCTGTCAGATCTCCCTGCGTCTGTCTGAACTCACTGCGTCTGTCTGAACTCACTGGGTCTGTCTGAACTCGCTGGGTATGTCTGAACTCACTGCGTCTGTCTGAACTCACTGCGTCTGTCTGAACACATCGCGTCTGTCTGAACTCACTGCGTCTGTCTGAACTCACTGGGTCTGTCTGAACTCACTGGGTCTGTCTGAACTCACTGCGTCTGTCTGAACTCCGTGTGTCTGTCTGAATTCACTGTGTCTGTCTGAACTCGCTGCGTCTGTCTGAAATCGCTGCGTCTGTCTGAATTCACTGCATCTGTCTGAACTCCCTGCGTCTGTCTGAACTCCGTTCATCTGTCTGAAATCCCTGCATCTGTCTGAACTCACTGCGTCTGTCTGAACTCCCTGCGTCTGTCTGAACTCCCTGCGTCTGTCTGAAAACCATGCGTCTGTCTGAACTTCCGGCGGCTGTCTGAACTCATTGCGTCTGTCTGAAATCCCTGCGTCTGTCTGAAATCCCTGCGTCTGTCTGAACTCACTGCGTCTGTCGGAACTCCCTGCGTCTGTCTGAACTCCCTGCGTCTGTCTGAACTCCCTGCGTCTGTCTGAACTCCCTGTGTCTGTCTGAACTCACTGCGTCTGTCCGAACTTCCTGCGTCTGTCTGAACTCCCACCATCTGTCTGAAATTACTGCATCTGTTTGAACACCCTGCGTCCGTCGGAACTCCCTGCGTTTGTCTGAACTCCCTGCGTTTGTCTGAACTCCCTGCGTCTGTCTGAACTCACTGCGTCTGTCTGAACTCACTGCGTCTGTCTGAACTCACTGCGTCTGTCTGAACACATCGCGTCTGTCTGAACTCCGTGCGTCTGTCTGAACTCACTGGGTCTGCCTGAACTCACTGGGTCTGTCTGAACTCGCTGCGTCTGTCTGAAATCGCTGCGTCTGTCTGAATTCACTGTGTCTGTCTGAACTTGCTGCGTCTGTCTGAACTCCCTACGTCTGTCTGAACTCCCTGCGTCTGTCTGAACTCCCTGCGTCTGTCTGAACTCACTGCGTCCGACCGAACTCACTGCGTCTGTCTGAACTCCCTGCGTCTGTCTGAACTCCCTGCGTCTGTCTGAAATTACTGCATCCGTCTGAACTCCCTGCGTCTGTGGGAACTCACTGCGTTTGTCTGAACTCCCTGCGTCTGTCTGAACTCACTGCGTCCGACCGAACTCACTGCGTCTGTCTGAACTCCCTGCGTCTGTCTGAACTCCCACCATCTGTCTGAAATTACTGCATCCGTCTGAACTCCCTGCGTCTGTGGGAACTCACTGCGTTTGTCTGAACTCACTGCGTCTATCTGAACTCCCTTCATCTGTCTGAAATTCCTGCATCTGTCTGAACTCACTGCATCTGTCAGAACTCCCTGCGTCTGTCTGAACTCACTGCGTCTGTCTGAACTCCGTGCGTCTGTCTGAACTCACTGGGTCTGTCTGAACTCACTGGGTCTGTCTGAACTCGCTGGGTATGTCTGAACTCACTGCGTCTGTCTGAACTCCGTGCGTCTGTCTGAACACATCGCGTCTGTCTGAACTCACTGCGTCTGTCTGAACTCACTGGGTCTGTCTGAACTCACTGGGTCTGTCTGAACTCACTGCGTCTGTCTGAACTCCGTGTGTCTGTCTGAATTCACTGTGTCTGTCTGAACTCGCTGCGTCTGTCTGAAATCGCTGCGTCTGTCTGAATTCACTGCATCTGTCTGAACTCCCTGCGTCTGTCTGAACTCCGTTCATCTGTCTGAAATCCCTGCATCTGTCTGAACTCACTGCGTCTGTCTGAACTCCCTGCGTCTGTCTGAACTCACTGCGTCTGTCTGAACTCCGTGCGTCTGTCTGAACACATCGCGTCAGTCTGAACTCCGTGCGTCTGTCTGAACTCACTGGGTCTGTCTGAACTCACTGGGTCTGTCTGAACTCACTGCGCCTGTCTGAATTCACTGCGTCTGTCTGAACTCACTGCGTCTGTCTGAACTCCGTGTGTCTGTCTGAATTCGCTGCGTCTGTCTGAACTCGCTGCGTCTGTCTGAACTCGCTGCGTCTGTCTGAAATCGCTGCGTCTGTCTGAATTCACTGCGTCTGTCTGAACTTGCTGCGTCTGCCTGAACTCATTGCGTCTGTCTGAACTCGATGCGTATGTCTGAACTCATTGCGTATGTCTGAATTCCATGCGTCTGTCTGAACTCCCTGCGTCTGTCTGAACTCATTGCGTCTGTCTGAAATCCCGGCGTCTGTCTGAACTCCCTGCGTCTGTCTGAACTTACTGCATCTGTCGGAAGTCCCTGCGTCTGTCTGAAGTCATTGCGCCTGTCTGAATTCACTGCGTCTTTCTGAACTCCCTGCATCTGTCTGAACTCACTGCGTCTGTCTGAACTCCCTGTGTCTGTCTGAACTCATTGTGTCTGTCTGAACTCACTGTGTCTGTCTGAACTCACTGTGTCTGTCTGAACTCACTGTGTCTGTCTGAACTCACTGCGTCTGTCTGAAGTCCCTGCGTCTGTCTGAACTCATTGTTTCTGTCTGAACTCACTGTGTCTGTCTGAACTCCCTGCGTCTGTCTGAACTCCCAGCGTCTGTCTGAACTCCCTGTGTCTGTCGGAACTACAACCATCTGTCTGAAATTACTGCGGCTGTCTGAACTCACTGCGTCTGTCTGCACTCGATGCGTCTGACTGAACTCACTGCGTCGGTCTGAACTCCCTGCGTCTGTCTGAACTCCCTGCGTCTGTCTGAACTCCGTGCGTCTGTCTGAATTCGCTGCGTCTGTCTGAACTTGCTGCGTCTGTCTGAACTCCCTGCGTCTGTCTGAACTCCCTGCGTCTGTCTGAACTCACTGCGTCTGTCTGAACTCACTGCGTCTGTCTGAACTCACTGCGTCTGTCTGAACTCCGTGCGTCTGTCTGAACACATCGCGTCTGTCTGAACTCCGTGCGTCTGTCTGAACTCACTGGGTCTGTCTGAACTCACTGGGTCTGTCTGAACTCACTGCGTCTGTCTGAACTCCGTGTGTCTGTCTGAATTCACTGTGTCTGTCTGAACTCGCTGCGTCTGTCTGAACTCCCTGCGTCTGTCTGAACTCACTGCGTCCGACTGAACTCACTGCGTCTGTCTGAACTCCCTGCGTCTGTCTGAACTCACTGCGTCCGACCGAACTCACTGCGTCTGTCTGAACTCCCTGTGTCTGTCTGAACTCACTGCGTCTGTCTGAAGTCACTGCGTCTGTCTGAACTCCGTGCGTCTGTCTGAACACATCGCGTCTGTCTGAACTCCGTGCGTCTGTCTGAACTCACTGGGTCTGTCTGAACTCACTGCGTCTGTCTGAACTCCCTGCGTCTGTCTGAACTCCCTGCGTCTGTCTGAAATTACTGCATCCGTCTGAACTCCCTGCGTCTGTGGGAACTCACTGCGTTTGTCTGAACTCACTGCGTCTATCTGAACTCCCTTCATCTGTCTGAAATCCCTGCATCTGTCTGAACTCACTGCATCTGTCAGATCTCCCTGCGTCTGTCTGAACTCACTGCGTCTGTCTGAACTCCGTGCGTCTGTCTGAACTCACTGGGTCTGTCTGAACTCACTGGGTCTGTCTGAACTCACTGGGTATGTCTGAACTCACTGCGTCTGTCTGAACTCCGTGCGTCTGTCTGAACACATCGCGTCAGTCTGAACTCACTGCGTCTGTCTGAACTCACTGCGTCTGTCTGAACTCCGTGCGTCTGTCTGAACACATCGCGTCTGTCTGAACTCCGTGCGTCTGTCTGAACTCACTGGGTCTGTCTGAACTCACTGGGTCTGTCTGAATTCACTGCGTCTGTCTGAACTTGCTGCGTCTGCCTGAACTCATTGCGTCTGTCTGAACTCGATGCGTATGTCTGAACTCATTGCGTATGTCTGAATTCCATGCGTCTGTCTGAACTCCCTGCGTCTGTCTGAACTCATTGCGTCTGTCTGAAATCCCGGCGTCTGTCTGAACTCCCTGCGTCTGTCTGAACTCACTGCGTCTGTCTGAACTCTGTGCGTCTGTCTGAACTCACTGGGTCTGTCTGAACTCACTGGGTCTGTCTGAACTCGCTGGGTATGTCTGAACTCACTGCGTCTGTCTGAACTCACTGCGTCTGTCTGAACACATCGCGTCTGTCTGAACTCACTGCGTCTGTCTGAACTCACTGGGTCTGTCTGAACTCACTGGGTCTGTCTGAACTCACTGCGTCTGTCTGAACTCCGTGTGTCTGTCTGAATTCACTGTGTCTGTCTGAACTCGCTGCGTCTGTCTGAAATCGCTGCGTCTGTCTGAATTCACTGCGTCTGTCTGAACTCCCTGCGTCTGTCTGAACTCCGTTCATCTGTCTGAAATCCCTGCATCTGTCTGAACTCACTGCGTCTGTCTGAACTCCCTGCGTCTGTCTGAACTCACTGCGTCTGTCTGAACTCCGTGCGTCTGTCTGAACACATCGCGTCAGTCTGAACTCCGTGCGTCTGTCTGAACTCACTGGGTCTGTCTGAACTCACTGGGTCTGTCTGAACTCCCTGCGTCTGTCTGAACTCATTGCGTCTGTCTGAAATCCCGGCGTCTGTCTGAACTCCCTGCGTCTGTCTGAACTCACTGCGTCTGTCTGAACTCCGTGCGTCTGTCTGAACTCACTGGGTCTGTCTGAACTCACTGGGTCTGTCTGAACTCACTGGGTCTGTCTGAACTCACTGGGTCTGTCTGAACTCACTGCGCCTGTCTGAATTCACTGCGTCTGTCCGAACTCACTGCGTCTGTCTGAACTCCGTGTGTCTGTCTGAATTCGCTGCGTCTGTCTGAACTCGCTGCGTCTGTCTGAACTCCCTGCGTCTGTCTGAACTCACTGCGTCCGACTGAACTCACTGCGTCTGTCTGAACTCCCTGCGTCTGTCTGAACTCACTGCGTCCGACCGAACTCACTGCGTCTGTCTGAACTCCCTGTGTCTGTCTGAAGTCACTGCGTCTGTCTGAAGTCACTGCGTCTGTCTGAACTCCGTGCGTCTGTCTGAACACATCGCGTCTGTCTGAACTCACTGCGTCTGTCTGAACTCACTGGGTCTGTCTGAACTCACTGGGTCTGTCTGAACTCACTGCGTCTGTCTGAACTCCGTGTGTCTGTCTGAATTCACTGTGTCTGTCTGAACTCGCTGCGTCTGTCTGAAATCGCTGCGTCTGTCTGAATTCACTGCATCTGTCTGAACTCCCTGCGTCTGTCTGAACTCCGTTCATCTGTCTGAAATCCCTGCATCTGTCTGAACTCACTGCGTCTGTCTGAACTCCCTGCGTCTGTCTGAACTCACTGCGTCTGTCTGAACTCCGTGCGTCTGTCTGAACACATCGCGTCAGTCTGAACTCCGTGCGTCTGTCTGAACTCACTGGGTCTGTCTGAACTCACTGGGTCTGTCTGAACTCACTGCGCCTGTCTGAATTCACTGCGTCTGTCTGAACTCACTGCGTCTGTCTGAACTCCGTGTGTCTGTCTGAATTCGCTGCGTCTGTCTGAACTCGCTGCGTCTGTCTGAACTCGCTGCGTCTGTCTGAAATCGCTGCGTCTGTCTGAATTCACTGCGTCTGTCTGAACTTGCTGCGTCTGCCTGAACTCATTGCGTCTGTCTGAACTCGATGCGTATGTCTGAACTCATTGCGTATGTCTGAATTCCATGCGTCTGTCTGAACTCCCTGCGTCTGTCTGAACTCATTGCGTCTGTCTGAAATCCCGGCGTCTGTCTGAACTCCCTGCGTCTGTCTGAACTTACTGCATCTGTCGGAAGTCCCTGCGTCTGTCTGAAGTCATTGCGCCTGTCTGAATTCACTGCGTCTTTCTGAACTCCCTGCATCTGTCTGAACTCACTGCGTCTGTCTGAACTCCCTGTGTCTGTCTGAACTCATTGTGTCTGTCTGAACTCACTGTGTCTGTCTGAACTCACTGTGTCTGTCTGAACTCACTGTGTCTGTCTGAACTCACTGCGTCTGTCTGAAGTCCCTGCGTCTGTCTGAACTCATTGTTTCTGTCTGAACTCACTGTGTCTGTCTGAACTCCCTGCGTCTGTCTGAACTCCCAGCGTCTGTCTGAACTCCCTGTGTCTGTCGGAACTACAACCATCTGTCTGAAATTACTGCGGCTGTCTGAACTCACTGCGTCTGTCTGCACTCGATGCGTCTGACTGAACTCACTGCGTCGGTCTGAACTCCCTGCGTCTGTCTGAACTCCCTGCGTCTGTCTGAACTCCGTGCGTCTGTCTGAATTCGCTGCGTCTGTCTGAACTTGCTGCGTCTGTCTGAACTCCCTGCGTCTGTCTGAACTCCCTGCGTCTGTCTGAACTCACTGCGTCTGTCTGAACTCACTGCGTCTGTCTGAACTCACTGCGTCTGTCTGAACTCCGTGCGTCTGTCTGAACACATCGCGTCTGTCTGAACTCCGTGCGTCTGTCTGAACTCACTGGGTCTGTCTGAACTCACTGGGTCTGTCTGAACTCACTGCGTCTGTCTGAACTCCGTGTGTCTGTCTGAATTCACTGTGTCTGTCTGAACTCGCTGCGTCTGTCTGAACTCCCTGCGTCTGTCTGAACTCACTGCGTCCGACTGAACTCACTGCGTCTGTCTGAACTCCCTGCGTCTGTCTGAACTCACTGCGTCCGACCGAACTCACTGCGTCTGTCTGAACTCCCTGTGTCTGTCTGAACTCACTGCGTCTGTCTGAAGTCACTGCGTCTGTCTGAACTCCGTGCGTCTGTCTGAACACATCGCGTCTGTCTGAACTCCGTGCGTCTGTCTGAACTCACTGGGTCTGTCTGAACTCACTGCGTCTGTCTGAACTCCCTGCGTCTGTCTGAACTCCCTGCGTCTGTCTGAAATTACTGCATCCGTCTGAACTCCCTGCGTCTGTGGGAACTCACTGCGTTTGTCTGAACTCACTGCGTCTATCTGAACTCCCTTCATCTGTCTGAAATCCCTGCATCTGTCTGAACTCACTGCATCTGTCAGATCTCCCTGCGTCTGTCTGAACTCACTGCGTCTGTCTGAACTCCGTGCGTCTGTCTGAACTCACTGGGTCTGTCTGAACTCACTGGGTCTGTCTGAACTCACTGGGTATGTCTGAACTCACTGCGTCTGTCTGAACTCCGTGCGTCTGTCTGAACACATCGCGTCAGTCTGAACTCACTGCGTCTGTCTGAACTCACTGCGTCTGTCTGAACTCCGTGCGTCTGTCTGAACACATCGCGTCTGTCTGAACTCCGTGCGTCTGTCTGAACTCACTGGGTCTGTCTGAACTCACTGGGTCTGTCTGAATTCACTGCGTCTGTCTGAACTTGCTGCGTCTGCCTGAACTCATTGCGTCTGTCTGAACTCGATGCGTATGTCTGAACTCATTGCGTATGTCTGAATTCCATGCGTCTGTCTGAACTCCCTGCGTCTGTCTGAACTCATTGCGTCTGTCTGAAATCCCGGCGTCTGTCTGAACTCCCTGCGTCTGTCTGAACTCACTGCGTCTGTCTGAACTCTGTGCGTCTGTCTGAACTCACTGGGTCTGTCTGAACTCACTGGGTCTGTCTGAACTCGCTGGGTATGTCTGAACTCACTGCGTCTGTCTGAACTCACTGCGTCTGTCTGAACACATCGCGTCTGTCTGAACTCACTGCGTCTGTCTGAACTCACTGGGTCTGTCTGAACTCACTGGGTCTGTCTGAACTCACTGCGTCTGTCTGAACTCCGTGTGTCTGTCTGAATTCACTGTGTCTGTCTGAACTCGCTGCGTCTGTCTGAAATCGCTGCGTCTGTCTGAATTCACTGCGTCTGTCTGAACTCCCTGCGTCTGTCTGAACTCCGTTCATCTGTCTGAAATCCCTGCATCTGTCTGAACTCACTGCGTCTGTCTGAACTCCCTGCGTCTGTCTGAACTCACTGCGTCTGTCTGAACTCCGTGCGTCTGTCTGAACACATCGCGTCAGTCTGAACTCCGTGCGTCTGTCTGAACTCACTGGGTCTGTCTGAACTCACTGGGTCTGTCTGAACTCCCTGCGTCTGTCTGAACTCATTGCGTCTGTCTGAAATCCCGGCGTCTGTCTGAACTCCCTGCGTCTGTCTGAACTCACTGCGTCTGTCTGAACTCCGTGCGTCTGTCTGAACTCACTGGGTCTGTCTGAACTCACTGGGTCTGTCTGAACTCACTGGGTCTGTCTGAACTCACTGGGTCTGTCTGAACTCACTGCGCCTGTCTGAATTCACTGCGTCTGTCCGAACTCACTGCGTCTGTCTGAACTCCGTGTGTCTGTCTGAATTCGCTGCGTCTGTCTGAACTCGCTGCGTCTGTCTGAACTCCCTGCGTCTGTCTGAACTCACTGCGTCCGACTGAACTCACTGCGTCTGTCTGAACTCCCTGCGTCTGTCTGAACTCACTGCGTCCGACCGAACTCACTGCGTCTGTCTGAACTCCCTGTGTCTGTCTGAAGTCACTGCGTCTGTCTGAAGTCACTGCGTCTGTCTGAACTCCGTGCGTCTGTCTGAACACATCGCGTCTGTCTGAACTCCGTGCGTCTGTCTGAACTCACTGGGTCTGTCTGAACTCACTGCGTCTGTCTGAACTCCCTGCGTCTGTCTGAACTCCCTGCGTCTGTCTGAAATTACTGCATCCGTCTGAACTCCCTGCGTCTGTGGGAACTCACTGCGTTTGTCTGAACTCACTGCGTCTATCTGAACTCCCTTCATCTGTCTGAAATCCCTGCATCTGTCTGAACTCACTGCATCTGTCAGATCTCCCTGCGTCTGTCTGAACTCACTGCGTCTGTCTGAACTCCGTGCGTCTGTCTGAACTCACTGGGTCTGTCTGAACTCACTGGGTCTGTCTGAACTCACTGGGTATGTCTGAACTCACTGCGTCTGTCTGAACTCCGTGCGTCTGTCTGAACACATCGCGTCAGTCTGAACTCCGTGCGTCTGTCTGAACTCACTGCGTCTGTCTGAACTCACTGCGTCTGTCTGAACTCCGTGCGTCTGTCTGAACACATCGCGTCTGTCTGAACTCCGTGCGTCTGTCTGAACTCACTGGGTCTGTCTGAACTCACTGGGTCTGTCTGAATTCGCTGCGTCTGTCTGAACTTGCTGCGTCTGCCTGAACTCATTGCGTCTGTCTGAACTCGATGCGTATGTCTGAACTCATTGCGTATGTCTGAATTCCATGCGTCTGTCTGAACTCCCTGCGTCTGTCTGAACTCATTGCGTCTGTCTGAAATCCCGGCGTCTGTCTGAACTCCCTGCGTCTGTCTGAACTCACTGCGTCTGTCTGAACTCCGTGCGTCTGTCTGAACTCACTGGGTCTGTCTGAACTCACTGGGTCTGTCTGAACTCGCTGGGTATGTCTGAACTCACTGCGTCTGTCTGAACTCACTGCGTCTGTCTGAACACATCGCGTCTGTCGGAACTCACTGCGTCTGTCTGAACTCACTGGGTCTGTCTGAACTCACTGGGTCTGTCTGAACTCACTGCGTCTGTCTGAACTCCGTGTGTCTGTCTGAATTCACTGTGTCTGTCTGAACTCGCTGCGTCTGTCTGAAATCGCTGCGTCTGTCTGAATTCACTGCATCTGTCTGAACTCCCTGCGTCTGTCTGAACTCCGTTCATCTGTCTGAAATCCCTGCATCTGTCTGAACTCACTGCGTCTGTCTGAACTCCCTGCGTCTGTCTGAACTCACTGCGTCTGTCTGAACTCCGTGCGTCTGTCTGAACACATCGCGTCAGTCTGAACTCCGTGCGTCTGTCTGAACTCACTGGGTCTGTCTGAACTCACTGGGTCTGTCTGAACTCACTGGGTCTGTCTGAACTCACTGCGCCTGTCTGAACTCACTGCGTCTGTCTGAACTCCGTGTGTCTGTCTGAATTCGCTGCGTCTGTCTGAACTCGCTGCGTCTGTCTGAAATCGCTGCGTCTGTCTGAATTCACTGCGTCTGTCTGAACTTGCTGCGTCTGCCTGAACTCATTGCGTCTGTCTGAACTCGATGCGTATGTCTGAACTCATTGCGTATGTCTGAATTCCATGCGTCTGTCTGAACTCCCTGCGTCTGTCTGAACTCATTGCGTCTGTCTGAAATCCCGGCGTCTGTCTGAACTCCCTGCGTCTGTCTGAACTTACTGCATCTGTCGGAAGTCCCTGCGTCTGTCTGAAGTCATTGCGCCTGTCTGAATTCACTGCGTCTTTCTGAACTCCCTGCATCTGTCTGAACTCACTGCGTCTGTCTGAACTCCCTGTGTCTGTCTGAACTCATTGTGTCTGTCTGAACTCACTGTGTCTGTCTGAACTCACTGTGTCTGTCTGAACTCACTGTGTCTGTCTGAACTCACTGCGTCTGTCTGAAGTCCCTGCGTCTGTCTGAACTCATTGTTTCTGTCTGAACTCACTGTGTCTGTCTGAACTCCCTGCGTCTGTCTGAACTCCCAGCGTCTGTCTGAACTCCCTGTGTCTGTCGGAACTACAACCATCTGTCTGAAATTACTGCGGCTGTCTGAACTCACTGCGTCTGTCTGCACTCGATGCGTCTGACTGAACTCACTGCGTCGGTCTGAACTCCCTGCGTCTGTCTGAACTCCCTGCGTCTGTCTGAACTCCGTGCGTCTGTCTGAATTCGCTGCGTCTGTCTGAACTTGCTGCGTCTGTCTGAACTCCCTACGTCTGTCTGAACTCCCTGCGTCTGTCTGAACTCACTGCGTCTGTCTGAACTCACTGCGTCTGTCTGAACTCCGTGCGTCTGTCTGAACACATCGCGTCTGTCTGAACTCCGTGCGTCTGTCTGAACACATCGCGTCTGTCTGAACTCCGTGCGTCTGTCTGAACTCACTGGGTCTGTCTGAACTCACTGGGTCTGTCTGAATTCACTGCGTCTGTCTGAACTTGCTGCGTCTGCCTGAACTCATTGCGTCTGTCTGAACTCGATGCGCATGTCTGAACTCATTGCGTATGTCTGAATTCCATGCGTCTGTCTGAACTCCCTGCGTCTGTCTGAACTCATTGCGTCTGTCTGAAATCCCGGCGTCTGTCTGAACTCCCTGCGTCTGTCTGAACTTACTGCATCTGTCGGAAGTCCCTGCGTCTGTCTGAAGTCATTGCGCCTGTCTGAATTCACTGCGTCTTTCTGAACTCCCTGCATCTGTCTGAACTCACTGCGTCTGTCTGAACTCCCTGTGTCTGTCTGAACTCATTGTGTCTGTCTGAACTCACTGTGTCTGTCTGAACTCACTGTGTCTGTCTGAACTCACTGCGTCTGTCTGAAGTCCCTGCGTCTGTCTGAACTCATTGTTTCTGTCTGAACTCACTGTGTCTGTCTGAACTCCCTGCGTCTGTCTGAACTCCCAGCGTCTGTCTGAACTCCCAGCGTCTGTCTGAACTCCGTGTCTGTCGGAACTACAACCATCTGTCTGAAATTACTGCGGCTGTCTGAACTCACTGCGTCTGTCTGCACTCGATGCGTCTGACTGAACTCACTGCGTCGGTCTGAACTCCCTGCGTCTGTCTGAACTCCGTGCGTCTGTCTGAATTCGCTGCGTCTGTCTGAACTTGCTGCGTCTGTCTGAACTCCCTCCGTC
Organism: Pristiophorus japonicus; assembly: GCF_044704955.1. Lineage (NCBI taxonomy): Eukaryota > Metazoa > Chordata > Chondrichthyes > Pristiophoridae > Pristiophorus > Pristiophorus japonicus. Next base: position 78,037,330 of record NC_091989.1, on the reverse strand, counting down.
TGTCTGAACTCCCTGCGTCTGTCTGAACTTGCTGCGTCTGTCTGAACTCCCTACGTCTGTCTGAACTCCCTGCGTCTGTCTGAACTCCCTGCGTCTGTCTGAACTCACTGCGTCCGACTGAACTCCCTGCGTCTGTCTGAACTCCCTGCGTCTGTCTGAACTCACTGCGTCCGACCGAACTCACTGCGTCTGTCTGAACACCCTGTGTCTGTCTGAACTCACTGCGTCTGTCTGAAGTCACTGCGTCTGTCTGAACTCCGTGCGTCTGTCTGAACACATCGCGTCTGTCTGAACTCCGTGCGTCTGTCTGAACTCACTGGGTCTGTCTGAACTCACTGCGTCTGTCTGAACTCCCTGCGTCTGTCTGAACTCCCTGCGTCTGTCTGAAATTACTGCATCCGTCTGAACTCCCTGCGTCTGTGGGAACTCACTGCGTTTGTCTGAACTCACTGCGTCTATCTGAACTCCCTTCATCTGTCTGAAATCCCTGCATCTGTCTGAACTCACTGCATCTGTCAGAACTCCCTGCGTCTGTCTGAACTCACTGCGTCTGTCTGAACTCACTGCGTCTGTCTGAACTCACTGCGTCTGTCTGAACTCCGTGCGTCTGTCTGAACTCACTGGGTCTGTCTGAACTCACTGGGTCTGTCTGAACTCACTGGGTATGTCTGAACTCACTGCGTCTGTCTGAACTCCGTGCGTCTGTCTGAACACATCGCGTCAGTCTGAACTCCGTGCGTCTGTCTGAACTCACTGCGTCTGTCTGAACTCACTGCGTCTGTCTGAACTCCGTGCGTCTGTCTGAACACATCGCGTCTGTCTGAACTCCGTGCGTCTGTCTGAACTCACTGGGTCTGTCTGAACTCACTGGGTCTGTCTGAACTCACTGGGTCTGTCTGAACTCACTGCGTCTGTCTGAACTCACTGCGTCTGTCTGAACTCCGTGTGTCTGTCTGAATTCACTGTGTCTGTCTGAACTCGCTGCGTCTGTCTGAACTCCCTGCGTCTGTCTGAACTCACTGCGTCCGACTGAACTCACTGCGTCTGTCTGAACTCCCTGCGTCTGTCTGAACTCACTGCGTCCGACCGAACTCACTGCGTCTGTCTGAACTCCCTGTGTCTGTCTGAACTCACTGCGTCTGTCTGAAGTCACTGCGTCTGTCTGAACTCCGTGCGTCTGTCTGAACACATCGCGTCTGTCTGAACTCCGTGCGTCTGTCTGAACTCACTGGGTCTGTCTGAACTCACTGCGTCTGTCTGAACTCACTGCGTCTGTCTGAACTCCCTGCGTCTGTCTGAAATTACTGCATCCGTCTGAACTCCCTGCGTCTGTGGGAACTCACTGCGTTTGTCTGAACTCACTGCGTCTATCTGAACTCCCTTCATCTGTCTGAAATCCCTGCATCTGTCTGAACTCACTGCATCTGTCAGAACTCCCTGCGTCTGTCTGAACTCACTGCGTCTGTCTGAACTCCGTGCGTCTGTCTGAACTCACTGGGTCTGTCTGAACTCACTGGGTCTGTCTGAACTCACTGGGTATGTCTGAACTCACTGCGTCTGTCTGAACTCCGTGCGTCTGTCTGAACACATCGCGTCAGTCTGAACTCCGTGCGTCTGTCTGAACTCACTGGGTCTGTCTGAACTCACTGGGTCTGTCTGAACTCACTGCGTCTGTCTGAACGAATTCACTGTGTCTGTCTGAACTCGCTGCGTCTGTCTGAAATCGCTGCGTCTGTCTGAATTCACTGCATCTGTCTGAACTTGCTGCGTCTGTCTGAACTCCCTGCGTCTGTCTGAACTCCGTTCATCTGTCTGAAATCCCTGCATCTGTCTGAACTCACTGCGTCTGTCTGAACTCCCTACGTCTGTCTGAACTCACTGCGTCTGTCTGAACTCCGTGCGTCTGTCTGAACACATCGCGTCAGTCTGAACTCCGTGCGTCTGTCTGAACTCACTGGGTCTGTCTGAACTCACTGGGTCTGTCTGGACTCACTGCGCCTGTCTGAACTCACTGCGTCTGTCTGAACTCCGTGTGTCTGTCTGAATTCGCTGCGTCTGTCTGAACTCGCTGCGTCTGTCTGAAATCGCTGCGTCTGTCTGAATTCACTGCGTCTGTCTGAACTTGCTGCGTCTGCCTGAACTCATTGCGTCTGTCTGAACTCGATGCGTATGTCTGAACTCATTGCGTATGTCTGAATTCCATGCGTCTGTCTGAACTCCCTGCGTCTGTCTGAACTCATTGCGTCTGTCTGAAATCCCGGCGTCTGTCTGAACTCCCTGCGTCTGTCTGAACTTACTGCATCTGTCGGAAGTCCCTGCGTCTGTCTGAAGTCATTGCGCCTGTCTGAATTCACTGCGTCTTTCTGAACTCCCTGCATCTGTCTGAACTCACTGCGTCTGTCTGAACTCCCTGTGTCTGTCTGAACTCATTGTGTCTGTCTGAACTCACTGTGTCTGTCTGAACTCACTGTGTCTGTCTGAACTCACTGCGTCTGTCTGAACTCCCTGCGTCTGTCTGAACTCATTGTTTCTGTCTGAACTCACTGTGTCTGTCTGAACTCCCTGCGTCTGTCTGAACTCCCAGCGTCTGTCTGAACTCCCTGTGTCTGTCGGAACTACAACCATCTGTCTGAAATTACTGCGGCTGTCTGAACTCACTGCGTCTGTCTGCACTCGATGCGTCTGACTGAACTCACTGCGTCGGTCTGAACTCCCTGCGTCTGTCTGAACTCCCTGCGTCTGTCTGAACTCCCTGCGTCTGTCTGAATTCGCTGCGTCTGTCTGAACTTGCTGCGTCTGTCTGAACTCCCTACGTCTGTCTGAACTCCCTGCGTCTGTCTGAACTCCCTGCGTCTGTCTGAACTCACTGCGTCCGACTGAACTCACTGCGTCTGTCTGAACTCCCTGCGTCTGTCTGAACTCACTGCGTCCGACCGAACTCACTGCGTCTGTCTGAACTCCCTGTGTCTGTCTGAACTCACTGCGTCTGTCTGAAGTCACTGCGTCTGTCTGAACTCCGTGCGTCTGTCTGAACACATCGCGTCTGTCTGAACTCCGTGCGTCTGTCTGAACTCACTGGGTCTGTCTGAACTCACTGGGTCTGTCTGAATTCGCTGCGTCTGTCTGAACTCGCTGCATCTGTCTGAAATCGCTGCGTCTGTCTGAATTCGCTGCGTCTGTCTGAACTTGCTGCGTCTGTCTGAACTCCCTGCGTCTGTCCGAACTCACTGCGTCTGTCCGAACTCACTGCGTCTGTCCGAACTCACTGCGTCTGTCCGAACTCACTGTGTCTGTATGAACTCCCTGCAGCTGTCTGAACTCACTGCGTCTGTCTGAACTCCCTGCGTCTGTCTGAACTCATTGTGTCTGTCGGAATTCCCTGCGTCTGTCAGAACTCCCTGCGTCTGCCTGAACTCATTGCGTCTGTCTGAACTCCATGCGTATGTCTGAACTCCCTGCGTATGTCTGAATACCATGCGAATGTCTGAACTCCCTGCATCTGTCTGAACAACCTGCGTCTGTCTGAACACCCTGCGTCTGTCTGAACTTCCTGCGGCTGTCTGAACTCATTGCGTCTGTCTGAAATCCCTGCGTCTGTCTGAACTCCCTGCGTCTGTCTGAACACCCTGCGTCTGTCTGAACTCCCTTCGTCTGTCTGAACTCCCTGCGTCTGTCTGAACTCATTGCGTCTGTCTGAACTCACTGCATCTGTCGGAAGTCCGTGCGTCTGTCTGAACTCATTGCGCCTGTCTGAACTCACTGCGCCTGTCTGAACTCCCCGCATCTGTCTGAACTGACTGCATCTGTCTGAACTCCCTGTGTTTGTCTGAACTCATTGCGTCTGTCCGAACTCACTGCGCCTGTCTGAACTCCCCACATCTGTCTGAACTCACTGTGTCTGTCTCAACTCACTGCGTCTGTCTGAACTCCCTGCGTCTGTCTGAACTCACTGCGTCCGACCGAACTCACTGCGTCTGTCTGAACTCCCTGTGTCTGTCTGAACTCACTGCGTCTGTCTGAAGTCACTGCGTCTGTCTGAACTCCGTGCGTCTGTCTGAACACATCGCGTCTGTCTGAACTCCGTGCGTCTGTCTGAACTCACTGGGTCTGTCTGAACTCACTGGGTCTGTCTGAATTCGCTGCGTCTGTCTGAACTCGCTGCGTCTGTCTGAAATCGCTGCGTCTGTCTGAATTCGCTGCGTCTGTCTGAACTTGCTGCGTCTGTCTGAACTCCCTGCGTCTGTCCGAACTCACTGCGTCTGTCCGAACTCACTGCGTCTGTCCGAACTCACTGCGTCTGTCCGAACTCACTGTGTCTGTATGAACTCCCTGCAGCTGCCTGAACTCATTGCGTCTGTCTGAACTCCATGCTTATGTCTGAACTCCCTGCGTATGTCTGAATACCATGCGAATGTCTGAACTCCCTGCATCTGTCTGAACAACCTGCGTCTGTCTGAACACCCTGCGTCTGTCTGAACTTCCTGCGGCTGTCTGAACTCATTGCGTCTGTCTGAAATCCCTGTGTCTGTCTGAACTCCCTGCGTCTGTCTGAACACCCTGCGTCTGTCTGAACTCCCTTCGTCTGTCTGAACTCCCTGCGTCTGTCTGAACTCATTGCGTCTGTCTGAACTCACTGCATCTGTCGGAAGTCCGTGCGTCTGTCGGAACTCATTGCGCCTGTCTGAACTCACTGCGCCTGTCTGAACTCCCCGCATCTGTCTGAACTGACTGCATCTGTCTGAACTCACTGGGTTTGTCTGATCTCATTGCGTCTGTCCGAACTCACTGCACCTGTCTGAACTCCCCGCATCTGTCTGAACTCACTGTGTCTGTCTCAACTCACTGCGTCTGTCTGAACTCCCTGCGTCTGTCTGAACTCATTGTGTCTGTCTGAACTCACTGTGTCTGTCTGAACTCCCTGCATCTGTCTGAACTCACTGCGTCTGTCTGAACTCCCTGCGTCTGTCTGAACTCACTGCGTCTGTCCAAACTCATTGCGTCTGTCTGAACTCCCTGCGTCTGTCTGAACTCCCTGCGTCTGTCTGAAATTACTGCATCCGTCTGAACTCCCTGCGTCTGTCTGAACTCACTGCGTCTGTCTGAACTCCCTGCGTCTGTCTGAACTCACTGCGTCTGTCTGAACTCCGTGCGTCTGTCTGAACACATTGCGTCTGTCTGAACTCCGTGCGTCTGTCTGAACTCACTGGGTCTGTCTGAACTCACTGGGTCTGTCTGAACTCACTGCGTCTGTCTGAACTCCGTGTGTCTGTCTGAACTCACTGCGTCTGTCTGAACTCCCTGCGTCTGTCTGAACTCCCTGCGTCTGTCTGAACTCCCTGCGTCTGTCTGAACTCCCTGCGTCTGTCTGAACTCCGTTCATCTGTCTGAAATCCCTGCATCTGTCTGAACTCACTGCGTCTGTCTGAACTCCCTGCGTCTGTCTGAACTCACTGCGTCTGTCTGAACTCCGTGCGTCTGTCTGAACACATCGCGTCAGTCTGAACTCCGTGCGTCTGTCTGAACTCACTGGGTCTGTCTGAACTCACTGGGTCTGTCTGAACTCACTGCGCCTGTCTGAACTCGCTGCGTCTGTCTGAAATCGCTGCGTCTGTCTGAATTCACTGCGTCTGTCTGAACTTGCTGCGTCTGCCTGAACTCATTGCGTCTGTCTGAACTCGATGCGTATGTCTGAACTCATTGCGTATGTCTGAATTCCATGCGTCTGTCTGAACTCCCTGCGTCTGCCTGAACTCCCTGCGTCTGTCTGAACTCATTGCGTCTGTCTGAACTCCCTGCGTCTGTCTGAACTTACTGCATCTGTCGGAAGTCCCTGCGTCTGTCTGAAGTCCCTGCGTCTGTCTGAAGTCATTGCGCCTGTCTGAATTCACTGCTTCTTTCTGAACTCCCTGCATTTGTCTGAACTCACTGCGTCTGTCTGAACTCCCTGTGTCTGTCTGAACTCATTGTGTCTGTCTGAACTCACTGTGTCTGTCTGAACTCACTGTGTCCGTCTGAACTCACTGCGTCTGTCTGAAGTCCCTGCGTCTGTCTGAACTCATTGTTTCTGTCTGAACTCACTGTGTCTGTCTGAACTCACTGTGTCTGTCTGAACTCACTGCGTCTGTCTGAACTCCCTGCGTCTGTCTGAACTCATTGTTTCTGTCTGAACTCACTGTGTCTGTCTGAACTCCCTGCGTCTGTCTGAACTCCCAGCGTCTGTCTGAACTCCCTGTGTCTGTCAGAACTACAACCATCTGTCTGAAATTACTGCGGCTGTCTGAACTCACTGCGTCTGTCTGAACTCCCTGCGTCTGTCTGAACTCCGTGCGTCTGTCTGAATTCGCTGCGTCTGTCTGAACTTGCTGCGTCTGTCTGAACTCCCTACGTCTGTCTGAACTCCCTGCGTCTGTCTGAACTCCCTGCGTCTGTCTGAACTCACTGCGTCCGACTGAACTCACTGCGTCTGTCTGAACTCACTGCGTCTGTCTGAACTCACTGCGTCCGACCGAACTCACTGCGTCTGTCTGAACTCCCTGTGTCTGTCTGAACTCACTGCGTCTGTCTGAAGTCACTGCGTCTGTCTGAACTCCGTGCGTCTGTCTGAACACATCGCGTCTGTCTGAACTCCGTGCGTCTGTCTGAACTCACTGGGTCTGTCTGAACTCACTGGGTCTGTCTGAACTCACTGCGCCTGTCTGAACTCACTGCGTCTGTCTGAACTCCGTGTGTCCGTCTGAATTCGCTGCGTCTGTCTGAACTTGCTGCGTCTGTCTGAACTCCCTACGTCTGTCTGAACTCCCTGCGTCTGTCTGAACTCCCTGCGTCTGTCTGAACTCACTGTGTCTGTCTCAACTCACTGCATCTGTCTGAACTCCCTGCGTCTGTCTGAACTCACTGCGTCCGACCGAACTCACTGCGTCTGTCTGAACTCCCTGTGTCTGTCTGAACTCACTGCGTCTGTCTGAACTCACTGCGTCTGTCTGAACTCACTGCGTCTGTCTGAACTCCGTGCGTCTGTCTGAACTCCGTGCGTCTGTCTGAACACATCGCGTCTGTCTGAACTCCGTGCGTCTGTCTGAACTCACTGGGTCTGTCTGAACTCACTGGGTCTGTCTGAATTCGCTGCATCTGTCTGAACTCGCTGCGTCTGTCTGAAATCGCTGCGTCTGTCTGAATTCGCTGCGTCTGTCTGAACTTGCTGCGTCTGTCTGAACTCCCTGCGTCTGTCCGAACTCCCTGCGTCTGTCTGAACTCATTGTGTCTGTTTGAACTCCCTACGTCTGTCTGAACTCCCTGTGTCTGTCTGAACTCACTGCGTCTGTCTGAACTCCGTGCGTCTGTCTGAACTCCGTGCGTCTGTCTGAACACATCGCGTCTGTCTGAACTCACTGGGTCTGTCTGAACTCACTGGGTCTGTCTGAATTCGCTGCATCTGTCTGAACTCGCTGCGTCTGTCTGAAATCGCTGCGTCTGTCTGAACTCGCTGCGTCTGTCTGAACTTGCTGCATCTGTCTGAACTCCCTGCGTCTGTCCGAACTCACTGCGTCTGTCCTAACTCACTGCGTCTGTCCGAACTCCCTGCGTCTGTCTGAACTCCCTGCGTCTGTCTGAACTCCGTGCGTCTGTCTGAATTCGCTGCGTCTGTCTGAACTTCCTGTGTCTGTCTGAACCCATTGCGTCTGTCGGAATTCCCTGCGTCTGTCAGAACTCTCTGCGTCTGTCTGAACTCATTGCGTCTGTCGGAACTCCCTGCGTCTGTCAGAACTCCCTGCGTCTGTCTGAACTCATTGCGTCTGTCTGAACTCCATGCGTATGTCTGAACTCACTGCGTATGTCTGAATACCATGCGACTGTCTGAACTCCCTGCGTCTGTCTGAACAACCTGCGTCAGTCTGAACTCCCTGCGTCTGACTGAACTCCCTGCGTCTGTCTGAACTCATTGCGTCTGTCTGAACTCACTGCATCTGTCGGAAGTCCCTGCGTCTGTCTTAACTCACTGCATCTGTCGGAAGTCCCTGCGTCTGTCTGAACTCACTGCGCCTGTCTGAACTCACTGCGCCTGTCTGAACTCACTGCGCCTGTCTGAACTCACTGCGTCTGTCTGAACTCACTGCGCCTGTCCGAACTCACTGCGTCTGTCTGAACCCGCTGCGTCTGTCTGAACTCATTGTGTCTGTCTGAACTCATTGCGTCTGTCTGAACTCCCTGCGTCTGTCTGAACTCCCAGCGTCTGTCTGAACACCCTGCATCTGCCTGAACTCACTGCGTCTGTATGAATTCAATGCGTCTGTTTGAACTCCCTACGTCTGTCTGAACTCCCTGTGTCTGTCTGAACTACAACCATCTGTCTGAAATTACTGCCTCTGTCTGAACTCACTGCGACTGTCTGAACTCACTGCGTCTGTCCGAACTCACTGCGTCTGTCCGAACTCCCTGCGTCTGTCTGAACTCCCTGCGTCTGTCTGAAATTACTGCGTCTGTCTGAACTCCGTGCATCTGTCTGAACACATTGCGTTTGTCTCAACTCACTGGGTCTGTCTGAACTCACTGCGTCTGTCTGAACTCACTGCGTCTGTCTGAACTCCCTGTGGTTGTCTGAACTCATTGCGTCTGTCTCAACTCACTGCGTCTGTCTGAACTCACTGCGTCTGTCTGAACACCCTGCGTCTGTCTGAACTCACCGCGTCTGTCTGAACTCCCTGCGTCTGTCTGAACTCACTACGTCTGCCTGAACTCACTGCGTCTATCTGAACTCATTGCGTCTGTCTGAACTCCCTGCGTCTGTCTGAACTCCCTGCGTCTGTCTGAACTCCCTGCGTTTGTCTGAAATTACTGCATCCGTCTGAACTCCCTGCGTCTATCGGAACTCACTGCGTCTGTCTGAACTCCGTGCATCTGTCTGAACACATTGCGTCTGTCTCAACTCACTGGGTCTGTCTGAACTCACTGGGTCTGTCTGAACTCACTGCGTCTGTCTGTACTCCGTGTGTCTGTCTGAACTCACTGCGTCTGTCTGAACTCGCTGCGTCTGTCTGAAATCGCTGCGTCTGTCTGAATTCACTACATCTGTCTGAACTAGCTGCGTCTGTCTGAACTCCCTGCGTCTGTCTGAACTCATTGCGTCTGTCGGAACTCCCTGTGTCTGTCAGAACTCCCTGCGTCTGTCGGAACTCATTGCGTCTGTCGGAATTCCCTGCGTCTGTCAGAACTCTCTGCGTCTGTCTGAACTCATTGCGTCTGTCGGAACTCTCTGCGCCTCTCAGATCTCCCTGCGTATGTCTGAATACCATGCGACTGTCTGAACTCCCTGCGTCTGTCTGAACAACCTGTGTCTGTCTGAACACCCTGCGTCTGTCTGAACTTCCTGCGGCTCTCTGAACTCATTGCGTCTGTCTGAAATCCCTGCGTCTGTCTGAACTCCCTGCGTCAGTCTGAACACATTGCGTTTGTCTGAACTCACTGGGTCTGTCTGAACTCACTGTGTCTGTCTGAACTCACTGGGTCTGTCTGAACTCACTGCGTCTGTCTGTACTCCGTGTGTCTGTCTGAACTCACTGCGTCTGTCTGAACTCGCTGCGTCTGTCTGAAATCGCTGCTTCTGTCTGAATTCACTGCATCTGTCTGAACTCATTGCGTCTGTCGGAATTCCCTGCGTCTGTCAGAACTCTCTGCGTCTGTCTGAACTCATTGCGTCTGTCGGAACTCCCTGCGTCTGTCAGAACTCCCTGCGTCTGTCTGAACTCATTGCGTCTGTCAGAACTCCCTGCGTTTGTCTGAACTCATTGCGTCTGTCGGAACTCTCTGCGTCTGTCAGAACTCCCTGCATCAGTCTGAACTCATTGCGTCTGTCTGAACTCCATGCGTATGTCTGAACTCCCTGCGTATGTCTGAATTCCATACGTCTGTCTGAACTCCCTGCGCCTGTCTGAACTCCCTGCGTCTGTCTGAACTCACTGCGTCTGTCGGAAGTCCCTGCGTCTGTCTGAACTCATTGCGCCTGTCTGAACTCACTGCGTCTTTCTCAACTCCCCGCATCTGTCTGAACTCACTGCATCTGTCTGAACTCACTGCATCTGTCTGAACTCCCTGCGTCTGTCTGAACTCATTGCGTCTGTCTCAACTCACTGCGTCTGTCTGAACTCACTGCGTCTGTCTGAACCCGCTGCGTCTTTCTGAACTCATTGTGTCTGTCTGAACTCATTGCGTCTGTCTGAACTCCCTGCGTCTGTCTGAACTCACTGCGTCTGTCGGAACTCCCTGCGTCTGTCTGAACTCCCTGCGTCTGTCTGAAATCCCTGCGTCTGTCTGAACTCACTGCGTCTGTCTGAACTCACTGCGTCTGTCGGAACTCCCTGCGTCTGTCGGAACTCCCTGCGTCTGTCCGAACTTCCTGCGTCTGTCTGAACTCCCACCGTCTGTCTGAAATTACTGCATCTGTCTGAACTCCCTGCGTCTGTAGGAACTCCCTGCGTTTGTCTGAACTCCCTTCATCTGTGTGAAATCCCTGCATTTGTCTGAACTCACTGCATCTGTCTGAACTCCCTGCGTCTGTCTGAACACATTGCGTCTGTCTGAACTCCATGCGTCTGTCTCAACTCACTGGGTCAGTCAGAACTCACTGGGTCTGTCTGAACTCACTGCGTCTGTCTGAACTCACTGCGTCTGTCTGAACACAGCGCTTCTGTCTGAACTCCGTGCGTCTGTCTGAACTCACTGGGTCTGTCTGAACTCACTGCGTCTGTCTGAACTCACTGCGTCTGTCTGAACTCCGTGTGTCTGTCTGAATTCACTGCGTCTGTCTGAACTCCCTGCGTCTGTCTGAACTCACTGCGTCTGTCCGAACTAACTGCATCTGTCTGAACTAGCTGCGTCTGTCTGAATTCCCTGCGTCTGTCTGAACTCCCTGTGTCTGTCTGAACTCATTGCGTCTGTCGGAATTCCCTGTGTCTGTCAGAACTCTCTGCGTCTGTCTGAACTCATTGCGTCTGTCGGAACTCCCTGCGTCTGTCAGAACTCCCTGCGTCTGTCAGAACTCATTGCGTCTGTCAGAACTCCCTGCGTCTGTCTGAACTCATTGCGTCTGTCGGAACTCTCTGCGTCTGTCAGAACTCCCTGCATCAGTCTGAACTCATTGCGTCTGTCTGAACTCCATTCGTATGTCTGAACTCCCTGCGTATGTCTGAATTCCATACGTCTGTCTGAACTCCCTGCGTCTGTCTGAACTTCCTGTGTCTGTCTGAACCCATTGCGTCTGTCGGAATTCCCTGCGTCTGTCAGAACTCTCTGCGTCTGTCTGAACTCATTGCGTCTGTCGGAACTCCCTGCGTCTGTCAGAACTCCCTGCGTCTGTCTGAACTCATTGCGTCTGTCTGAACTCCATGCGTATGTCTGAACTCACTGCGTATGTCTGAATACCATGCGACTGTCTGAACTCCCTGCGTCTGTCTGAACAACCTGCGTCAGTCTGAACTCCCTGCGTCTGACTGAACTCCCTGCGTCTGTCTGAACTCATTGCGTCTGTCTGAACTCACTGCATCTGTCGGAAGTCCCTGCGTCTGTCTTAACTCACTGCATCTGTCGGAAGTCCCTGCGTCTGTCTGAACTCACTGCGCCTGTCTGAACTCACTGCGCCTGTCTGAACTCACTGCGCCTGTCTGAACTCACTGCGTCTGTCTGAACTCACTGCGCCTGTCCGAACTCACTGCGTCTGTCTGAACCCGCTGCGTCTGTCTGAACTCATTGTGTCTGTCTGAACTCATTGCGTCTGTCTGAACTCCCTGCGTCTGTCTGAACTCCCAGCGTCTGTCTGAACACCCTGCATCTGCCTGAACTCACTGCGTCTGTATGAATTCACTGCGTCTGTTTGAACTCCCTACGTCTGTCTGAACTCCCTGTGTCTGTCTGAACTACAACCATCTGTCTGAAATTACTGCCTCTGTCTGAACTCACTGCGACTGTCTGAACTCACTGCGTCTGTCCGAACTCACTGCGTCTGTCCGAACTCCCTGCGTCTGTCTGAACTCCCTGCGTCTGTCTGAAATTACTGCGTCTGTCTGAACTCCGTGCATCTGTCTGAACACATTGCGTCTGTCTCAACTCACTGGGTCTGTCTGAACTCACTGCGTCTGTCTGAACTCACTGCGTCTGTCTGAACTCCCTGTGTTTGTCTGAACTCATTGCGTCTGTCTCAACTCACTGCGTCTGTCTGAACTCACTGCGTCTGTCTGAACACCCTGCGTCTGTCTGAACTCACCGCGTCTGTCTGAACTCCCTGCGTCTGTCTGAACTCACTACGTCTGCCTGAACTCACTGCGTCTATCTGAACTCATTGCGTCTGTCTGAACTCCCTGCGTCTGTCTGAACTCCCTGCGTCTGTCTGAACTCCCTGCGTTTGTCTGAAATTACTGCATTCGTCTGAACTCCCTGCGTCTATCGGAACTCACTGCGTCTGTCTGAACTCCGTGCATCTGTCTGAACACATTGCGTCTGTCTCAACTCACTGGGTCTGTCTGAACTCACTGGGTCTGTCTGAACTCACTGTGTCTGTCTGTACTCCGTGTGTCTGTCTGAACTCCGTGTGTCTGTCTGAACTCACTGCGTCTGTCTGAACTCGCTGCGTCTGTCTGAAATCGCTGCGTCTGTCTGAATTCACTACATCTGTCTGAACTAGCTGCGTCTGTCTGAACTCCCTGCGTCTGTCTGAACTCCTTGCGTCTGTCGGAACTCCCTGTGTCTGTCAGAACTCCCTGCGTCTGTCGGAACTCATTGCGTCTGTCAGAACTCTCTGCGTCTGTCTGAACTCATTGCGTCTGTCGGAACTCTCTGCGCCTCTCAGATCTCCCTGCGTATGTCTGAATACCATGCGACTGTCTGAACTCCCTGCGTCTGTCTGAACAACCTGTGTCTGTCTGAACACCCTGCGTCTGTCTGAACTTCCTGCGGCTCTCTGAACTCATTGCGTCTGTCTGAAATCCCTGCGTCTGTCTGAACTCCCTGCGTCAGTCTGAATACCCTGCGTCTGTCTGAACTCCCTGCGTCTGTCTGAACTCATTGCGTCTGTCTGAACTCACTGCATCTGTCGGAAGTCCCTGCGTCTGTCTGAACTCATTGCGCCTGTCTGAACTCACTGTCTCTTTCTCAACTTCCCGCATCTGACTGAACTCACTGCATCTGTCTGAACTCCCTGTGTCTGTCTGAACTCATTGCGTCTGTCTCAACTCACTGCGTCAGTCTGAACTCCGTGCATCTGTCTGAACACATTGCGTTTGTCTGAACTCACTGGGTCTGTCTGAACTCACTGCGTCTGTCTGAACTCCGTGTGTCTGTCCGAACTAACTGCATCTGTCTGAACTCCCTGCGTCTGTCGGAACTCTCTGCGTCTGTCAGAACTCCCTGCATCAGTCTGAACTCATTGCGTCTGTCTGAACTCCAGTCGTATGTCTGAACTCCCTGCGTATGTCTGAATTCCATACGTCTGTCTGAACTCCCTGCGTCTGTCTGAACTTCCTGTGTCTGTCTGAACTCATTGCGTCTGTCGGAATTCCCTGCGTCTGTCAGAACTCTCTGCGTCTGTCTGAACTCATTGCGTCTGTCGGAACTCCCTGCGTCTGTCAGAACTCCCTGCGTCTGTCTGAACTCATTGCGTCTGTCTGAACTCCATGCGTATGTCTGAACTCACTGCGTATGTCTGAATACCATGCGACTTTCTGAACTCCCTGTGTCTGTCTGAACTACAACCATCTGTCTGAAATTACTGCCTCTGTCTGAACTCACTGCGACTGTCTGAACTCACTGCGTCTGTCCGAACTCACTGCGTCTGTCCGAACTCCCTGCGTCTGTCTGAACTCCCTGCGTCTGTCTGAAATTACTGCGTCTGTCTGAACTCCGTGCATCTGTCTGAACACATTGCGTCTGTCTCAACTCACTGGGTCTGTCTGAACTCACTGCGTCTGTCTGAACTCACTGCGTCTGTCTGAACTCCCTGTGTTTGTCTGAACTCATTGCGTCTGTCTCAACTCACTGCGTCTGTCTGAACTCACTGCGTCTGTCTGAACACCCTGCGTCTGTCTGAACTCACCGCGTCTGTCTGAACTCCCTGCGTCTGTCTGAACTCACTACGTCTGCCTGAACTCACTGCGTCTATCTGAACTCATTGCGTCTGTCTGAACTCCCTGCGTCTGTCTGAACTCCCTGCGTCTGTCTGAACTCCCTGCGTTTGTCTGAAATTACTGCATCCGTCTGAACTCACTGCGTCTATCGGAACTCACTGCGTCTGTCTGAACTCCGTGCATCTGTCTGAACACATTGCGTCTGTCTGAACTCACTGGGTCTGTCTGAACTCACTGGGTCTGTCTGAACTCACTGCGTCTGTCTGTACTCCGTGTGTCTGTCTGAACTCGCTGCGTCTGTCTGAAATCGCTGCTTCTGTCTGAAATCGCTGCATCTGTCTGAACTAGCTGCGTCTGTCTGAACTCCCTGCGTCTGTCTGAACTCCCTGTGTCTGTCTGATCTCATTGCGTCTGTCGGAATTCCTTGCGTCTGTCAGAACTCTCTGTGTCTGTCTGAACTCATTGCGTCTGTCGGAACTCCCTGCGTCTGTCTGAACTCACTGTGTCTGTCCGAACTTCCTGCGTCTGTCTGAACTCCCACCATCTGTCTGAAATTACTGCATCTGTCTGAACTTACTGCGTTTGTCTGAACTCACTGCGTCTGTCTGAACTCACTGCGTCTGTCTGAAATCCATGCATCTGTCTGAACTCACTGCGTCTGTCTGAACTCCCTGTGTCTGTCTGAACTCACTGCGTCTGTCTGAACTCCGTGCGTCTGTCTGAACACATCGCGTCTGTCTGAACTCCGTGCGTTTGTCTGAACTCACTGCGTCTGTCTGAACTCCCTGCATCTGTCTGAAATCCCTGCGTCTGTCTGAACTCACTGCGTCTGTCTGAACTCACTGCGTCTGTCTGAACTCACTGCGTCTGTCTGAACTCCCTGTGTCTGTCTGAACTCACTGCGTCTGTCTGAACTCACTGCGTCTGTCTGAACTCCGTGCGTCTGTCTGAACACATCGCGTCTGTCTGAACTCCGTGCGTCTGTCTGAACTCACTGGGTCTGTCTGAACTCACTGAGTCTGTCTGAACTCACTGCATCTGTCTGAACTCCGTGTGTCTGTCTGAATTCACTGCGTCTGTCTGAACTCGCTGCGTCTGTCTGAAATCGCTGTGGTCTGTCTGAATTCACTGCGTCTGTCTGAACTTGCTGCGTCTGTCTGAACTCCCTGCGTCTGTCTGAACTCACTGCGTCTGTCCGAACTCACTGCGTCTGTCCGAACTCCCTGCGTCTGTCTGAACTCCCTGCGTCTGTCTGAAATTACTGCGTCTGTCTGAACTCCGTGCATCTGTCTGAACTCCCTGTGTTTGTCTGAATCATTGCATCTGTCTCAACTCACTGCGTCTGTCTGAACTCACTGCGTCTGTCTGAACTCCCTGCGTCTGTCTGAACTCATTGTGTCTGTCTGAACTCCCTGCGTCTGTCTGAACTCACTACGTCTGCCTGAACTCCCTGCGTCTGTCTGAACTCCCTGCGTCTGTCTGAACTCCCTGCGTTTGTCTGAACTCACTGCGTCTGTCCGAACTCACTGGGTCTGTCTGAACTCACTGCGTCTGTCTGAACTCCCTGCGTCTGTCTGAACTCCCCGCGTCTGTCTGAACTCACTGCGTCTGTCTGAACTCACTGCGTCTGTCCGAACTCACTGCGTCTGTCCGAACTCACTGCGTCTGTCTGAACTCCCTGCGTCTGTCTGAAATTACTGCATCCGTCTGAACTCCCTGCGTCTATCGGAACTCACTGCGTCTGTCTGAACTCCGTGCATCTGTCTGAACACATTGCGTCTGTCTCAACTCACTGGGTCTGTCTGAACTCACTGCGTCTGTCTCAACTCACTGCGCCTGTCTCAACTCCGTGCGTCTGTCTGAACACATCGCGTCAGTCTGAACTCCATGCGTCTGTCTGAACTCACTGGGTCTGTCTGAACTCACTGGGTCTGTCTGAACTCGCTGCGTCTGTCTGAAATCGCTGCGTCTGTCTGAATTCACTGCGTCTGTCTGAACTTGCTGCGTCTGTCTGAACTCCCTGCGTCTGTCTGAACTCACTGCGTCTGTCCGAACTCACTGCGTCTGTCTGAACTCCCTGCGTCTGTCTGAACTCCCTGCGTCTGTCTGAAATTACTGCATCCGTCTGAACTCCCTGCGCCTGTCGGAACTCACAGCGTTTGTCTGAACTCACTGGGTCTGTCTGAACTCACTGGGTCTGTCTGAACTCACTGCGTCTGTCTGTACTCCGTGTGTCTGTCTGAATTCACTGCGTCTGTCTGAACTCGCTGCGTCTGTCTGAAATCGCTGTGGTCTGTCTGAATTCACTGCGTCTGTCTGAACTTGCTGCGTCTGTCTGAACTCCCTGCGTCTGTCTGAACTCACTGCGTCTGTCCGAACTCACTGCATCCGTCTGAACTCCCTGCGTCTGTCGGAACTCACTGCGTCTGTCTGAACTCACTGCGTCTGTCTGAACTCCGTGCATCTGTCTGAACTCACTGGGTCTGTCTGAACTCACTGGGTCTGTCTGAACTCATTGCGTCTGTCTGAACTCGATGCGTCTGTCCGAACTCACTGCGTCTGTCTGAACTCGTTGCGTCTGTCTGAACTTGCTGCGTTTGTCTGAACTCCCTGCACCTGTCTGAACTCCCTGCGTCTGTCTCAACTCATTGCGGCTGTCGGAATTCTCTGCGTCTGTCCGAACTCCCTGCGTCTGTCTGAACTCATTGCGTCTGTCGGAACTCCCTGCATCTGTCCGAACTTCCTGCGTCTGTCTGAACTCACTGCGTCTGTCCGAACTCACTGCATCCGTCTGAACTCCCTGCGTCTGTCGGAACTCACTGCGTCTGTCTGAACTCCGTGCATCTGTCTGAACACATTGCGTCTGTCTCAACTCACTGGGTCTGTCTGAACTCACTGCGTCTGTCTGAACTCCGTGCGTCTGTCTGAACACATCGCGTCAGTCTGAACTCCGTGCGTCTGTCTGAACTCACTGGGTCTGTCTGAACTCACTGCGTCTGTCTGAACTCCGTGTGTCTGTCTGAATTCGCTGCGTCTGTCTGAACTCGCTGCGTCTGTCTGAAATCGCTGCGTCTGTCTGAATTCGCTGCGTCTGTCTGAACTTGCTGCGTCTGTCTGAACTCCCTGCGTCCGTCTGAACTCCCTGCGTCTATCGGAACTCACTGCGTCTGTCTGAACTCCGTGCATCTGTCTGAACACATTGCGTCTGTCTCAACTCACTGGGTCTGTCTGAACTCACTGCGTCTGTCTCAACTCACTGCGCCTGTCTCAACTCCGTGCGTCTGTCTGAACACATCGCGTCAGTCTGAACTCCATGCGTCTGTCTGAACTCACTGGGTCTGTCTGAACTCACTGGGTCTGTCTGAACTCGCTGCGTCTGTCTGAAATCGCTGCGTCTGTCTGAATTCACTGCGTCTGTCTGAACTTGCTGCGTCTGTCTGAACTCCCTGCGTCTGTCTGAACTCACTGCGTCTGTCCGAACTCACTGCGTCTGTCTGAACTCCCTGCGTCTGTCTGAACTCCCTGCGTCTGTCTGAAATTACTGCATCCGTCTGAACTCCCTGCGCCTGTCGGAACTCACAGCGTTTGTCTGAACTCACTGGGTCTGTCTGAACTCACTGGGTCTGTCTGAACTCACTGCGTCTGTCTGTACTCCGTGTGTCTGTCTGAATTCACTGCGTCTGTCTGAACTCGCTGCGTCTGTCTGAAATCGCTGTGGTCTGTCTGAATTCACTGCGTCTGTCTGAACTTGCTGCGTCTGTCTGAACTCCCTGCGTCTGTCTGAACTCACTGCGTCTGTCCGAACTCACTGCATCCGTCTGAACTCCCTGCGTCTGTCGGAACTCACTGCGTCTGTCTGAACTCACTGCGTCTGTCTGAACTCCGTGCATCTGTCTGAACTCACTGGGTCTGTCTGAACTCACTGGGTCTGTCTGAACTCATTGCGTCTGTCTGAACTCGATGCGTCTGTCCGAACTCACTGCGTCTGTCTGAACTCGTTGCGTCTGTCTGAACTTGCTGCGTTTGTCTGAACTCCCTGCACCTGTCTGAACTCCCTGCGTCTGTCTCAACTCATTGCGGCTGTCGGAATTCTCTGCGTCTGTCCGAACTCCCTGCGTCTGTCTGAACTCATTGCGTCTGTCGGAACTCCCTGCATCTGTCCGAACTTCCTGCGTCTGTCTGAACTCACTGCGTCTGTCCGAACTCACTGCATCCGTCTGAACTCCCTGCGTCTGTCGGAACTCACTGCGTCTGTCTGAACTCCGTGCATCTGTCTGAACACATTGCGTCTGTCTCAACTCACTGGGTCTGTCTGAACTCACTGCGTCTGTCTGAACTCCGTGCGTCTGTCTGAACACATCGCGTCAGTCTGAACTCCGTGCGTCTGTCTGAACTCACTGGGTCTGTCTGAACTCACTGCGTCTGTCTGAACTCCGTGTGTCTGTCTGAATTCGCTGCGTCTGTCTGAACTCGCTGCGTCTGTCTGAAATCGCTGCGTCTGTCTGAATTCGCTGCGTCTGTCTGAACTTGCTGCGTCTGTCTGAACTCCCTGCGTCCGTCTGAACTCCCTGCGTCTATCGGAACTCACTGCGTCTGTCTGAACTCCGTGCATCTGTCTGAACACATTGCGTCTGTCTCAACTCACTGGGTCTGTCTGAACTCACTGCGTCTGTCTGAACTCACTGCGTCTGTCTGAACTCACTGCGTCTGTCTGAACTCACTGCGTCTGTCTGAACACATCGCGTCAGTCTGAACTCCGTGCGTCTGTCTGAACTCACTGGGTCTGTCTGAACTCACTGGGTCTGTCTGAACTCGCTGCGTCTGTCTGAAATCGCTGCGTCTGTCTGAATTCGCTGCGTCTGTCTGAACTTGCTGCGTCTGTCTGAACTCCCTGCGTCTGTCTGAACTCCCTGCGTCTGTCTGAACTCCCTGCGTCTGTCTGAACTCACTGCGTCTGTCCGAACTCACTGCGTCTGTCCGAACTCACTGCGTCTGTCTGAACTCACTGCGTCTGTCTGTACTCCGTGTGTCTGTCTGAATTCACTGCGTCTGTCTGAACTCGCTGCGTCTGTCTGAAATCGCTGTGGTCTGTCTGAATTCACTGCGTCTGTCTGAACTTGCTGCGTCTGTCTGAACTCCCTGCGTCTGTCTGAACTCACTGCGTCTGTCCGAACTCACTGCATCCGTCTGAACTCCCTGCGTCTGTCGGAACTCACTGCGTCTGTCGGAACTCCGTGCATCTGTCTGAACACATTGCGTCTGTCTCAACTCACTGGGTCTGTCTGAACTCACTGCGTCTGTTTGAACTCCGTGCGTCTGTCTGAACACATCGCGTCAGTCTGAACTCCGTGCGTCTGTCTGAACTCACTGGGTCTGTCTGAACTCACTGCGTCTGTCTGAACTCCGTGTGTCTGTCTGAATTCACTGCGTCTGTCTGAACTCGCTGCGTCTGTCTGAAATCGCTGCGTCTGTCTGAATTCACTGCGTCTGTCTGAACTGGCTGCGTCTGTCTGAACTCCCTGCGTCTGTCTGAACTCCCTGCGTCTGTCTGAATTCACTGGGTCTGTCTGAACTCACTGCGTCTGTCTGAACTCACTGCGTCTGTCTGTACTCCGTGTGTCTGTCTGAACTCACTGCGTCTGTCTGAACTCGCTGCGTCTGTCTGAACTCCCTATGTCTGTCTGAACTCATTGCGTCTGTCGGAACTCTCTGCGTCTGTCAGAACTCCCTGCATCAGTCTGAACTCATTGCGTCTGTCTGAACTCCATGCGTATGTCTGAACTCCCTGCCTATTTCTGAATTCCATGCTTCTGTCTGAACTCCTTGCGTCTGTCTGAACTCATTGCGTCTGTCGGAATTTCCTGCGTCTGTCAGAACTCCCTGCGTCTGCCTGAACTCATTGCGTCTGTCTGAACTCCATGCGTATGTCTGAACTCCCTGCGTCTGTCTGAATACCATGCGAATGTCTGAACTCCCTGCGTCTGTCTGAACAACCTGCGTCTGTCTGAACACCCTGCGTCTGTCTGAACTTCCTGCGGCTGTCTGAACACATTGCGTCTGTCTGAAATCCCTGCGTCTGTCTGAACTCCCTGCGTCTGTCTGAACACCCTGCGTCTGTCTGAACTCCCTTCGTCTGTCTGAACTCCCTGCGTCTGTCTGAACTCATTGCGTCTGTCTGAACTCACTGCATCTGTCGGAAGTCCCTGCGTCTGTCTGAACTCATTGCGCCTGTCTGAACTCACTGCGTCTTTCTCAACTCCCCGCATCTGTCTGAACTCACTGCATCTGTCTGAACTCCCTGTGTTTGTCTGAACTCCCTGCATCTGTCTGAACTCACTACGTCTGCCTGAACTCACTGCGTCTATCTGAACTCACTGCGTCTGTCTGAACTCCCTGCGTCTGTCTGAACTCCCTGCATCCGTCTGAACTCCCTGCGTCTGTCGGAACTCACTGCGTCTGTCTGAACTCACTGCGTCTGTCTGAACTCCCTTCATCTGTGTGAAATCCCTGCATCTGTCTGATCTCACTGCATCTGTCTGAACTCCATGCGTCTGTCTGAACTCCCTGCGTCTGTCTGAACTCCCTGCGTCCGTCTGAACTCCCTGCGTCTGTCGGAACTCACTGCGTCTGTCTGAAATCACTGCGTCTGTCTGAACTCACTGCGTCTGTCTGAACTCCCTTCATCTGTGTGAAATCCCTGCATCTGTCTGATCTCACTGCATCTGTCTGAACTCCATGTGTCTGTCTGAACACATTGCGTCTGTCTGAACTCCATGCGTCTGTCTCAACTCACTGGGTCTGTCTGAACTCACTGGGTCTGTCTGAACTCACTGCGTCTGTCTGAACTCACTGCGTCTGTCTGAACACATCGCGTCAGTCTGAACTCCGTGCGTCTGTCTGAACTCACTGGGTCTGTCTGAACTCACTGCGTCTGTCTGAACTCACTGGGTCTGTCTGAACTCCGTGTGTCTGTCTGAACTCACTGCGTCTGTCTGAACTCCGTGCGTCTGTCTGAACACATCGCGTCAGTCTGAACTCCGTGCGTCTGTCTGAACTCACTGGGTCTGTCTGAACTCACTGGGTCTGTCTGAACTTGCTGCGTCTGTCTGAAATCGCTGCGTCTGTCTAAATTCGCTGCGTCTGTCTGAACTTGCTGCGTCTGTCTGAACTCCCTGCGTCTGTCTGAACTCCCTGCGTCTGTCTGAACTCACTGCGTCTGTCTGAACTCACTGCGTCTGTCCGAACTCACTGCGTCTGTCTGAACTCCCTGCGTCTGTCTGAACTCCCTGCGTCTGTCTGAAATTACTGCATCCGTCTGAACTCCCTGCGCCTGTCGGAACTCACAGCGTTTGTCTGAACTCACTCCGTCTGTCTGAACTCCCTTCATCTGTCTGAAATCCCTGCATCTGTCTGAACTCACTGCGTCTGTCTGAACTCACTGCGTCTGTCTGAACTCACTGCGTCTGTCTGAACTCCGTGCATCTGTGTGAACTCACTGGGTCTGTCTGAACTCACTGGGTCTGTCTGAACTCACTGCGTCTGTCTGTACTCCGTGTGTCTGTCTGAATTCACTGCGTCTGTCTGAACTCGCTGCGTCTGTCTGAAATCGCTGTGGTCTGTCTGAATTCGCTGCGTCTGTCTGAACTTGCTGCGTCTGTCTGAACTCCCTGCGTCTGTCTGAACTCACTGCGTCTGTCCGAACTCACTGCATCCGTCTGAACTCCCTGCGTCTGTCGGAACTCACTGCATCTGTCTGAACTCCGTGCGTCTGTCTGAACACATTGCGTCTGTCTCAACTCACTGGGTCTGTCTGAACTCACTGCGTCTGTCTGAACTCCGTGCGTCTGTCTGAACACATCGCGTCAGTCTGAACTCCGTGCGTCTGTCTGAACTCACTGGGTCTGTCTGAACTCACTGCGTCTGTCTGAACTCCGTGTGTCTGTCTGAATTCACTGCGTCTGTCTGAACTCGCTGCGTCTGTCTGAAATCGCTGCGTCTGTCTGAATTCACTGCGTCTGTCTGAACTTGCTGCGTCTGTCTGAACTCCCTGCGTCTGTCTGAACTCCCTGCGTCTGTCTGAATTCACTGGGTCTGTCTGAACTCACTGGGTCTGTCTGAACTCACTGCGTCTGTCTGTACTCCGTGTGTCTGTCTGAACTCACTGCGTCTGTCTGAACTCGCTGCGTCTGTCTGAACTCCCTATGTCTGTCTGAACTCATTGCGTCTGTCGGAACTCTCTGCGTCTGCCTGAACTCACTGCGTCTATCTGAACTCACTGCGTCTGTCTGAACTCCCTGCGTCTGTCTGAACTCCCTGCGTCTGTCGGAACTCACTGCGTCTGTCTGAACTCACTGCGTCTGTCTGAACTCCCTTCATCTGTGTGAAATCCCTGCATCTGTCTGATCTCACTGCATCTGTCTGAACTCCATGTGTCTGTCTGAACACATTGCGTCTGTCTGAACTCCATGCGTCTGTCTCAACTCACTGGGTCTGTCTGAACTCACTGCGTCTGTCTGAACTCACTGCGTCTGTCTGAACACATCGCGTCAGTCTGATCTCCGTGCGTCTGTCTGAACTCACTGGGTCTGTCTGAACTCACTGCGTCTGTCTGAACTCACTGGGTCTGTCTGAACTCACTGGGTCTGTCTGAACTCGCTGCGTCTGTCTGAAATCGCTGCGTCTGTCTGAATTCACTGCGTCTGTCTGAACTTGCTGCGTCTGTCTGAACTCCCTGCGTCTGTCTGAACTCCCTGCGTCTGTCCGAACTCACTGAGTCTGTCCGAACTCACTGCGTCTGTCTGAACTCCCTGCGTCTGTCTGAACTCCCTGCGTCTGTCTGAAATTACTGCATCCGTCTGAACTCCCTGCGCCTGTCGGAACTCACAGCGTTTGTCTGAACTCACTCCGTCTGTCTGAACTCCCTTCATCTGTCTGAAATCCCTGCATCTGTCTGAACTCACTGCGTCTGTCTGAACTCCCTGCGTCTGTCTGAACTCACTGCGTCTGTCTGAACTCCGTTCATCTGTCTGAACTCACTGGGTCTGTCTGAACTCACTGGTTCTGTCTGAACTCACTGGGTCTGTCTGAACTCACTGCGTCTGTCTGTACTCCGTGTGTCTGTCTGAATTCACTGCGTCTGTCTGAACTCGCTGCGTCTGTCTGAAATCGCTGTGGTCTGTCTGAATTCACTGCGTCTGTCTGAACTCGCTGCGTCTGTCTGAACTCCCTGCGTCTGTCTGAACTCACTGCGTCTGTCCGAACTCACCGCATCCGTCTGAACTCCCTGCGTCTGTCGGAACTCACTGCGTCTGTCGGAACTCCGTGCATCTGTCTGAACACATTGCGTCTGTCTCAACTCACTGGGTCTGTCTGAACTCACTGCGTCTGTCTGAACTCCGTGTGTCTGTCTGAATTCACTGCGTCTGTCTGAACTCGCTGCGTCTGTCTGAAATCGCTGCGTCTGTCTGAATTCACTGCGTCTGTCTGAACTTGCTGCGTCTGTCTGAACTCCCTGCGTCTGTCTGAACTCCCTGCGTCTGTCTGAATTCACTGGGTCTGTCTGAATTCACTGGGTCTGTCTGAACTCACTGGGTCTGTCTGAACTCACTGGGTCTGTCTGAACTCACTGCGTCTGTCTGTACTCCGTGTGTCTGTCTGAATTCACTGCGTCTGTCTGAACTCGCTGCGTCTGTCTGAACTCGCTGCGTCTATCTGAACTCCCTGCGTCTGTCAGAACTCCCTGCGTCTGTCTGAACTCCCTGCGTCTGTCTGAGCTCACTGCGTCTGTCCGAACTCACTGCGTCTGTCTGAACTCCCTGCGTCTATCTGAACTCCCTGCGTCTGTCTGAAATTACTGCATCCGTCTGAACTCCCTGCGTCTGTCGGAACTCCCTGCGTCTGTCGGAACTCATTGCGTTTGTCTGAACTCACTGTGTCTGTATGAACTCCCTGCATCTGTCTGAACTCACTGCGTCTGTCTGAACTCCCTGCGTCTGTCTGAACTCACTGGGTCTGTCTGAACTCGCTGCGTCTGTCTGAAATCGCTGCGTCTGTCTGAATTCGCTGCGTCTGTCTGAACTTGCTGCGTCTGTCTGAACTCCCTGCGTCTGTCTGAACTCACTGCGTCTGTCTGAAATTACTGCATCCGTCTGAACTCCCTGCGCCTGTCGGAACTCACAGCGTTTGTCTGAACTCACTCCATCTGTCTGAACTCCCTTCATCTGTCTGAAATCCCTGCATCTGTCTGAACTCACTGCGTCTGTCTGAACTCCCTGCGTCTGTCTGAACTCACTGCGTCTGTCTGAACTCACTGCGTCTGTCTGAACTCACTGGGTCTGTCTGAACTCACTGGTTCTGTCTGAACTCACTGGGTCTGTCTGAACTCACTGCGTCTGTCTGTACTCCGTGTGTCTGTCTGAATTCACTGCGTCTGTCTGAACTCGCTGCGTCTGTCTGAAATCGCTGTGGTCTGTCTGAATTCACTGCGTCTGTCTGAACTTGCTGCGTCTGTCTGAACTCCCTGCGTCTGTCTGAACTCACTGCGTCTGTCCGAACTCACCGCATCCGTCTGAACTCCCTGCGTCTGTCGGAACTCACTGCGTCTGTCTGAACTCCGTGCATCTGTCTGAACACATTGCGTCTGTCTCAACTCACTGGGTCTGTCTGAACTCACTGCGTCTGTCTGAACTCCGTGCGTCTGTCTGAACACATCGCGTCAGTCTGAACTCCGTGCGTCTGTCTGAACTCACTGGGTCTGTCTGAACTCACTGCGTCTGTCTGAACTCACTGCGTCTGTCTGAACTCCGTGTGTCTGTCTGAATTCACTGCGTCTGTCTGAACTCGCTGCGTCTGTCTGAAATCGCTGCGTCTGTCTGAATTCACTGCGTCTGTCTGAACTTGCTGCGTCTGTCTGAACTCCCTGCGTCTGTCTGAACTCCCTGCGTCTGTCTGAATTCACTGGGTCTGTCTGAACTCACTGGGTCTGTCTGAACTCACTGCGTCTGTCTGTACTCCGTGTGTCTGTCTGAATTCACTGCGTCTGTCTGAACTCGCTGCGTCTGTCTGAACTCCCGATGTCTGTCTGAACTCATTGCGTCTGTCGGAACTCTCTGCGTCTGTCAGAACTCCCTGCATCAGTCTGAACTCATTGCGTCTGTCTGAACTCCATGCGTATGTCTGAACTCCCTGTGTCTGTCTGAATACCATGCGAATGTCTGAACTCCCTGCGTCTGTCTGAACAACCTGCGTCTGTCTGAACACCCTGCGTCTGTCTGAACTTCCTGCGGCTGTCTGAACACATTGCGTCTGTCTGAACTCCCTGCGTCTGTCTGAACACCCTGCGTCTGTCTGAACTCCCTTCGTCTGTCTGAACTCCCTGCGTCTGTCTGAACTCATTGCGTCTGTCTGAACTCACTGCATCTGTCGGAAGTCCCTGCGTCTGTCTGAACTCATTGCGCCTGTCTGAACTCACTGCGTCTTTCTCAACTCCCCGCATCTGTCTGAACTCACTGCATCTGTCTGAACTCCCTGTGTTTGTCTGAACTCCCTGCATCTGTCTGAACTCACTACGTCTGCCTGAACTCACTGCGTCTATCTGAACTCACTGCGTCTGTCTGAACTCCCTGCGTCTGTCTGAACTCCCTGCGTCCGTCTGAACTCCCTGCGTCCGTCGGAACTCACTGCGTCTGTCTGAACTCACTGCGTCTGTCTGAACTCCCTTCATCTGTGTGAAATCCCTGCATCTGTCTGATCTCACTGCATCTGTCTGAACTCCATGTGTCTGTCTGAACACATCGCGTCAGTCTGAACTCCGTGCGTCTGTCTGAACTCACTGGGTCTGTCTGAACTCACTGCGTCTGTCTGAACTCACTGGGTCTGTCTGAACTCCGTGTGTCTGTCTGAATTCGCTGCGTCTGTCTGAACTCGCTGCATCTGTCTGAAATCGCTGCGTCTGTCTGAATTCGCTGCGTCTGTCTGAACTTGCTGCGTCTATCTGAACTCCCTGCGTCTGTCAGAACTCCCTGCGTCTGTCTGAACTCACTGCGTCTGTCCGAACTCACTGCGTCTGTCTGAACTCCCTGCGTCTATCTGAACTCCCTGCGTCTGTCTGAAATTACTGCATCCGTCTGAACTCCCTGCGTCTGTCGGAACTCATTGCGTTTGTCTGAACTCACTGTGTCTGTATGAACTCCCTGCATCTGTCTGAACTCACTGCGTCTGTCTGAACTCCCTGCGTCTGTCTGAACTCACTGCGTCTGTCTGAACTCACTGCGTCTGTCTGAACTCCGTGCGTCTGTCTGAACACATTGCGTCTGTCTGAACTCACTGCGTCTGTCTGAACTCCCTGCGTCTATCTGAATTCCCTGCGTCTGTCTGAAATTACTGCGTCTGTCTGAACTCCCTGCGTCTGTCTGAACTTGCTGCGTCTGTCTGAACTCCCTGCATCTGTCTGAACTCCCTGCGTCTGTCTGAACTCCCTGCGTCTGTCTGAACTCCCTGCGTCTGTCTGAACTCCCTGCGTCTGTCTGAACTCACTGCGTCTGTCTGAACTCACTGCGTCTGTCCGAACTCACTGCATCCGTCTGAACTCCCTGCGTCTGTCGGAACTCACTGCATCTGTCTGAACTCCGTGCATCTGTCTGAACACATTGCGTCTGTCTCAACTCACTGGGTCTGTCTGAACTCACTGCGTCTGTCTGAACTCCGTGCGTCTGTCTGAACACATCGCGTCAGTCTGAACTCCGTGCGTCTGTCTGAACTCACTGGGTCTGTCTGAACTCACTGCGTCTGTCTGAACTCCGTGTGTCTGTCTGAATTCACTGCGTCCGTCTGAAATCGCTGCGTCTGTCTGAATTCACTGCGTCTGTCTGAACTTGCTGCGTCTGTCTGAACTCCCTGCGTCTGTCTGAACTCCCTGCGTCTGTCTGAATTCACTGGGTCTGTCTGAACTCACTGGGTCTGTCTGAACTCACTGCGTCTGTCTGTACTCCGTGTGTCTGTCTGAACTCACTGCGTCTGTCTGAACTCGCTGCGTCTGTCTGAACTCCCTATGTCTGTCTGAACTCATTGCGTCTGTCGGAACTCTCTGCGTCTGTCAGAACTCCCTGCATCAGTCTGAACTCATTGCGTCTGTCTGAACTCCATGCGTATGTCTGAACTCCCTGCGTATTTCTGAATTCCATGCTTCTGTCTGAACTCCTTGCGTCTGTCTGAACTTCCCGAGTCTGTCTGAACTCATTGCGTCTGTCGGAATTTCCTGCGTCTGTCAGAACTCCCTGCGTCTGCCTGAACTCATTGCGTCTGTCTGAACTCCATGCGTATGTCTGAACTCCCTGCGTCTGTCTGAATACCATGCGAATGTCTGAACTCCCTGCGTCTGTCTGAACAACCTGCGTCTGTCTGAACACCCTGCGTCTGTCTGAACTTCCTGCGGCTGTCTGAACACATTGCGTCTGTCTGAAATCCCTGCGTCTGTCTGAACTCCCTGCGTCTGTCTGAACACCCTGCGTCTGTCTGAACTCCCTTCGTCTGTCTGAACTCCCTGCGTCTGTCTGAACTCATTGCGTCTGTCTGAACTCACTGCATCTGTCGGAAGTCCCTGCGTCTGTCTGAACTCATTGCGCCTGTCTGAACTCACTGCGTCTTTCTCAACTCCCCGCATCTGTCTGAACTCACTGCATCTGTCTGAACTCCCTGTGTTTGTCTGAACTCCCTGCATCTGTCTGAACTCACTACGTCTGCCTGAACTCACTGCGTCTATCTGAACTCACTGCGTCTGTCTGAACTCCCTGCGTCTGTCTGAACTCCCTGCGTCCGTCTGAACTCCCTGCGTCTGTCGGAACTCACTGCGTCTGTCTGAACTCACTGCGTCTGTCTGAACTCCCTTCATCTGTGTGAAATCCCTGCATCTGTCTGATCTCACTGCATCTGTCTGAACTCCATGCGTCTGTCTCAACTCACTGGGTCTGTCTGAACTCACTGGGTCTGTCTGAACTCACTGCGTCTGTCTGAACTCACTGCGTCTGTCTGAACACATCGCGTCAGTCTGAACTCCGTGCGTCTGTCTGAACTCACTGGGTCTGTCTGAACTCACTGCGTCTGTCTGAACTCACTGGGTCTGTCTGAACTCCGTGTGTCTGTCTGAATTCGCTGCGTCTGTCTGAACTCGCTGCATCTGTCTGAAATCGCTGCGTCTGTCTGAATTCACTGCGTCTGTCTGAACTTGCTGCGTCTGTCTGAACTCCCTGCGTCTGTCAGAACTCCCTGCGTCTGTCTGAACTCCCTGCGTCTGTCTGAACTCACTGCGTCTGTCCGAACTCACTGCGTCTGTCTGAACTCCCTGCGTCTATCTGAACTCCCTGCATCTGTCTGAACTCACTGCGTCTGTCTGAACTCCCTGCGTCTGTCTGAACTCCCTGCGTCTGTCTGAACTCCCTGCGTCTGTCTGAACTCCGTTCATCTGTCTGAACTCACTGGGTCTGTCTGAACTCACTGGTTCTGTCTGAACTCACTGGGTTCTGTCTGAACTCACTGCGTCTGTCTGTACTCCGTGTGTCTGTCTGAATTCACTGCGTCTGTCTGAACTCGCTGCGTCTGTCTGAAATCGCTGTGGTCTGTCTGAATTCGCTGCGTCTGTCTGAACTTGCTGCGTCTGTCTGAACTCCCTGCGTCTGTCTGAACTCACTGCGTCTGTCCGAACTCACCGCATCCGTCTGAACTCCCTGCGTCTGTCGGAACTCACTGCGTCTGTCTGAACTCCGTGCATCTGTCTGAACACATTGCGTCTGTCTCAACTCACCGGGTCTGTCTGAACTCACTGCGTCTGTCTGAACTCCGTGCGTCTGTCTGAACACATCGCGTCAGTCTGAACTCCGTGCGTCTGTCTGAATTCACTGCGTCTGTCTGAACTCGCTGCGTCTGTCTGAAATCGCTGCGTCTGTCTGAATTCACTGCGTCTGTCTGAACTTGCTGCGTCTGTCTGAACTCCCTGCGTCTGTCTGAACTCCCTGCGTCTGTCTGAATTCACTGGGTCTGTCTGAACTCACTGGGTCTGTCTGAACTCACTGCGTCTGTCTGTACTCCGTGTGTCTGTCTGAATTCACTGCGTCTGTCTGAACTCGCTGCGTCTGTCTGAACTCCCTATGTCTGTCTGAACTCATTGCGTCTGTCGGAACTCTCTGCGTCTGTCAGAACTCCCTGCATCAGTCTGAACTCATTGCGTCTTTCTGAACTCCATGCGTATGTCTGAACTCCCTGTGTCTGTCTGAATACCATGCGAATGTCTGAACTCCCTGCGTCTGTCTGAACAACCTGCGTCTGTCTGAACACCCTGCGTCTGTCTGAACTTCCTGCGGCTGTCTGAACACATTGCGTCTGTCTGAAATCCCTGCGTCTGTCTGAACTCCCTGCGTCTGTCTGAACACCCTGCGTCTGTCTGAACTCCCTTCGTCTGTCTGAACTCCCTTCGTCTGTCTGAACTCCCTGCGTCTGTCTGAACTCATTGCGTCTGTCTGAACTCACTGCATCTGTCGGAAGTCCCTGCGTCTGTCTGAACTCATTGCGCCTGTCTGAACTCACTGCGTCTTTCTCAACTCCCCGCATCTGTCTGAACTCACTGCATCTGTCTGAACTCCCTGTGTTTGTCTGAACTCCCTGCATCTGTCTGAACTCACTACGTCTGCCTGAACTCACTGCGTCTATCTGAACTCACTGCGTCTGTCTGAACTCCCTGCGTCTGTCTGAACTCCCTGCGTCCGTCTGAACTCCCTGCGTCCGTCTGAACTCCCTGCGTCTGTCTGAACTCACTGCGTCTGTCTGAACTCACTGCGTCTGTCTGAACTCCCTTCATCTGTGTGAAATCCCTGCATCTGTCTGATCTCACTGCATCTGTCTGAACTCCATGTGTCTGTCTGAACACATTGCGTCTGTCTGAACTCCATGCGTCTGTCTCAACTCACTGGGTCTGTCTGAACTCACTGGGTCTGTCTGAACTCACTGCGTCTGTCTGAACTCACTGCGTCTGTCTGAACACATCGCGTCAGTCTGAACTCCGTGCGTCTGTCTGAACTCACTGGGTCTGTCTGAACTCACTGCGTCTGTCTGAACTCACTGGGTCTGTCTGAACTCACTGGGTCTGTCTGAATTCGCTGCGTCTGTCTGAACTCGCTGCATCTGTCTGAAATCGCTGCGTCTGTCTGAATTCACTGCGTCTGTCTGAACTTGCTGCGTCTATCTGAACTCCCTGCGTCTGTCAGAACTCCCTGCGTCTGTCTGAACTCCCTGCGTCTGTCTGAACTCACTGCGTCTGTCCGAACTCACTGCGTCTGTCTGAACTCCCTGCGTCTCTCTGAACTCCCTGCGTCTGTCTGAAATTACTGCATCCGTCTGAACTCCCTGCGTCTGTCGGAACTCATTGCGTTTGTCTGAACTCACTGTGTCTGTATGAACTCCCTGCATCTGTCTGAACTCACTGCGTCTGTCTGAACTCCCTGCGTCTGTCTGAACTCACTGCGTCTGTCTGAACTCACTGCGTCTGTCTGAACTCACTGCGTCTGTCTGAACTCACTGCGTCTGTCTGAACTCCGTGCATCTGTCTGAACACATTGCGTCTGTCTGAACTCCGTGCGTCTGTCTGAACTCACTGCGTCTGTCTGAACTCCCTGCGTCTATCTGAACTCCCTGCGTCTGTCTGAAATTACTGCGTCTGTCTGAACTCCCTGCGTCTGTCTGAACTTGCTGCGTCTGTCTGAACTCCCTGCGTCTGTCTGAACTCCCTGCGTCTGTCTGAACTCCCTGCGTCTGTCTGAACTCACTGCGTCTGTCTGAACTCACTGCGTCTGTCCGAACTCACTGCGTCTGTCCGAACTCACTGCGTCTGTCCGAACTCCCTGCGTCTATCTGAACTCCCTGCGTCTGTCTGAAATTACTGCATCCGTCTGAACTCCCTGCGTCTGTCGGAACTCACTGCGTTTGTCTGAACTCACTGTGTCTGTATGAACTCCCTGCATCTGTCTGAACTCACTGCGTCTGTCTGAACTCCCTGCATCTGTCTGAACTCACTGCGTCTGTCTGAACTCCCTGCGTCTGTCTGAACTCACTGCGTCTGTCCAAACTCATTGCGTCTGTCTGAACTCCGTGCGTCTGTCTGAACTCACTGCGTCTGTCCGAACTCACTGCGTCTGTCCGAACTCCCTGCGTCTATCTGAACTCCCTGCGTCTGTCTGAAATTACTGCATCCGTCTGAACTCCCTGCGTCTGTCGGAACTCACTGCGTTTGTCTGAACTCACTGTGTCTGTATGAACTCCCTGCATCTGTCTGAACTCACTGCGTCTGTCTGAACTCACTGCGTCTGTCTGAACTCCCTGCGTCTGTCTGAACTCACTGCGTCTGTCCAAACTCATTGCGTCTGTCTGAACTCCCTGCGTCTGTCTGAACTCCCTGCGTCTGTCTGAAATTACTGCATCCGTCTGAACTCCCTGCGTCTGTCTGAACTCCCTGCGTCTGTCTGAACTCCCTGCGTCTGTCTGAACTCCCTGCGTCTGTCTGAAATTACTGCATCCGTCTGAACTCCCTGCGTCTGTCGGAACTCATTGCGTTTGTCTGAACTCACTGTGTCTGTATGAACTCCCTGCATCTGTCTGAACTCACTGCGTCTGTCTGAACTCCCTGCGTCTGTCTGAACTCACTGCGTCTGTCTGAACTCACTGCGTCTGTCTGAACTCACTGCGTCTGTCTGAACTCACTGCGTCTGTCTGAACTCCCTGCGTCTGTCTGAACTCACTGCGTCTGTCCAAACTCATTGCGTCTGTCTGAACTCCCTGCGTCTGTCTGAACTCCCTGCGTCTGTCTGAAATTACTGCATCCGTCTGAACTCCCTGCGTCTGTCTGAACTCCCTGCGTCTGTCTGAACTCCCTGCGTCTCTCTGAACTCCCTGCGTCTGTCTGAAATTACTGCATCCGTCTGAACTCCCTGCGTCTGTCGGAACTCATTGCGTTTGTCTGAACTCACTGTGTCTGTATGAACTCCCTGCATCTGTCTGAACTCACTGCGTCTGTCTGAACTCCCTGCGTCTGTCTGAACTCACTGCGTCTGTCTGAACTCACTGCGTCTGTCTGAACTCACTGCGTCTGTCTGAACTCACTGCGTCTGTCTGAACTCCGTGCATCTGTCTGAACACATTGCGTCTGTCTGAACTCCGTGCGTCTGTCTGAACTCACTGCGTCTGTCTGAACTCCCTGCGTCTATCTGAACTCCCTGCGTCTGTCTGAAATTACTGCGTCTGTCTGAACTCCCTGCGTCTGTCTGAACTTGCTGCGTCTGTCTGAACTCCCTGCGTCTGTCTGAACTCCCTGCGTCTGTCTGAACTCCCTGCGTCTGTCTGAACTCACTGCGTCTGTCTGAACTCACTGCGTCTGTCCGAACTCACTGCGTCTGTCCGAACTCACTGCGTCTGTCCGAACTCCCTGCGTCTATCTGAACTCCCTGCGTCTGTCTGAAATTACTGCATCCGTCTGAACTCCCTGCGTCTGTCGGAACTCACTGCGTTTGTCTGAACTCACTGTGTCTGTATGAACTCCCTGCATCTGTCTGAACTCACTGCGTCTGTCTGAACTCCCTGCATCTGTCTGAACTCACTGCGTCTGTCTGAACTCCCTGCGTCTGTCTGAACTCACTGCGTCTGTCCAAACTCATTGCGTCTGTCTGAACTCCGTGCGTCTGTCTGAACTCACTGCGTCTGTCCGAACTCACTGCGTCTGTCCGAACTCCCTGCGTCTATCTGAACTCCCTGCGTCTGTCTGAAATTACTGCATCCGTCTGAACTCCCTGCGTCTGTCGGAACTCACTGCGTTTGTCTGAACTCACTGTGTCTGTATGAACTCCCTGCATCTGTCTGAACTCACTGCGTCTGTCTGAACTCACTGCGTCTGTCTGAACTCCCTGCGTCTGTCTGAACTCACTGCGTCTGTCCAAACTCATTGCGTCTGTCTGAACTCCCTGCGTCTGTCTGAACTCCCTGCGTCTGTCTGAAATTACTGCATCCGTCTGAACTCCCTGCGTCTGTCTGAACTCCCTGCGTCTGTCTGAACTCCCTGCGTCTGTCTGAACTCACTGCGTCTGTCCGAACTCACTGCGTCTGACCGAACTCACTGCGTCTGACCGAACTCACTGCGTCTGACCGAACTCCCTGCGTCTGTCTGAAATTACTGCATCCGTCTGAACTCCCTGCGTCTGTCGGAACTCACTGCGTTTGTCTGAACTCACTGTGTCTGTATGAACTCCCTGCATCTGTCTGAACTCACTGCGTCTGTCTGAACTCCCTGTGTCTGTCTGAACTCATTGCGTCTGTCTGAACTCCATGCGTATGTCTGAACTCCCTGCGTATGTCTGAATACCATGCGAATGTCTGAACTCCCTGCATCTGTCTGAACAACCTGCGTCTGTCTGAACACCCTGCGTCTGTCTGAACACATTGCGTCTGTCTGAACTCCGTGCATCTGTCTGAACACATTGCGTCTGTCTGAACTCCGTGCGTCTGTCTGAACTCACTGGGTCTGTCTGAACTCCCTTCGTCTGTCTGAACTCCCTGCGTCTGTCTGAACTCATTGCGTCTGTCTGAACTCACTGCATCTGTCGGAAGTCCGTGCGTCTGTCTGAACTCATTGCGCCTGTCTGAACTCACTGCGCCTGTCTGAACTCCCCGCATCTGTCTGAACTGACTGCGTCTGTCTGAACTCCCTGTGTTTGTCTGAACTCATTGCGTCTGTCCGAACTCACTGCGTCTGTCTGAACTCCCCGCATCTGTCTGAACTCACTGTGTCTGTCTCAACTCACTGCGTCTGTCTGAACTCCCTGCGTCTGTCTGAACTCATTGTGTCTGTCTGAACTCACTGTGTCTGTCTGAACTCCCTGCGTCTGTCTGAACTCACTGCGTCTGTCTGAACTCTCTGCGTCTGTCTGAACTCACTGCGTCTGTCCAAACTCATTGCGTCTGTCTGAACTCCCTGCGTCTGTCTGAAATTACTGCATCCGTCTGAACTCCCTGCGTCTGTCTGAACTCACTGCGTCTGTCTGAACTCCCTGCGTCTGTCTGAACTCACTGCGTCTGTCTGAACTCCGTGCGTCTGTCTGAACACATTGCGTCTGTCTGAACTCCGTGCGTCTGTCTGAACTCGCTGGGTCTGTCTGAACTCACTGGGTCTGTCTGAACTCACTGCGTCTGTCTGTACTCCGTGTGTCTGTCTGAACTCACTGCGTCTGTCTGAACTCCCTGCGTCTGTCTGAACTCCCTGTGTCTGTCTGAACTCCCTGCGTCTGTCTGAACTCCCTGCGTCTGTCTGAACTCCCTGCGTCTGTCTGAAATTACTGCATCCGTCTGAACTCCCTGCGTCTGTCTGAACTCCCTGCGTCTGTCTGAACTCACTGCGTCTGTCCGAACTCACTGCGTCTGTCTGAACTCCCTGCGTCTGTCTGAACTCCCTGCGTCTGTCGGAACTCACTGCGTTTGTCTGAACTCCGTGCATCTGTCTGAACACATTGCGTCTGTCTGAACTCCGTGCATCTGTCTGAACACATTGCGTCTGTCTGAACTCCGTGCATCTGTCTGAACACATTGCGTCTGTCTGAACTCCGTGCGTCTGTCTGAACTCACTGGGTCTGTCTGAACTCACTGGGTCTGTCTGAACTCACTGGGTCTGTCTGAACTCACTGGGTCTGTCTGAACTCACTGGGTCTGTCTGAACACACTGCGTCTGTCTGTACTCCGTGTGTCTGTCTGAACTCACTGCGTCTGTCTGAACTCGCTGCGTCTGTCTGAAATCGCTGCGTCTGTCTGAATTCACTACATCTGTCTGAACTAGCTGCGTCTGTCTGAACTCCCTGCGTCTGTCTGAACTCATTGCGTCTGTCGGAATTCCCTGCGTCTGTCAGAACTCTCTGCGTCTGTCTGAACTCATTGCATCTGTCGGAACTCTCTGCGCCTCTCAGATCTCCCTGCGTATGTCTGAATACCATGCGACTGTCTGAACTCCCTGCGTCTGTCTGAACAACCTGTGTCTGTCTGAACACCCTGCGTCTGTCTGAACTTCCTGCGGCTCTCTGAACTCCCTGCGTCAGTCTGAATACCCTGCGTCTGTCTGAACTCCCTGCGTCTGTCTGAACTCATTGCGTCTGTCTGAACTCACTGCATCTGTCGGAAGTCCCTGCGTCTGTCTGAACTCATTGCGCCTGTCTGAACTCACTGTCTCTTTCTCAACTTCCCACATCTGTCTGAACTCACTGCATCTGTCTGAACTCCCTGTGTCTGTCTGAACTCATTGCGTCTGTCTCAACTCACTGCGTCAGTCTGAACTCCGTGCATCTGTCTGAACACATTGCGTCTGTCTGAACTCCGTGCGTTTGTCTGAACTCACTGGGTCTGTCTGAACTCACTGTTTCTGTCTGAACTCACTGGGTCTGTCTGAAGTCACTGCGTCTGTCTGTACTCCGTGTGTCTGTCTGAACTCACTGCGTCTGTCTGAACTCGCTGCGTCTGTCTGAAATCGCTGCTTCTGTCTGAATTCACTGCATCTGTCTGAACTCATTGCGTCTGTCGGAATTCCCTGCGTCTGTCAGAACTCTCTGCGTCTGTCTGAACTCATTGCGTCTGTCGGAACTCCCTGCGTCTGTCAGAACTCCCTGCGTCTGTCAGAACTCCCTGCGTCTGTCTGAACTCATTGCGTCTGTCGGAACTCTCTGCGTCTGTCAGAACTCCCTGCATCAGTCTGAACTCATTGCGTCTGTCTGAACTCCATGCGTATGTCTGAACTCCCTGCGTATGTCTGAATTCCATACGTCTGTCTGAACTCCCTGCGTCTGTCTGAACTCACTGCGTCTGTCGGAAGTCCCTGCGTCTGTCTGAACTCATTGCGCCTGTCTGAACTCACTGCGTCTTTCTCAACTCCCCGCATCTGTCTGAACTCACTGCATCTGTCTGAACTCACTGCATCTGTCTGAACTCCCTGTGTCTGTCTGAACTCATTGCGTCTGTCTCAACTCACTGCGTCTGTCTGAACTCACTGCGTCTGTCTGAACTCACTGCGTCTGTCTGAACCCGCTGCGTCTTTCTGAACTCATTGCGTCTGTCTGAACTCATTGCGTCTGTCTGAGCTCCCTGCGTCTGTCTGAACTCACTGCGTCTGTCGGAACTCCCTGCGTCTGTCCGAACTTCCTGCGTCTGTCTGAACTCCCACCATCTGTCTGAAATTACTGCATCTGTCTGAACTCCCTGCGTCTGTCGGAACTCCCTGCGTTTGTCTGAACTCACTGCGTCTGTCTGAACTCACTGCGTCTGTCTGAACTCACTGCGTCTGTCTGAACTCCCTTCATCTGTGTGAAATCCCTGCATTTGTCTGAACTCACTGCATCTGCCTGAACTCCCTGCGTCTGTCTGAACACATTGCGTCTGTCTGAACTCCATGCGTCTGTCTCAACTCACTGGGTCTGTCTGAACACATTGCGTCTGTCTGAACTCCATGCGTCTGTCTCAACTCACTGGGTCTGTCTGAACTCACTGCATCTGTCTGAACTCACTGCATCTGTCTGAACTCCCTGCGTCTGTCTGAAATCCCTGCGTCTGTCTGAAATCCCTGCGTCTGTCTGAACTCACTGCGTCTGTCTGAACTCACTGCGTCTGTCGGAACTCCCTGCGTCTGTCGGAACTCCCTGCGTCTGTCCGAACTTCCTGCGTCTGTCCGAACTTCCTGCGTCTGTCTGAACTCCCACCATCTGTCTGAAATTACGGCATCTGTCTGAACTCCCTGCGTCTGTCGGAACTCCCTGCGTTTGTCTGAACTCACTGCGTCTGTCTGAACTCCCTGCATCTGTCTGAACTCACTGCGTCTGTCTGAACTCCCTTCATCTGTGTGAAATCCCTGCATTTGTCTGAACTCACTGCATCTGTCTGAACTCCCTGCGTCTGTCTGAACACATTGCGTCTGTCTGAACTCCATGCGTCTGTCTCAACTCACTGGGTCTGTCTGAACACATTGCGTATGTCTGAACTCCATGCGTCTGTCTCAACTCACTGGGTCTGTCTGAACTCACTGCATCTGTCTGAACTCACTGCATCTGTCTGAACTCCCTGCGTCTGTCTGAAATCCCTGCGTCTGTCTGAACTCACTGCGTCTGTCTGAACTCACTGCGTCTGTCGGAACTCCCTGCGTCTGTCGGAACTCCCTGCGTCTGTCCGAACTTCCTGCGTCTGTCCGAACTTCCTGCGTCTGTCTGAACTCCCACCATCTGTCTGAAATTACGGCATCTGTCTGAACTCCCTGCGTCTGTCGGAACTCCCTGCGTTTGTCTGAACTCACTGCGTCTGTCTGAACTCCCTGCATCTGTCTGAACTCACTGCGTCTGTCTGAACTCCCTTCATCTGTGTGAAATCCCTGCATTTGTCTGAACTCACTGCATCTGTCTGAACTCCCTGCGTCTGTCTGAACACATTGCGTCTGTCTGAACTCCATGCGTCTGTCTCAACTCACTGGGTCTGTCTGAACACATTGCGTATGTCTGAACTCCATGCGTCTGTCTCAACTCACTGGGTCTGTCTGAACTCACTGCGTCTGTCTGAACTCACTGCGTCTGTCTGAACTCACTGCGTCTGTCTGAACTCACTGCGTCTGTCTGAACTCACTGCGTCTGTCTGAACACATCGCGTCTGTCTGAACTCACTGGGTCTGTCTGAACTCACTGGGTCTGTCTGAACTCACTGGGTCTGTCTGAACTCACTGCGTCTGTCTGAACTCACTGCGTCTGTCTGAACTCACTGCGTCTGTCTGAACTCCGTGTGTCTGTCTGAATTCGCTGCGTCTGTCTGAACTCGCTGCGTCTGTCTGAAATCGCTGCGTCTGTCTGAAATCGCTGCGTCTGTCTGAACTCCCTGCGTCTGTCTGAACTCCCTGCGTCTGTCTGAACTCACTGCGTCTGTCTGAACTCACTGCGTCTGTCTGAACTCACTGCGTCTGTCCGAACTAACTGCGTCTGTCTGAACTAGCTGCGTCTGTCTGAATTCCCTGCGTCTGTCTGAACTCCCTGTGTCTGTCTGA
Organism: Pristiophorus japonicus; assembly: GCF_044704955.1. Lineage (NCBI taxonomy): Eukaryota > Metazoa > Chordata > Chondrichthyes > Pristiophoridae > Pristiophorus > Pristiophorus japonicus. The sequence goes on along the minus strand of NC_091989.1, from coordinate 77,999,140 downwards.
ACTCATTGCGTCTGTCGGAATTCCCTGTGTCTGTCAGAACTCTCTGCGTCTGTCTGAACTCATTGCGTCTGTCGGAACTCCCTGCGTCTGTCAGAACTCCCTGCGTCTGTCTGAACTCATTGCGTCTGTCAGAACTCCCTGCGTCTGTCTGAACTCATTGCGTCTGTCGGAACTCTCTGCGTCTGTCAGAACTCCCTGCATCAGTCTGAACTCATTGCGTCTGTCTGAACTCCATTCGTATATCTGAACTCCCAGCGTATGTCTGAATTCCATACGTCTGTCTGAACTCCCTGCGTCTGTCTGAACTTCCTGTGTCTGTCTGAACTCATTGCGTCTGTCGGAATTCCCTGCGTCTGTCTGAACTCCCTGCGTCTGTCTGAACTCCCTGCGTCTGTCTGAACTCCCTGCGTCTGTCTGAACTCACTGCATCTGTCGGAAGTCCCTGCGTCTGTCTGAACTCACTGCATCTGTCGGAAGTCCCTGCGTCTGTCTGAACTCACTGCGCCTGTCCGAACTCACTGCGTCTGTCTCAACCCGCTGCGTCTGTCTGAACTCATTGTGTCTGTCTGAACTCCCTGCGTCTGTCTGAACTCCCAGCGTCTGTCTGAACACCCTGCATCTGTCTGAACTCACTGCGTCTGTATTAATTCACTGCGTCTGTTTGAACTCCCTACGTCTGTCTGAACTCCCTGTGTCTGTCTGAACTACAACCATCTGTCTGAAATTACTGCCTCTGTCTGAACTCACTGCGACTGTCTGCACTCGATGCGTCTGTCTGAACTCACTGCGTCTGACTGAATTCACTGCGTCGGTCTGAACTCCCTGCGTCTGTCTGAACTCCCTGCGTCTTTCTCAACTCCCCGCATCTGTCTAAGCTCACTGCATCTGTCTGAAATCCCTGCGTCTGTCTGAACTCATTGCGTCTGTCTCAACTCACTGCGTCTGTCTCAACTCCCTGCGTCTGTCTGAACTCATTGTGTCTGTCTGAACTCCCTGCGTCTGTCTAAACTCACTGCGTCTGCCTGAACTCACTGCGTCTATCTGAACTCATTGCGTCTGTCTGAACTCCCTGCGTCTGTGTGAACTCACTGCATCTGTCTGACCTCGCTGCGTCTGTCTGAACTCTCTGCGTCTGTCTGAACTTACTGCATCTGTCTGAACTCACTGCGTCTGTCTGAACTCACTGCATCTGTCTGTACTCCCTGCGTCTGTCTGAACTCACTGTGTCTGTCTGAACTCATAGCGTCTGTCTGGACTCATTGCGTCTCCCTGAACTTACTGCGTCTCTCTGAACTCATTGCGTCTCTCTGAACTCACTGTGATTGTCTGAACTCACTGCGTCTGTCCGAACTCACTGCGTCTGTCTGAACTCCCACCATCTGTCTGAAATTACTGCATCCGTCTGAACTCCCTGCGTCTGTCGGAACTCACTGCGTTTGTCTGAACTCACTGCGTCTGTCTGAACTCCCTTCATCTGTCTCAAATCCCTGCATCTGTCTGAACTCACTGCGTCTGTCTGAACTCCCTGCGTCTGTCTGAACTCACTGCGTCTGTCTTAACTCCGTGCGTCTGTCTGAACACATTGCGTCGGTCTGAACTCCGTGCGTCTGTCTGAACTCACTGGGTCTGTCTGAACTCATTGGGTCTGTCTGAACTCACTGCGTCTGTCTGAACTCACTGCGTCTGTCTGCACTCGCTGCGTCTGTCTGAACTCACTGCGTCTGACTGAACTCACTGCGTTGGTCTGAACTCCCTGCGTCTGTCTGAACTCCCTGCGTCTGTCTGAACTCCCTGCGTCTGTCTGAACTCCCTGCGTCTGTCTGAACACCATGCGTCTGTCTGAACTTCCGGCGTCTGTCAGAACTCCCAGCGTCTGTCTGAACACCCTGCGTCTGTCTGAACTCCCTGCGTCTGTCTGAATTCACTGCGTCTGTTTGAACTCCCTACGTCTGTCTGAACTCCCTGTGTCTGTCTGAACTACAACCATCTGTCTGAAATTACTGCGTCTTTCTCAACTCCCCGCATCTGTCTGAACTCACTGCATCTGTCTGAACTCCCTGTGTCTGTCTGAACTCATTGCGTCTGTCTGAACTCACTGCGTCTGTCTGAACTCCCTGCGTCTGTCTGAACACCATGTGTCTGTCTGAACTTCCGGCGGCTGTCTGAACTCATTGCGTCTGTCTGAAATCCCTGCGTCTGTCTGAACTCCCTGCGTCTGTCTGAACACACTGTGTCTGTCTGAACACCATGTTTCTGTCTGAACTTCCGGCGGCTGTCTGAACTCACTGCGTCTGTCTGAAATCCCTGCGTCTGTCTGAACTCCCTGCGTCTGTCTGAACTCCCTGCGTCTGTCTGAACTCCCTGCGTCTGTCTGAACTCCCTGCGTCTGTCTGAACTCCCTGCGTCTGTCTGAACTCCCTGCGTCTGTCTGAACTCCCTGCGTCTGTCTGAACTCCCTGCGTCTGTCTGAACTCCCTGCGTCTGTCTGAACTTCCGGCGGCTGTCTGAACTCATTGCGTCTGTCTGAAATCCCTGCGTCTGTCTGAACTCCCTGCGTCTGTCTGAACACACTGTGTCTGTCTGAACTCCCACCATCTGTCTGAAATTACTGCATCTGTCTGAACTCTCTGCGTCTGTCGGAACTCCCTTCGTCTGTCTGAACTCCCTGCATCTGTCTGAAATCCCTGCATCTGTCTGAACTCACTGCGTCTGTCTGAACTCCCTGTGTCTGTCTGAACTCACTGCGTCTGTCTGAACTCACTGCGTCTGTCTGAACACATCGCGTCTGTCTGAACTCTGTGCGTCTGTCTGAACTCACTGGGTCTGTCTGAATTCACTGCGTCTGTCTGAACTCGCTGCGTCTGTCTGAAATCGCTGCGTCTGTCTGAAATCGCTGTGTCTGTCTGAATTCGCTGCGTCTGTCTGAACTTGCTGCGTCTGTCTGAACTCTCTGCGTCTGTCTGAACTCCCTGCGTCTGTCTGAACTCCCTGCGTCTGTCTGAACTCACTGCGTCTGTCCGAACTCACTGCGTCAGTCTGAACTCCCTGCGTCTGTCTGAACTCCCTGCGTCTGTCTGAACTCATTGCGTCTGTCGGAATTCCCTGCGTCTGTCAGAACTCTCTGCGTCTGTCTGAACTCATTGCGTCTGTCGGAACTCCCTGCGTCTGTCAGAACTCCCTGCGTCTGTCTGAACTCATTGCGTCTGTCTGAACTCCATGCGTATGTCTGAACTCCCTGCGTATGTCTGAATACCATGCGACTGTCTGAACTCCCTGCGTCTGTCTGAACAACCTGCGTCTGTCTGAACTCCCTGCGTCTGTCTGAACTCCCTGCGTCTGTCTGAACTCATTGCGTCTGTCTGAACTCACTGTGTCTGTCTGAACTCATTGCGTCTGTCTCAACTCACTGCGTCTGTCTGAACTCCCTGCGTCTGTCTGAACTCATTGTGTCTGTCTGAACTCACTGTGTCTGTCTGAACTCCCTGCGTCTGTCTAAACTCACTGCGTCTGCCTAAACTCACTGCGTCTATCTGAACTCATTGCGTCTGTCTGAACTCCCTGCGTCTGTCTGAACTCCCTGCGTCTGTCTGAACTCCCTGCGTCTGTCTGAACTCACTGCGTCTGTCCGAACTCACTGCGTCTGTCCGAACTCACTGCGTCTGTCCGAACTCACTGCGTCTGTCTGAACGCCCTGCGTCTGTCTGAACTCCCTGCGTCTGTCGGAACTCACTGCGTTTGTCTGAACTCACTGCGTCTGTCTGAACTCCCTGCGTCTGTCTGAACTCCGTGCGTCTGTCTCAACTCACTGTGTCTGTCTGAACTCACTGGGTCTGTCTGAACTCACTGCGTCTGTCTGAACTCCGTGCATCTGTCTGAACACATCGCGTCAGTCTGAACTCCGTGCGTCTGTCTGAACTCACTGCGTCTGTCTGAACTCCCTGCGTCTGTCTGAACTCATTGCGTCTGTCTGAACTCCGTGCATCTGTCTGAACACATTGTGTTTGTCTGAACTCTGTGCGTCTGTCTGAACCCACTGGGTCTGTCTGAACTCACTGGGTCTGTCTGAACTCACTGCGTCTGTCTGAACTTACTGCGTCTGTCTGAACTCCGTGTGTCTGTCCGAATTCACTGCGTCTGTCTGAACTCACAGCGTCTGTCTGAAATCGCTGCGTCTGTCTGAACTCCCTGCGTCTATCTGAACTCCCTGCGTCTGTCTGAAATTACTGCATCCGTCTGAACTCGCTGCGTCTGTCGGAACTCACTGCGTTTGTCTGAACTCACTGCGTCTGTCTGAACTCCCTTCATCTGTGTGAAATCCCTGCATCTGTCTGAACTCACTGCGTCTGTCTGAACTCCCTGCGTCTGTCTGAACTCACTGCGTCTGTCTGAACTCCGTGCATCTGTCTGAACACATTGCGTCTGTCTGAACTCCGTGCGTCTGTCTGAACTCACTGGGTCTGTCTGAACTCACTGGGTCTGTCTGAACTCACTGGGTCTGTCTGAACTCACTGGGTCTGTCTGAACTCACTGGGTCTGTCTGAACTCGCTGCGTCTGTCTGAAATCGCTGCGTCTGTCTGAATTCACTGCATCTGTCTGAACTAGCTGCTTCTGTCTGAACTCCCTGCGTCTGTCTGAACTCCCTGTGTCTGTCTGAACTCATTGCGTCTGTCGGAATTCCCTGTGTCTGTCAGAACTCTCTGCGTCTGTCTGAACTCATTGCGTCTGTCGGAACTCTCTGCGTCTGTCAGAACTGCCTGCATCAGTCTGAACTCATTGCGTCTGTCTGAACTCCATTCGTATGTCTGAACTCCCTGCGTATGTCTGAATTCCATACGTCTGTCTGAACTCCCTGCGTCTGTCCGAACTTCCTGTGTCTGTCTGAACTCATTGCGTCTGTCGGAATTCCCTGCATCTGTCAGAACTCTCTGCGTCTGTCTGAACTCATTGCGTCTGTCGGAACTCCCTGCGTCTGTCAGAACTCCCTGCGTCTGTCTGAACTCATTGCGTCTGTCAGAACTCCCTGCATCTGTCTGAACTCATTGCGTCTGCCTGAACTCATTGCATCTGTCTGAACTCCATGCGTATGTCTGAACTCCCTGCGTATGTCTGAATACCATGCGACTGTCTGAACTCCCTGCGTCTGTCTGAACAACCTGCGTCTGTCTGAACACCCTGTGTCTGTCTGAACTTCCTGCGGCTGTCTGAAATCCCTGCGTCTGTCTGAACTCCCCGCATCTTTCTGAACTCACTGCATCTGTCTGAACTCCCTGTGTCTGTCTGAACTCATTGCGTCTGTCTCAACTCACTGCGTCTGTCTGAACTCGCTGCATCTGTCTGAACCCGCTGCGTCTGTCTGAACTCATTGTGTCTGTCTGAACTCACTGTGGCTGTCTGAAATCCCTGCGTCTGTCTGAACTCACTGCGTCTGCCTGAACTCCCTGCGTCTGTCTGAACTCCCAGCGTCTGTCTGAACACCCTGCAGCTGTCTGAACTCCCTGCGTCTGTCTGAACACCCTGCGTCTGTCTGAATTCACTGCGTCTGTTTGAACTCCCTACGTCTGTCTGAACTCCCTGTGTCTGTCTGAACTACAACCATCTGTCTGAAAATACTGCGTCTGTCTGAACTCGCTGCGTCTGTCTGCACTCGCTGCGTCTGTCTGAACTCACTGCGTCTGTCTAAACTCACTGCTTCGGTATGAACTCCCTGCGCCTGTCTGAACTCCCTGCGTCTGTCTGAACTCCCTGCGTCTGTCTGAACTCCCTGCGTCTGTCTGAACTCAGTGCGTCTGTCTGAACTCCCTGCATCTGTTTGAACTCCCTGCGTCTGTCTGAAATCCCTGCGTCTGTGTGAACTCACTGCGTCTGTCTGACCTCGCTGCGTCTGTCTGAACTCTCTGCGTCTGTCTGAACTTACTGCGTCTGTCTGAACTCACTGCGTCTGTCTGTACTCCCTGCGTCTGTCTGAACTCACTGTGTCTGTCTGAACTCACAGCGTCTGTCTGGACTCATTGCGTCTCCCTGAACTTACTGCGTCTCTCTGAACTCATTGCGTCTCTCTGAACTCACTGTGTTTGTCTGAACTCACTGCGTCTGTCCGAACTCACTGCGTCTGTCTGAACTCCCACCATCTGTCTGAAATTACTGCATCCGTCTGAACTCCCTGCGTCTGTCGGAACTCACTGCGTTTGTCTGAACTCACTGCGTCTGTCTGAACTCCCTTCATCTGTCTCAAATCCCTGCATCTGTCTGAACTCACTGCGTCTGTCTGAACTCCCTGCGTCTGTCTGAACTCACTGCGTCTGTCTTAACTCCATGCGTCTGTCTGAACACATTGCGTCTGTCTGAACTCCGTGCGTCTGTCTGAACTCACTGGATCTGTCTGAACTCATTGGGTCTGTCTGAACTCACTGCATCTGTCTGAACTCATTGTGTCTGTCTGAACTCCCTGCGTCTGTCTGAACTCACTGCGTCTGCCTGAACTCATTGCGTCTGTCTGAACTCACTGCGTCTGTCTGAACTCCCTGCGTCTGTCTGAACTCACTGCGTCTGCCTGAACTCATTGCGTCTGTCTGAACTCCCTGCGTCTGTCAGAACTCCCAGCGTCTGTCTGAACTCCCTGCGTCTGTCTGAACTCCCTGCGTCTGCCTGAACTCACTGCGTCTATCTGAACTCACTGCGTCTGTCTGAACTCCCTGCGTCTGTCTGAACTCCCTGCGTCTGTCTGAACTCCCTGCGTCTGTCTGAACTCCCTGCGTCTGTCTGAACTCCCTGCGTCTGTCTGAACTCCCTGCGTCTGTCTGAACTCCCTGCGTCTGTCTGAACTCCCTGCGTCTGTCTGAACTCCCTGCGTCTGTCTGAACTCCCTGCGTCTGTCTGAACTCCCTGCGTCTGTCTGAACTCACTGCGTCTGTCTGAACTCCCTGCGTCTGTCCGAACTCACTGCGTCTGTCCGAACTCACTGCGTCTGTCCGAACTCACTGCGTCTGTCCGAACTCACTGCGTCTGTCCGAACTCACTGCGTCTGTCCGAACTCACTGCGTCTGTCCGAACTCACTGCGTCTGTCTGAACGCCCTGCGTCTGTCTGAACTCCCTGCGTCTGTCTGAAATTACTGCATCCGTCTGAACTCCCTGCGTCTGTCGGAACTCACTGCGTTTGTCTGAACTCACTGCGTCTGTCTGAACTCCCTGCGTCTGTCTGAACTCCGTGCGTCTGTCTCAACTCACTGTGTCTGTCTGAACTCACTGGGTCTGTCTGAACTCACTGCGTCTGTCTGAACTCCGTGCATCTGTCTGAACACATCGCGTCAGTCTGAACTCCGTGCGTCTGTCTGAACTCACTGCGTCTGTCTGAACTCCCTGCGTCTGTCTGAACTCACTGCGTCTGTCTGAACTCCGTGCATCTGTCTGAACACATTGTGTTTGTCTGAACTCTGTGCGTCTGTCTGAACCCACTGGGTCTGTCTGAACTCACTGGGTCTGTCTGAACTCACTGCGTCTGTCTGAACTTACTGCGTCTGTCCGAATTCACTGCGTCTGTCTGAACTCGCAGCGTCTGTCTGAAATCGCTGCGTCTGTCTGAACTCCCTGCGTCTATCTGAACTCCCTGCGTCTGTCTGAAATTACTGCATCCGTCTGAACTCGCTGCGTCTGTCGGAACTCACTGCGTTTGTCTGAACTCACTGCGTCTGTCTGAACTCCCTTCATCTGTGTGAAATCCCTGCATCTGTCTGAACTCACTGCGTCTGTCTGAACTCCCTGCGTCTGTCTGAACTCACTGCGTCTGTCTGAACTCCGTGCATCTGTCTGAACACATTGCGTCTGTCTGAACTCCGTGCGTCTGTCTGAACTCACTGGGTCTGTCTGAACTCACTGGGTCTGTCTGAACTCACTGGGTCTGTCTGAACTCCGTGTGTCTGTCTGAACTCACTGGGTCTGTCTGAACTCGCTGCGTCTGTCTGAAATCGCTGCGTCTGTCTGAAATCACTGCATCTGTCTGAACTAGCTGCTTCTGTCTGAACTCCCTGCGTCTGTCTGAACTCCCTGTGTCTGTCTGAACTCATTGCGTCTGTCGGAATTCCCTGTGTCTGTCAGAACTCTCTGCGTCTGTCTGAACTCATTGCGTCTGTCGGAACTCTCTGCGTCTGTCAGAACTGCCTGCATCAGTCTGAACTCATTGCGTCTGTCTGAACTCCATTCGTATGTCTGAACTCCCTGCGTATGTCTGAATTCCATACGTCTGTCTGAACTCCCTGCATCTGTCCGAACTTCCTGTGTCTGTCTGAACTCATTGCGTCTGTCGGAATTCCCTGCATCTGTCAGAACTCTCTGCGTCTGTCTGAACTCATTGCGTCTGTCGGAACTCCCTGCGTCTGTCAGAACTCCCTGCGTCTGTCTGAACTCATTGCATCTGTCAGAACTCCCTACATCTGTCTGAACTCATTGCGTCTGCCTGAACTCATTGCATCTGTCTGAACTCCATGCGTATGTCTGAACTCCCTGCGTATGTCTGAATACCATGCGACTGTCTGAACTCCCTGCGTCTGTCTGAACAACCTGCGTCTGTCTGAACACCCTGTGTCTGTCTGAACTTCCTGCGGCTGTCTGAACTCATTGCGTCTGTCTAAAATCCCTGCGTCTGTCTGAACTCCCCGCATCTGTCTGAACTCACTGCATCTGTCTGAACTCCCTGTGTCTGTCTGAACTCATTGCGTCTGTCTCAACTCACTGCGTCTGTCTGAACTCACTGCATCTGTCTGAACCCACTGCGTCTGTCTGAACTCATTGTGTCTGTCTGAACTCACTGTGTCTGTCTGAAATCCCTGCGTCTGTCTGAACTCACTGCGTCTGCCTGAACTCACTGCGTCTATCTGAACTCATTGCGTCTGTCTGAACTCCCTGCGTCTGTCTGAACTCCCAGCGTCTGTCTGAACACCCTGCAGCTGTCTGAACTCCCTGCGTCTGTCTGAACACCCTGCGTCTGTCTGAACTCCCAGCGTCTGTCTGAATTCACTGCGTCTGTTTGAACTCCCTACGTCTGTCTGAACTCCCTGTGTCTGTCTGAACTACAACCATCTGTCTGAAAATACTGCGTCTGTCTGAACTCACTGCGTCTGTCTGCACTCGCTGCGTCTGTCTGAACTCACTGCGTCTGTCTGAACTCACTGCTTCGGTATGAACTCCCTGCGCCTGTCTGAACTCCCTGCGTCTGTCTGAACTCAGTGCGTCTGTCTGAACTCCCTGCATCTGTTTGAACTCCCTGCGTCTGTCTGAAATCCCTGCGTCTGTGTGAACTCGCTGCGTCTGTCTGACCTCGCTGCGTCTGTCTGAACTCTCTGCGTCTGTCTGAACTTACTGCGTCTGTCTGAACTCACTGCGTCTGTCTGTACTCCCTGCGTCTGTCTGAACTCACTGTGTCTGTCTGAACTCATAGCGTCTGTCTGGACTCATTGCGTCTCCCTGAACTTACTGCGTCTCTCTGAACTCATTGCGTCTCTCTGAACTCACTGTGTTTGTCTGAACTCACTGCGTCTGTCCGAACTCACTGCGTCTGTCTGAACTCCCACCATCTGTCTGAAATTACTGCATCCGTCTGAACTCCCTGCGTCTGTCGGAACTCACTGCGTTTGTCTGAACTCACTGCGTCTGTCTGAACTCCCTTCATCTGTCTCAAATCCCTGCATCTGTCTGAACTCACTGCGTCTGTCTGAACTCCCTGCGTCTGTCTGAACTCCCTGCGTCTGTCTGAACACATTGCGTCTGTCTGAACTCCGTGCGTCTGTCTGAACTCACTGGATCTGTCTGAACTCATTGGGTCTGTCTGAACTCACTGCGTCTGTCTGAACTCATTGTGTCTGTCTGAACTCACTGTGTCTGTCTGAACTCCCTGCGTCTATCTGAACTCACTGCGTCTGCCTGAACTCATTGCGTCTGTCTGAACTCACTGCGTCTGTCTGAACTCCCTGCGTCTGTCTGAACTCACTGCGTCTGCCTGAACTCATTGCGTCTGTCTGAACTCCCTGCGTCTGTCAGAACTCCCAGCGTCTGTCTGAACACCCTGCGTCTGTCTGAACTCCCTGCGTCTGTCTGAATTCACTGCGTCTGTTTGAACTCCCTACGTCTGTCTGAACTCCGTGTGTCTGTCTGAACTACAACCATCTGTCTGAAATTACTGCGTCTGTCTGAACTCACTGCGTCTGTCTGCACTCGCTGCGTCTGTCTGAACTCACTGCGTCTGACTGAACTCACTGCGTCTGACTGAACTCACTGCGTTGGTCTGAACTCCCTGCGTCTGTCTGAACTCCCTGCGTCTGTCTGAACTCCCTGCGTCTGTCTGAACTCCCTGCGTCTGTCTGAACACCATGCGTCTGTCTGAACTTCCGGCGGCTGTCTGAACTCATTGCGTCTGTCTGAAATCCCTGCGTCTGTCTGCACTCCCTGCGTCTGTCTGAACACCCTGCGTCTGTCTGAACTCATTGTGTCTGTCTGAACTCACTGCATCTGTCGGAAGTCCCTGCGTCTGTCTGAACTCATTGCGACTGTCTGAATTCACTGCGTCTTTCTCAACTCCCCGCATCTGTCTGAACTCACTGCATCTGTCTGAACTCCCTGTGTCTGTCTGAACTCATTGCGCCTGTCTGAACTCGCTGCGTCTGACTGAACCCGCTGCGTCTGACTGAACTCATTGTGTCTGTCTGAACTCATTGCGTCTGTCTGAACTCCCTGCGTCTGTCTGAACTCCCAGCGTCTGTCTGAACACACTGTGTCTGTCTGAACTCCCACCATCTGTCTGAAATTACTGCATCTGTCTGAACTCTCTGCGTCTGTCGGAACTCCCTGCGTTTGTCTGAACTCACTTCGTCTGTCTGAACTCCCTGCATCTGTCTGAAATCCCTGCGTCTGTCTGAACTCACTGCGTCTGTCTGAACTCCCTGTGTCTGTCTGAACTCACTGCGTCTGTCTGAACTCCATGCGTCTGTCTGAACACATCGCGTCTGTCTGAACTCTGTGCGTCTGTCTGAACTCACTGGGTCTGTCTGAATTCACTGCGTCTGTCTGAACTCGCTGCGTCTGTCTGAAATCGCTGCGTCTGTCTGAAATCGCTGTGTCTGTCTGAATTCACTGCGTCTGTCTGAACTTGCTGCGTCTGTCTGAACTCTCTGCGTCTGTCTGAACTCCCTGCGTCTGTCTGAACTCCCTGCGTCTGTCTGAACTCACTGCGTCTGTCCGAACTCACTGCGTCAGTCTGAACTCCCTGCGTCTGTCTGAACTCCCTGCGTCTGTCTGAACTCCCTGCGTCTGTCTGAAATTACTGCATCCGTCTGAACTCCCTGCGTCTGTCGGAACTCACTGCGTTTGTCTGAACTCACTGCGTCTGTCTGAACTGCCTTCATCTGTCTGAACTCACTGCGTCTGTCTGAACTCCCTGCGTCTGTCTGAACTCACTGCGTCTGTCTGAACTCCGTGCGTCTGTCTGAACACATTGCGTCTGTCTGAACTCCGTGCGTCTGTCTCAACTCACTGGGTCTGTCTGAACTCTCTGCGTCTGTCTGAACTCCCTGCGTCTGTCTGAACTCCCTGCGTCTGTCTGAACTCACTGCGTCTGTCTGAACTCCCTGCATCTGTCTGAACTCACTGCGTCTGTCTGAACTCACTGGGTCTGTCTGAACTCACTGGGTCTGTCTGAATTCACTGCGTCTGTCTGAACTCGCTGCGTCTGTCAGAAATCGCTGCGTCTGTCTGAACTCACTGCCTCTGTCTGAACTTGCTGCGTCTGTCTAAACTCACTGCTTCGGTCTGAACTCCCTGCGCCTGTCTGAACTCCCTGCGTCTGTCTGAACTCACTGCGTCTGCCTGAACTCATTGCGTCTGTCTGAACTCCCTGCGTCTGTCAGAACTCCCAGCGTCTGTCTGAACACCCTGCGTCTGTCTGAACTCCCTGCGTCTGTCTGAATTCACTGCGTCTGTTTGAACTCCCTACGTCTGTCTGAACTCCGTGTGTCTGTCTGAACTACAACCATCTGTCTGAAATTACTGCGTCTGTCTGAACTCACTGCGTCTGACTGAACTCACTGCGTCTGTCTGAAATCCCTGCGTCTGTCTGCACTCCCTGCGTCTGTCTGAACACCCTGCGTCTGTCTGAACTCATTGTGTCTGTCTGAACTCACTGCATCTGTCGGAAGTCCCTGCGTCTGTCTGAACTCATTGCGACTGTCTGAATTCACTGCGTCTTTCTCAACTCCCCGCATCTGTCTGAACTCACTGCATCTGTCTGAACTCCCTGTGTCTGTCTGAACTCATTGCGTCTGTCTGAACTCACTGCGCCTGTCTGAACTCGCTGCGTCTGACTGAACCCGCTGCGTCTGACTGAACTCATTGTGTCTGTCTGAACTCATTGCGTCTGTCTGAACTCCCTGCGTCTGTCTGAACTCCCTGCGTCTGTCTGAACACACTGTGTCTGTCTGAACTCCCACCATCTGTCTGAAATTACTGCATCTGTCTGAACTCTCTGCGTCTGTCGGAACTCCCTGCGTTTGTCTGAACTCACTTCGTCTGTCTGAACTCCCTGCATCTGTCTGAAATCCCTGCATCTGTCTGAACTTGCTGCGTCTGTCTGAACTCTCTGCGTCTGTCTGAACTCCCTGCGTCTGTCTGAACTCACTGCGTCTGTCCGAACTCCCTGCGTCTGTCTGAACTCCCTGCGTCTGTCTGAACTCCCTGCGTCTGTCTGAACTCCCTGCGTCTGTCTGAAATTACTGCATCCGTCTGAACTCCCTGCGTCTGTCGGAACTCACTGCGTTTGTCTGAACTCACTGCGTCTGTCTGAACTGCCTTCATCTGTCTGAACTCACTGCGTCTGTCTGAACTCCCTGCGTCTGTCTGAACTCACTGCGTCTGTCTGAACTCCGTGCGTCTGTCTGAACACATTGCGTCTGTCTGAACTCCGTGCGTCTGTCTCAACTCACTGGGTCTGTCTGAACTCTCTGCGTCTGTCTGAACTCCCTGCGTCTGTCTGAACTCCCTGCGTCTGTCTGAACTCACTGCGTCTGTCTGAACTCCCTGCATCTGTCTGAACTCACTGCGTCTGTCTGAACTCACTGGGTCTGTCTGAACTCACTGGGTCTGTCTGAATTCACTGCGTCTGTCTGAACTCGCTGCGTCTGTCAGAAATCGCTGCGTCTGTCTGAACTCACTGCCTCTGTCTGAACTTGCTGCGTCTGTCTGAACTCCCTGCGTCTGTCTGAACTCCCTGCGTCTGTCTGAACTCACTGCGTCTGTCCGAACTCCCTGCGTCTGTCTGAACTCCCTGCGTCTGTCTGAAATTACTGCATCCGTCTGAACTCCCTGCGTCAGTCGGAACTCACTGCGTTTGTCTGAACTCACTGCGTCTGTCTGAACTCCCTGCGTATGTCTGAATACCATGCGACTGTCTGAACTCCCTGTGTCTGTCTGAACAACCTGCGTCAGTCTGAACACCCTGCGTCTGTCTGAACTTCCTGCGGCTGTCTGAACTCATTGCGTCTGTCTGAAATCCCTGCGTCTGTCTGAACTCCCTGCGTCTGTCTGAACACCCTGCGTCTGTCTGAACTCCCTGCGTCTTTCTGAACTCCCTGCGTCTGTCTGAACTCATTGCCTCTGTCTGAACTCACTGCATCTGTCGGAAGTCCCTGCGTCTGTCTGAACTCATTGCGCCAGTCTGAACTCACTGCGTCTTTCTCAACTCCCCGCATCTGTCTGAACTCACTGCTTCTGTCTGAACTCCCTGTGTCTGTCTGAACTCATTGCGTCTGTCTGAACTCACTGCGCCTGACTGAACTCGCTGCGTCTGACTGAACCCGCTGCGTCTGACTGAACTCATTGTGTCTGTCTGAACTCATTGCGTCTGTCTGAACTCCCTGCGTCTGTCTGAACTCCCAGCGTCTGTCTGAACACACTGTGTCTGTCTGAACTCCCACCATCTGTCTGAAATTACTGCATCTGTCTGAACTCTCTGCGTCTGTCGGAACTCCCTGCGTTTGTCTGAACTCACTTCGTCTGTCTGAACTCCCTGCATCTGTCTGAAATCCCTGCATCTGTCTGAACTCACTGCGTCTGTCTGAACTCCCTGCGTCTGTCTGAACACCCTGCGTCTGTCTGAACTCCCTGCGTCTTTCTGAACTCCCTGCGTCTGTCTGAACTCATTGCCTCTGTCTGAACTCACTGCATCTGTCGGAAGTCCCTGCGTCTGTCTGAACTCATTGCGCCAGTCTGAACTCACTGCGTCTTTCTCAACTCCCCGCATCTGTCTGAACTCACTGCATCTGTCTGAACTCCCTGTGTCTGTCTGAACTCATTGCGTCTGTCTGAACTCACTGCGCCTGTCTGAACTCGCTGCGTCTGACTGAACCCGTTGCGTCTGACTGAACTCATTGTGTCTGTCTGAACTCATTGCGTCTGTCTGAACTCCCTGCGTCTGTCTGAACTCCCAGCGTCTGTCTGAACACACTGTGTCTGTCTGAACTCCCACCATCTGTCTGAAATTACTGCATCTGTCTGAACTCTCTGCGTCTGTCGGAACTCCCTGCGTTTGTCTGAACTCACTTCGTCTGTCTGAACTCCCTGCATCTGTCTGAAATCCCTGCATCTGTCTGAACTCACTGCGTCTGTCTGAACTCCCTGTGTCTGTCTGAACTCACTGCGTCTGTCTGAACTCCATGCGTCTGTCTGAACACATCGCGTCTGTCTGAACTCTGTGCGTCTGTCTGAACTCACTGGGTCTGTCAAAATTCACTGCGTCTGTCTGAACTCGCTGCGTCTGTCTGAAATCGCTGCGTCTGTCTGAAATCGCTGTGTCTGTCTGAATTCACTGCGTCTGTCTGAACTTGCTGCGTCTGTCTGAACTCTCTGCGTCTGTCTGAACTCCCTGCGTCTGTCTGAACTCCCTGCGTCTGTCTGAACTCCCTGCGTCTGTCTGAACTCTCTGCGTCTGTCTGAACTCCCTGCGTCTGTCTGAACTCCCTGCGTCTGTCTGAACTCCCTGCGTCTGTCTGAACTCCCTGCGTCTGTCTGAAATTACTGCATCCGTCTGAACTCCCTGCGTCTGTCGGAACTCACTGCGTTTGTCTGAACTCACTGCGTCTGTCTGAACTGCCTTCATCTGTCTGAACTCACTGCGTCTGTCTGAACTCCCTGCGTCTGTCTGAACTCACTGCGTCTGTCTGAACACACTGCGTCTGTCTGAACACATTGCGTCTGTCTGAACTCCGTGCGTCTGTCTCAACTCACTGGGTCTGTCTGAACTCTCTGCGTCTGTCTGAACTCCCTGCGTCTGTCTGAACTCCCTGCGTCTGTCTGAACTCACTGCGTCTGTCTGAACTCCCTGCATCTGTCTGAACTCCCTGCATCTGTCTGAACTCACTGCGTCTGTCTGAACTCACTGGGTCTGTCTGAACTCACTGGGTCTGTCTGAATTCACTGCGTCTGTCTGAACTCGCTGCGTCTGTCAGAAATCGCTGCGTCTGTCTGAACTCGCTGCCTCTGTCTGAACTTGCTGCGTCTGTCTGAACTCCCTGCGTCTGTCTGAACTCCCTGCGTCTGTCTGAACTCACTGCGTCTGTCCGAACTCCCTGCGTCTGTCTGAACTCCCTGCGTCTGTCTGAAATTACTGCATCCGTCTGAACTCCCTGCGTCAGTCGGAACTCACTGCGTTTGTCTGAACTCACTGCGTCTGTCTGAACTCCCTTCATCTGTCTGAAATCGCTGCATCTGTCTGAACTCACTGCGTATGTCTGAACTCACTGCGTATGTCTGAACTCCCTGCGTATGTCTGAATACCATGCGACTGTCTGAACTCCCTGCGTCTGTCTGAACAACCTGCGTCTGTCTGAACACCCTGCGTCTGTCTGAACTTCCTACGGCTGTCTGAACTCATTGCGTCTGTCTGAATTCACTGCGTCTGTTTGAACTCCCTACATCTGTCTGAACTCCCTGTGTCTGTCTGAACTACAACCATCTGTCTGAAAATACTGCGTCTGTCTGAACTCACTGCGTCTGTCTGCACTCGCTGCGTCTGTCTGCACTCGCTGCGTCTGTCTGAACTCACTGCGTCTGTCTAAACTCACTGCTTCGGTCTGAACTCCCTGCGCCTGTCTGAACTCCCTGCGCCTGTCTGAACTCCCTGCGTCTGTCTGAACTCCCTGCATCTGTTTGAACTCCCTGCGTCTGTCTGAAATCCCTGCGTCTGTGTGAACTCACTGCGTCTGTGTGAACTCGCTGCGTCTGTCTGACCTCGCTGCGTCTGTCTGAACTCTCTGCGTCTGTCTGAACTCACTGCGTCTGTCTGAACTCACTGCGTCTGTCTGTACTCCCTGCGTCTGTCTGAACTCACTGTGTCTGATTGAACTCATAGCGTCTGTCCGAACTCACTGCGTCTGTCTGAACTCCCACCATCTGTCTGAAATTACTGCGTCCGTCTGAACTCCCTGCGTCTGTCTTAACTCACTGCGTCTGTCTGAACTCCCTGCGTCTGTCTGAATTCACTGCGTCTGTTTGAACTCCCTACGTCTGTCTGAACTCCCTGTGTCTGTCTGAACTACAACCATCTGTCTGAAAATACTGCGTCTGTCTGAACTCACTGCGTCTGTCTGCACTCGCTGCGTCTGTCTGAACTCACTGCGTCTGTCTGAACTCCCTGCGTCTTTCTGAACTCCCTGCGTCTGTCTGAACTCATTGCCTCTGTCTGAACTCACTGCATCTGTCGGAAGTCCCTGCGTCTGTCTGAACACCCTGCGTCTGTCTGAACTCCCTGCGTCTGTCTGAATTCACTGCGTCTGTTTGAACTCCCTACGTCTGTCTGAACTCCCTGTGTCTGTCTGAACTACAACCATCTGTCTGAAATTACTGCGTCTGTCTGAACTCACTGCGTCTGTCTGCACTCGCTGCGTCTGTCTGAACTCACTGCGTCTGACTGAACTCACTGCGTTGGTCTGAACTCCCTGCGTCTGTCTGAACTCCCTGCGTCTGTCTGAACTCCCTGCGTCTGTCTGAACTCCCTGCGTCTGTCTGAACACCATGCGTCTGTCTGAACTTCCGGCGGCTGTCTGAACTCATTGCGTCTGTCTGAAATCCCTGCGTCTGTCTGCACTCCCTGCGTCTGTCTGAACACCCTGCGTCTGTCTGAACTCCCTGCGCCTGTCTGAACTCCCGGCGCCTGTCTGAACTCCCTGCGCCTGTCTGAACTCCCTGCGTCTGTCTGAACTCATTGTGTCTGTCTGAACTCACTGCATCTGTCGGAAGTCCCTGCGTCTGTCTGAACTCATTGCGACTGTCTGAATTCACTGCATCTTTCTCAACTCCCCGCATCTGTCTGAACTCACTGCATCTGTCTGAACTCCCTGTGTCTGTCTGAACTCATTGCGTCTGTCTGAACTCACTGCGCCTGTCTGAACTCACTGCGTCTGTCTGAACCTGCTGCGTCTGTCTGAACTCATTGTGTCTGTCTGAACTCATTGCGTCTGTCTGAACTCCCTGCGTCTGTCTGAACTCCCAGCGTCTGTCTGAACACACTGTGTCTGTCTGAACTCCCACCATCTGTCTGAAATTACTGCATCTGTCTGAACTCTCTGCGTCTGTCGGAACTCCCTGCGTTTGTCTGAACTCACTTCGTCTGTCTGAACTCCCTGCATCTGTCTGAAATCCCTGCATCTGTCTGAACTCACTGCGTCTGTCTGAACTCACTGCGTCTGTCTGAACTCCCTGTGTCTGTCTGAACTCACTGCGTCTGTCTGAACTCCATGCGTCTGTCTGAACACATCGCGTCTGTCTGAACTCTGTGCGTCTGTCTGAACTCACTGGGTCTGTCTGAATTCACTGCGTCTGTCTGAACTCGCTGCGTCTGTCTGAAATCGCTGCGTCTGTCTGAAATCGCTGTGTCTGTCTGAATTCACTGCGTCTGTCTGAACTTGCTGCGTCTGTCTGAACTCTCTGCGTCTGTCTGAACTCCCTGCGTCTGTCTGAACTCCCTGCGTCTGTCTGAACTCACTGCGTCTGTCCGAACTCACTGCGTCAGTCTGAACTCCCTGCGTCTGTCTGAACTCCCTGCGTCTGTCTGAAATTACTGCATCCGTCTGAACTCCCTGCGTCTGTCGGAACTCACTGCGTTTGTCTGAACTCACTGCGTCTGTCTGAACTGCCTTCATCTGTCTGAACTCCCTGCGCCTGTCTGAACTCCCTGCGTCTGTCTGAACTCACTGCGTCTGTCTGAACTCCGTGCGTCTGTCTGAACACATTGCGTCTGTCTGAACTCCGTGCGTCTGTCTGAACTCACTGGGTCTGTCTGAACTCTCTGCGTCTGTCTGAACTCCCTGCGTCTGTCTGAACTCCCTGCGTCTGTCTGAACTCACTGCGTCTGTCTGAACTCCCTGCATCTGTCTGAACTCACTGCGTCTGTCTGAACTCACTGCGTCTGTCTGAACTCACTGGGTCTGTCTGAACTCACTGGGTCTGTCTGAATTCACTGCGTCTGTCTGAACTCCCTGCGTCTGTCTGAACTCCCTGCGTCTGTCTGAATTCACTGCGTCTGTTTGAACTCCCTACGTCTGTCTGAACTCCCTGTGTCTGTCTGAACTACAACCATCTGTCTGAAAATACTGCGTCTGTCAGAACTCACTGCGTCTGTCTGCACTCGCTGCGTCTGTCTGAACTCACTGCGCCTGTCTAAACTCACTGCTTCGGTCTGAACTCCCTGCGCCTGTCTGAACTCCCTGCGTCTGTCTGAACTCAGTGCGTCTGTCTGAACTCCCTGCATCTGTTTGAACTCCCTGCGTCTGTCTGAAATCCCTGCGTCTGTGTGAACTCGCTGCGTCTGTCTGACCTCGCTGCGTCCGTCTGAACTTACTGCGTCTGTCTGAACTCACTGCACCTGTCTGAACTCACTGCGTCTGTCTGTACTCCCTGCGTCTGTCTGAACTCACTGTGTCTGTCTGAACTCATAGCGTCTGTCTGGACTCATTGCGTCTCCCTGAACTCACTGCGTCTCTCTGAACTCATTGCGTCTCTCTGAACTGACGGCGTGTGTCTGAACTCACTGTGTTTGTCTGAACTCCTTGCGTCTGTATGAACTACAACCATCTGTCTGAAAATACTGCGTCTGTCTGAACTCGCTGCGTCTGTCTGCACTCGCTGCGTCTGTCTGAACTCACTGCGTCTGTCTGAACTCACTGCTTCGGTCTGAACTCCCTGCGCCTGTCTGAACTCCCTGCGTCTGTCTGAACTCAGTGCGTCTGTCTGAACTCAGTGCGTCTGTTTGAACTCCCTGCGTCTGTCTGAAATCCCTGCGTCTGTGTGAACTCGCTGCGTCTGTCTGACCTCGCTGCGTCTGTCTGAACTCTCTGCGTCTGTCTGAACTCACTGCGTCTGTCTGAACTCACTGCGTCTGTCTGAACTCACTGCGTCTGTCTGAACTCACTGCGTCTGTCTGTACTCCCTGCGTCTGTCTGAACTCACTGCGTCTGTCTGAACTCCCTGCGTCTGTCGGAACTCCCTTCATCTGTCTCAAATCCCTGCGTCTGTCTGAACTCACTGCGTCTGTCTGAACTCCCTGCGTCTGTCTTAACTCACTGCGTCTGTCTGAACTCCCTGCGTCTGTCTGAACTCACTGCGTCTGTTTGAACTCCCTACGTCTGTCTGAACTCCCTGTGTCTGTCTGAACTACAACCATCTGTCTGAAAATACTGCGTCTGTCTGAACTCACTGCGTCTGTCTGCACTCGCTGCGTCTGTCTGAACTCACTGCGTCTGTCCGAACTCACTGCTTCGGTCTGAACTCCCTGCGCCTGTCTGAACTCCCTGCGTCTGTCTGAACTCCCTGCGTCTGTCTGAACTCCCTGCGTCTGTCTGAACTCCCTGCGTCTGTCTGAACTCCCTGCGTCTGTCTGAACTCCCTGCGTCTGTCTGAACTCCCTGCGTCTGTCTGAACTCCCTGCGTCTGTCTGAACTCCCTGCGTCTGTCTGAACTCCCTGCGTCTGTCTGAACTCCCTGCGTCTGTCTGAACTCCCTGCGTCTGTCTGAACTCCCTGCGTCTGTCTGAACTCCCTGCGTCTGTCTGAACTCCCTGCGTCTGTTTGAACTCCCTGCGTCTGTTTGAAATCCCTGCGTCTGTCTGAAATCCCTGCGTCTGTCTGAAATCCCTGCGTCTGTGTGAACTCGCTGCGTCTGTCTGACCTCGCTGCGTCTGTCTGAACTCTCTGCGTCTGTCTGAACTTACTGCGTCTGTCTGAACTTACTGCGTCTGTCTGAACTCACTGCGTCTGTCTGAACTCACTGCGTCTGTCTGAACTCACTGCGTCTGTCTGTACTCCCTGCGTCTGTCTGAACTCACTGTGTCTGTCTGAACTCATAGCGTCTGTCCGAACTCACTGCGTCTGTCTGAACTCCCACCATCTGTCTGAAATTACTGCATCCGTCTGAACTCCCTGCGTCTGTCGGAACTCACTGCGTTTGTCTGAACTCACTGCGTCTGTCTGAACTCCCTTCATCTGTCTCAAATCCCTGCATCTGTCTGAACTCACTGCGTCTGTCTGAACTCCCTGCGTCTGTCTTAACTCACTGCGTCTGTCTGAACTCCGTGCGTCTGTCTGAACACATTGCGTCTGTCTGAAATCCGTGCGTCTGTCTGAACTCACTGGGTCTGTCTGAACTCATTGTGTCTGTCTGAACTCACTGTGTCTGTCTGAACTCCCTGTGTCTATCTGAACTCACTGCGTCTGCCTGAACTCATTGCGTCTGTCTGAACTCACTGCGTCTGTCTGAACTCCCTGCGTCTGTCTGAACTCACTGCGTCTGCCTGAACTCATTGCGTCTGTCTGAACTCCCTGCGTCTGTCAGAACACTCTGCATCTGTCTGAGCTCCCTGCGTCTGTCTGAATTCACTGCGTCTGTTTGAACTCCCTCCGTCTGTCTGAACTCCCTGTGTCTGTCTGAACTACAACCATCTGTCTGAAATTACTGCGCCTGTCTGAACTCACTGCGTCTGTCTGCACTCGCTGCGTCTGTCTGAACTCACTGCGTCTGACTGAACTCACTGCGTTGGTCTGAACTCCCTGCGTCTGTCTGAACTCCCTGCGTCTGTCTGAACACCGTGCGTCTGTCTGAACTTCCGGCGGCTGTCTGAACTCATTGCGTCTGTCTGAAATCCCTGCGTCTGTCTGAACACCCTGCGTCTGTCTGAACACACTGTGTCTGTCTGAACTCCTATCATCTGTCTGCACTCCCTGCGTCTGTCTGAAATCCCTGCGTCTGTCTGAACTCCCTGCGTCTGTCAGAACTCCCTGCGTCTGTCAGAACTCCCTGCGTCTGTCTGACCTCATTGCGTCTGTCAGAACTCCCTGCATATGTCTGAACTCCCTGCGTCTGTCTGAACTCCCTGCGTCTGTCTGAACACCCTGCGTCTGTCTGAACTTCCTGCGGCTCTCTGAACTCATTGCGTCTGTCTGAACTCACTGGGTCTGTCTGAACTCACTGGGTCTGTCTGAACTCACTGGGTCTGTCTGAACTCACTGGGTCTGTCTGAACTGCCTGCGTCTGTCTGAACTCGCTGCGTCTGTCTGAAATCGCTGCGTCTGTATGAATTCACTGCATCTGTCTGAACTAGCTGCGTCTGTCTGAACTCCCTGCGTCTGTCTGAACTCCCTGTGTCTGTCTGAACTCATTGCGTCTGTTGGAATTCCCTGCGTCTGTCAGACCTCTCTGCGTCTGTCTGAACACATTGCGTCTGTCGGAACTCCCTGCGTCTGTCTGAACAACCTGCGTCTGTCTGAACACCCTGCGTCTGTCTGAACTCCCTGCGCCTGTCTGAACTCCCTGCGTCTGTCTGAACTCATTGCGTCTGTCTGAACTCACTGCATCTGTCGCAAGACCCTGCGTCTGTCTGAACTCATTGCGCCTGTCTGAATTCACTGCGTCTTTCTCAACTCCCTGCATCTGTCTGAACTCACTGCGTCTGTCTGAACTCCCTGTGTCTGTCTGAACTCATTGCGTCTGTCTAAACTCACTGCTTCGGTATGAACTCCCTGCGCCTGTCTGAACTCCCTGCGTCTGTCTGAACTCCCTGCGTCTGTTTGAACTCCCTGCGTCTGTCTGAAATCGCTGCGTCTGTCTGAACTTACTGCGTCTGTCTGTACTCCCTGCGTCTGTCTGAACTCACTGTGTCTGTCTGAACTCATAGCGTCTGTCTGGACTCATTGCGTCTGCCTGAACTTACTGCGTCTCTCTGAACTCATTGCGTCTCTCTGAACTCATTGCGTCTCTCTGAACTCACTGTGTTTGTCTGAACTCACTGCGTCTGTCCGAACTCACTGCGTCTGTCTGAACTCCCACCATCTGTCTGAAATTACTGCATCCGTCTGAACTCCCTGCATCTGTCGGAACTCACTGCGTTTGTCTGAACTCACTGCGTCTGTCTGAACTCCCTTCATCTGTCTCAAATCCCTGCATCTGTCTGAACTCACTGCGTCTGTCTGAACTCCCTGCGTCTGTCTGAACTCACTGCGTCTGTCTGAACACATTGCGTCTGTCTGAACTCCGTGCGTCTGTCTGAACTCACTGGGTCTGTCTGAACTCATTGGGTCTGTCTGAACTCACTGCGTCTGTCTGAACTCACTGTGTCTGTCTGAACTCACTGTGTCTGTCTGAACTCCCTGCGTCTATCTGAACTCACTGCGTCTGCCTGAACTCATTGCGTCTGTCTGAACTCACTGCGTCTGTCTGAACTCCCTGCGTCTGTCTGAACTCACTGCGTCTGCCTGAACTCATTGCGTCTGCCTGAACTCCCTGCGTCTGTCAGAACTCCCAGCGTCTGTCTGAACACCCTGCGTCTGTCTGAACTCCCTGCGTCTGTCTGAATTCACTGCGTCTGTTTGAACTCCCTACGTCTGTCTGAACTCCCTGTGTCTGTCTGAACTACAACCATCTGTCTGAAATTACTGCGTCTGTCTGAACTCACTGCGTCTGTCTGAACTCACTGCGTCTGTCTGAACTCACTGCGTTGGTCTGAATTCCCTGCGTCTGTCTGAACTCCCTGCGTCTGTCTGAACTCCCTGCGTCTGTCTGAACTCACTGCATCTGTCGGAAGTCCCTGCGTCTGTCTGAACTCATTGCGACTGTCTGAATTCACTGCGTCTTTCTCAACTCCCCGCATCTGTCTGAACTCACTGCATCTGTCTGAACTCCCTGTGTCTGTCTGAACTCATTGCGTCTGTCTGAACTCACTGCGCCTGTCTGAACTCACTGCGTCTGTCTGAATCCGCTGCGTCTGTCTGAACTCATTGCGTCTGTCTGAACTCCCTGCGTCTGTCTGAACTCCCAGCGTCTGTCTGAACACACTGTGTCTGTCTGAACTCCCACCATCTGTCTGAAATTACTGCATCTGTCTGAACTCTCTGCGTCTGTCGGAACTCCCTGCGTTTGTCTGAACTCGCTGCGTCTGTCTGAAATCGCTGCGTCTGTCTGAAATTGCTGTGTCTGTCTGAATTCACTGCGTCTGTCTGAACTTGCTGCGTCTGTCTGAACTCTCTGCGTCTGTCTGAACTCCCTGCGTCTGTCTGAACTCCCTGCGTCTGTCTGAACTCACTGCGTCTGTCCGAACTCACTGCGTCAGTCTGAACTCCCTGCGTCTGTCTGAACTCCCTGCGTCTGTCTGAACTCCCTGCGTCTGTCTGAACTCCCTGCGTCTGTCTGAACTCCCTGCGTCTGTCTGAAATTACTGCATCCGTCTGAACTCCCTGCGTCTGTCGGAACTCACTGCGTTTGTCTGAACTCACTGCGTCTGTCTGAAATCCCTGCATCTGTCTGAACTCACTGCGTCTGTCTGAACTCACTGCGTCTGTCTGAACTTCCTGCGTCTGTCTGAACTCACTGCGTCTGTCTGAACTCCGTGCGTCTGTCTGAACACATTGCGTCTGTCTGAACTCCGTGCGTCTGTCTCAACTCACTGGGTCTGTCTGAACTCTCTGCGTCTGTCTGAACTCCCTGCGTCTGTCTGAACTCCCTGCGTCTGTCTGAACTCACTGCGTCTGTCTGAACTCACTGCGTCTGTCTGAACTCACTGCGTCTGTCTGAACTCACTGCGTCTGTCTGAACTCACTGGGTCTGTCTGAACTCACTGGGTCTGTCTGAACTCGCTGCGTCTGTCAGAAATCACTGCGTCTGTCTGAACTCACTGCCTCTGTCTGATCTTGCAGCGTCTGTCTGAACTCCCTGCGTCTGTCTGAAATTACTGCATCCGTCTGAACTCCCTGCGTCAGTCGGAACTCACTGCGTTTGTCTGAACTCACTGCGTCTGTCTGAACTCCCTTCATCTGTCTGAAATCCCTGCATCTGTCTGAACTCACTGCGTATGTCTGAACTCCCTGCGTATGTCTGAATACCATGCGACTGTCTGAACTCCCTGCGTCTGTCTAAACAACCTGCGTCTGTCTGAACACCCTGCGTCTGTCTGAACTTCCTGCGGCTGTCTGAACTCATTGCGTCTGTCTGAAATCCCTGCGTCTGTCTGAACTCCCTGCGTCTGTCTGAACACCCTGCGTCTGTCTGAACTCCCTGCGTCTGTCTGAACTCCCTGCGTCTGTCTGAACTCATTGCCTCTGTCTGAACTCACTGCATCTGTCGGAAGTCCCTGCGTCTGTCTGAACCCGCTGCGTCTGTCTGAACTCATTGTGTCTGTCTGAAATCCCTACGTCTGTCTGAACTCACTGCGTCTATCTGAACTCCCCGCATCTGTCTGAACTCCCTGTGTCTGTCTGAACTCATTGCGCCAGTCTGAACTCACTGCGTCTTTCTCAACTCCCCGCATCTGTCTGAACTCACTGCATCTGTCTGAACTCCCTGTGTCTGTCTGAACTCATTGCGTCTGTCTCAACTCACTGCGTCTGTCTGAACTCGCTGCATCTGTCTGAACCCGCTGCGTCTGTCTGAACTCATTGCGCCAGTCTGAACTCACTGCGTCTTTCTCAACTCCCCGCATCTGTCTGAACTCACTGCGTCTGTCTGAACTCCCTGTGTCTGTCTGAACTCATTGCGTCTGTCTCAACTCACTGCGTCTGCCTGAACTCACTGCGTCTATCTGAACTCATTGCGTCTGTCTGAACTCCCTGCGTCTGTCTGAACACCCTGCAGCTGTCTGAACTCCCTGCAGCTGTCTGAATTCACTGCGTCTGTTTGAACTCCCTACGTCTGTCTGAACTCCCTGTGTCTGTCTGAACTACAACCATCTGTCTGAAAATACTGCGTCTGTCTGAACTCACTGCGTCTGTCTGCACTCGCTGCGTCTGTCTGAACTCACTGCGTCTGTCTGAACTCACTGCTTCGGTCTGAACTCACTGCGCCTGTCTGAACTCCCTGCGTCTGTCTGAACTCCCTGCGTCTGTCTGAACTCCCTGCATCTGTTTGAACTCCCTGCGTCTGTCTGAACTTACTGCGTCTGTCTGAACTCACTGCACCTGTCTGAACTCACTGCGTCTGTCTGTACTCCCTGCGTCTGTCTGAACTCACTGTGTCTGTCTGAACTCATAGCGTCTGTCTGGACTCATTGCGTCTCCCTGAACTCACTGCGTCTCTCTGAACTCATTGCGTCTCTCTGAACTGACGGCGTGTGTCTGAACTCACTGTGTTTGTCTGAACTCCCTGCGTCTGTATGAACTCACTGCGTCTGTCTGAACTCACTGCGTCTGTCCGAACTCACTGCGTCTGTCCGAACTCCCACCATCTGTCTGAAATTACTGCATCCGTCTGAACTCACTGCATCTGTCTGAAATCCCTGCGTCTGTCTGAACTCACTGCGTCTGTCTGAACTCCCAGCGTCTGTCTGAACACCCTGCAGCTGTCTGAACTCCCAGCGTCTGTCTGAATTCACTGCGTCTGTTTGAACTCCCTACATCTGTCTGAACTCCCTGTGTCTGTCTGAACTACAACCATCTGTCTGAAAATACTGCGTCTGTCTGAACTCACTGCGTCTGTCTGCACTCCCTGCGTCTGTCTGAACTCACTGCATCTGTCTAAACTCACTGCTTCGGTCTGAACTCCCTGCGCCTGTCTGAACTCCCTGCGTCTGTCTGAACTCAGTGCGTCTGTCTGAACTCCCTGCATCTGTTTGAACTCCCTGCGTCTGTCTGAAATCCCTGCGTCTGTGTGAACTCGCTGCGTCTGTCTGACCTCGCTGCGTCTGTCTGAACTCTCTGCGTCTGTCTGAACTCTCTGCGTCTGTCTGAACTTACTGCGTCTGTCTGAACTCACTGCACCTGTCTGAACTCAGTGCGTCTGTCTGAACTCCCTGCGTCTGTTTGAACTCCCTGCGTCTGTCTGAAATCCCTGCGTCTGTGTGAACTCGCTGCGTCTGTCTGACCTCGCTGCGTCTGTCTGAACTCTCTGCGTCTGTCTGAACTCTCTGCGTCTGTCTGAACTCACTGCGTCTGTCTGAACTCACTGCGTCTGTCTGAGCTCCCTGCGTCTTTCTGTGCTCCCTGCGTCTGTCTGAGCTCACTGCGTCTGTCTGTGCTCCCTGCGTCTGTCTGAACTCACTGCGTCTGTCTGAACTCACTGCGTCTGTCTGAACTCCCTGCGTCTGTCTGAACTCCCTGCGTCTGTCTGAACTCCCTGCGTCTGTCTGAACTCACTGCGTCTGTCTGAACTCCGTGCGTCCGACTGAACACATTGCGTCTGTCTGAACTCCGTGCGTCTGTCTGAACTCACTGCTTCGGTCTGAACTCCCTGCGCCTGTCTGAACTCCCTGCATCTGTCTGAACTCCCTGCATCTGTCTGAACTCAGTGCGTCTGTCTGAACTCCCTGCATCTGTTTGAACTCCCTGCGTCTGTCCGAAATCCCTGCGTCTGTGTGAACTCACTGCGTCTGTCTGACCTCGCTGCGTCTGTCTGAACGCTCTGCGTCTGTCTGAACTCACTGCGTCTGTCTGAACTTACTGCGTCTGTCTGAACTCACTGCACCTGTCTGAACTCACTGCGTCTGTCTGTACTCCCTGCGTCTGTCTGAACTCACTGTGTCTGTCTGAACTCATAGCGTCTGTCTGGACTCATTGCGTCTCCCTGAACTCACTGCGTCTCTCTGAACTCATTGCGTCTCTCTGAACTCATTGCGTCTGTCTGAACTCACTGCGTCTGTCTGAACTCCCTGCGTCTGTCTGAACTCCCTGCGTCTGTCTGAACTCACTGCGTCTGCCTGAACTCATTGCGTCTGTCTGAACTCCCTGCGTCTGTCTGAACTCCCTGCGTCTGTCTGAACTCCCTGCGTCTGCCTGAACTCATTGCGTCTGTCTGAACTCCCTGCGTCTGTCAGAACTCCCAGCGTCTGTCTGAACACCCTGCATCTGTCTGAACTCCCTGCGTCTGTCTGAATTCACTGCGTCTGTTTGAACTCCCTCCGTCTGTCTGAACTCCCTGTGTCTGTCTGAACTACAACCATCTGTCTGAAATTACTGCGTCTGTCTGAACTCACTGCGTCTGTCTGCACTCGCTGCGTCTGTCTGAACTCACTGCGTCTGACTGAACTCACTGCGTCTATCTGAACTCATTGCGTCTGTCTGAACTCCCTGCGTCTGTCTGAACTCCCTGCGTCTGTCTGAACACCATGCGTCTGTCTGAACTTCCGGCGGCTGTCTGAACTCATTGCGTCTGTCTGAAATCCCTGCGTCTGTCTGCACTCCCTGCGTCTGTCTGAACACCCTGCGTCTGTCTGAACTCCCTGCGCCTGTTTGAACTCCCTGCGCCTGTTTGAACTCCCTGCGTCTGTCTGAACTCATTGTGTCTGTCTGAACTCACTGCATCTGTCGGAAGTCCCTGCGTCTGTCTGAACTCATTGCGACTGTCTGAATTCACTGCGTCTTTCTCAACTCCCCGCATCTGTCTGAACTCACTGCATCTGTCTGAACTCCCTGTGTCTGTCTGAACTCATTGCGTCTGTCTGAACTCACTGCGCCTGTCTGAACTCACTGCGTCTGTCTGAACCCGCTGCGTCTGTCTGAACTCATTGTGTCTGTCTGAACTCATTGCGTCTGTCTGAACTCCCTGCGTCTGTCTGAACTCCCAGCGTCTGTCTGAACACACTGTGTCTGTCTGAACTCCCTGCGTCTGTCGGAACTCACTGCGTCTGTCGGAACTCACTGCGTCTGTCGGAACTGCCTTCATCTGTCTGAACTCACTGCGTCTGTCTGAACTCCCTGCGTCTGTCTGAACTCACTGCGTCTGTCTGAACTCACTGCGTCTGTCTGTACAACCTGCGTCTGTCTGAACACCCTGCGTCTGTCTGAACTTCCTGCGGCTGTCTGAACTCATTGCGTCTGTCTGAAATCCCTGCGTCTGTCTGAACTCCCTGCGTCTGTCTGAACTCCCTGCGTCTGTCTGAACTCCCTGCGTCTGTCTGAACTCAGTGCGTCTGTCTGAACTCCCTGCATCTGTTTGAACTCCCTGCGTCTGTCTGAAATCCCTGCGTCTGTGTGAACTCGCTGCGTCTGTCTGACCTCGCTGCGTCTGTCTGAACTCTCTGCGTCTGTCTGAACTTACTGCGTCTGTCTGAACTCACTGCACCTGTCTGAACTCACTGCACCTGTCTGAACTCACTGCGTCTGTCTGTACTCCCTGCGTCTGTCTGAACTCACTGTGTCTGTCTGAACTCACTGCGTCTGTCTGGACTCATTGCGTCTCCCTGAACTCACTGCGTCTCTCTGAACTCATTGCGTCTCTCTGAACTGACGGCGTGTGTCTGAACTCACTGTGTTTGTCTGAACTCCCTGCGTCTGTATGAACTCACTGCGTCTGTCTGAACTCACTGCGTCTGTCCGAACTCACTGCGTCTGTCCGAACTCACTGCGTCTGTCCGAACTCACTGCGTCTGTCCGAACTCACTGCGTCTGTCCGAACTCCCACCATCTGTCTGAAATTACTGCATCCGTCTGAACTCACTGCATCTGTCTGAAATCCCTGCGTCTGTCTGAACTCACTGCGTCTGCCTGAACTCACTGCGTCTATCTGAACTCACTGCATCTGTCTGAACTCCCAGCGTCTGTCTGAACACCCTGCAGCTGTCTGAACTCCCAGCGTCTGTCTGAATTCACTGCGTCTGTTTGAACTCCCTACATCTGTCTGAACTCCCTGTGTCTGTCTGAACTACAACCATCTGTCTGAAAATACTGCGTCTGTCTGAACTCACTGCGTCTGTCTGCACTCGCTACGTCTGTCTGAACTCACTGCGTCTGTCTAAACTCACTGCTTCGGTCTGAACTCCCTGCGTCTGTCTGAACTCCCTGCATCTGTTTGAACTCCCTGCGTCTGTTTGAACTCCCTGCGTCTGTCTGAAATCCCTGCGTCTGTGTGAACTCGCTGCGTCTGTCTGACCTCGCTGCGTCTGTCTGAACTCTCTGCGTCTGTCTGAACTTACTGCGTCTGTCTGAACTCACTGCACCTGTCTGAACTCAGTGCACCTGTCTGAACTCACTGCGTCTGTCTGTACTCCCTGCGTCTGTCTGAACTCACTGCGTCTGTCTGAACTCACTGCGTCTGTCTGAACTCCCTGCGTCTGTCTGAACTCCCTGCGTCTGTCTTAACTCACTGCGTCTGTCTGAACTCCGTGCGTCCGACTGAACACATTGCGTCTGTCTGAACTCCGTGCGTCTGTCTGAACTCACTGGGTCTGTCTGAACTCATTGTGTCTGTCTGAACTCACTGTGTCTGTCTGAACTCCCTGCATCTGCCTGAACTCATTGCGTCTGTCTGAACTCACTGCGTCTGTCTGAACTCCCTGCGTCTGTCTGAACTCCCTGCGTCTGTCTGAACTCCCAGCGTCTGTCTGAACACCCTGCATCTGCCTGAACTCCCTGCCTCTGTGTGAATTCACTGCGTCTGTTTGAACTCCCTACGTCTGTCTGAACTCCCTGTGTCTGTCTGAACTACAACCATCTGGCTGAAATTACTGCGTCGGTCTGAACTCCCTGCGTCTGTCTGAACTCCCTGCGTCTGTCTGAACTCCCTGCGTCTGTCTGAACACCATGCGTCTGTCTGAACTTCCGGCGGCTGTCTGAACTCATTGCTTCTGTCTGAAATCCCTGCGTCTGTCTGAACTCGCTGCGTCTGTCTGAACACACTGTGTCTGTCTGAACTCCTATCATCTGTCTGAACTCCCTGCGTCTGTCTGAAATCCCTGCGTCTGTCTGAACTCACTGCGTCTGTCTGAACTCCCTGTGTCTGTCTGAACTACAACCATCTGTCTGAAAATACTGCGTCTGTCTGAACTCACTGCGTCTGTCTGAACTCCCTGCGTCTGTCTGAACTCCCTGCGTCTGTCTGAACTCACTGCGTCTGTCTGAACTCACTGCGTCTGTCCGAACTTGCTGCGTCTGTCTGAACTCCCACCATCTGTCTGAAATTACTGCATCTGTCTAAACTCCCTGCCTCAGTTGGAACTCCCTGCGTTTGTCTGAAATCACTGCGTCTGTCTGAACTCCCTTCATCTGTCTCAAATCCCTGCATCTGTCTGAACTCACTGCGTCTGTCTGAACTCCCTGCGTCTGTCTGAACTCACTGCGTCTGTCTGAACTTCGTGCGTCTGTCTGAACACATTGCGTCTGTCTGAACTCCGTGCGTTTGTCTGAACTCACTGGGTCTGTCTGAACTCACTGCGTCTGTCTGAACTCCGTGTGTCTGTCTGAATTCACTGCGTCTGTCTGAACTCGCTGCGTCTGTCTGAAATCGCTGCGTCTGTCTGAATTCACTGCGTCTGTCTGAACTTGCTGCGTCTGTCTGAACTCCCTGCGTCTGTCTGAACTCCCTGCGTCTGTCTGAACTCACTGCGTCTGTCTGAACTTCGTGCGTCTGTCTGAACACATTGCGTCTGTCTGAACTCCGTGCGTTTGTCTGAACTCACTGGGTCTGTCTGAACTCACTGGGTCTGTCTGAACTCACTGCGTCTGTCTGAACTCCGTGTGTCTGTCTGAATTCACTGCGTCTGTCTGAACTCGCTGCGTCTGTCTGAAATCGCTGCGTCTGTCTGAATTCACTGCGTCTGTCTGAACTCATTGCGTCTGTCTGAACTCCCTGCGTATGTCTGAATACCATGCTACTGTCTGAACTCCCTGCGTCTGTCTGAACAACCTGCGTCTGTCTGAACACCCTGCGTCTGTCTGAACTTCCTGCGGCTGTCTGAACTCATTGCGTCTGTCTGAAATCCCTGCGTCTGTCTGAACTCCCTGCGTCTGTCTGAACACCCTGCGTCTGTCTGAACACCCTGCGTCTGTCTGAACTCCCTGCGTCTGTCTGAACTCATTGCCTCTGTCTGAACTCACTGCATCTGTCGGAAGTCCCTGCGTCTGTCTGAACTCATTGCGCCAGTCTGAACTCACTGCGTCTTTCTCAACTCCCCGCATCTGTCTGAACTCACTGCATCTGTCTGAACTCCCTGTGTCTGTCTGAACTCATTGCGTCTGTCTCAACTCACTGCGCCTGTCTGAACTCACTGCATCTGTCTGAACCCGCTGCGTCTGTCTGAACTCATTGTGTCTGTCTGAACTCACTGTGTCTGTCTGAAATCCCTACGTCTGTCTGAACTCACTGCGTCTGCCTGAACTCACTGCGTCTATCTGAACTCATTGCGTCTGTCTGAACTCCCTGCGTCTGTCTGAACACCCTGCAGCTGTCTGAACTCCCTGCTTCTGTCTGAATTCACTGAGTCTGTTTGAACTCCCTACGTCTGTCTGAACTCCCTGTGTCTGTCTGAACTACAACCATCTGTCTGAAAATACTGCGTCTGTCTGAACTCACTGCGTCTGTCTGCACTCGCTGCGTCTGTCTGAACTCACTGCGTCTGTCTAAACTCACTGCTTCGGTCTGAACTCCCTGCGCCTGTCTGAACTCCCTGCGTCTGTCTGAACTCAGTGCGTCTGTCTGAACTCCCTGCATCTGTTTGAACTCCCTGCGTCTGTCTGAAATCCCTGCGTCTGTGTGAACTCACTGCGTCTGTCTGACCTCGCTGCGTCTGTCTGAACTCTCTGCGTCTGTCTGAACTTACTGCGTCTGTCTGAACTCACTGCACCTGTCTGAACTCACTGCACCTGTCTGAACTCACTGCGTCTGTCTGTACTCCCTGCATCTGTCTGAACTCACTGTGTCTGTCTGAACTCACTGCGTCTGTCTGGACTCATTGCGTCTCCCTGAACTCACTGCGTCTCTCTGAACTCATTGCGTCTCTCTGAACTGACGGCGTGTGTCTGAACTCACTGTGTTTGTCTGAACTCCCTGCGTCTGTATGAACTCACTGCGTCTGTCTGAACTCACTGCGTCTGTCCGAACTCACTGCGTCTGTCCGAACTCCCACCATCTGTCTGAAATTACTGCATCCGTCTGAACTCACTGCATCTGTCTGAAATCCCTGCGTCTGTCTGAACTCACTGCGTCTGCCTGAACTCACTGCGTCTATCTGAACTCACTGCATCTGTCTGAACTCCCAGCGTCTGTCTGAACACCCTGCAGCTGTCTGAACTCCCAGCGTCTGTCTGAATTCACTGCGTCTGTTTGAACTCCCTACATCTGTCTGAACTCCCTGTGTCTGTCTGAACTACAACCATCTGTCTGAAAATACTGCGTCTGTCTGAACTCACTGCGTCTGTCTGCACTCGCTGCGTCTGTCTGAACTCACTGCGTCTGTCTAAACTCACTGCTTCGGTCTGAACTCCCTGCGCCTGTCTGAACTCCCTGCGTCTGTCTGAACTCAGTGCGTCTGTCTGAACTCCCTGCATCTGTTTGAACTCCCTGCGTCTGTCTGAAATCCCTGCGTCTGTGTGAACTCACTGCGTCTGTCTGACCTCGCTGCGTCTGTCTGAACTCTCTGCGTCTGTCTGAACTTACTGCGTCTGTCTGAACTCACTGCACCTGTCTGAACTCACTGCACCTGTCTGAACTCACTGCGTCTGTCTGTACTCCCTGCGTCTGTCTGAACTCACTGTGTCTGTCTGAACTCACTGCGTCTGTCTGGACTCATTGCGTCTCCCTGAACTCACTGCGTCTCTCTGAACTCATTGCGTCTCTCTGAACTGACGGCGTGTGTCTGAACTCACTGTGTTTGTCTGAACTCCCTGCGTCTGTATGAACTCACTGCGTCTGTCTGAACTCACTGCGTCTGTCCGAACTCACTGCGTCTGTCCGAACTCCCACCATCTGTCTGAAATTACTGCATCCGTCTGAACTCACTGCATCTGTCTGAAATCCCTGCGTCTGTCTGAACTCACTGCGTCTGCCTGAACTCACTGCGTCTATCTGAACTCACTGCATCTGTCTGAACTCCCAGCGTCTGTCTGAACACCCTGCAGCTGTCTGAACTCCCAGCGTCTGTCTGAATTCACTGCGTCTGTTTGAACTCCCTACGTCTGTCTGAACTCCCTGTGTCTGTCTGAACTACAACCATCTGTCTGAAAATACTGCGTCTGTCTGAACTCACTGCGTCTGTCTGCACTCGCTACGTCTGTCTGAACTCACTGCGTCTGTCTAAACTCACTGCTTCGGTCTGAACTCCCTGCGCCTGTCTGAACTCCCTGCGTCTGTCTGAACTCCCTGCATCTGTTTGAACTCCCTGCGTCTGTCTGAAATCCCTGCGTCTGTGTGAACTCGCTGCGTCTGTCTGACCTCGCTGCGTCTGTCTGAACTCTCTGCGTCTGTCTGAACTTACTGCGTCTGTCTGAACTCACTGCACCTGTCTGAACTCAGTGCACCTGTCTGAACTCACTGCGTCTGTCTGTACTCCCTGCGTCTGTCTGAACTCACTGCGTCTGTCTGAACTCACTGCGTCTGTCTGAACTCACTGCGTCTGTCTGAACTCACTGCGTCTGTCTGAACTCCCTGCGTCTGTCTGAACTCCCTGCGTCTGTCTGAACTCCCTGCGTCTGTCTTAACTCACTGCGTCTGTCTGAACTCCGTGCGTCCGACTAAACACATTGCGTCTGTCTGAACTCCGTGCGTCTGTCTGAACTCACTGGGTCTGTCTGAACTCATTGTGTCTGTCTGAACTCACTGTGTCTGTCTGAACTCCCTGCGTCTGCCTGAACTCATTGTGTCTGTCTGAACTCACTGCGTCTGTCTGAACTCCCTGCGTTTGTCTGAACTCCCTGCGTCTGTCTGAACTCCCTGCGTCTGTCTGAACTCACTGCGTCTGCCTGAACTCATTGCGTCTGTCTGAACTCCCTGCGTCTGTCAGAACTCCCAGCGTCTGTCTGAACACCCTGCATCTGTCTGAACTCCCTGCGTCTGTCTGAATTCACTGCGTCTGTTTGAACTCCCTCCGTCTGTCTGAACTCCCTGTGTCTGTCTGAACTACAACCATCTGTCTGAAATTACTGCGTCTGTCTGAACTCACTGCGTCTGTCTGCACTCGCTGCGTCTGTCTGAACTCACTGCGTCTGTCTGAACTCACTGCGTCTGTCTGCACTCGCTGCGTCTGTCTGCACTCACTGCGTCTGTCTAAACTCACTGCTTCGGTATGAACTCCCTGCGCCTGTCTGAACTCCCTGCGTCTGTCTGAACTCCCTGCGTCTGTCTGAACTCCCTGCATCTATTTGAACTCCCTGCATCTATTTGAACTCCCTGCGTCTGTCTGAAATCCCTGCGT
The DNA here is from genome assembly GCF_044704955.1 of Pristiophorus japonicus. NCBI lineage: Eukaryota > Metazoa > Chordata > Chondrichthyes > Pristiophoridae > Pristiophorus > Pristiophorus japonicus. Next base: position 77,964,511 of record NC_091989.1, on the reverse strand, counting down.
CTGTGTGAACTCACTGCGTCTGTCTGACCTCGCTGCGTCTGTCTGAACTCTCTGCGTCTGTCTGAACTTACTGCGTCTGTCTGAACTCACTGCGTCATTCTGAACTCACTGCGTCTGTCTGAACTCACTGCGTCTGTCTGTACTCCCTGCGTCTGTCTGAACTCACTGTGTCTGTCTGAACTCATAGCGTCTGTCCGAACTCACTGCGTCTGTCTGAACTCCCACCATCTGTCTGAAATTACTGCATCCGTCTGAACTCCCTGCGTCTGTCTGAACTCCCTGCGTCTGTCTTAACTCACTGCGTCTGTCTGAACTCCGTGCGTCCGTCTGAACACATTGCGTCTGTCTGAACTCACTGGGTCTGTCTGAACTCATTGTGTCTGTCTGAACTCACTGTGTCTGTCTGAACTCCCTGCGTCTGCCTGAACTCATTGCATCTGTCTGAACTCACTGCGTCTGTCTGAACTCCCTGCGTCTGTCTGAACTCCCTGCGTCTGTCTGAACTCACTGCGTCTGCCTGAACTCATTGCGTCTGCCTGAACTCATTGCGTCTGTCTGAACTCCCTGCGTCTGTCTGAACTCCCAGCGTCTGTCTGAACACCCTGCATCTGTCTGAACTCCCTGCGTCTGTCTGAATTCACTGCGTCTGTTTGAACTCCCTCCGTCTGTCTGAACTCCCTGTGTCTGTCTGAACTCACTGCGTCTGACTGAACTCACTGCGTCTATCTGAACTCATTGCATCTGTCTGAACTCCCTGCGTCTGTCTGAACTCCCAGCGTCTGTCTGAACACCCTGCTGCTGTCTGAACACCCTGCGTCTGTCTGAATTCACTGCGTCTGTTTGAACTCCCTACATCTGTCTGAACTCCCTGTGTCTGTCTGAACTACAACCATCTGTCTGAAAATACTGCGTCTGTCTGAACTCACTGCGTCTGTCTGCACTCGCTGCGTCTGTCTGAACTCACTGCGTCTGTCTAAACTCACTGCTTCGGTATGAACTCCCTGCGCCTGTCTGAACTCCCTGCGTCTGTCTGAACTCCCTGCGTCTGTCTGAACTCCCTGCGTCTATTTGAACTCCCTGCGTCTATTTGAACTCCCTGCGTCTGTCTGAAATCCCTTCGTCTGTGTGAACTCACTGCGTCTGTCTGACCTCGCTGCGTCTGTCTGAACTCTCTGCGTCTGTCTGAACTTACTGCGTCTGTCTGAACTCACTGCGTCATTCTGAACTCACTGCGTCTGTCTGAACTCACTGCGTCTGTCTGAACTCACTGCGTCTGTCTGAACTCACTGTGTCTGTCTGAACTCATAGCGTCTGTCCGAACTCACTGCGTCTGTCTGAACTCCCACCATCTGTCTGAAATTACTGCATCCGTCTGAACTCCCTGCGTCTGTCGGAACTCACTGCGTTTGTCTGAACTCACTGCGTCTGTCTGAACTCCCTTCATCTGTCTCAAATCCCTGCTTCTGTCTGAACTCACTGCGTCTGTCTGAACTCCCTGCGTCTGTCTTAACTCACTGCGTCTGTCTGAACTCCGTGCGTCTGTCTGAACACATTGCGTCTGTCTGAACTCCGTGCGTCTGTCTGAACTCACTGGGTCTGTCTGAACTCATTGTGTCTGTCTGAACTCACTGTGTCTGTCTGAACTCCCTGCGTCTATCTGAACTCACTGCGTCTGCCTGAACTCATTGCGTCTGTCTGAACTCACTGCGTCTGTCTGAACTCCCTGCGCCTGCCTGAACTCATTGCGTCTGTCTGAACTCCCTGCGTCTGTCAGAACTCCCAGCGTCTGTCTGAACACCCTGCATCTGTCTGAACTCCCTGCGTCTGTCTGAATTCACTGCGTCTGTTTGAACTCCCTCCGTCTGTCTGAACTCCCTGTGTCTGTCTGAACTACAACCATCTGTCTGAAATTACTGCGCCTGTCTGAACTCACTGCGTCTGTCTGCACTCGCTGCGTCTGTCTGAACTCACTGCGTCTGACTGAACTCACTGCGTTGGTCTGAACTCCCTGCGTCTGTCTGAACTCCCTGCATCTGTCTGAATACCGTGCGTCTGTCTGAACTTCCGGCGGCTGTCTGAACTCATTGCGTCTGTCTGAAATCCCTGCGTCTGTCTGAACTCCCTGCGTCTGTCTGAACACACTGTGTCTGTCTGAACTCCTATCATCTGTCTGCACTCCCTGCGTCTGTCTGAAATCCCTGCGTCTGTCTGAACTCCCTGCGTCTGTCAGAACTCCCTGCGTCTGTCTGACCTCATTGCGTCTGTCAGAACTCCCTGCGTATGTCTGAACTCCCTGCGTCTGTCTGAACTCCCTGCGTCTGTCTGAACACCCTGCGGCTGTCTGAACTTCCTGCGGCTGTCTAAATTCATTGCGTCTGTCTGAACTCACTGGGTCTGTCTGAACTCACTGGGTCTGTCTGAACTCACTGCGTCTGTCTGAACTGCCTGCGTCTGTCTGAACTCGCTGCGTCTGTCTGAAATCGCTGCGTCTGTCTGAATTCACTGCATCTGTCTGAACTAGCTGCGTCTGTCTGAACTCCCTGCGTCTGTCTGAACTCATTGCGTCTGTTGGAATTCCCTGCGTCTGTCAGACCTCTCTGCGTCTGTCTGAACACATTGCATCTGTCGGAACTCCCTGCGTCTGTCTGAACTCCATGCGTATGTCTGAACTCCCTGCGTATGTCTGAATACCATGCGACTGTCGGAACTCTCTGCGTCTGTCTGAACAACCTGCGTCTGTCTGAACACCCTGCGTCTGTCTGAACTCCCTGCGCCTGTCTGAACTCCCTGCGTCTGTCTGAACTCCCTGCGTCTGTCTGAACTCCCTGCGTCTGTCTGAACTCCCTGCGTCTGTCTGAACTCCCTGCGTCTGTCTGAACTCCCTGCGTCTGTCTGAACTCCCTGCGTCTGTCTGAACTCCCTGCGTCTGTCTGAACTCCCTGCGTCTGTCTGAACTCCCTGCGTCTGTCTGAACTCCCTGCGTCTGTCTGAACTCCCTGCGTCTGTCTGAACTCACTGCATCTGTCGGAAGACCCTGCGTCTGTCTGAACTCCCTGTGTCTGTCTGAACTCATTGCGTCTGTCTGAACTCCCTGCATCTGTCTGAACTCCCTGCGTCTGTCTGAATTCACTGCGTCTGTTTGAACTCCCTACGTCTGTCTGAACTCCCTGTGTCTGTCTGAACTACAACCATCTGTCTGAAATTACTGCGTCTGTCTGAACTCACTGCGTCTGTCTGCACTCGATGCGTCTGTCTGAACTCACTGCGTCTGACTGAACTCACTGCGTCGGTCTGAACTCCCTGCGTCTGTCTGAACTCACTGCGTCTGTCTGAACTCCCTGCGTCTGTCTGAACACCATGCATCTGTCTGAACTTCCGGCGGCTGTCTGAACTCATTGCGTCTGTCGGTACTCCGTGCGTTTGTCTGAAATCACTGCGTCTGTCTGAACTCCCTGCATCTGTCTGAAATCCCTGCGTCTGTCTGAACTCACTGCGTCTGTCTGAACTCCGTGCGTCTGTCTGAACTCACTGGGTCTGTCTGAATTCACTGCGTCTGTCTGAACTCCCTGCGTCTGTCTGAACTCACTGCGTCTGTCCGAACTCCCTGCGTCAGTCTGAACTCCCTGCGTCTGTCTGAAATTACTGCATCCGTCTGAACGCCCTGCGTTACTCGGAACTCACTGCGTTTGTCTGAACTCACTGCGTCTGTCTGAACTCCCTTCATCTGTCTGAAATCCCTGCATCTGTCTGAACTCACTGCGTCTGTATGAACTCCCTGCGTCTGTCTGAACTCACTGCGTCTGTCTGAACTCCGTGCATCTGTCTGAACACATTGCGTCTGTCTGAACTCCGTACGTCTGTCTGAACTCACTGGGTCTGTCTGAACTCACTGGGTCTGTCTGAACTCACTGCGTCTGTCTGTACTCCGTGTGTCTGTCTGAACTCACTGCGTCTGTCTGAACTCGCTGTGTCTGTCTGAAATCGCTGCGTCTGTCTGAATTCACTGCATCTGTCTGAACTAGCTGCGTCTGTCTGAACTCCCTGCGTCTGTCTGAACTCCCTGTGTCTGTCTGAACTCATTGCGTCTGTCGGAATTCCCTGCGTCTGTCAGAACTCTCTGCGTCTGTCTGAACTCATTGCGTCTGTCGGAACTCACTGCGTATGTCAGAACTCCCTGCGTCTGTCTGAACTCATTGCGTCTGTCGGAACTCTCTGCGTCTGTCAGAACTCCCTGCATCAGTCTGAACTCATTGCGTCTGTCTGAACTCCATGCGTATGTCTGAACTCCCTGCGTATGTCTGAATTCCATGCGTCTGTCTGAACTCCCTGCGTCTGTCTGAAATTCGTTGAGTCTGTCTGAACTCATTGCGTCTGTCGGAATTCCCTGCGTCTGTCAGAACTCCCTGCGTCTGCCTGAACTCATTGCGTCTGTCTGAACTCCATGCGTATGTCTGAACTCCCTGCGTCTGTCTGAACACCCTGCGTCTGTCTGAACTCCCTGCGCCTGTCTGAACTCCCTGTGTCTGTCTGAACTCATTGCGTCTGTCTGAACTCACTGCATCTGTCGGAAGTCCCTGCGTCTGTCTGAACTCATTGCGTCTTTCTCAACTCCCCGCATCTGTCTGAACTCACTGCATCTGTCTGAACTCCCTTTGTCTGTCTGAACTCATTGCGTCGGTCTCAACTCATTGCGTCGGTCTCAACTCACTGCGTCTGTCTGAACTCACTGCGTCTGTCTGAACTCCCTGCGTCTGTCTGAACTCATTGTGTCTGTCTGAACTCATTGTGTCTGTCTGAACTCCCTGCGTCTGTCTGAACTCCCTGCGTCTGTCTGAACTCCCTGCGTCTGTCCGAACTCACTGCGTCTGTCCGAACTCACTGCGTCTGTCCGAACTCACTGCGTCTGTCCGAACTCACTGCGTCTGTCTGAACTCCCTGCGTCTGTCTGAACTCCCTGCGTCTGTCTGATATTACTGCATCCGTCTGAACTCCCTGCGTCTATAGGAACTCACTGCGTTTGTCTGTACTCACTGCGTCTGTCTGAACTCCCTTCATCTGTGTGAAATCCCTGCGTCTGTCTGAACTCACTGCGTCTGTCTGAACTCCCTGCGTCTGTCTGAACTCACTGCGTCTGTCTGAACTCACTGCGTCTGTCTGAACTCACTGCGTCTGTCTGAACTCCGTGCGTCTGTCTGAACACATTGCGTCTGTCTCAACTCACTGGGTCTGTCTGAACTCACTGGGTCTGTCTGAACTCACTGCGTCTGTCTGAACTCCGTGCGTCTGTCTGAACACATCGCGTCAGTCTGAACTCCGTGCGTCTGTCTGAACTCACTGGGTCTGTCTGAACTCACTGGGTCTGTCTGAACTCACTGGGTCTGTCTGAACTCCGTGTGTCTGTCTGAACTCCGTGTGTCTGTCTGAATTCGCTGCGTCTGTCTGAACTCGCTGCGTCTGTCTGAAATCGCTGCGTCTGTCTGAACTTGCTGCGTCTGTCTGAACTCCCTGCGTCTGTCTGAACTCCCTGCGTCTGTCTGAACTCACTGCGTCTGTCCGAACTCACTGCGTCTGTCCGAACTCACTGCGTCTGTCTGAACTCCCTGCGTCTATCTGAACTCCCTGCGTCTGTCTGAAATTACTGCATCCGTCTGAACTCTCTGCGTCTGTGGGAACTCACTGCGTTTGTCTGAACTCACTGCGTCTGTCTGAACTCCCTTCATTTGTCTGAAATCCCTGCGTCTGTCTGAAATTACTGCATCCGTCTGAACTCTCTGCGTCTGTGGGAACTCACTGCGTTTGTCTGAACTCACTGCGTCTGTCTGAACTCCCTTCATCTGTTTGAAATCCCTGCATCTGTCTGAACTCACTGGGTCTGTCTGAACTCACTGGGTCTGTCTGAACTCACTGGGTCTGTCTGAACTCACTGCGTCTGTCTGTACTCCGTGTGTCTGTCTGAACTCACTGCGTCTGTCTGAACTCGCTGCGTCTGTCTGAACTCCCACCATCTGTCTGAAATTACTGCATCCGTCTGAATTCCCTGCGTCTGTCGGAACTCACTGCGTTTGTCTGAACTCACTGCGTCTGTCTGAACTCCCTTCATCTGTCTCAAATCCCTGCGTCTGTCTGAACTCACTGCGTCTGTCTGAACTCCCTGCGTCTGTCTGAACACATTGCGTCTGTCTGAACTCCGTGCGTCTGTCTGAACTCACTGGGTCTGTCTGAACTCATTGGGTCTGTCTGAACTCACTGCGTCTGTCTGAACTCACTGCGTCTGTCTGAACTTCCTGCGGCTGTCTGAACTCATTGCGTCTGTCTGAAATCCCTTTGTCTGTCTGAACTCCCTGCGTCTGTCTGAACTCCCTGCGTATGTCTGAACTCCCTGCGTATGTCTGAACTCCCTGCGTCTGTCTGACCTCCCTGCGTCTGTCTGAACTCCCTGCGTCTGTCTGAACACCCTGCTTCTGTCTGAACTTCCTGCGGCTGTCTGAACTCATTGCGTCTGTCTGAAATCCCTGCGTCTGTCTGAACTCCCTGCATCTGTCTGAACACCCTGCGTCTGTCTGAACTCCCTGCGTCTGTCTGAACTCCCTGCGTCTGTCTGAACTCCCTGCGTCTGTCTGAACTCATTGTGTCTGTCTGAACTCCGTGCGTCTGTCTGAACACATCGCGTCTGTCTGAACTCACTGCGTCTGTCTGAACTCCCTGCGTCTGTCTGAACTCCCTGCGTCTGTCTGATATTACTGCATCAGTCTGAACTCCCTGCGTCTATAGGAACTCACTGCGTCTGTCTGAACTCCCTGCGTCTGTCTGAACTCCCTGCGTATGTCTGAACTCCCTGCGTCTGTCTGAACTCCCTGCGTCTGTCTGAACTCCCTGCGTCTGTCTGAACACCCTGCGTCTGTCTGAACTCCCTGCATCTGTCTGAACACCCTGCGTCTGTCTGAACACCCTGCGTCTGTCTGAACTCCCTGCGTCTGTCTGAACTCCCTGCGTCTGTCTGAACTCCCTGCGTATGTCTGAACTCCCTGCGTCTGTCTGAACTCACTGGGTCTGTCTGAACTCACTGGGTCTGTCTGAACTCACTGGGTCTGTCTGAACTCACTGCGTCTGTCTGAACTCCGTGCGTCTGTCTGAACACATCGCGTCTGTCTGAACTCACTGCGTCTGTCTGAACTCCCTGCGTCTGTCTGAACTCCCTGCGTCTGTCTGATATTACTGCATCAGTCTGAACTCCCTGCGTCTATAGGAACTCACTGCGTTTGTCTGTACTCACTGCGTCTGTCTGAACTCCCTTCATCTGTGTGAAATCCCTGCATCTGTCTGAACTCACTGCGTCTGTCTGAACTCCCTGCGTCTGTCTGAACTCACTGCGTCTGTCTGAACTCCGTGCATCTGTCTGAACACATTGCGTCTGTCTCAACTCACTGGGTCTGTCTGAACTCACTGGGTCTGTCTGAACTCACTGCGTCTGTCTGAACTCACTGCGTCTGTCTGAACACATCGCGTCAGTCTGAACTCCGTGCGTCTGTCTGAATTCACTGCGTCTGTCTGAACTCACTGCGTCTGTCTGAACTCCCTTCGTTTGTCTGAAATCCCTGCGTCTGTCTGAAATTACTGCATCCGTCTGAACTCTCTGCGTCTGTGGGAACTCACTGCGTTTGTCTGAACTCACTGCGTCTGTCTGAACTCCCTTCATCTGTCTGAAATCCCTGCATCTGTCTGAACTCACTGGGTCTGTCTGAACTCACTGGGTCTGTCTGAACTCACTGGGTCTGTCTGAACTCACTGGGTCTGTCTGAACTCACTGCGTCTGTCTGTACTCCGTGTGTCTGTCTGAACTCACTGCGTCTGTCTGAACTCACTGCGTCTGTCTGAACTCCCACCATCTGTCTGAAATTACTGCATCCGTCTGAACTCCCTGCGTCTGTCGGAACTCACTGCGTCTGTCTGAACTCACTGCGTCTGTCTGAACTCCCTTCATCTGTCTCAAATCCCTGCATCTGTCTGAACTCACTGGGTCTGTCTGAACTCCCTGCGTCTGTCTGAACACATTGCGTCTGTCTGAACTCCGTGCATCTGTCTGAACTCACTGGGTCTGTCTGAACTCATTGGGTCTGTCTGAACTCACTGCGTCTGTCTGAACTCCCTGCGGCTGTCTGAACACATTGCGTTTGTCTGAAATCCCTGCGTCTGTCTGAACTCACTGCGTTTGTCTGAACTCACTGCGTCTGTCTGAACTCCCTTCATCTGTCTCAAATCCCTGCATCTGTCTGAACTCACTGCGTCTGTCTGAACTCCCTGCGTATGTCTGAACTCCCTGCGTCTGTCTGAACTCCCTGCGTCTGTCTGAACTCCCTGCGTCTGTCTGAACTCCCTGCGTCTGTCTGAACTCCCTGCGTCTGTCTGAACTCCCTGCGTCTGTCTGAACTCCCTGCGTCTGTCTGAACTCCCTGCGTCTGTCTGAACTCCCTGCGTCTGTCTGAACTCCCTGCGTCTGTCTGCACACCCTGCTTCTGTCTGAACTTCCTGCGGCTGTCTGAACTCACTGTGTCTGTCTGAACTCCGTGCATCTGTCTGAACACATTGCGTCTGTCTCAACTCCGTGCGTCTGTCTGAACTCACTGGGTCTGTCTGAACTCACTGGGTCTGTCTGAACTCACTGGGTCTGTCTGAACTCCGTGTGTCTGTCTGAATTCGCTGCGTCTGTCTGAACTCGCTGCGTCTGTCTGAAATCGCTGCGTCTGTCTGAACTTGCTGCGTCTGTCTGAACTCCCTGCGTCTGTCTGAACTCCCTGCGTCTGTCTGAACTCCCTGCGTCTGTCTGAACTCACTGCGTCTGTCTGAACTCACTGCGTCTGTCTGAACTCACTGCGTCTGTCCGAACTCACTGCGTCTGTCTGAACTCCCTTCATTTGTCTGAAATCCCTGCGTCTGTCTGAAATTACTGCATCCGTCTGAACTCTCTGCGTCTGTGGGAACTCACTGCGTTTGTCTGAACTCACTGCGTCTGTCTGAACTCCCTTCATCTGTCTGAAATCCCTGCATCTGTCTGAACTCACTGGGTCTGTCTGAACTCACTGGGTCTGTCTGAACTCACTGGGTCTGTCTGAACTCACTGCGTCTGTCTGTACTCCGTGTGTCTGTCTGAACTCACTGCGTCTGTCTGAACTCACTGCGTCTGTCTGAACTCCCACCATCTGTCTGAAATTACTGCATCCGTCTGAACTCCCTGCGTCTGTCGGAACTCACTGCGTTTGTCTGAACTCACTGCGTCTGTCTGAACTCCCTTCATCTGTCTCAAATCCCTGAGTCTGTCTGAACTCACTGCGTATGTCTGAACTCCCTGCGTCTGTCTGAACTCCCTGCGTCTGTCTGAACTCCCTGCGTCTGTCTGAACTCCCTGCGTCTGTCTGAACTCCCTGCGTCTGTCTGCACACCCTGCTTCTGTCTGAACTTCCTGCGGCTGTCTGAACTCACTGCGTCTGTCTGAACTCCGTGCGTCTGTCTGAACACATTGCGTCTGTCTCAACTCCGTGCGTCTGTCTGAACTCACTGGGTCTGTCTGAACTCACTGGGTCTGTCTGAACTCACTGGGTCTGTCTGAACTCCGTGTGTCTGTCTGAATTCGCTGCGTCTGTCTGAACTCGCTGCGTCTGTCTGAAATCGCTGCGTCTGTCTGAACTTGCTGCGTCTGTCTGAACTCCCTGCGTCTGTCTGAACTCCCTGCGTCTGTCTGAACTCCCTGCGTCTGTCTGAACTCACTGCGTCTGTCTGAACTCCCTGCGTCTGTCCGAACTCACTGCGTCTGTCTGAACTCCCTTCGTTTGTCTGAAATCCCTGCGTCTGTCTGAAATTACTGCATCCGTCTGAACTCTCTGCGTCTGTGGGAACTCACTGCGTTTGTCTGAACTCACTGCGTCTGTCTGAACTCCCTGCATCTGTCTGAAATCCCTGCATCTGTCTGAACTCACTGGGTCTGTCTGAACTCACTGGGTCTGTCTGAACTCACTGGGTCTGTCTGAACTCACTGGGTCTGTCTGAACTCACTGGGTCTGTCTGAACTCACTGCGTCTGTCTGTACTCCGTGTGTCTGTCTGAACTCACTGCGTCTGTCTGAACTCGCTGCGTCTGTCTGAACTCCCACCATCTGTCTGAAATTACTGCATCCGTCTGAACTCCCTGCGTCTGTCGGAACTCACTGCGTTTGTCTGAACTCACTGCGTCTGTCTGAACTCCCTTCATCTGTCTCAAATCCCTGCATCTGTCTGAACTCACTGCGTCTGTCTGAACTCCCTGCGTCTGTCTGAACACATTGCGTCTGTCTGAACTCCGTGCGTCTGTCTGAACTCACTGGGTCTGTCTGAACTCATTGGGTCTGTCTGAACTCACTGCGTCTGTCTGAACTTCCTGCGGCTGTCTGAACTCATTGCGTCTGTCTGAAATCCCTGCGTCTGTCTGAACTCACTGCGTTTGTCTGAACTCACTGCGTCTGTCTGAACTCCCTTCATCTGTCTCAAATCCCTGCATCTGTCTGAACTCACTGCGTCTGTCTGAACTCCCTGCGTCTGTCTGAACACATTGCGTCTGTCTGAACTCCGTGCGTCTGTCTGAACTCACAGGGTCTGTCTGAACTCATTGGGTCTGTCTGAACTCACTGCGTCTGTCTGAACTTCCTGCGGCTGTCTGAACTCATTGCGTCTGTCTGAAATCCCTGCGTCTGTCTGAACTCCCTGCATCTGTCTGAACACCCTGCGTCTGTCTGAACTCCCTGCGTCTGTCTGAACTCCCTGCGTCTGTCTGAACTCCCTGCGTCTGTCTGAACTCCCTGCGTCTGTCTGAACTCCCTGCGTCTGTCTGAACTCATTGCGCCTGTCTGAACTCACTGCGTCTTTCTCAACTCCTTGCATCTGTCTGAACTCACTGTGTCTGTCTGAACTCACTGCATCTGCCTGAACTCACTGCGTCTGTCTGAACTCGTTGCGTCTGTCTGAACTCCCTGCGCCTGTCAGAACTCCCAGCGTCTGTCTGAACACCCTGCATCCGTCTGAACTCACTGCGTCTGTCTGAATTCACTGCGTCTGTTTGAACTCCCTACGTCTGTCTGAACTCATTGTGTCTGTCTGAACTCATTGCGTCTGTCGGAACTCCCTGCGTCTGTCAGAACTCCCTGCGTCTGTCTGAACTCATTGCGTCTGTCAGAACTCCCTGCGTCTGTCTGAACTCATTGCGTCTGTCAGAACTCCCTGCATCAGTCTGAACTCATTGCATCTGTCTGAACTCCATGCGTATGTCTGAACTCCCTGCGTATGTCTGAATTCCATGCGTCTGTCTGAACTCCCTGCGTCTGTCTGAACTTCCTGAGTCTGTCTGAACTCATTGCGTCAGTCGGAATTCCCTGCGTCTGTCAGAACTCCCTGCGTCTGTCTGAACTCATTGCGTCTGTCGGAACTCCCTGCGTCTGTCAGAACTCCCTGCGTCTGCCTGAACTCATTGCGTCTGTCTGAACTCGATGCGTATGTCTGAACTCCCTACGTATGTCTGAATACCATGCGACTGTCTGAACTCCCTGCGTCTGTCTGAACAACCTGCGTCTGTCTGAACACCCTGCGTCTGTCTGAAATTCCTGCGGCTGTCTGAACTCATTGCGTCTGTCTGAAATCCCTGCGTCTGTCTGAACACCCTGCGTCTGTCTGAACTCCCTGCGTCTGTCTGAACTCCCTGCGTCTGTCTGAACAACCTGCGGCTGTCTGAACAACCTGCGGCTGTCTGAACACCCTGCGGCTGTCTGAACTTCCTGCGGCTGTCTGAACTCATTGCGTCTGTCTGAAATCCCTGCGTCTGTCTGAATTCCCTACGTCTGTCTGAACACCCTGCGTCTGTCTGAACTCCCTGCCTCTGTCTGAACTGATTGCGTCTGTCTGAACTCACTGCATCTGTCGGAAGTCCCTGCGGCTGTCTGAACTCATTGCGCCTGTCTGAACTCACTGCGTCTTTCTCAACTCCTCGCATCTGTCTGAACTCACCGCATCTGTCTGAACTCCCTGTGTCTGTCTGAACTCATTGCGTCTGTCTCAACTCACTGCGTCTGTCTGAACTCCCTGCGTCTGTCTGAACTCACTGTGTCTGTCTGAACTCCCTGCGTCTGTCTGAACTCCCTGCGTCTGTCTGAACTCCCTGCGTCTGTCTGAACTCCCTGCGTCTGTCTGAACAACCTGCGTCTGTCTGAACACCCTGCGTCTGTCTGAAATTCCTGCGGCTGTCTGAACTCATTGCGTCTGTCTGAAATCCCTGCGTCTGTCTGAACACCCTGCGTCTGTCTGAACTCCCTGCGTATGTCTGAACTCCCTGCGTCTGTCTGAACTCCCTGCGTCTGTCTGAACAACCTGCGTCTGTCTGAACACTCTGCGTCTGTCTGAAATTCCTGCGGCTGTCTGAACTCATTGCGTCTGTCTGAAATCCCTGCGTCTGTCTGAACACCCTGCGTCTGTCTGAACTCCCTGCGTCTGTCTGAACTCCCTGCGTCTGTCTGAACTCCCGGCCTCTGTCTCAACTCACTGCGTCTGTCCGAACTCACTGCATCTGTCTGAACTCCCTGCGTCTGTCTGAACTCCCTGCGTCTGTCTGAAATTACTGCATCCGTCTGAACTCCCTGCGTCTGTCGGAACTCACTGCGTTTGTCTGAACTCTCTGCGTCTGTCTGATCTCCCTTCATCTGTGTGAAATCCCTGCATCTGTCTGAACTCACTGGGTCTGTCTGAACTCACTGCGTCTGTCTGAACTCCGTGCGTCTGTCTGAACACATCGCGTCTGTCTGAACTCACTGCGTCTGTCCGAACTCACTGCGTCTGTCTGAACTCCCTGCGTCTGTCTGAACTCCCTGCGTCTGTCTGATATTACTGCATCAGTCTGAACTCCCTGCGTCTATAGGAACTCACTGCGTTTGTCTGTACTCACTGCGTCTGTCTGAACTCCCTTCATCTGTGTGAAATCCCTGCGTCTGTCTGAACTCACTGCGTCTGTCTGAACTCCCTGCGTCTGTCTGAACTCACTGCGTCTGTCTGAACTCCGTGCGTCTGTCTGAACACATTGCGTCTGTCTCAACTCACTGGGTCTGTCTGAACTCACTGGGTCTGTCTGAACTCACTGCGTCTGTCTGAACTCACTGCGTCTGTCTGAACTCCGTGCGTCTGTCTGAACACATCGCGTCAGTCTGAACTCCGTGCGTCTGTCTGAACTCACTGGGTCTGTCTGAACTCACTGGGTCTGTCTGAACTCACTGGGTCTGTCTGAACTCCGTGTGTCTGTCTGAATTCGCTGCGTCTGTCTGAACTCGCTGCGTCTGTCTGAAATCGCTGCGTCTGTCTGTACTTGCTGCGTCTGTCTGAACTCCCTGCGTCTGTCTGAACTCCCTGCGTCTGTCTGAACTCCCTGCGTCTGTCTGAACTCACTGCGTCTGTCTGAACTCACTGCGTCTGTCCGAACTCACTGCGTCTGTCTGAACTCCCTTCATTTGTCTGAAATCCCTGCGTCTGTCTGAAATTACTGCATCCGTCTGAACTCTCTGCGTCTGTGGGAACTCACTGCGTTTGTCTGAACTCACTGCGTCTGTCTGAACTCCCTTCATCTGTCTGAAATCCCTGCATCTGTCTGAACTCACTGGGTCTGTCTGAACTCACTGGGTCTGTCTGAACTCACTGGGTCTGTCTGAACTCACTGGGTCTGTCTGAACTCACTGCGTCTGTCTGTACTCCGTGTGTCTGTCTGAACTCACTGCGTCTGTCTGAACTCACTGCGTCTGTCTGAACTCGCTGCGTCTGTCTGAACTCCCACCATCTGTCTGAAATTACTGCATCCGTCTGAACTCCCTGCGTCTGTCGGAACTCACTGCGTTTGTCTGAACTCACTGCGTCTGTCTGAACTCCCTTCATCTGTCTCAAATCCCTGCATCTGTCTGAACTCACTGGGTCTGTCTGAACTCCCTGCGTCTGTCTGAACACATTGCGTCTGTCTGAACTCCGTGCGTCTGTCTGAACTCACTGGGTCTGTCTGAACTCATTGGGTCTGTCTGAACTCACTGCGTCTGTCTGAACTTCCTGCGGCTGTCTGAACACATTGCGTTTGTCTGAAATCCCTGCGTCTGTCTGAACTCACTGCGTTTGTCTGAACTCACTGCGTCTGTCTGAACTCCCTTCATCTGTCTCAAATCCCTGCATCTGTCTGAACTCACTGCGTCTGTCTGAACTCCCTGCGTCTGTCTGAACACATTGCGTCTGTCTGAAATCCCTGCATCTGTCTGAACACATTGCGTCTGTCTGAACTCACTGGGTCTGTCTGAACTCACTGCGTCTGTCTGTACTCCGTGTGTCTGTCTGAACTCACTGCGTCTGTCTGAACTGGCTGCGTCTGTCTGAAATCGCTGCGTCTGACTGAATTCACTGCATTTGTCTGAACTCATTGCGTATGTCTGAACTCCCTGCGTATGTCTGAATTCCATACGTCTGTCTGAACTCCCTGCGTCTGTCTGAACTTCCTGAGTCTGTCTGAACTCATTGCGTCTGTCGGAATTTCCTGCGTCTGTCAGAACTCCCTGCGTCTGTCTGAACTCATTGCGTCTGTCGGAACTCTCTGTGTCTGTCAGAACTCCCTGCGTCTGCCTGAACTCATTGCGTCTGTCTGAACTCCATGCGTATGTCTGAACTCCCTGCGTATGTCTGAATACCATGCGACTGTCTGAACTCCCTGCGTCTGTCTGAACTCCCTGCGTCTGTCTGAACTCCCTGCGTCTGTCTGAACTCATTGAGTCTGTCTCAACTCACTGTGTCTGTCTGAAATCCCTGTGTCTGTCTGAAATCCCTGCGTCTGTGTGAACTCGCTGCGTCTGTCTGACCTCGCTGCGTCTGTCTGAACTCACTGTGTCTGTCTGAACACATAGAGTCTCTCTGAACTGACGGCGTGTGTCTGAACTCACTGTGTTTGTCTGAACTCCCTGCGTCTGTCTGAACTCCCTGCGTCTGTCTGAACTCCCTGCGTCTGTCTGAACTCCCTGCGTCTGTCTGAACTCCCTGCGTCTGTCTGAACTCCCTGCGTCTGTCTGAACTCCCTGCGTCTGTCTGAACTCCCTGCGTCTGTCTGAACTCCCTGCGTCTGTCTGAACTCCCTGCGTCTGTCTGAACTCCCTGCGTCTGTCTGAACTCCCTGCGTCTGTCTGAACTCCCTGCGTCTGTCTGAACTCCCTGCGTCTGTCTGAACTCCCTGCGTCTGTCTGAACTCCCTGCGTCTGTCTGAACTCCCTGCGTCTGTCTGAACTCCCTGCGTCTGTCTGAACTCCCTGCGTCTGTCTGAACTCCCTGCGTCTGTCTGGACTCCCTGCGTCTGTCTGAACTCACTGTGTCTGTCTGAACTCCCTGCGTCTGTCTGAACTCACTGCGTCTGTTGGAACTCCGTGTGTCTGTCTGAATTCACTGCGTCTGTCTGAACTCGCTGCGTCTGTCTGAAATCGCTGCGTCTGTCTGAATTCACTGCGTCTGTCTGAACTTGCTGCGTCTGTCTGAACTTGCTGCGTCTGTCTGAACTCCCTGCGTCTGTCTGAACTCACTGCGTCTGTCCGAACTCACTGCATCTGTCTGAACTCCCTGCGTCTGTCTGAAATTACTGCATCCGTCTGAACTCCCTGCGCCTGTCAGAACTCACTGCTTCTGTCTGAACTCACTGCATCTGTCTGAACTCCCTTCATCTGTCTGAAATACCTGCATCTGTCTGAACTCACTGCGTCTGTCTGAACTCCCTGCGTCTGTCTGAACTCACTGCATCTGTCTGAACTCCGTGCATCTGTCTCAACTCACTGGGTCTGTCTGAACTCACTGGGTCTGTCTGAACTCACTGTGTCTGTCTGAACTCCGTGTGTCTGTCTGAACTCACTGCGTCTGTCTGAACTCGCTGCGTCTGTCAGAAATCGCTGCGTCTGTCTGAATTCACTGCGTCTGTCTGAACTAGCTGCGTCTGTCTGAACTCCCTGCGTCTGTCTGAACTCCCTGTGTCTGTCTGAACTCATTGCGTCTGTCGCAATTCCCTGCGTCTGTCAGACCTCTCTGCGTCTGTCTGAACTCATTGCGTCTGTCGGAACTCCCTGCGTCTGTCTGAACACTCTGCGTCTGTCTGAACTGCCTGCGGCTGTCTGAAGTCATTGCGTCTGTCTGAACTCACTGCATCTGTTGGAAGTCCCTGCGTCTGTCTGAACTCATTGCGCCTGTCTGAACTCACTGCGTTTTTCTCAACTCCCTGCATCTGTCTGAACTCACTGCATCTGTCTGAACTCCCTGTGTCTGTCTGAACTCATTGCGTCTGTCTGAAATCCCTGCGTCTGTCAGAACTCTCTGCGTCTGTCTGAACTCATTGCATCTGTCGGAAATCCCTGCGTCTGTCAGAAGTCCCTGCGTCTGCCTGAACTCACTGCGTCTGTCTGAACTCATTGCGTCTGTCTGAACTCCCTGCGTCTGTCTGAACTCCCTGCGTCTGTCTGAACTCCCTGCGTCTGTCTGAACTCCCTGCGTCTGTCTGAACTCCCTGCGTCTGTCTGAACTCCCTGCTTCGGTCTGAACTCCCTGCGTCTGTCTGAACTCCCTGCGTCTGTCTGAACTCCCTGCGTCTGTCTGAACTCAGTGCGTCTGTCTGAAATCCCTGCGTCTGTGTGAACTCGCTGCGTCTGTCTGACCTCGCTGCGTCTGTCTGAACTTACTGCGTCTGTCTGAACTCACTGCGTCTGTCTGAACTCACTGCGTCTGTCTGTACTCCCTGCGCCTGTCTGAACTCCCTGCGTCTGTCTGAAATTACTGCATCCGTCTGAACTCCCTGCGCCTGTCAGAACTCACTGCGTCTGTCTGAACTCACTGCATCTGTCTGAACTCCCTTCATCTGTCTGAAATACCTGCATCTGTCTGAACTCACTGCGTCTGTCTGAATTCCCTGCGTCTGTCTGAACTCACTGCATCTGTCTGAACTCACTGCATTTGTCTGAACTCACTGCATCTGTCTGAACTCCGTGCATCTGTCTCAACTCACTGGGTCTGTCTGAACTCACTGGGTCTGTCTGAACTCACTGGGTCTGTCTGAACTCACTGGGTCTGTCTGAACTCACTGTGTCTGTCTGAACTCACTGCGTCTGTCTGAAATCGCTGCGTCTGTCTGAAATCGCTGCGTCTGTCTGAATTCACTGCGTCTGTCTGAACTAGCTGCGTCTGTCTGAACTCCCTGCGTCTGTCTGAACTCCCTGCGTCTGTCTGAACTCCCTGTGTCTGTCTGAACTCATTGCGTCTGTCGGAATTCCCTGCGTCTGTCAGACCTCTCTGCGTCTGTCGGAACTCATTGCGTCTGTCGGAACTCCCTGCGTCTGTCAGAACTCCCTGCTTCTGTCAGAACTCCCTGCGTCTGTCTGAACTCATTGCGTCTGTCAGAACTCCCTGCGTCTGTCTGAACTCCCTGCGTCAGTCTGAACACCCTGCGTCAGTCTGAACACCCTGCGTCTGTCTGAACTGCCTGCGGCTGTCTGAAGTCATTGCGTCTGTCTGAAATCCCTGCATCTGTCTGAACTCCCTGCGTCTGTCTGAACACCCTGCGTCTGTCTGAACTCCCTGCGTCTGTCTGAACTCCCTGCGTCTGTCTGAACTCATTGCGTCTGTCTGAACTCACTGCATCTGTCTGAACTCCCTGCGTCTGTCTGAACTCCCTGCGTCTGTCTGAACTCCCTGCGTCTGTCTGAACTCCCTGCTTCGGTCTGAACTCCCTGCGTCTGTCTGAACTCCCTGCGTCTGTCTGAACTCCCTGCGTCTGTCTGAACTCAGTGCGTCTGTCTGAAATCCCTGCGTCTGTGTGAACTCGCTGCGTCTGTCTGACCTCGCTGCGTCTGTCTGAACTTACTGCGTCTGTCTGAACTCACTGCGTCTGTCTGAACTCACTGCGTCTGTCTGTACTCCCTGCGCCTGTCTGAACTCCCTGCGTCTGTCTGAAATTACTGCATCCGTCTGAACTCCCTGCGCCTGTCAGAACTCACTGCGTCTGTCTGAACTCACTGCATCTGTCTGAACTCCCTTCATCTGTCTGAAATACCTGCATCTGTCTGAACTCACTGCGTCTGTCTGAATTCCCTGCGTCTGTCTGAACTCACTGCATCTGTCTGAACTCACTGCATTTGTCTGAACTCACTGCATCTGTCTGAACTCCGTGCATCTGTCTCAACTCACTGGGTCTGTCTGAACTCACTGGGTCTGTCTGAACTCACTGGGTCTGTCTGAACTCACTGGGTCTGTCTGAACTCACTGTGTCTGTCTGAACTCACTGCGTCTGTCTGAAATCGCTGCGTCTGTCTGAAATCGCTGCGTCTGTCTGAATTCACTGCGTCTGTCTGAACTAGCTGCGTCTGTCTGAACTCCCTGCGTCTGTCTGAACTCCCTGCGTCTGTCTGAACTCCCTGTGTCTGTCTGAACTCATTGCGTCTGTCGGAATTCCCTGCGTCTGTCAGACCTCTCTGCGTCTGTCGGAACTCATTGCGTCTGTCGGAACTCCCTGCGTCTGTCAGAACTCCCTGCTTCTGTCAGAACTCCCTGCGTCTGTCTGAACTCATTGCGTCTGTCAGAACTCCCTGCGTCTGTCTGAACTCCCTGCGTCAGTCTGAACACCCTGCGTCAGTCTGAACACCCTGCGTCTGTCTGAACTGCCTGCGGCTGTCTGAAGTCATTGCGTCTGTCTGAAATCCCTGCATCTGTCTGAACTCCCTGCGTCTGTCTGAACACCCTGCGTCTGTCTGAACTCCCTGCGTCTGTCTGAACTCCCTGCGTCTGTCTGAACTCATTGCGTCTGTCTGAACTCACTGCATCTGTTGGAAGTCCCTGCGTCTGTCTGAACTCATTGCGCCTGTCTGAACTCACTGCGTTTTTCTCAACTCCCTGCATCTGTCTGAACTCACTGCATCTGTCTGAACTCCCTGTGTCTGTCTGAACTCATTGCGTCTGTCTGAAATCCCTGCGTCTGTCAGAACTCTCTGCGTCTGTCTGAACTCATTGCATCTGTCGGAACTCTCTGCGTCTGTCAGAACTCCCTGCATCAGTCTGAACTCATTGCGTCTGTCGGAACTCTCTGCGTCTGTCAGAACTCCCTGCATCAGTCTGAACTCATTGCGTCTGTCTGAACTCCATGCGTATGTCTGAACTCCCTGCGTATGTCTGAATTCCATTCGTCTGTCTGAACTCCCTGCGTCTGTCTGAACTTCCAGGGTCTGTCTGAACTCATTGCGTCTGTCTGAACTCACTGCGTCTGTCTGAACTCACTGTGTCTGTCTGAACTCCCTGCGTCTGTCTGAACTCACTGCATCTGCCTGAACTCACTGCGTCTATCTGAACTCATTGCGTCTGTCTGAACTCCCTGCGTCTGTCTGAAATTACTGCATCCGTCTGAACTCCCTGCGTCTGTCGGAACTCACTGCGTTTGTCTGAACTCACTGCGTCTGTCTGAACTCCCTTCATCTGTGTGAAATCCCTGCATCTGTCTGAACTCACTGCGTCTGTCTGAACTCCCTGCGTCTGTCTGAACTCCCTGCGTCTGTCTGAAATCGCTGCGTCTGTCTGAATTCACTGCATCTGTCTGAACTAGCTGCGTCTGTCTGAACTCCCTGCGTCTGTCTCAACTCCCTGTGTCTGTCTGAACTCATTGCGTCTGTCTGAACTCCCTGCGTCTGTCTGAACTCCCTTCATCTGTGTGAAATCCCTGCATCTGTCGGAACTCCCTGCGTCTGTCTGAACTCCCTGCGTCTGTCTGAACTCCCTGCGTCTGTCTGAACTCCGTGTCTGTCTGAACACCCTGCAGCTGTCTGAAATCCCTGCGTCTGTCTGAATTCACTGCATCTGTTTGAACTCCCTACGTCTGTCTGAACTCCCTGTGTCTGTCTGAACTACAACCATCTGTCTGAAAATACGGCGTCTGTCTGAACTCCCTGCGTCTGTCTGAACTCACTGCGTTTGACTGAACTCCCTGCGTCTGTCTGAACTTCCTGCGTCTGTCTGAACTTCCTGCGTCTGTCTGAACTCATTGCATCTGTCTGAACTCACTGTGTCTGTCTGAACTACCTGCGTCTGTCTGAACTCACTGCGTCTGCCTGAACTCACTGCGTCTGCCTGAACTCATTACGTCTGTCTGAACTCCCTGTGTCTATCTGAACTCCCTGCATCTGTCTGAACTCACTGCATCTGTCTGAACTCCGTGCGTCTGTCTGAACTCACTGCGTCTGTCTGAACTCACTGCGTCTGTCTGAACTCACTGCGTCTGTCTGAACTCACTGCGTCTGTCTGAACTCACTGCGTCTGTCTGAACTCACTGCGTCTGTCTGAACTCACTGCGTCTGTCTGAACTCACTGCGTATGTCTGAACTCATTGCGTCTGTCTGAACTCCCTGTGTCTGTCTGAACTTCCTGCGTCTGTCTGAACTCACTGCGTCTGTCTGAACTCACTGCGTCTGTCTGAACTCCGTGCGTCTGTCTGAACTCACTGCGTCTGTCTGAACTCGATGCGTCTGTCTGAACTCACTGCGTCTGTCTGAACTCACTGCGTCTGTCTGAACTCACTGCGTCTGTCTGAACTCACTGCGTCTGTCCGAACTCCCTGCGTCTGTCCGAACTCCCTGCGTCTGTCTGAACTCACTGCATCTGTCTGAACTCCCTGCGTCTGTCTGAACTCCCTGCGTCTGTCTGAACTCATTGCATCTGTCTGAACTCACTGCATCTGTCTGAACTCACTGCATCTGTCTGAACTCATTGCGCCTGTCTGAACTCACTTCGTCTGTCTGACCTCCCTGCATCTGTCGGAACTCACTGCATCTGTCTGAACTCATTGCGTCAGTCTCAACTCACTGTGTCTGTCTGAACTCACTGCGTCCGTCTGAACTCACTGTGTCTGTCTGAACTCCCTGCGTCTGTCTGAACACCCTGCATCTGTCTGAATTCACTGCGTCTGTCTGAACTCCCTACGACTGTCTGAACTCACTGTGTCTGTCTGAACTCCCACCATCTGTCTGAAATTACTGCGTCTGTCTGAACTCACTGCGTCTGTCTGAACTCGCTGCGTCTGTCTGAACTCACTGTGTCTGTCTGAACTCATTGCGTCAGTCTCAACTCACTGTGTCTGTCTGAACTCACTGCGTCTGTCTGAACTCCCTGTGTCTGTCTGAACTCGATGCGTCTGTCTGAACTCTGTGCGTCTGTCTGAACTCACTGCGTCTGTCCGATCACCCTGCATCTGTCTGAACTCATTGCGTCTGTCTGAACTCATTGCGTCTGTGTGAACTTGCTACGTCTGTCTGAACTCCCTGCGTCTGTCTGAACTCACTGTGTCTGTCTGAACTCACTGCGTCTGTCTGAACTCATTGCGTCTGTTTTAACTCCCTGTGTCTGTCTGAACTTCCTGTGTCTGTCTGAACTCACTGCGTCTGTCTGAACTCCGTGCATCTGTCTGAACTCAGTGCGTCTGTCTGAACTCCCTGTGTCTGTCTGAACTCGATATGTCTGTCTGAACTCCCTGTGTCTATCTGAACTCCCTGCATGTGTCTGAACTCACTGCGTCTGTCTGAACTCACTGCGTCTGTCTGAACTCACTGCGTCTGTCTGAACTCACTGCGTCTGTCTGAACTCACTGCGTCTGTCTGAACTCCCTGTGTCTGTCTGAACTCGATGCGTCTGTCTGACCTCATTGCGTCTGTCTGAACTCCCTGCGTATGTCTGAACTCCCTGCGTATGTCTGAACTCTCTGCGTATGTCTGAATTCCATGCATCTGACTGAACTCCCTGCGTCTGTCTGAACTCCCTGCGTCTGTCTGAACTCCCTGCGTATGTCTGAACTTCCTGCAGCTGTCTGAACTCATTGCGTCTGTCTGAACTCATTGCGTCTGTCTGAATTCCCTGCGTCTGTCTGAACTCACTGCGTCTGCCTGAACTCACTGCGTCTGTCTGAACTCATTACGTCTGTCTGAACTCCCTGTGTCTGTCTGAACTCCCTGCATCTGTCTGAACTCACTGCGTCTGTCTGAACTCCGTGCGTCTGTCTGAACTCACTGCGTCTGTCTGAACTCCCTGTGTCTGTCTGAACTCGATGCGTCTGTCTGACCTCATTGCGTCTGTCTGAACTCCCTGCGTATGTCTGAACTCCCTGCGTATGTCTGAACTCTCTGCGTATGTCTGAATTCCATGCGTCTGACTGAACTCCCTGCGTCTGTCTGAACTCCCTGCATCTGTCTGAACTCCCTGCATCTGTCTGAACTCCCTGCGTATGTCTGAACTTCCTGCAGCTGTCTGAACTCATTGCGTCTGTCTGAACTCATTGCGTCTGTCTGAATTCCCTGCGTCTGTCCGAACTCCCTGCGTATGTCTGAACTTCCTGCAGCTGTCTGAACTCATTGCGTCTGTCTGAATTCCCTGCGTCTGTCCGAACTCCCTGCGTCTGTCTGAACTCCCTGCGTCTGTCTGAACTCCCTGCGTCTGTCTGAACTCATTGCATCTGTCTGAACTCACTGCATCTGTCTGAACTCACTGCATCTGTCTGAACTCCCTGCATCTGTCTGATCTCATTGCGCCTGTCTGAACTCACTTCGTCTGTCTGAACTCCCTGCATCTGTCGGAACTCCCTGTGTCTGTCTGAACTCACTGCGTCTGTCTGAACTCACTGCGTCTGTCTGAACTCATTGTGTCTGTCAGAACTCCCTGCGTCTGTCTGAACACCCTGCATCTGTCTGATCTCCCTGCGTCTGTCTGAATTCACTGCGTCTGTCTGAACTCCCTACGACTGTCTGAACTCACTGTGTCTGTCTGAACTCCCAACATCTGTCTGAAATTACTGCGTCTGTCTGAACTCACTGCGTCTGTCTGAACTCGCTGCGTCTGTCTGAACTCACTGTGTCTGTCTGAACTCATTGCGTCAGTCTCAACTCACTGTGTCTGTCTGAACTCACTGCGTCTGTCTGAACTCCCTGCGTCTGTCTGAACTCCCTGCGTCTGTCTGAACTCATTGCGTCCGTCTGAACTCACTGTGTCTGACTGAACTCCCTGCGTCTGCCTGAACTCTCTGCGTCTATCTGAACTCATTGTGTCTGTCTGAACTCCCTGCGTCTGTCTGAACTCCCTGTGTCTGTCTGAACTACCTGCATCTGTCTGAACTCACTGCGTCTGCCTGAACTCACTGCGTCTGTCTGAACTCCCTGCATCTGTCTGAACTCACTGGGTCTGTCTGAACTGCGTGCGTCTGTCTGAACTCACTGTATCTGTCTGAACTCCCTGTGTCTGTCTGAACTCGATACGTCTGTCTGAACTCAGTGCGTCTGTCTGAACTCACTGCGTCTGTCTGAACTCACTGCATCTGTCCAAACTCTCTGCGTCTGTCTGAACTCCCTGCGTCTGTCTGAACACATTGCGTCTGTCTGAACTCGCTGTGTTTGTCTTAACTCCCTGCGTCTGTCTGAACTCATTGCATCTGTCTGACTCACTGCATCTGTCTGAACTCCCTGCGTCTGTCTGAACTACCTGCGTCCGTCTGAACTCACTGCGTCTGTCTGACCTCCCTGCGTCTGTCTGAACTTCCTGCGTCTGTCTGAACTCATTGCGTCTGTCTGAACTCACTGTGTCTGTCTGAACTACCTGCGTCTGTCTGAACTCACTGCGTCTGTCTGAACTCACTGCGTATGTCTGAACTCATTGCGTCTGTCTGAACTCCCTGTGTCTGTCTGAACTTCCTGCATCTGTCTGAACTCACTGCGTCTGTCTGAACTCCGTGCGTCTGTCTGAACTCACTGCGTCTGTCTGAACTCCGTGTCTCTCTGAACTCGATGCGTCTGTCTGAACTCAGTGCGTCTGTCTGAACTCACTGCGTCTGTCTGAACTCACTGCATCTGTCCGAACTCCCTGCGTCTGTCTGAACTCACTGCGTCTGTCTGAACTCACTGCGTCTGTCTGAACTCACTGCGTCTGTCTGAACTCCTTGCGTCTGTCTGAACTCCCTGCGTCTGTCTGAACTCATTGCGTCTGTCTGAACTCCCTGCGTCTGTCTGAACTCCCTGCATCTGTCTGAAATCATTGCGCCTGTCTGAACTCACTGCGTCTGTCTGAACTCCCTGCATCTGTCTGAACTCACTGCGTCTCTCTGAACTCATTGCGTCTCTCTGAACTGACGGCGTGTGTCTGAACTCAGTGTTTGTCTGAATTCCCTGCGTCTGTATGAATTCACTGCGTCTGTCTGAACTCACTGCGTCTGTCCGAACTCACTGCGTCTGTCCGAACTCCCACCATCTGTCTGAAATTACTGCATCCGTCTGAACTCCCTGCATCTGTCGGAACTCACTGCGTTTGTCTGAACTCACTGCGTCTGTCTGAACTCCCTTCATCTGTCTCAAATCCCTGCATCTGTCTGAACTCACTGCGTCTGTCTGAACTCCCTGCGTCTGTCTGAACTCACTGCGTCTGTCTGAACTCCGTGCGTCTGTCTGAACACTTTGCGTCTGTCTGAACTCCGTGCGTCTGTCTGAACTCACTGCGTCTGTCTGAACACATTGCGTCTGTCGGAATTCCCTGCGTCTGTCAGAACTCTCTGCGTCTGTCTGAACTCATTGCATCTGTCGGAACTCCGTGCCTCTGTCTGAACTCCGTGCGTCTGTCTGAACTCCCTGCGTCTGTCTGAACTCCCTGCGTCTGTCTGAACTCCCTGCGTCTGTCTGAACTCATTGCGTCTGTCTGAATTCACTGCATCTGTTTGAACTCCCTACGTCTGTCTGAACTCCCTGTGTCTGTCTGAACTACAACCATCTGTCTGAAAATACGGCGTCTGTCTGAACTCCCTGCGTCTGTCTGAACTCACTGCGTTTGACTGAACTCCCTGCGTCTGTCTGAACTTCCTGCGTCTGTCTGAACTCATTGCGTCTGTCTGAACTCACTGTGTCTGTCTGAACTACCTGCGTCTGTCTGAACTCACTGCGTCTGCCTGAACTCACTGCGTCTGTCTGAACTCATTACGTCTGTCTGAACTCCCTGTGTCTATCTGAACTCCCTGCATGTCTGAACTCACTGCGTCTGTCTGAACTCCGTGCGTCTGTCTGAACTCCGTGCGTCTGTCTGAACTCCGTGCGTCTGTCTGAACTCACTGCGTCTGTCTGAACTCACTGCGTCTGTCTGAACTCACTGCGTCTGTCTGAACTCACTGCGTCTGTCTGAACTCACTGCGTCTGTCTGAACTCACTGCGTATGTCTGAACTCATTGCGTCTGTCTGAACTCCCTGTGTCTGTCTGAACTTCCTGCATCTGTCTGAACTCACTGCGTCTGTCTGAACTCCGTGCGTCTGTCTGAACTCACTGCGTCTGTCTGAACTCGATGCGTCTGTCTGAACTCACTGCGTCTGTCTGAACTCACTGCGTCTGTCTGAACTCACTGCGTCTGTCCGAACTCCCTGCGTCTGTCTGAACTCACTGCGTCTGTCTGAACTCCCTGCGTCTGTCTGAACTCCCTGCGTCTGTCTGAACTCATTGCGTCTGTCTGAACTCACTGTATCTGTCTGAACTACCTGCATCTGTCTGAACTCGCTGTGTTTGTCTTAACTCATTGCGTCTGTCTGAACTCATTGCGTCTGTCTGAACTCCCTGTGTCTGTCTGAACTCCCTGCGTCTGTCTGAACTCACTGCGTCTGTCTGAACTCACTGCGTCTGTCTGAACTCCGTGCGTCTGTCTGAACTCATTGCGTCTGTCTGAAATCCCTGCGTATGTCTGAACTCTCTGCGTATGTCTGAATTCCATGCGTCTGACTAAACTCCCTGCGTCTGTCTGAACTCCCTGCGTTTGTCTGAACACCATGCGTATGTCTGAACTTCCTGCAGCTGTCTGAACTCATTGCGTCTGTCTGAATTCCCTGCATCTGTCCGAACTCCCTGCGTCTGTCCGAACACCCTGCGTCTGTCTGAACTCCCTGCGTCTGTCTGAACTCCCTGCGTCTGTCTGAACTCATTGCATCTGTCTGAACTCACTGCATCTGTCTGAACTCCCTGCGTCTGTCTGAACTCATTGCGCCTGTCTGAACTCACTTCGTCTGTCTGACCTCCCTGCATCTGTCGGAACTCACTGCATCTGTCTGAACTCATTGCGTCAGTCTCAACTCACTGTGTCTGTCTGAACTCACTGCGTCCGTCTGAACTCACTGTGTCTGTCTGAACTCCCTGCGTATGCCTGAACTCACTGTGTCTGTCTGAACTCCCAGCGTCTGTCGGAACTCCCTGCGTCTGTCTGAACTCCCTGCGTCTGTCTGAACACCCTGCATCTGTCCGATCTCCCTGCGTCTGTCTGAATTCACTGCGTCTGTCTGAACTCCCTACGACTGTCTGAACTCACTGTGTCTGTCTGAACTCCCACCATCTGTCTGAAATTACTGCGTCTGTCTGAACTCACTGCATCTGTCTGAACTCCCTGCGTCTGTCTGAACTCATTGCGCCTGTCTGAACTCACTTCGTCTGTCTGACCTCCCTGCATCTGTCGGAACTCACTGCATCTGTCTGAACTCATTGCGTCAGTCTCAACTCACTGTGTCTGTCTGAACTCACTGCGTCCGTCTGAACTCACTGTGTCTGTCTGAACTCCCTGCGTATGCCTGAACTCACTGTGTCTGTCTGAACTCCCAGCGTCTGTCGGAACTCCCTGCGTCTGTCTGAACTCCCTGCGTCTGTCTGAACACCCTGCATCTGTCCGATCTCCCTGCGTCTGTCTGAATTCACTGCGTCTGTCTGAACTCCCTACGACTGTCTGAACTCACTGTGTCTGTCTGAACTCCCAACATCTGTCTGAAATTACTGCGTCTGTCTGAACTCACTGCGTCTGTCTGAACTCGCTGCGTCTGTCTGAACTCACTGTGTCTGTCTGAACTCATTGCGTCAGTCTCAACTCACTGTGTCTGTCTGAACTCACTGCGTCTGTCTGAACTCCCTGTGTCTGTCTGAACTCGATGCGTCTGTCTGAACTCTGTGCGTCTGTCTGAACTCACTGCGTCTGTCCGATCACCCTGCATCTGTCTGAACTCATTGCGTCTGTCTGAACTCATTGCGTCTGTGTGAACTTGCTACGTCTGTCTGAACTCCCTGCGTCTGTCTGAACTCACTGTGTCTGTCTGAACTCACTGTGTCTGTCTGAACTCACTGCGTCTGTCTGAACTCATTGCGTCTGTTTTAACTCCCTGTGTCTGTCTGAACTTCCTGTGTCTGTCTGAACTCACTGCGTCTGTCTGAACTCCGTGCATCTGTCTGAACTCAGTGCGTCTGTCTGAACTCCCTGTGTCTGTCTGAACTCGATATGTCTGTCTGAACTCTGTGCGTCTGTCTGAACACACTGCATCTGTCTGAACTCATTGCATCTGTCCAAACTCTCTGCGTCTGTCTGAACTCCCTGCATCTGTCTGAACTCACTGCGTCTGTCTGAACTCGCTGTGTGTGTCTTAACTCCCTGTGTCTGTCTGAACTCATTGCAACTGTCTGACTCACTGCATCTGTCTGAACTCCCTGCGTCTGTCTGAACTCCCTGCGTCTGTCTGAACTCCCTGCGTTTGACTGAACTCCCTGCGTCTGTCTGAACTTCCTGCGTCTGTCTGAACTCATTGCGTCTGTCTGAACTCACTGCGTCTGTCTGAACTACCTGCGTCTGTCTGAACTC
Source organism: Pristiophorus japonicus (assembly GCF_044704955.1). Taxonomy (NCBI): domain Eukaryota; kingdom Metazoa; phylum Chordata; class Chondrichthyes; family Pristiophoridae; genus Pristiophorus; species Pristiophorus japonicus. The sequence continues at coordinate 77,936,806 of NC_091989.1, read as the reverse complement.
ACTGCGTCTGCCTGAACTCACTGCGTCTGTCTGAACTCATTACGTCTGTCTGAACTCCCTGTGTCTATCTGAACTCCCTGCATGTGTCTGAACTCACTGCGTCTGTCTGAACTCCGTGCGTCTGTCTGAACTCACTGCGTCTGTCTGAACTCACTGCGTCTGTCTGAACTCGATGCGTCTGTCTGACCTCATTGCGTCTGTCTGAACTCCCTGCGTATGTCTGAACTCTCTGCGTATGTCTGAATTCCATGCATCTGACTGAACTCCCTGCGTCTGTCTGAACTCCCTGCGTCTGTCTGAACTCCCTGCGTATGTCTGAACTTCCTGCAGCTGTCTGAACTCATTGCGTCTGTCTGAACTCATTGCGTCTGTCTGAATTCCCTGCGTCTGTCTGAACTCACTGCGTCTGCCTGAACTCACTGCGTCTGTCTGAACTCATTACGTCTGTCTGAACTCACTGCGTCTGTCTGAACTCATTGTGTCTGTCAGAACTCCCTGCGTCTGTCTGAACTCCCTGCGTCTGTCTGAACACCCTGCATCTGTCTGATCTCCCTGCGTCTGTCTGAATTCACTGCATCTGTCTGAACTCCCTACGACTGTCTGAACTCACTGTGTCTGTCTGAACTCCCAACATCTGTCTGAAATTACTGCGTCTGTCTGAACTCACTGCGTCTGTCTGAACTCGCTGCGTCTGTCTGAACTCCCTGCGTCTGTCTGAACTCATTGCGTCCGTCTGAACTCACTGTGTCTGACTGAACTCACTGCGTCTGTCTGAACTCCCTGCGTCTGCCTGAACTCTCTGCGTCTATCTGAACTCATTGTGTCTGTCTGAACTCCCTGCGTCTGTCTGAATTCCCTGCATCTGTTTGAACTCCCTGTGTCTGTCTGAACTACCTGCGTCTGTCTGAACTCACTGCGTCTGCCTGAACTCACTGCGTCTGTCTGAACTCCCTGCATCTGTCTGAACTCACTGGGTCTGTCTGAACTGCGTGCGTCTGTCTGAACTCACTGTATCTGTCTGAACTCCCTGTGTCTGTCTGAACTCGATACGTCTGTCTGAACTCAGTGCGTCTGTCTGAACTCACTGCGTCTGTCTGAACTCACTGCATCTGTCCAAACTCTCTGCGTCTGTCTGAACTCCCTGCGTCTGTCTGAACACATTGCGTCTGTCTGAACTCGCTGTGTTTGTCTTAACTCCCTGCGTCTGTCTGAACTCATTGCATCTGTCTGACTCACTGCATCTGTCTGAACTCCCTGCGTCTGTCTGAACTACCTGCGTCCGTCTGAACTCACTGCGTCTGTCTGACCTCCCTGCGTCTGTCTGAACTTCCTGCGTCTGTCTGAACTCATTGCGTCTGTCTGAACTCACTGTGTCTGTCTGAACTACCTGCGTCTGTCTGAACTCACTGCGTCTGTCTGAACTCACTGCGTATGTCTGAACTCATTGCGTCTGTCTGAACTCCCTGTGTCTGACTGAACTTCCTGCATCTGTCTGAACTCACTGCGTCTGTCTGAACTCCGTGCGTCTGTCTGAACTCACTGCGTCTGTCTGAACTCCCTGTGTCTCTCTGAACTCGATGCGTCTGTCTGAACTCAGTGCGTCTGTCTGAACTCACTGCGACTGTCTGAACTCACTGCATCTGTCCGAACTCCCTGCGTCTGTCTGAACTCCCTGCGTCTGTCTGAACTCACTGCATCTGTCTGAACTCCCTGCGTCTGTCTGAACTCACTGCGTCTATCTGAACTCCCTGCATCTGTCTGAACTCACTGCGTCTGTCTGAACTCCCTGCTTCTGTCTGAACTCATTGCGTCTATCTGAACTCCCTGCAATAGTCTGAACTCACTGCGTCTGTCTGAACTCCCTGCGTCTTTCTGAACTCACTGCGTCTGTCTGAACTCACTGCGTCTGTCTGAACTCACTGCGTCTGTCTGAACTCCCTGCGTCTGCCTGAACTCACTGTGTCTGTCAGAACTCACTGCGTCTGTCTGAACTCACTGTGTCTGTCTGAACTCACTGTCTATCTGAACTCCCTGTGTCTGTCTGAACTCCCTGCGTCTATTACCCGCTCTTGCCCACTACCACCCACTATTTCCCACTATTGCCCACTACCGCTCACTATTGCCTGCTATTGCCCAATACTTCCCACTATTACCCACTATTGCAATCTATTGCCCACTATTGCTCACTACCGCCCACTATTGACGTATTGCCCAGTATTGCCCACTATTGCCTGCTATTGACCACTATTGCTGACTATTGCCCACTATTGCCCACTACTGCCCATTATTGCCCACTACTGCCCACTATTGCTCACAACCACCCACTACCGCCCACTACTGTCCACTATTGCCCATTACTGCCTACTCTTGCCCGCTATTGCCCACTATTGCCCATTACCACCCACTATTGCCCACATTTGTTCTCTACTTCCCACTATTGCACACTATTGCTCACTACTGCCCACTATTACCCACGATTGCCATTTTTACCTACTATTGACCACTATTGCCCACTACTCCCGCTATTGCCCACTATTGCCCAGTATTGGCACTACCACCCACTATTGCCCATTCTTGCCCACTACCGCCCACTATTGTGCACTTTTTCCCAGTATTGACCGCTATTGCCCACTATTGACCACTATTGCCTTCTATTGCACACTATCACCCACTACCGCCCACTATTGCTCACTACCGCCTATTATTTCCCAGTACCACCTACTCTTACCCGCTATTGCCCACTATTGACCACTATTGACCACTATTGCTCACTACCACCTACTCTTGCCTGCTATTGCCCACTATTGACCACTATTGCCCACTACCACCCACTATTGCCCACTATTACCCACTTTTGTTCTCTACTGTCCACTATTGCACACTATTGCTCACTATTGCTCACTACCACCCACTATTGCCCACAATTGCCCATTTTTACCCACTATTGACCACTATTGACCACTATTCCCGCTATTGCCTACCATTGCCCAGTATTGGCACTACCACCCACTATTGCCCATTCTTGCCCACTACCGCCCACTATTGCGCACTTTTGCCCAGTATTGACCGCTATTGCCCACTATTGCCTTCTATTGCACACTATCACCCACTACCGCCCACTATTGCTCACTACCGGCCACTATTGCCCAGTACGACCCACTATTGCCCACTACCACCCACTATTGCCCACTACCGCCCACTATTGCCCACTAATGCCCACTAGCGCCTACTCTTGCACGCTATTGCCCACTATTGACCACTATTGATCACTATTGCCCATTACCACCCAGTATTGCCCACTATTGCCCACTTTTGTTCTCTACTGTCCACTATTGCACACGATTGCCCACTATTGATCACTACCACCCACTATTGCCCAAAATTGCCCATTTTTACCCACTATTGACCACTATTGCCCACTATTCCCGCTATTTCCCACTATTGCCCAGTATTGGCACTACCATCCTCTATAGCCCACTATTCCCACTATTGCCCGCTATTGCCCACTATTGCCCACTATTGCCCCCTACCGCTCACTAATGCCCACTACTGCCCACTACTGCCCACTATTGCCCATTGCCCACTACTGCCCACTATTGCCCACTATTGCCCTCAACCACCCACTATTGCCCACTATTGCCCACTACTGCCCACTATTGCCCACTCTTGCCTACTACCGCCCACTATTGCCCACTATTGCCCACTATTGCCCACTACTGCCCACTATTGCCCACTATTGCACAATAGAGCCCACTATTGCCCGCTATTGCCTATTTCCACCCACTATTGACCACTCTTGCCCACTATTGCCCACTTTTGCCCACTATTGCCCACTATTGCCCACTACCGCCCACTATTGCACACTATTTCCCACTATTGCCCTACCGTCAACTATTGCCCACTATTGCCCACTACTGCCCACTCTTGCCTACTACCGCCCACTATTGCCCACTACCGCCCACTATTGCCCACTATTAACCACTACTGCCCACTATTTCCCACTATTGCACAATAGAGCCCACTATACCCGCTATTGCCTATTTCCACCCACTATTGACCACTCTTGCCCACTATTGCCCACTTTTGCCCACTACCGGCCACTATTGCTGCAATTGCCCACTATTGCCCAGTATTGCCACTACCGCCCACTATTGCCCACTATTGCCCACTACTGCCCACTATTGCCCACTCTTGCCCACTACTGCCCACTACTGCCCACTATTGCCGACTACTGCCCACTACTGCCCACTATTGACTACTATTGCCCACTATTGCCCACTACCACACACTATTGCCCACTATTGCCCACTACCACACAATATTGCCCACTACTGCCCAGTATTGTCCGCTATTTCCCACTGCCACCCACTAGCGCCCACTATTGCCCACTATTGCCCACTATCGCCCACAAACGTCCACGATTGTCCACTATTGCCCACTACCGTCCAATACTGCTCACTATTGCCCACTATTGCCCAATCTTGCCTACTACCACCCACTAGCGCCCATTATTGCTCACTATTGCCCACTATTGCCCACAATTGCCCACTACCGCCCACTATTGCCCACTATTGACCACTATTGACCACTGTTGCCCACTATTGCCCACTACTGTCCACTATTGCCCACTATTGCTTATTACCACCCACTATTGTCCAATATTGCACACTACCACCCACTGCTGCCTACTATTGCCCATTACTGCCCACTATTTCCCACTTCCGCCCACTATTGCCCACTACCGCCCACTATTTTCCCCCGCTATTGCCCACTACTGTCCACTATTGCCCACTATTGCCCACTATTACCCACTAGCGGCCACTATTGCCCGCTATTGCCCATTATTGCCCACTATTGCCCACTATTGCCCATTACCACCCACTATTGCCCACTATTGCCCACTTTTGCCTACTACCGCCCACTATTGCCCATTATTGCCCACTATTGCTCGCTATTCCTGCTATTGCCCACTATTGCCCAGTATTGCCACTACTGCCCACTATTGCCCACTACTGCCCGCTATTGCCCACTATTGTGCACTATTGTCCAATATTGCCCACTACATCTCACTACCACCCACTATTGCCCACTACTGCCCGCTATTGCCCACTATTGTGCACTATTGTCCAATATTGCCCACTACATCTCACTACCACCCACTATTGCCCACTACTGCCCACTATTGCCCACTATTGCCCATTATTGCCCGCTATTGCCCACTATTGAGCACTATTGTCCAATATTGCCCACTACATCTCACTACCACCCACTATTGCCCACTATTGCCCACTACCGCCCACTATTGCACACTATTTCCCACTATTGCCCTACCGTCAACTATTGCCCACTATTGCCCACTACTGCCCACTATCGCCCACTCTTGCCTACTACCGCCCACTATAGCCCACTATAGCCCACTATTGCCCACTACTGCCCACTATTGCCGCCTATTGCCCACTCTTGCCCACTACTGCCCACTATTGCCCATTATTGCCCACTATTGACTACTATTGCCCACTATTGCCCACTACCGCACACTATTGCCCATTATTGCCCACTACCACACACTACCACCCAATATTGCCCACTACTGCCCAGTATTGCCCGCTATTGCCCACTGCCACCCACTAGCGCCCACTATTGCACACTATTGCCCACTATTGCACACTATTGCCCACTATCGCCCACAACCGTCCACGATTGTCCACTATTGTCCACTACCGTCCAATACTGCTCATTATTGCCCACTCTTGCCTACTACCACCTACTAGCACCCACTATTGCTCACTATTGCCCACTATTGCCCACAATTGCCCTCTACCGCCCACTATTGCCCCCTATTGCCACTATTGCCCACTTCCGCCCACTACCAACCACTATTGCCCACTATTGTCCACTACCGCCCACTATTACCCGCTATTGCCCACTATTGTCCACTAATGCCCAGTATTTCCCTCTCCTGCCCACTATTGCCCGCTGTTGCCCGCTATTGCCCATTACCATCCACTATTGCCCACTCTTGCCCAGTTTTCCTGCTACCGCTCATTATTGCCCACTATTGCACACTATTGCCTACTATTGCTCACTACCACCCACTATTGCCCACTATTGCCCATTATTACCCACTATTGCCCACTATTGCCCACTATTGCCCACTATTCCTGCTATTGCCCACTATTGTCCTCTATTGCCCACTCTTGCCTACTACCACCCACTATTGCCCACTATTGCCCACTTCTGCCCACTACCGCCCACTATTGCCCACAATTGCAAACTATTACCACTATTGCCCACTATTGCCCGCTATTGCCCACTGCCACCCACGCGCACCCACTATTGCCCACTACCGCCCACTATTGCACACTATTTCCCACTATTGCACTACCATCAACTATTGCCCACTATTGCCACTACTGCACACTATTGCCCACTATTGCCCACTATTGCGCAATAGAGCCCACTATTACATACTATTTCCCACTATTGCCCACTATCACCCACTACCGTCCATATTGCCCACTACCATCCACTACCGCCCACTATTGCCCACTATTGCCCACTATTGCCCACTATTGCCCACTATTGGCCACTACCACCCACTACCGTCCACTATTGCCCACTGCCGCCCACTATTGGCCACTATTGCATACTACCGCCCACTATTGCCCACCATTGCACACTACCACCCACTACCGCCCACTATTGCCCACTACTGCCCACTATTGTCCACCATTGCCCACTATTGACTGTTATTGATCACTGATGCCCACTACTGTCCACTATTGCCCACATTCACCCACTACCACCCACTATTGCCCACTGCTGCCCAATATTGTCCCCTATTGCCCACTACCGCCCAATATTGCACATCATTTCCCACTATTGCCCACTACTGCCCACTATTGCCCACCATTGCACACTACCACCCACTACCGCCCACTATTGCCCACTACTGCCCACTATTGTCCACCATTGCCCACTATTGACTGCTGTTGATCACTGATGCCCACTACTGTCCACTATTGCCCACATTCACCCTCTACCACCCACTATTGCCCACTGCTGCCCAATATTGTCCCCTATTGCCCACTACCGCCCAATATTGCACATCATTTCCCACTATTGCCCACTACTGCCCACTATTGTCCACCATTGCCCACTATTGACTACTATTGCCCACTGTTGCTCACTATTGTCCACTATTGCCCACTACCACCCATTACCACCCACTATTGCCCACTGCTGCCCACTATTGCCCATCATTGACCACTATTGCCCACTATTGCCCATTACCACCCACTATTGCCTACTTTTGCCAACTACCGCCCACTATTGCCCACTATTGCTCACTATTTCTGCTATTGCCCACTATTGCCCAGTATTGCCACTACTGCCCACTATTGCCTACTACTGCCCACTATTGCCCACTACTGCCCATTATTGCCCGCTATTGCCCACTATTGAGCACTATTGTCCAATATTGCCCACTACATCTCACTACCACCCACTACTGTCCACTATTGCCCATTATTGCCCGCTATTGCCCGCTATTGAGCACTATTGTCCAATATTGCCCAGTACATCTCACTACCACCCACTATTGCCCACTACTGCCCAGTATTGCCCACTACCGCCCACTATTGCACACTATTTCCCACTATTGCCCTACCGTCAACTATTGCCAACTATTGCCCACTACTGCCCACTATCGCCCACTCTTGCCTACTACCGCCCACTATTGCCCACTATTGCCCACTACCACCCACTATTGCCCACTATCGCCCACTCTTGCCTACTACCGCCCACTATTGCCCACTATTGCCCACTACCGCCCACTATTGCCCACTACTGCCCACTATTGCCCACTATTGCGCAATAGAGCCCACTATTGCCCGCTATTGCCTATTTCCACCCACTATTGACCACTCTTGCCCACTATTGCCCACTTTTGCCCACTACCGCCCACTATTGCCCACTATTGCCCATTATTACCCACTATTTCCCACTATTGCTCACTATTGCTGCAATTGCCCACTATTGTCCAGTATTGCCACTACCGCCCACTATTGCCCACTATTGCCCTCTATTGCCATCTATTGCCCACTATTGCCCACTACTGCCCACTATTGCCCACTATTAACCATTATTTCCCACTATTGACTACTATTGCCCACTATTGCCCACTACCGCACACTATTGAACACTATTGCCCACTACCACACATTACCACCCAATATTGCCCACTACAGCCCAGTATTGTCCGCTATTGCCCACTGCCACCCACTAGCGCCCACTATTGCCCACTATCGCCCACAACCGTCCACGATTGTTCACTATTGCCCACTACCATCCAATACTGCTCACTATTGCCCACTATTGCCCACCCTTGCCTACTACCACCCACTAGCGCCCACTATTGCCCACTATTTCTCACTACCGCCCACTATTGCCCACTATTGACCACTATTGCCCACTATTAACCACTACTGTCCACTATTGCCCACTATTGCTTATTACCACCCACTATTGTCCAATATTGCACACTACCACCCACTGCTGCCTACTATTGCCCATTACTGCCCACTATTTCCCACTTCCGCCCACTATTGCCCCTACCACCCACTATTTTCCCCCGCTATTGCCCACTACTGTCCACTATTGCCCACTATTGCCCACTACCGCCCACTATTGCCCGCTAATGCCCATTATTGCCCACTATTGCTCACTATTCCTGCTATTGCCCACTATTGCCCAGTATTGCCACTACTGCCCACTATTGCCCACTACTGCCCACTATTGCCCGCTATTGCCCACTATTGCCCATTATTGCCTGCTATTGCGCACTATTGAGCACTATTGTCCAATATTGCCCACTACATCTCACTACCACCCACTACATCTCACTACCACCCACTATTGCCCACTACTGCCCACTATTGCCCACTACTGCCCACTATTGCCCATTATTGCCCGCTATTGCCCACTATTGAGCACTATTGTCCAATATTGCCCACTACATCTCACTACCACCCACTACTGCCCATTACTGCCCAGTATTGCCCACTATTGCCCACTGCCGCCCAATATTGCACACTATTTCCCACTATTGCCCTACCATCAACTATTGCCCACTACTGCCCACTCTTGCCTACTACCATCCACTATTGCCCACTACTGCCCACTTTTCCGCCTATTGCCCACTCTTGCCCACTATTGTCCAATATTGCCCACTACATCTCACTACCACCCACTATTGCCCACTACTGTCCACTATTGGCCATTATTGCCCGCTATTGAGCACTATTGTCCAATATTGCCCAGTACATCTCACTACCACCCACTATTGCCCACTACTGCCCAGTATTGCCCACTACCGCCCACTATTGCACACTATTTCCCACTATTGCCCTACCGTCAACTATTGCCCACTATTGCCCACTACTGCCCACTATCGCCCACTCTTGCCTACTACCGCCCACTACTGCCCACTATCGCCCACTCTTGCCTACTACCGCCCACTATTGCCCACTACCGCCCACTATTGCCCACTATCGCCCACTCTTGCCTACTACCGCCCACTATTGCCCACTATTGCCCATTACCGCCCACTATTGCCCACTATTGCCCACTATTGCGCAATAGAGCCCACTATTGCCCGCTATTGCCTATTTCCACCCACTATTGACCACTCTTGCCCACTATTGCCCACTACCGCCCACTATTGCCCACTATTGCCATCTATTGCCCACTATTGCCCACTACTGCCCACTATTGCCCACTATTGCCCATTATTTCCCACTATTGACTACTATTGCCCACTACCGCACACTATTGAACACTATTGCCCACTACCACACATTACCACCCAATATTGCCCACTACAGCCCAGTATTGTCCGCTATTGCCCACTGCCACCCACTAGCGCCCACTATTGCCCACTATCGCCCACAACCGTCCACGATTGTCCACTATTGCCCACTACCATCCAATACTGCTCACTATTGCCCACCCTTGCCTACTACCACCCACTAGCGCCCACTATTGCTCACTATTGCCCACTATTGCCCACAATTGCCCACTATTGACCACTATTGCCCACTATTAACCACTACTGTCCACTATTGCCCACTATTGCTTATTACCACCCACTATTGTCCAATATTGCACACTACCACCCACTGCTGCCTACTATTGCCCATTACTGCCCACTATTTCCCACTTCCGCCCACTACCGCCCACTATTTTCCCCCGCTATTGCCCACTACTGTCCACTATTGCCCACTATTGCCCACTTTTGCCAACTACCGCCCACTATTGCCCGCTAATGCCCATTATTGCCCACTATTGCTCACTATTCCTGCTATTGCCCACTATTGCCCAGTATTGCCACTACTGCCCACTATTGACCACTATTGCCCACTATTGCCCACTATTGCCTGCTATTGCGCACTATTGAGCACTATTGTCCAATATTGCCCACTACATCTCACTACCACCCACTATTGCCCACTACTGCCCACTACTGCCCACTATTGCCCATTATTGCCCGCTATTGCCCACTATTGAGCACTATTGTCCAATATTGCCCACTACATCTCACTACCACCCACTATTGCCCATTACTGCCCAGTATTGCCCACTATTGCCCACTGCCGCCCAATATTGCACACTATTTCCCACTATTGCCCTACCATCAACTATTGCCCACTACTGCCCACTCTTGCCTACTACCATCCACTATTGCCCACTATTGCCCACTACTGCCCACTATTGCCGCCTATTGCCCACTCTTGCCCACTATTGCCCACTATTGACTACTATTGCCCACTATTGCCCACTACCGCACACTATTGCCCATTATTGACCACTACCACACACTACCACCCAATATTGCCCACTACTGCCCAGTATTGCCCGCTATTTCCCACTGCCACCCACTAGCGCCCACTATTGCCCACTATCACCCACAACCGTCCACGATTGTCCACTATTGCCCACTACCGTCCAATACTGCTCACTATTGCCCACTATTGCCCACTCTTGCCTACTACCACCCACTAGCGCCCACCATTGCTCACTATTGCCCACAATTGCCCACTACCGCCCACTATTGACCACTACTGTCCACTATTGCCCACTATTGCTTATTACCACCCACTATTGTTCAATATTGCACACTACCACCCACTGCTGCCTACTATTGTCCATTACTGCCCACTATTGCCCACTACCGCCCACTATTTCCCACTATTGCCCGCCATTGCCGACTACCACCCACTACTGTCCACTATTGCCCACTACCAACCACTATTGTCCACTACCGCCCACTATTACCCACTATTGCCCACTATTGTCCACTAATGCCCAGTATTTCCCTCTCCTGCCCACTATTGCCCGCTGTTGCCCACTATTGCCCATTACCATCCACTATTGCCCACTCTTGCCCAGTTTTCCCGCTACCGCTCATTATTGCCCACTATTGCCTACTATTGCTCACTACCACCCACTATTTCCCACTATTGCCCATTATTACCCACTATTGCCCACTATTCCCGCAATTGCCCACTATTGCCCTCTATTGCCCACTCTTGCCTACTACCACCCACTATTGCCCACTTTTGCCCACTACTGCCCACTATTGCCCACAATTGCAAACTATTACCACTATTGCCCACTATTGGCCACCATTGCCCACTATTGCCCACCATTGCCCACTATTGCCCACTATTGACCACGAACCGCCCACTATTGCCCGCTATTTCCCACTGCCACCCACTAGCACTCACAATTGCCCACTACCGCCAACTATTGCACAGTATTTCCCACTATTGACCACCACCGTCCACTATTGCCCACTATTGTCCATATCGCCCACTATTGCCCACTTTACCCCACTACCGCCCACTATTGCCCAGTATTGCACACTATTGCCCGCTATTGCCCACTACCACCCACTATTGCCCACTATTGCCAACTACTGCCCACTATTTCCCACTATTGCCCACTCTTGCCCACTACCATCCACTATTGCTCACTCTTGCCCACTATTGCCCACCATTGCCCACTACCGGCCACTATTGCCTATTATTGGCCACTATTGCCCACTATTGCACAGTACCGCCCACTATTGCCCACTACCACATACTATTGCCCATTATTGCCTAGTATTGCCCACTATTGCCCACTTTTGACCACTATTGCCCACTACCACCCACTATTGCCCACTACCACCCTACCATCCATTATTGCCCACTATTTCCCACTACCATCCACTATTGCCCACTATTCACCACTATTGCACACTATTGCCCGCTGCCATCCACTACCGCCCACTATTGTCCACTACTGACCACTATTGCCCACTGCCGCCCATTAGAACGCACTATTGCTCACTATTGCCCACTGCTGCCCACTATTACACACTATTTCCCACTATTGCCCACTACCGCCCACTATTGCCCAGTTCCGCCCATTTTACCCACTATTGCCCACTACTGCCCACTATTGCTCACTATTGCCCACTATTGCCTATTATTACCCACTATTGCCCAGTATTGCCCACTACCGCCCACTATTGCACACTATTGCCCACTACCGCTCACTATTGCCCATTATTGCCCAGTACCGCCCATTTTACCCACTATTGCCCACTACTGCCCACTATTGCACGCTATTGCCCACTATTGCGCGCTATTGCCCACTATTGCTCACTATTGCCCACTATTGCCTATTATTACCCACTATTGGCCAGTATTGCCCACTCTTCCCGCTAGGGCCCACTATTGCCCACTCTTGCCCAGTATTTCCACCACCACCCACTTTTGCCCACTACTACCCACTATTGCCCACTATTGCTCACTCTTGCCCACTACCGCCCACTATTGCCCACTCCTGCCCACTTTTGCCCACTACCACCAACTATTGTCCATTATTGCTCACTAGCGCCCATTATTACCCACTATTGCCCACTACCGCCAACTATTACCCACTCTTGCCCACTTTTCCCCACTACCACCCACTATTGCCCATTATTGCTCACTAGCGCCCATTATTACCCACTATTGCCCACTATTCCCCACTATTGCCCATTATTACCACTATTGCCCACTATTGCACACTACCGCCCACTATTGTCCACTGTTGCCCACTATTGCCCACTACCACCCACTATTGCCTAGTATTGCCCACTATTGCCTGGTATTCCCACTATTGCCCACTCTTGCCCACTATTGCCCACGCTTGCCCACTATTGCCCACTACCACTCACTATTGCTCCTTACCGCCCACTGCCATCCATAATTGCCCACTATTGCCCACTATTGCCCACTTCCAACCACTGCCACCCACTATTGTTCATTAATGCCCACTGCCACTCACTATTGCCCACTATTGCCCACTACTGCCCACTATTGCTCACTACCACCCACTATTGCCCACTACCAACCACTACCGCTCACTATTGACCATTAATGACCACTACCGTCCACTATTGCCCACTACCGCCCACAATTGCCCACTACCACCCACTATTGCCCATTATTGCTCACTAGCGCCCATTATTACCCACTATTGCCCAATATTGCCCACTATTATCCACTCTTGCCCACTACCACCCACTATTGCCCATTATTGCTCACTAACACCCACTATTGCCCACTATTCCCCACTATTACCACTATTGCCAACTATTGACCATTATTGGCCACTATTGCACACTATTGCCCACTACCGCCCACTATTGCCCATTATTGCCTAGTGTTTCCCACTATTGGCCATTATTGGCCACTATTGCCCACTACCGCCCACTATTGCACACTATTCCCGCTATTCCCCACTATTGCACAATATTACCACTATTGCCCACTATTGCCCACTACCGCGCACTATCACCCACTAGTGCCATCTATTGCGCACTTTTGCCCACTACCACCCACTATTGCCCACTTTTGCCCGCTATTGCGCACTACCGCCCACTATTGGCCACTATTGCCCACTATCACACACTAGTGCCCACTATTGCTCACGTTTGCCCACTACCACCCACTATTGCCCACTACTGCCCACTATTGCCCACTGCCGCCCATTAGCACCCACTATTGCCCACTATTGTCCACTATTGCCCACTACCGCCCACTATTGCACACTATTTCCCACTACCGTCCACTATTGCCCAATGTTGCCCACTACCGTCCACTACTGCCCACTAATGCCCACTATTACTTACTATTGCCCGCTATTGCCCACTATTGCCCACTATTCCCGCTATTGCCCACTATTACCCAGTATTGCCACTACCGCCCACTATTGCCCACCATTGCCCACTATTGCTCACTACCACCCACTATTGCCCACTAACGCCCACTATTGCCCAGTATTGCCCACTATTGCCCACTACTGCTCACTACTGCCCACTATTACCCAGTACGGCCCTCTATTGCCCTCTATTGCCCACTACCGCCGAGTTACCACACAAAAATCCCAGTTTGGCGGAGACAACTCACGGACCGCCGACCTACTGCCCAGCCACTGCCCGGCGGGAAATCCATTGGAGATGTACCGCCATGGGTAGACCATACTGCCCGCCTAGGGGGAAATCCCCAAAATGCCAGTTTGAACATTAGGATCCTGTAAGATCCCGTTACTGCCCACTAGAAAGACCATTCTGAAAAAGGTTGTCTTAGTCGATCTTGAGCGGACGGTGCAGACAATGGAGCTGATCCATCCAGAACAGCATGCCCTAGGTCTGACTCACTATTTGAGTGGTAGTAGGGATCACTGTAACGGTCTCTGCTCACACCATTACACGATGTAAGCCTGTGTTGAGGTAGAACAAATTCATTTTTTGGGACATGAAAATTTCGTCCGACCATTTTTTATTCCAGACGCCTCCGGAATTGAATGTTGTAGTAGGGAATGCAGGGATCAGAGTTTGGCTGCATGATCTTGGTCATTTCAATATTGATGTTCATCTCCGAGCTGTCAGTTTGTCTTTGCGGTTTGAGAACGACTCCTGGGATAGATTCACAGGCAGGTAGAGTATGGTGCCGTCCAAAGCGGTGACTTGTCCAGTAACTGGGCAATGCTGCTTCAACATACCACAGTGTATATTCCGAAATTTTATATTGGGCCTGAGGGTGACATGGTACTGATACACGGCCTTGTTCCTGCAGGGTATTTTGAGATCGTTTACTGCCAGAGTTATGGGCGTCTCCGATGATTCTTCTTCACTGCCAGCTCCTTGTGAGTTATCTTCTGATTGGGCATCTGAAAAGCCCACTTGGTCATTGAGACCCACTTGGTCATTGGCTTATTCAGTCTGGCAACGTACCACCGACCGACTGCTTTCCCCCCACAGCCCTCAACAGTGGCTCAGCAGCAGGAATTATCGGGAGCTGGCAGGGAACGTGGTCATTTTATTACACTGCACTACATTTAAAGGACATTTGTGTGTTTCTCAGCACAAACCCCTCATTATCTAAAAGTTAGATACTGACCAAGAATGGTAAAGGAAAATATCTGTGTTGAATTGTGCAACATTCAAAAATGGCAGAAGATTCAAACATGTCAAGCAAAATATTTTACACTATTTCCAAAAACAGGACAAAAGGCAACATCTTGAACATCAAAAACAACATGAACAATATATACAAACATCACCAACACCCAACCCTCTACCCATGCCCACCACCTCTCTCCCCCCCCCCCCCAACCCCTCCAAGTGAACCCCACTCTCCTGTTGATGGGTTGGCCATCCCCAAGCCGACCCGCACACAGCCCCTCACTGTGTCGGTACCAGCACGTGGGGCAGGAGTGCCCCCGGAGCGTGCTGTCATGTTTGTCGGGGAGAGAATGGAGGCGATGAGATGGAAGACACTGGCATCTCTGAACCCTCTGGTTCTGTCGGCCTGGCTGGTATGGCATCGGGAAGGTTCCATGCCATATCCTGAGACCATCGATTGCCGCATGGCATCGACAGAGTCGCCGGTTCGCTGCTGCTCTGCAAACATAGCGATGTTGGCAGCTATCCCAGCCGTGGTCAGAAGCAGCTCTCGACCTAGGCCGACGCTTGTCCTCGACAGCTGTACCATTTCCTGCATTGCTTCCGCCCATCTGGCATCATCATCTCCTGGCTGCATCAACCTGGGTGGATGCGGCTTGGTGACTATAACGGTACGGTGCAGCACTGCACAACGCTTGGTCCCACTTCCTCTGACTCAAAACCCTAAAACTCGGACCGCGACACCGATGTTGGGCACACGGGTGGCACACATGTCAGGAGGGAGGAGTCCTCCTCTTCCACCTCCTCGAGCTCAAGTGAGACAAACACTAGGCCTTCTCCCTGCTCTTCCTCCTGGTCTTCGTCTTTGTGGGTTGCGGAGGTGGATGCGGGGGCTATGGAGGATGTTGAGGGGGGTGGGGGAAGAAGGAGCTGCTGATGAGGTCGAGCTGGACGGTGTTGGTATTGCATGTGGCCTTTGCTTTCCAGAGGCGGATGGGGTGCCTAAGTCGGTGCTCTCCGATTCATCATCTGCAAGTACAAGACAACATTTCAGTATTTAGCAACGGTGGTCGGACTGGTTCGTAATGCTGACATGAGTACCGTGACGTTTCACAACGCGGTCCGTCAGGAGCTGCAGGTGGATGCACTTCCCGCACACGTAGTCGTCAGGGACACCGGAAGCGTCCCTGACTTACCACATAGTACAGGAGGAGCATATCACGTGTCCGAGCTGTTCTGCCATTGACTTAGTGGCATTGGTGAGGCCTATAAAAGGCCCAGCAGCAGCGAAAGGCGGCAGCAGTTGAGAGCCGGGAGTTCGTGGCGTTGGTGAGGCCTATAAAAGGCCCAGCGTGGTGAGTTCGGCGAGAGGCAGCTTGTTAGCTTCAACGAGGAGAGAAGGCAAAAAAGAAGTAGAAAGAAATTGAAAGGTGACATCACAGCCAAGGGAGTAAGTGATTGGCTGGTGATTGGTGAGTAGCTTTTCTTTTTTCTTTTCTATATCAGTAAGTAACCTTTAACCTTGTTGTTGCCAGATTAAGTTTATCTAAGGATTAAGTCAATGGCAGGACAGCTCGGACACATGTTATGCTCCTCCTGTAAAGTCCTGTCCCCTCAGTACAGATTCACACGAGGCATGTAGTGAAGTCAAGGTCACTCTGGACCTGCACCTTTATTTCACAGCTCTGGAATGCTGCACTTGCCTGAGACCTGTCCTTATATACCTGTCTCTTGCAAGTGCACCCTGGTGGTAAGGTATGCTGGTGGTTACAGGTCATATCTTATTACAGTCATGTATAGCATGTTAGGATACAGTTATATATAATAATGTAAGATACATGACACCTCCTGTACTATGTGGGAAGTCAGGGACGCTTCCGGTGTCGCTGACGACTACGTGTGCGGGAAGTGCATCCGCCTGCAGCTCCTGACGGACCGCGTTGCGAAACTGGAGCTGCGGGTGGATTTACTCTGGAGCACCCACGATGCTGAGAATGACGTGAATAGCATGTTTAGTTAGTTGGTCTTACCACAGGAGAAGGGTACACAGCCAGATAGGGAATGTAAGAACAACAGGAAGAGCAGTGCAAGGAAGGTAGTGCAGGGGTCCCCTGCGGTCATCCCCCTGCAAAACAGATACACTGTTTTGGGTACTGTTGAAGGGATGACTCATCAGGGGAGGGCAGCAGCAGCCAAGTCCATGGCACCGTGGGTGGCTCTGCTGCACAGGAGGGCAGGAAAAAGAGTGGGAGAGCGATAGTGATAGGGGATTCAATTGTAAGGGGAATAGATAGGTGTTTCTGTGGCCGCAACTGAGACTCCAGGATGGTATGTCGCCTCCCTGGTGCAAGGGTCAAGGATGTCTCAGAGCGGGTGCAGGACATTCTGAAAAGGGAGGGTGAACAGCTAGTTGTCGTGGTACATATAGGTACCAACGATATAGGTAAAAAAAACGGGATGAGGTCCTACGAGACAAATTTATGGAGCTAGGAGTTAAATTAAAAAGCAGGACCTCAAAGGTAATAATCTCAATATTGCTACCAGTGCCACATACTAGTCAGAGTAGGAATCGCAGGATAGCTCAGATGAATATGTGGCTTGAGGAGTGGTGCAGAAGGGACGGATTCAAATTCCTGGGGCATTGGAACCGGTTCTGGGGGAGGTGGGACTAGTACAAACTGGACGGTCTGCACCTGGGCAGGACCGGAAGCAATGTCCTCAGAAGAGTGTTTGCTGGTGCTGTTGAGGAGGAGTTAAACTAATATGGCAGGGGGATGGGAACCTATGCAGGGAGACAGAGGGAAAGAAAATGGAGGCAGAAGCAAAAGACAGAAAGGAGCTGAGTAAAAATGGAGGGCAGAGAAACCCAAGGCAAAAAACAAAAAGGGCCAACTTGCAGCAAAATTCTAAAGGGTCAAAGTGTGTTAAAAAGACAAGCCTGAAGGCTCTGTGCCTCAATGCGAGGAGTATTCAGAATAAGGTGGACGAATTAACTGCGCAGATAGCAGTTAACGGATACGATGTGATTGGCATCACGGACACATGGCTCTAGGGTGACCAAGGCTGGGAACTCAACATACAAGGGTATTCAACATTTAGGAAGAACAGACAGAAAGGAAAAGGAGGCGGGGTGGCGTTGCTGGTTAAAGAGGAAATTAATGCAATTGAAAGGAAGGACATTAGCTTGGATGATGTGGAATCTGTATGGGTGGAGCTACGGAATACCAACGGGCAGAAAACGCTAGTGGGAGTTGTGTATAGGCCACCAAATAGTAGATAGGCCACCAAATAGTAAGGTTGGGGACAGCATCAAAGAAGAAATAAGGGATGTGTGCAATAAAGGTACAGCAGTTATCATGGGCGACTTTAATCGACATATTGATTGGGCTAACCTAACTGGTAGCAATGCGGTGGAGGACTATTTCCTGGAGTGTATTAGGGATGGTTTTCTAGACCAACATGTTGAGGAACCAACCAGAGAGCTGGCCATCCTAGACTGGGTGATGTGTAATGAGAAGGGACTAATTAGCAATCTTGTTGTGTGAGGCCCCTTGGGGAAGAGTGACCATAATATGGTAGAATTCCTTATTAAGATGGAGAGTGACAAAGTTAATTCAGAAACTAGGATCCTGAACTTAAGGAAAGGTAACTTCTCAGAGAGCTGTGGAAGCTGGGATATTGAATAAATTTAAGACAGAAATAGACAGGTTCTTAAATGATAAGGGGATAAGGGGTTATGGGGAGTGGGCGGGGAAGTGGAGCTGAGTCCATGATCAGACCAGCCATGATCTAATGGCAGAGCAGGCTCGAGGGGCCATATAGCCTACTCCTGCCCCTATTTCTTATGAAACTTAAATTTTAACTGTCACCAAGATGATGCATGAGCTGCAGACACAGCAGTGATGCAGCTTTGTAAATACCAGCAATGTTATTTCAAGCAAAGCGCCCATTTATGAGTCTTGCAGCTATGTAGCCACCATGGGCCCTTTCCTGCGGTCTAGAGGGGGGCGGGGGCATGGTTTCAGCGTGAGCCTGATTGTCTGGCCCGAGGTCAGCGTCCACCTCCTCGTCCTCCTCTTCCTCTCTCCCCTGAGGTGGACCGGCAGTCCCTTCTGGCAATTCTTGTCCTCTCCTGATAGTCAAGTTGTGCTGCATGGAGCAGACCACCACGAATTAAGCTACCTGCTCAGAGTGGTATTGTAGCTCACCTCCTGAGTGGTCCAGGCATCTAACGCGCTGCTTAAGCACTCCAATGGTCTTCTCCATGATATTGCGTGTGGCTCTGAGGCTCTCGTTGTATCAATTCTCGGCTTCTGTCTGGGTGTTACGCAGAGGGGGTCATCAGCCAGGTGGCGAGGCCATATCCTTTGTCACCAAGCATCCAGCATTGACCTTGTGGCTGACTGGTAAACATGTCAGTTACAGCGCTCTCACGCAGGATGTGAGCATCATGGATGCTGCCCGGAAATTTTGCATTCACTGCCATAATAATTTGCTGGTGGTCGATAACGAGTTGCACATTCAGGGAGTGGAATCCCTTTCAGTTCCGAAAAACCTCTGCATCCTGAAAAGGTGCCCTCATGCCGATGTGTGTACAGTCTATTTCTTCCTGCACCTTGGGGAAGTTTGCAATTCGGTAGAATCCTAGAGCCTTCTCAGTCTGTGCCTCCCTGGTCATAGGGAAGCTGATAAAGTCCATCCTGCAGGCGTAAAGGGCTTCAGTCACCTGTTGAATGCAGCACTGTATGGCATGCTGAGATATAGCGCCAATGTCGCCAGCTGAGGCCTGAATGGAACCCGATGCGTAGAACGTAAGTGCCAGGGACAGTGTGGTCCTGATGGTGCTGGCAGGCTGCACATCTCCCCTGATGAGCTGGCATACCTCACTGATAACCTCTTTGTGGAAGCGCAGTCTCCTAAGGCACGTGTTATCGGACAAGTTCAGGTAAGACGGCTTCTCCCTGTAAGTGCGTGGGGTGTAAGATCTCGTCCTCCTCAGCAGTCTGGCACGTCCTAGACTGGGCACATAATGCTGTTGAATATATCTTCTGCCATCTCTAGTCTACAGCATGTGCATGGTCATCAAGACAGGCTGAGAAATGACAAGCCCCATTCCAATAACAGACAATAATATTTCCCACTAAGACAGCTAAACTAACCTAAATTAAATTCCAATCATCCACAGTATAATAAGATGTTTGTTCAGATGTTCACGTCACCGTAAAAGAACACCACAGTACATCAAAACTCCCCAGAAGTTGAAGCAGCCTTTTATATGAACCGACCTCCGATTTACAAAATGGCGTACATAGCGCTGGGTTTAGGTCAGGTGTGAGCAACTTTTTCTCAGCGTTTTTTTCGGCGATCGATATTTTCGCCGATATGTGGGCGAGGTGTAGAAAGTAACGCGCGGTGATATTATGGGCGTTAGTTTCGCCCATTCTGATCTTTACGGCAAAATAAGTGGGTGGGCGGTATTATTAATTCTCGGCATTAACTACATGCTGAAAGTAACGTTGGGCGATAAGTGAGCGCTATACCTCATCTCAGTGTTAAAATGGACGTTAAGTGGGCGGTATCAATGCAAAAATAATGGAACGTCTAGTCCCATATCTTTTGTTATGTATAACTATGCATGTTATGTATGATGATTATTTTGTTATGATTACTTCTTCATTAAGGAGGGAGAATTGTGGACTACTGCTCCACCTAGTGGACTAATGTGGTAATGCAACTGCTGATGTATTTAATAAAAGCATCATGTGACAAGGTCACATGGCAAGTTCCTTTAGGGCTATCTTGTAGTCAGTGTGTTTGTGATATTGTAAATAATATATTACACTGTATAAAACACTGGTTAGGCCGCAGCTGGAGTATTGAGTCCAATTCTGGACACCACACTTTAGGAAGGATGTCAAGGCCTTGGAGAGGGTGCAGAGGAGATTTACTAGCATGGTACCAGGGATTAGGGACTTCAGTTATGTGGAGAGACTGGAGAAGCTCGGTTTGTTCTCCTTAGAGCAGAGAAGGATAAGAGGAGATTTAATAGAAGTGTTCAAAGTTATAAGGGATTTTGATGGAGGAGATAGGTCGAAACAGTTTCCACTGGCAGGAGGGTTGGTAACCAGGAGGAAATGAGCAGACATTATTTATACAGCGAGTTGTTGTGGTTTGGAACGCACTGCCTGAAAGGCCAGTGAAGCACCTTCAATAGTAACGTTCAAAAGGGAATTGGATATCAACTTGAAATGGGAACATTTGCTGGGGTATGGAAAAAGATGAGAGGTATGGGGCTAAAGGGCTGACAGAGGCATTATGGGCCCAATGACCTCCTTCTGTACTCTATGATTCTATGATCCCGGGTGACTTTGACTGGAATTTTCTGGGGTACGTGCGGATACGATTGAAGGCAGATCGAGAGGGAAATTTGAAAAACCTTGGAGTGGGTCGGGAACCCACCGCCCTCCTGCCCCCACGCACCTTTCCCGCGTTGCAGGTGCGGCACTGAGCTGAACGGCAGAGGCGGGCGAGGTCATTGAGATCATTATCTCGTACTTGTCGGACCCTTAAACCTCTTTTTAACCCAAGCTTTCAAATTTCCCTGGATGAGCTCGAGATTCACACAGCTCAGGAACCATGTCTGTGAACCCGAGGCAGAAGTTCAGTGGCCATTGATCCAGCTGATTAGTGCTTAGCATGGAAAGCACAATAAATACTCCCACCTCACACCTGCTCACTTTGCTCAGGCAGGTGCTGTTGCTAAGTGAATTATCAGCACAGATTTAGCTTTCTAGAGGTTGCAAGTGTTTTCAGAAAAGTCGGGATCCACTATTGATCGAGCCTATCACACTATTGACAGATTGCTTCTCTCATCTCTACCTGACTTCCATCAATTACATCAGAATGGATGCTATTTATACTGTCTCACCTTGGTCCTCAGAATTGGACCACGATCAGCCCCAACACCAGCAGCACCAGGCATACCAGCAGCACCAATACCACCAACCTTCTCCACACCAACCTTCTCCGCACCAACCTGATGCTGCACAAGACAGAGGGCATCAACGTGGAGCTTCATCACGCCAGAGGCGATAGCCCCAACACAAGGTATACAGGCAGAGGATGAGCTTCCTCAAAGGAGGCTTGGCTATTGCTCCATGTCATTGCAGACATTTGCACAATGCTGGAGCAATACCTGAGCCCAGAGGAGCGAGTGAACATGCCTTATCACTGGCTATCAAAGTCACCAGCACCCTCAACTTCTTTGCCTCAGGTTTCTTCCAGGGATCTGCAGCAGATGTTTGCAGCACCTCGCAGTTGGCCACCCACAGATACATTACACCGTTCACCAATGCCCTGTTTGGCAAGTCAGCCGATTATATCAACTTTGCCACATATGAAGCCAGTGTTACCGAGCGGGTGCTTCGCTTTGCCAATCTGGCTAGCTTCCCACGGGTGCAAGACGTCATCGACTGTACACATGTGGCCATCAGGATACCCCATCATCACCCAGGAGACTTTGTCAACC
This sequence comes from Pristiophorus japonicus, assembly GCF_044704955.1. Classification (NCBI taxonomy): domain Eukaryota; kingdom Metazoa; phylum Chordata; class Chondrichthyes; family Pristiophoridae; genus Pristiophorus; species Pristiophorus japonicus. The sequence goes on along the minus strand of NC_091989.1, from coordinate 77,913,779 downwards.
ACAAGGGCTTCCACTCCTTCAATGTGCAGCTTGTCTCCAACCATAGGAAGATCATCATGCAATTCCCTGGCAACTGCCATGACTGTTTCATCCTGCATCAGTCTACACTCCCTCAGCTCTACGCTCCTCCAAACAGACTTTCCGGCTGGCTGCTTGAAGACAAGGGCTACCCTCGGAAGACGTGGCTCATGACACCTTTGAGGAGGCCAAGTACTGAGGCCGAGGAGAGATATAATGAAAGCCCCATTTCCACCAGATGTGTCATAGAACAGACAATAGGCATGCTGAAAATACGCTTCAGGAGGAGCCCTTCAATACGTACCAGCCAGGGTCTCCAGAATCATCATCGTCTGCTGCGCTCTGCAGCAAAGATTAGTACTGTATGAGGAGCAAGGCTCTGAGCACAAAGCCTCTTCAGAGGAGGAGGAGGAGATGCATCAGCTGGATGAGGAGGAATCTGAAGTTCAGATCCCACCAGCACCCAAACTCATTGCTGCTTGGGAGGCCACGGATGGTCTCATCATGGCCAGATTTATTTATCTTCAGGCATTACACCCAAATGGCTGCCATATGCTGCACTAGGCTCCCAACACCACACAGCAACATCATAAAGCATCCCCACCATGACCAGGTCATTCCTTTCACACTGACCACCATTGCTGGAGGTATCGCTATGTATCACCATTCACTCCAACTCACTAAGCCACTTCTAAAGTTGCAGACGCAATTGGCATGACTGGAAAGTGGTGAAAATAAACAATTTTATCGGTGACATAACATTAGCAGAAACGTCACAGTTATTAAAACACCCCAGTGATTACTCTTGTGCATCTACTTGTGTGTCATCTTTTTTTCTTTCGTGTGCTTCTACAAGGTGCGACCCCTGTGGCTTCAGCAGAGGTAGAGGCAGCCTGCTCACTTCCCCGCTGAGACCACACAGGCACTTTTGACAGATGTCCTCTGGGTCTTGGAGGCCGTGAGTGCCTCGCCAAAGTGTGCTCCTTCTGCGACTGTGCAGGGGCAGACTTGGCCATCGCGATCCCTGGAGGTATGTGGAGCTCTGACTGAAGAGGAAGCAATGGGAGAGAAGTGAGAGTGGAGCCCCCACTTCCATGTCCTCTCTCACCGTCATCCCTCTCAAAGGCCCACCCGCACTTCCCTGCTAGCAAGAGCTGGAGGGCATCTTACTGCACGACAGGGTTCCCCTTGTCCTCACCTTTCACCCCACCAGCCTCCACGTTCAACGGATCACCTTCCGCCATTTCCGCCACCTCCAGCGTGATCCCACCACCAATCACATCTTCCCCTCTCCTCCCCTCTCAGCATTCCAAAAGGACTGCTCCCTCCGCGACACCCTGGTCCACTCCTCAATCACCCCCAGCACCCCCTACCCTTCCCACAGCACCTTCCCATGTAAGCGCAGGAGATGCAACACCTGCTCTTTTACCTCCTCCGTCTTCTCTACATCGGGGAGACCAAACATAGATTGAGTGAGACGCTTTGCGGAACATCTCCGTTCAGTCCATAAACGTGACCCCGAGCTTCTAGTCGCCTGTCACTTTAATTCCCTGCTCCACTCCCACTCCGACCTCTCCGTCCTCGGCCTCCTACACTGTTCCAATGAAGCTCAACGTAAGCTCGAGGAACAGCAGCTCATCTTTCGATTAGACACTTTACAACCTTCTGGACTCAACATCGAGTTCAACAACTTCAGAGCATAACCTTTACTTCCATTTTCTCACACGGTAGTTGTTGATCATTCTGCGTTCCTACTTACACCCTATCCAGACTCATCTTTTGTTTCTTTACTTGTCCTATTAGCGTCTCCTTTTGCCTCACACCATCATCCCTTTTGTCTCTCTAATCTCTCCTGCCTTCCACCCTACCACAGACCTTCCCTTTTGTTCTTTCCTCCCCTCCGCCTTTCCCTGCCCTTACACTTCCGCAAAACCTGTTACATCTCAAACTTATTCCAGTTCTGATGAAAGGGCATCGACCCGAAACGTTAACTCTGTTTCGCTCTCCACAGTTGCTGCCCGACCCACTGAGTATTTCCAGCATTTTCTGTTTTTATTTCAGATTTCCAGTATCCGCAGTATTTTGCTTTTGTCTTAAGTTCTTATAACGCCCCTGCTCTTCTTCAAAATAGTGTCATGGGATCTTTTAAGTCCACCCAGAGAAGCAGGTGGGGCCTCGGTTCAACATCTCATCTAAAAGACGGCACCTCTGACAGTGCGGCGCTCCCTCAGCACTGCCCTGGAGTGTGAGTCAAGTCTCTGGAGTGGGATTTGAACCCACAACCTTATATAGACAGAAAGACTAAAAGAAATACTTACATTTATATAGCGCCTTTCACGATCACCGGACGTCGCAAAGCGCTTTACAGCCAATGAAGTATTTTTGGAGTGTAGTCACTGTTGTAATGTGGGAAATATAGGTGCTAGCCAGTGAGCCAAGCTGTTAAATTCTCATCCATGTTTTCCATATCCTTCATGGCCTCACCCCTCCCTATCCCTGTAACCTCCTCCAGCCCCTGTACCCCTCCCTATCACTGTAACCATCTCCAGCCCCTACATCTCTCCCTATCTCTGTAACCTCCTCCAGCCCCTGTACCCCTCCCTATCTCTGTAACCGTCTCCAGCCCTACATCCCTCCCTATCTCTGTAACCTCCTCCAGCCCCTACACCCCTCCCTATCTCTGTAACCTCATCCAGCCCCACCCCCATCAATATCTCTGTAACCTCCTCCAGTCCCTACACCCCTCCCTATCTCTGTAACCTCCTCAACCCTACACCCCTCCCTATTTCTGTAAACTCATCCAGCCCCTACACCCCTCCCTATCTGTGTAACCTCCTCCAGCCCTACACCCCTTCCTATCTCTGTAACCTCCTCCATGGCCTTACCCCTCCCTATCTCTGTAACCTCCTCCAGCCCTACACCCTTCCCTATCTCTGCAACCAATCCATGGCCTCAGTACTCCCTATCTCTGTAAACTCCTCCAGCCCTACACCCCTCCCTATCTCTGTAACGTCCTCCAGCCCTACACCCCTCCCTATCTCTGTAACCTCCTCCAGCCCAACACCCTTCCTATCTCTGTAACCTCCTCCAGCCCAACACCCTCCCTATCTCTGTAACCTCCTCCAGCCCAACACCCTTCCTATCTCTGTAACCTCCTCCAGCCCTACACACCTCCCTATCTCTGTAACTTCCTCCAGCCCCTACACCCCTCCCTATCTCTGTAACCTCCTCCAGCCCCTACACCCCTCCCTATCTCTGTAACCTCCTCCAACCCTACACCCCTCCCTATCTCTGTAACTGTTATGTATGCATGTTAATGTATGTACTGTAACACTAGACCATTGAATGTACCTTCACCCTGTATGCACTATACCTGTACCACCAGAGGGTGCTGCTGCTGGAGACCTAAGGGTCACCTATATGCTGCAGGTAACCAAGTATAAAAGGGAGCTCACCTCTTGGTGTCCTCACTCTAGGAACTGCAATAAAGGACTAAAGTCACTACTGTTCAAGTACTATACCCTTACCTCATGGAGTTGTTATTAGCGTGCTTGCATACACAACAACTGGCGATGAGGTTACAAATTTCCACGCCCAATATGCCTAACCTAAGCAACTCCCAACAATTCACTGATGGGGAAGATTGGGGTGCCTTTGTGGAAAGGCTAGAACACTTTTTCATTGCGAACGACCTGGCTGGGGACTCACCGACTTTGCTGGCAGAGCCATCCTGCTCAGCAGTTGTGGACCCAAAGTCCACAGCCTCGTCAGAGACCTGCTAGCCCCAGCGAAGACGACAACCAAGAGCTATGTGGAGCTCGTAACTTTAATACAAGAACAACTCAAACCTAGAGAGCATCCTCACAGCCAGACACCGGTTCTACACCCACAGGCAGCCCGAAGGCCAAGAAATTGCTAAATATGCTGCAGATCTGAGAAGATTGGCTGCACCGTGTGATTTTGGTGACCACCTCACCGAAGCACTAAGGGACATCTTCGTTATTGGAATTGGCCACGAGGGCCTCCTCCATAAACTGCTCTCTGCGGACACTACGGTCACCCTGCAGAAGGCAATCAAAGTGAGCCAGGCTTTCATGATTTCGGTCTGTGACTCCAAACGGTCGATGACTCATACCCAGGACTCTAACCCGACGAGTACAGTGAACCGAATGGCGACTTTCAAAGGCAAGGCTGCTGCCCCGAGTCCCGCAACCCTGAGTCCGCCACATGGGGCCAACCGGCTAGCCCTGTGCTGGTGCTGTGGAGGAAACCACAAGGCCCACCAGTGCTGATACAAAGACTATACCTGCAAAGCTGCAACACTAAAGGTCACCTTCAGCAAATGTGTAGAAGAAGTTTTACTCACCGAGTCGCTGAAGAGTTGGCCAATCTCCTGGGCTCCAGCACTGATGAACACAAAGCTGCTCCTCCACCGAGAGTTCCACGTGGAAAATGGAAGTAGAATTCAATGGTGTTCCAGTTTCGATGGAGATCGACACAGGGGCGAGCCAGTCATTGATGAATCAGACGGCCTTTGAGACACTCTGGGACAATCCCGCCAAACGATCCAAAATGTCCCCAATCCAGGCGAAGCTGCTCACCTGCACAAAAGGCACCATCCCAGTAGTTGGCAGCGTGGAGGTCCAGGTGTCCCATGGTGGCGCGATACACAAGCTTCCCTTGTGGATCGTTGCCGGTGATGGTCCAACGTTGCTGGGAAGAAGATGGATGAAGCAAGTCCAAATCCGTCGGAGCGATGAAGGCCTCCGGGCCCCAACGATCGACATCCTACGCGGCCCCAAACTTGGATCCATCGCAGCACCTGAAAATCCTACCGTCCGACTCAACTGTGTGGCGACGACACAGGCTGCACAACTCAACGGCGAGCTGATCCAACCTGAACGACCAGACCTCACCTTCCGGGCTCCAGTGGCAGGACTCCGAGGAAGAAGATCGACGCAGAAAGTAGATTCCCAGCGTCCGTGGCAGAACCTGGGGAGAAAAGGATCACCGCAGCCTACCTCATGGAGAGAGAGAAGATGGAGCCCGCACCATGAGGCGAAACACCTGGAATCAAGATGGCCGTGATCAGACCACGAGGGGCAGCGTTGAGGGAGCAACACATGTCACTGAATGGCGAACCGGATTGGGGTAAAGATTGCAAGGCCCTCTTAAAGGAGACCGGCAACCCAGAACAGTTAAAGGGACAGTTCCACTCCTGGCACAGCGATGCCGGTGATATTAAAGATAAAAGTGTAATTAATGAATGCAGGTATATAAATGTACTATTGAATGGTGATGCCAGCAATACTAATGGGAGAAATATAACGAATGCTTCAAAGAGTGATGTAAGTGACAAGTTTGTACTGTTGAACAGTGATGCCAGTACTGCTAACATGACACATGTAACCAACAAAGGCAGGTATCCTAATGTAACCTTGTACAGAGATACTGATAGCACACAAGAAAACATTGTAAGTGGCGAATGTGAAAGTGTAAAAAAGTATAACAATGTCGAGTCGGCTAGTTGCGATCAGAGCCAATGTGTCATGTGTGCTAATGATAGAATGAGAAATGATACCGGGTTCTACATGTGTACTGACAATCGCAAAGGTAACCCCCCGTGGGAAACACCCCGGTCCAGCGGGCTACCTGATCATGTAGCCTGTGCTTCCGCGACCAATGTGATGCCCCAGGAAGGGTTCACACACACACCCTGTGGGAGCATACCCACTGCAGGGACAGCGGTCAATGGGCAGCACAGCCAGCACCACTGGCAACCTGCCTAGGATCGGCCTTACCCCCCCCCCCGGCCACCAGGGCCAGCACCGGGAGCAAGAGGCCAGTACCCTCCAGCTTTCCCGGTGTAACCTGGGATGACCAGACTTCCATCACCAATGGAGGACAAGGAGACCACACCACCCTGTGGCCCTGCCCACCAGTAAACACCACCACCTACCCATTCTACAATGTATGTACCTTACCCATAACAACATGTACTTGCTCCACCACTGCGGAATCCTCCAACAGTGACACCCACATGGTCTATGTATGGGGGGAGAAAATGGATGTGTTCAGCCACAGACACATGGATCACACCCGGCACACACACAACCCTTACCACAACCTCCCACTGTCCACTACTGATCACCTCCCCATGTCATGGCAATAAGGACTTGGGAAAGGTTAGGGGGGAGTGTTGTTATGTATGCATGTTAATGTATGTACTGTAATACTAGACCACTGAATGTTGCTTCACCCTGTATACACTATATCTGTACCACCAGAGGGTGCTGCTGCTGAAGACCTAAGGGTCACCTGGACACTGCAGGTAACCCAGTATAAAAGGGAACGCACCTCTTGGTGTCCTCACTCTAGGAGCTGCAATAAAGGACGAAGGTCACTACAGTTCGAGGACTATACCCTTACCTCGTGGAGTCGTTATTAGAGTACTTGCACACACAACAGTAACCTCCTCCAGCCCCTACAGCCCTCCCTATCTCTGTAACCTCCTCCAGCCCCTACACCCCTCCCTATCTCTGTAACCTCCTCCAGCCCCTACACCCCTCCCTATCTCTGTAACCCCCTCCAGCCCCATAACCCTCAGATCTCTGCGCACCTCCAATTCTGGCCTCTTCTGCATCCCCAATTTTAATCGCTCCACCATTGGTGGCCGTGCTGTTAGCTGCCGAGAACCTAAGCTGGAATCCCTTCCTGAGTCTGTCTGTCACTCTACCCGTCTTTCCTCCTTTCAGACGCTCTTTAAAACCTGTCTCTTTGACCTTCATCTGCCCTAATATCTCCTTACATCATGTGTCATGTATTTAACCATCTTGCAATGACATAGTCATGTAACTGTAACTCATGTACATTGTACCTGTACCCTAGAAATGCATACCCTGACCACAGGGGATGAACTTGCAGGAGACACTCCTCACCTGGGTTTTCAGGTATAAAAGGGGAGGTCCCACCCAGGGTCAGCACTCCTTGGTCCTGGCAATAAAGGTGAAGGTCACAGAGTGACCGTGTCTGATATATCCATGCCTCGTGTGAGTTTGTAGTAAGGTGCAGGGACACTACGTCATGTGTCAAATTTTGTTTGATAAGGCTCTTGTTTGATAAGTGCTTTGGGACGTTTTACTGCATAAAAGGTGCTACATAAATGAAAGTTGTTGTTGTTGGAGCAGAAACCTGAAACTGGACAAGCTGAAGCCTGTGACAAAAAGGCAGCGTTGTGCTACCTCCTTAAATCAAACTCAAACTGGAATAAAGGACCTATTGCAAACCTCGGAGAGACCATCAGAGGGCAGCAAATGGCCACATTTTCAAAAAGCATTTGATTTTCTGACGATAGCTGCAATAGAGATGTAGAGCCCGGAATTCATTCTCTCGGTAAGGCCCATAACTGACCGTTTGCAGTGTCCATGCGGCAGAATCCCGTGGCCGTCACTTGTGATCAACTGGCCACTCCGACCCAAATTCAGCTCGGGGATTTTTCGGCCTGTCCCCACTCCTGCCCCGCTGCTGCCAACCGCCGCAAGCGCGTCATCAAAGCGTGCACCGCTGCTATCGCTCACCGCCATTTTATTCCAACGGAAATTCAACTAAAAAAATCCACGAGGCGGTGGATGGTGCCCCCGGTAGCTTTTTCTGTCGGTGCACCTTGCAGGTACAGCAAGTGATCAGGAAGGCCAATGGAATCTTGGCCTTTATTGCAAAGGGGATGGAGTATAAAAGCAGGGAAGTCTTGCTACAGTTATACAGGGTATTGGTGAGGCCACACCTGGAATACTGCATGCAGTTTTGGTTTCCATATTTACGAAAGAATATACTCACTTTGGAGGCAGTTCAGAGAAGGTTCACTCGGTTGATTCCGGGGATGAGGGGGTTGACTTTTGAGGAAAGGTTGAGCAGGTTGGGCCTCTACTCATTGGAATTCAGAAGAATGAGAGGCGATCTTATCGAAACGTATAAGATTATGAGGGGGCTTGACAAAGTGGATGCAGAGAGGATGTTTCCACTGATGGGAGAGACTAGAATTAGAGGGCGTGATCTTAGAATAAGGGGCCGCCCATTTAAAACAGAGATGAGGAAAAATTTCTTCTCTCAGAGGGTTGTAAATCTGTGGAATTCACTGCCTCAGAGAGCTGTGGAAGCTGGGACATTGAATAAACTTAAGACAGAAATAGACAGTTTCTTAAACGATAAGGGGATAAGGGGTTATAGGGAGCGGGCAGGGAAGTGGAGCTGAGTCCATGATCAGATCAGCTATGATCGCATTGAATGGCGGAGCAGGCTCGAGGGGCGTATGGCCTACTTCTGTTCCTATTTCTTATGTTCTCCTCTCTCTCAGCCCTTGGGTTGTGGTGGACGTTAAAGGGGAGGGCCGAATGCAACGGGCAGCCTGGCACACACCACCTCTTGGGTACCAGGCCGCTGGCACGGTCGAAAACGTCCCTGGTGGCCCAGTGGCCGAAGTTAGAAAATGGCCAATTCGCTCCTCTTTAACGGAGGGGACAGAGCGTGGTGACGCACACGCACTGTGACATCACCACTGAGTCCCGATCCCACCCCAACTTCTGCCTTCACTATGACCGACTTCCGGTCCAACTTTAAAAAAATGGCAAAGTCCCGAAAATCATAGAATCATAGAATCATAGAAGTTTACAGTTTACAGCACGGAAGGAGGCCATTTCGGCCCATCGTGTCCGCACCAGCTAACAAGAGACTACCCAGCCTAATCCCACTTTCCAGCTCTCGGTCCGTAGCCCTGTAGGTTACAGCACTTCAAGTGAACATCCAAGTACTTTATAAATGTGGTGAGGGTTTCTGCCTCTACCACCCTTTTAGGCACTGAGTTCCAGACACCTACCACCCTCTGGGTGAAGAAATTTCCCCTCAAATCCACTCTAAACCTCTACCAATTATTTTAAATTTATGACCCCTAGTTGTTGACCTCTCTGCTAAGCAAAATAGGCCCTTTCTAACCACCATATCTAGGCCCCTCATAATTTTATACACCTCAATAAGGGAATTAAGGGTTACGGGGAGCGGGCGGGTAAGTGGAGCTGAGTCCACGGCCAGATCAGCCATGATCTTGTTGAATGGCGGAGCAGGCTCGAAGGGCTAGATGGCCTCCTCCTGTTCCTAATTCTTGTGTTCTTATGTTTTATGAGTTCTCCCCTCAGCCTCCTCTATTCCAAGGAAAAAAAATCCAGCCTATCCAATCTGTCCTCATAGCTAAGATTCTCCAGTCCCGGCAACATCCTTGTAAATCTCCTCTGTACCCTCTCCAGTGCAATCACGTCCTTCCTGTAATGTGGTGACCAGAACTGCACGCAGTACTCCAGCTGCGGCCTAACCAGTGTTTTATACAGTTCAAGCATAACCATCTGCTCTTATATTCTATGCCTCGGCTAATAAAGGCAAGTATCCCGTATGCCTTCTTAACCACCTTATCTACCTGGCCTGCTACCTTCAGGGATCTATGGACATGCACTCCAAGGTCCCTTTGTTCCTCTACACTTCTCAGTGTCCTACCATTTAATGTATATTCCCTTTCCTTGTTAGCCCTCCCCAAATACATTACCTCACACTTCTCCGGATTGAATTCCATTTGCCACTGTTCTGCCCACCTGACGAGTCCATTGATATCTTCCTGCAGTCTACAGCTTTCTCCCTCATTATCAACCACACAGCCAATTTTAGTATCATCTGTAAACTTCTTAATCATCCCCCCTACATTCAAGTCTAGATCATTGCTATATACCACAAAAAGCAAGGGACCCAGTACTGAGCTCTGCGGAACCCCACTGGAAACATTCTTCCAGTCACAAAAACACCCATCGACCATTATCCTTTGCTTCCTGCTCTGAGCCAATTTTGGATCCAACTTACCACTTTGCCCTGGATCCCATGGGCTTTTACTTTCGTGACCAGTCTGCCATGTGGGACCTTATCAAAAGCTTTGCTAAAATCCATATACACTACATCATATGCACTGCCCTCATCGACCCTCCTGGTTACCTCCTCGAAAAATTCAATCAAGTTAGTCAGACACAACCTTTCCTTAACAAATCCATGCTGACTGTCCCTGATTAATCCATGCCTTTCTAAATTAAGATTTATCCTGTCCCTCAGAATTTCTTCCAATCATTTTCCCACCACTGAGGTTAGGCTGACTGGCCTGTAATTACTCGGCCTATCCCTTTCTCCCTTCTTAACAAGGGTCCCACATTAGCAGTCCTCCAATCCTCCGGCACCACACCTGAAGCCAGAGAGGATTGGAAAATGATGGAAATCAACGGAAAGGCCGCCTCAACGATCCCAGTGGAAAAAGCCTCAAGGAAAAGGTTGGTTTGCCAGCTTTCTGGTGGTCCTGAATTTTGGCCCTGTATACTTCAGTGCATTCACAGTGCTGCAGTAACAGTCTCTGGATACAGCTTACCATATAAAGCGTTTATGTCTAGATACGCTTAAGGAATGATTGCATATTAATCAGAGATGGAAAATGCAATGACAAGTTTCTGAAACTGTGAAAATGCTATTTCAGTCAAGAGTACCTTTCACCTCCTCAGCATATTCTGATGCACTTTACCTCACTTTTATGTCGATCAAACAGAATGGCCAATTTGCACATAGCCAGCTCCCACAAACAGCAATGAGATAAATGACCAGGTAATCTGTTTTGGTGATATTGGCACAAGGATAAATGTAGGCCAGAGCACCATGGAGAACTCCCCTGCTCTTCTTCAAATAGAGTCGTGGGATCTTTTACACCACCTGAGGGGGCAGACATTTAACGTCTCATTAGAAAAACGGCACCTCTGACACTGCAGCACTCCCTCAGTACTACACTGGAGTGTCAGCCTAGATTATATCCTGGAGTGGGGCTTGAACCCACGACCTGCTAATGATAGGAGCTGAGAGTGTCACCACTGAGCCGAGGCTGATACTGGCATACTGCAAGGATAAGAACATAAGAACATAAGAACATAAGAATTAGGAACAGGAGTAGGCCATCTAGCCCTTTGAGCCTGCTCCGCCATTCAACAAGATCATGGCTGATCTGGCCGTGGACTCAGCTCCACTTACCCGCCCGCTCCCCGTAATCCTTAATTCCCTTATTGGTTAAAAATCTATCTATCTGTGATTTGAATACATTCAATGAGCTAGCCTCAACTGCTTCCTTGGGTAGAGAATTCCACAGATTCACAACCCTCTGGGAGAAGAAATTCCTTCTCAACTCAGTTTTAAATTGGCTCCCCCGTATTTTGAGGCTGTGCCCCCTAGTTCTAGTCTCCCCGACCAGTGGAAACAACCTCTCTGCCTCTATCTTGTCTATCCCTTTCATTATTTTAAATGTTTCTATAAGATCACCCCTCATCCTTCTGAACTCCAACGAGTAAAGACCCAGTCTACTCAATCTATCATCATAAGGTAACCCCCTCATCTCCGGAATCAGCCCAGTGAATCGTCTCTGTACCCCCTCCAAAGCTAGTATATCCTTCTTTAAGTAAGGTGACCAAAACTGCACGCAGTACTCCAGGTGCGGCCTCACCAATACCCTATACATTTGCAGAAGGACCTCCCTGCTTTTGTACTCCATCCCTCTCGCAATGAAGGCCAACATTCCATTCGCCTTCCTGATTACCTGCTGCACCTGCAAACTAACTTTTTGGGATTTATGCACAGGAACCCCCAGGTCCCTCTGCACCGCAGCATGTTGTAATTTCTCCCCATTCAAATAATATTCCCTTTTACTGTTTTTTTTCCCAATGGTGGATGACCTCACACTGGTTTCAATGCTGTCTGTAATATTCAGTATTGTACAGGACAGAATCTTTTAGATGATGTAGCGTCAATGAGGGAACTTGTCCAATTGAAAGAGAAATTCAAGTTGTCAAGTGGAGGATAGAAATAATATTTGAAGATTTCCAACACCCAACATGTAATGTATTTGCTTCATGGGCTCTTTGCTTAACAATCCATAGCAACACATTGCTATTAAGAACTAGTTGGTTTATTAGCAACAGTTTAACAATCACACTACACATTACCGGTTCATCCACCAGGTTCATAACCTACTACTACTGGACAGTCCCTCAAAACCAGGATGACACTCTTCACACCAAAATAAGATGGGCTCACAGGTGTTACAATGAGTTATATGTTGAAGGGTGGAAGATGCCTGTGCGTGGATTTTTTTAACTTGTGGTGACCATTGCACGCCAGCCACCACACGGGCTTGACTGAGCTAGGTCTTGGTCCAGTGGCAAGGGTTAACCAAGACAACTGGAGGTCAAGCTCTGTTGCACCTCCCCTGGGCCCCGACCCCACCGCTGTTAAATGCTGCACCGTCCCTCGCTGGGCTCGACCTCCGCCCCTCGCTGGGCTCGACTTCCACCCCCCCGCTGGGTCTGACCTCCGCCCCTCGCTGGGTCTGACCTCCGCCCCTTGCTGGGATCGACCTCCACCCCCCCCGCTGGGCTTGACCTCCGCCCCTCGCTGGGCTCGACCTCCGCCCCTCGCTGGGCTCGACTTCCACCCCCCCGCTGGGTCTGACCTCCGCCCCTCGCTGGGTCTGACCTCTGCCCCTCGCTGGGATCGACCTCCACTCCCCCGCTGGGCTCGATCTCCGCCCCTCGCTGGGCTCGACTTCCGCCCCTCGCTGGGCTCGACTTCCACCCCCTTGCTGGGCTTGACCTCCACCCCTCGCAGGGCTCGACCTCCACCCCCCCCCCCCCCCCCGCTGGGCTCGACCTCCGCCCCTCACTGCGATCGACCTCCACCCCCCACCGCTGGGCTCGACCTCCGCCCCTCGCTGGGCTCGACTTCCAACCCCTCGCTGGGCTCGACCTCCGCCCCTCGCTGGGCTCGACCTCCGCTCCTGCTGGGCATGATCCCAACGGAGCGCTGAGAGCCGAGCCCAGCAGGAGCAGCGTCCAAGCTCAGCTCACAACCACCTGCCTCAATGTGGATCCCCTGAACCCAACTGGCTGGGGTTTTATTGAGGCTTGTGAACATCACGTGACTGACTAAGCCACTCCCAACTGAACAGCTCTACAACTATTTTAATGAAACTATAAAGCCGAGTGCCCCTTTCGGGCCACTAGACCCGACAAATTAACAAATAAAACTTTGTAAACCTTAATTGAGCAAGGGTGTCTCGGAGCGGGTGCAGGACATTCTGAAAAGAGAGGGTGAACAGCCAGTTGTTGTGGTGCACATAGGTACCAACGATATAGGAAAAAAACGGGATGGGGTCCTACAAGGAATTTAGGGAGCTAGGAGCTAAATTAAAAAGTAGGACCTCAAAAGTAGTAATCTCAGGATTGCTACCAGTGCCACATGCTAGTCAGAGTAGGAAACGCAGGATAGCTCAGATGAATACGTGGCTTGAGGAGTGGTGCAAAAGGGATGGACTCAAATTCCAGGGGCATTGGAACCGGTTCTGGGGGAGGTGGAGCCAGTACAAACCGGATGGTCTACACCTGGGCAGGACCGGAACCAATGTCCTGTTTGCTAGTGCTGTTGGGGAGGAGTTAAACTAACATGGCAGGGGGATGGGAACCTATGCAGGGAGACAGAGGGAAATAAAATGGAGGCAGAAGCAAAAGATAGAAAGGAGAATAGTAAAAGTGGAGGGCAGAGAAACCCAAGGCAAAAAACAAAAACATTACAGCAAAATTCTAAAGGGGCAAAGTGTGTTAAAAAGACAAGCCTGAAGGCTCTGTGCCTCAATGCGAGGAGTATGCGTAATAAGGTGGACGAATTAACTGCGCAGATAACAGTTAATGGATACGATGTAATTGGCATCACGGAGACATGGCTCCAGGGTGACCAAGGCTGGGAACTCAACATCCAGGGGTATTCAACATTTAGGAAGGATAGGCAGAGAGAAAAAGGAGGCGGGGTGGCGTTGCTGGTTAAAGAAGAAATTACTGCAATAGTAAGGAGGGACATTAGCCTCGATGATGTGGAATCGGTATGGGTGGAGCTGCGGAATACCAAAGGGCAGAAAACACTAGTGGGAGTTGTGTACAGACCATCAAACAGTAGTAGTGAGGTTGGGGACAGCAGCAAACAAGAAATAAGGGATGTGTGCAATAAAGGTACGGCAGTTATCATGGGCGACTTTAATCTACATATTGATTTGGCTAACCAAACTGGTAGCAATGCGGTGGAGGAGGATTTCCTGGAGTGTATTAGGGATGGTTTTCTCGACCAATATGTCGAGGAACCAACTAGAGAGCTGGCTATCCTAGACCGGTTGATGTGTAATGAGAATGGACTAATTAGCAATCTTGTTGTGCGAGGCCCCTTGAGGAAGAATGACCATAATATAGTAGAATTCTTTATTAAGATGGAGAGTGACACAGTTAATTCGGAAACTAGGGTCCTGAACTTAAGGAAAGGTAACTTCAACGGTATGAGGCGTGAATTGGCTAGAATCGACTGGCAAAGGATACTTAAAGGGTTGACGGTGGATAAGCAATGGCAAACATTTAACGATCACATGGATGAACTTCAGCAATTGTACATCCCTGTCTGGAGTAAAAATAAAACCGGGAAGGTGGCTCAAACGTGGCTAACAAGGGAAATTAAGGATAGTGTTAAAACCAAGGAAGAGGCATATAAATTGGCTAGAAAAAGTAATAAACCTAAGGACTGGGAGAAATTCAGAATTCAACAGAGGAGGACTAAGGGTTTAATTAAGAGAGGGAAAATAGAATACGAGAGGAAGCTTGCAGGGAACAAAAAAACTGACTGCAAAAGCTTCTATAAATATGTGAAGAGAAAAAGATTAGTGAAGACAAACGTAGGTCCCTTGCAGTCGGATTCAGGTAAATCTATAGTGGGGAACAAAGAAATGGCAGACCAATTGAACAAATACTTCAGTTCTGTCTTCACGAAGGAAGACACAAATAACCTTCCGAATGTACTAGGGGACAGTCGGTCTAGTGAGAAGGAGGAACTGAAGGATATCCTTATTAGGCGAGAAATTGTGTTAGGGAGATTGATGGGATTGAAGGCTGATAAATCGCCAGGGCCTGATAATCTACAGCCCAGAGTACTTAAGGAAGTGGCCCTAGAAATAGTGGATGCATTGGTGATCATTTTCCAACAGTCTATCGACTCTGGATCAGTTCCTATGGACTAGAGGGTAGCTAATGTAACACCACTTTTTAAAAAAGGAGGGAGAGAGAAAACGGGTAACTATCGACTGGTTAGCCTGACATCAGTGGTGGGGAAAATGTTGGAATTAATAATTAAGGATGAAATAGCAGTGCATTTGGAAAGCAGTGACAGGATCGGTCCAAGTCAGCATGGATTTATGAAAGGGAAATCATGCTTGACGAAACTTCTGGAATTTTTTGAGGATGTAACTAGCAGAGTGGACAAGGGAGAACCAGTGGATGTGGTGTATTTGGACTTTGAAAAGGCTTTTGACAAGGTCCCGCACAAGAGATTGGTGTGCAAAATCAAAGCACATGGTATTGGGGATAATGTACTGATGTGGATAGAGAACTGGTTGGCAGACAGGAAGCAGAGAGTCGGGATAAACGGGTCCATTTCAGAATGGCAGGCAATGACTAGTGAGGTGCCGCAGGGCTCAGTGCTGGGACCCCAGCTCTTTACAATATACATTAACGATTTAGATGAAGGAATTGAGTGTAATATCTCCAAGTTTGCAGATGACACTAAACTGGGTGGCGGTGTGAGCTGTGAGGGGGACGCTAAGAGGCTGCAGGGTGACTTGGACAGGTTAGGTGAGTGGGCAAATGCATGGCAGATGCAGTATAATGTGGATAAATGTGAGCTTATCCATTTTGGGGGCAAAAACACAAAGGCAGAATATTATCTGAATGGCGGCAGATTAGGAAAAGGGGAGCTGCAACGAGACCTGGGTGTCATGGTTCATCAGTCATTGAAGATTGGCATGCAGGTATAGCAGGCAGTGAAGAAGGCAAATGGTATGTCGGCCTTCATAGCTAGGGGATTTGAGTATAGGAGCAGGGAGGTCTTACTGCAGTTGTACAGGGCCTTAGTGAGGCCTCACCTGGAATATTGTGTTCAGTTTTGGTCTCTTAATCTGAGGAAGGACGTTCTTACTATTGAGGGAGTGCAGCGAAGGTTCACCAGACTAATTCCAGGGATGGCTGGACTGTCATAGAAACATAGAAACATAGAAAATAGGTGCAGGAGCAGGCCATTCAGCCCTTCTAGCCTGCACCGCCATTCAATGAGTTCATGGCTGAATTTGAAACTTCAGTACCCCCTTCCTGCTTTCTCGCCATAACCCTTGATCCCCCGAGTAGTAAGGACTTCATCTAACTCCCTTTTGAATATATTTAGTGAATTGGCCTCAACTACTTTCTGTGGTAGAGAATTCCACAGGTTCACCACTCTCTGGGTGAAGAAGTTTCTCCTCATCTCGGTCCTAAATGGCTTACCCCTTATCCTCAGACTGTGACCCCTGGTTCTGGACTTCCCCAACATTGGGAACATTCTTTCTGCATCTGAGGAGAGACTGGATCAACTGGGCCTTTATTCACTGGAGTTTAGAAGGATGAGAGGGGATCTCATAGAAACATATAAGATTCTGACGGGACTGGACAGGTTAGATGCGGGAAGAATGTTCCCGATGTTGGGGAAGTCCAGAACCAGGGGAGATAGTCTTAGGATAAGCGGTAGGCCATTTAGGACTGAGATGAGGAGAAACTTCTTCACTCAGAGAGTTGTTAACCTGTGAAATTCCCTACCGCAGAGAGTTGTTGATGCCAGTCCATTGGATATATTCAAGAGGGAGTTAGATATGGCTCTTATGGCTAAGGGGATCAAGGGGTATGGAGAGAATGCAGGAAAGGAGTACTGAGAGAATGATCAGCCATGATCTTATTGAATGGCAGTGCAGGCTCGAAGGGCCAAATGGCCTACTCCTGCACCTATTTTCTATGTTTCTATGTTTCTATTGCATCAACCATAGCTGACGGAGACATCCCCATGAACCGAAGCATGGCTAGTCTGCGCAGTACTTAACATTTAGCAAAGCCAGACTGTGGAATTTGCAGGACTTACCCTTTCTCTCGAGTGTGGGCCCAGCTTGTGCCATGGTGGTTGCTTTTCTCCAGGCAGGACCCATCAAAGCAACGACCCTCTCTTCCAAGTGTGTCAGTGGGTGCAGATTTGCCGGTCCTCCTCCTGTTCGAGTTCTTCCTCGTTTGTTGCGTGCCACTTTCCTCTGCAAAGATGAAAACATAACTTTTTAGAAAGGGTGTCTTTCTGCTGGGTGGGACATATACAGCTGGTCACATTTACAATTGCAATTCCATTGAATAAATGAAAATGTACTTACACTAACTACTTGACCAAGGTCCTGCCACTTTTTGCACTGGCCTCCTGACCTCAGGATGGTCACCATTGCACAGTAATTTCCTGCAAGTTGGTTCCAGCGTTTTTTCATTTCTTTTGTGGAACTTTTATGTGACTTCTGCTGGTGTCCAGCTCGTGCAATCTGACCTCAATCACAATAACCAGTGCCTCCCTTCATCCTGTGAGAAATTCTTGGTCCTTGATCTGCATTGCATCTTGTATTGCAGCTCCGATTTTCCAACAAGAATTAAAGTTCTCACACATACAACTGGCTCGTTAAAAATGTCCGATTGCAGACCGGGAGCTGTACTGGGCATACGCGCCCAGAGCAATTACGTCAAAAACGTCACTTTTTTTTTCGCGCATGCGTAGAAGAGGCAATATCGTTTTTTCAGTGCCGACATTAGGCTCCACCCCCCGAGACTACAGGACAGGCTGCGCGCCACCAATTTCAAAAATAGAATGGGTAAACTTGCTACTTTTTTTTGGAGTAGTCGGGTGTAACTCTGGCAATACGCCAAAAAACGACATTGGAGAAAATTGAGCCCATGGAGTCAGTTTCCACATGTACACAGACGACACCCAGCTCTACCTTTCCACCACTTCTCTCAACACCTGCTTGGTATCTAAGTTGTCACGCTGCTTGTTCGACATCCAGTTCTGGATGAGCAGAAATTTTCTCCAATTGAATATTGGGAAGACCGAAGCCATTGTCTTTGGTCCCCGCCATAAACTGCGTTCCCTAACCACTGACTCCATCCCTCTCCCTAGCATCAATCTGTAGGTGTCATATTTGACCCCGAAATGAGTTTCCAACCACACATTCACGGCATAACTAAAACCACCTTTTCCCACCTCCGTGACATTGCCCACCTCTGCCCCTGCCTCAGCTCTTCTGCTGCTGAAACCCTCATTCATGCCTTTGTCACCTCTAGGCTTGACTACTCCAACTCACTCCTGGCCGTCCTCCCACATTCTACACTACGTAAACTTGAGGTCATCCAAAACTCAGCAGCCCGTGTAATAACTTCCACTAAGTCACGATCACCCATCACCCCTGTGCTTTCTGATTTACATTGACTCGATTTCAAAATTCTCATGCTTGTTTACAAATCACTCCACGGCCTTGCCCCTCCCTATCTCTATAATCTTTCTCAGCCTCACAACCCTACAAGATGTCTGCGCTCCTCAAATTCTGCCCTCTTGAACATCCCTCATTATAACTGCTCAACCATCGGTGGCCGTGCCTTCAGCTGCCTGGGCCCCAAGCCTTGGAACGCTCCCTAAACCTCTCCGCCTCTCTACTTCTTTTCCTCCTTTAAGGCACTCCTTAAAACCTACCTCTTTAAACAAGCTTTTGGTCATCTGCCTTAATTTCTTCTTTTGTGGCTCGGTGTCGAATTTATCTGTTTTGTCTTGTAACACTGCTGTGAAACACCTTGGGATGTTTTGCAACGTTAAAGGCGCTATATAAATAAAAGTTACTATGATTAATAAACCTAACCTTTCCATGATCAAACACCTTGACCAAATATGTGCGAGGACCACATATCTTCACTAATCTTCCTGGTAACGACTTTAACCATTTATGGTGATGGTTCTTCACTCTCACCTTCTGATTTAATTTGACACTTCTCTCTCTTACTCTCCCTCTATCATGATTCTCTTTCTGTCTTAATTGTTTCTCTTCTACTGACTGTGTCAAGTTCAGCTTTAACAATGAGAACCTGGTTCGTGGCTGTCGTTTGAGAACCAACTCTGCTGGTGTTCTACCAGTAGTTGTATGAGGAGTATTACGATAAGTAATTAGAAAATTTGCTAGTTCGTGATCTAATTACAACTGCCGTTTCTTTTGATTTTTAATTTGTACTGTGCACTCTGCTGCACCATTGAAGCAGGGTGATACGGTGGAACTTTAGTATGTTTCACACCATTTCTGCTCATGAACTGTGCAAATTCTTCTGAACAAAATTGCAGCCCATTATCAGACACAATTTTTCTGGGAGGCCATATGAAGAAAACAATCTTCGCAAATTGTCTAGTGCTTTACTTGTTGTTATTTTCCGCATCGGAAATACCCTTAACCACTTCGAATGGCTATCAATCACAATGAACAATTGCTGTCCTTCTAGCTCAGCAAAATCTACAGGTAACCTTTCCCACACCCTGGGTGACCATTTCCATGACTCTAGTGGTACTGATGGTAGTTTCTTGCTTACCGATGGACAAGTTGTACACTGACCAACGATGTACTCTGTGGGCCCGAAATTCATCGACTACCGCCCGCGTACCGCCCAAAAATGCGATTTTGATGAAAAAACACCTACATACCGCCGACATACCGCTCAGCGGAATATTCATCATTGACGTACCGGCCAAGTGGTATGCACACCGTCCACCGTGCAGGACCGCCCACATACCGCCCAAAAAGTCCGATTTACATGGCATACCGCTGACATACCACCGGAGCTGCATACCGTCCTGGAAAAAGTGGTTTTACCCAGCGTTAAGTGGGCAGGAATGGGCGGAGTGCTTGGAGCCACCATTTTGGAAATCAGGAACTGTCAGCTAAAGCAGCACCTCAGTATTTCAGAGGTGAACAGTGACTTTACAGTGCGATTTAGAGTGGAAACTGTATCTTTATTGGTACTGAGTAACTTATTTAGAAGACATTTTAGTTATATTTTTTTCATTGAAAAATATTGTGGAGGTTTAAAATGAATGGGGCCTGTACTAGCTCAGCCTGTATTGCTGACTACCTGTCTAATGGAGGAACCAGATGTGAGAAGGTTTATAAATGAACCCTTTGCTTGAATGTGGAGAGCTGCATTTTGGGACCCTGATGACTGTTACCCCAAAAGTTTGACACTGTACAAGAGTACTTAAATTCAATTCAAACATTTATGTAAAAATATCAAAAATATACAACAATTTTAAAACTTTGTAAAACGTATAACTATAAAACAACTGTAACAACTTTAATAACAACTTTAACAAAACTTTAACAACTTTAATAAACTTTTACAAATCAAACTTCAATTATTCAATGAACAAGTACAACAAAAGACCCTTTACTGTCCTCGGCCACGACCACGACCTCGACAGCGCGCTACACCACCCTTGGGCCTATTCCCCCCTTTCTTACTCCCAACTTTCCCTTTCCCAGTGCCCCTGAGACCTTACCTTCCCGTGGTGATACCAAGCCGGTGTGCAGCACCCCCAAGTACTGTTGCTGTCGTTGTGGGTGAGACTTTGCAGACGCAATAAATGGGGCTTCAGGAGAAGCTCGTGATGTGGAAGGCACGGCTTCAGGGCTGGAAGCTGCTGTCAGCTCCCCACCCTCAGGTGCTGTTGACCCGACTACTATGGCACAGGGGGATTCTGCACCATGTCCCAATCCTGTTGATTGCCGCATGGCTTCAACGGAGTCGGCGCTTCGCTCCATCGCGGTGATCATACGTGACATATCCTCGGACTGCCGCTCTGATAGAGCCGCGATGTTTGCGGCTATCATAGCCAAGGCCTTGAGCAGCTCTCGACCGATGTCGACGCTGTCCTGTGACAGACACACCATGTCCTGGTACACGCCTAGCACAGCAACCGACCTCCATCGCTAAGGCAAAGGTGCTGCAACACTGAGGATGCCTTGCTGCGCACTACTTGGTCAGGCAGAATCAGAGGAGCCATGGGGGAATCCCCTGAATACAGACTCGGTGGTGGAGGATGTTCCAGCTGGCCCACATGGAGCTGGTGTATCCTCCTCCGTCTCTACCCCCACCTCCACTGGCTCCAGGATCAGCGCCTCTTCCTCTTCCTCTTCATCGTCATCATCTCTGCCAGTGGTGAAGTCGGGAGAGGGCTGGGTGTCGCCAGAGGTGGAGGCAGTGGGTCTGTCGTCTGGTCTCTCTGTGTCTGAAAGGTCAAAATTCATGAGAACCCCCCAGTGTTTGGGCTCATTGGAAAGGAAATTTAATTTGGGACTACCTACCAGAAAGTTTGAAATCCTAAAGTGTTTATGGAAGAAACTACAAACTTTAATCAAATTTTAGACTTTTACAGGACAAATTCAAGTCTGTGGGCAGGCTTAAGGAACTAAAGAAGTTAACTTGATTATTGGAATTGTCTGGGTGTTGGGACTAAGGTAAATTGTCTGGAGGAATGGATACTCGAAAACACTTCTCCACAACAGACATTAACATTACAACAATAACTCAGAGATGGCCAGCCATTTCCAACATGAATAAGAACAAAGAGCCCACTACAGCCTGTATGCAAAAACCAAGCACAAAAGGACATTGCGATTACCAAGCTAATATTTTCATCAGGAAACAGATTTAAAAGAGCAACCCACCCAAGACATATTAACTTTTAACGAGCCCACCAAAATATTACAAAGAAAATTCGAGCCCGCCAAATTTAAACAAAGAATTCTGGACTGATTTGGCACGAAGATTATGACAACTCAAACCGTATAACTGGCCCCCTGTTTTAACAGAGGGTATGCCATACTACGCCAGATGCCATACTAAGCGTTTGCCATACTGTGCCTATGTCATCAGAAGGGAGAGAAATCAATGCGACAGTTGTAAACTAACTTCTCCAGCCTCGAAGTCCTGAAGTCCAAAAGGAAGGAAGAACATCACCATCGCGGCAGCAACTGACCACAGCCAACGTGGTACCACCGAAAAACCACCGCGATCGACCAAACTCGAAACAAAACTCCAACAGAAAGAAACCGAGGAATCGAAAGTTTACACTCTACAATCTAAGTCCTGACTACCAACAGGTGAAAACATTACCTAAAGAGACTTTGAACCTATTTCTATCAAAGAAAACTCGGTACTTGCCCCATAGATCCAAAACACGCCTTACCGCATCAGCGGACTCAACCCAACTGAAGATTGCGCAGTAAGAAGTCTTCTCCAACGTTCAGGGTACGGCAAGCAGAACCTACAGAATTCAATGAACCCCGAAATCGCGAACTACTGCTAACTGACCAGAAAGGATTGGTAAGCATAGTCCATGCCTGCCCTGGAGTCTCACCTAGCTAGGATTAGGTATTGGGAGGTGGGAGGTGTAATTTGTACTGTAACCCCCTTTGAATGTGTAATGTATTGTTCTTTATTAGAGTAATTATAAGTTTGACATTGTATTTTCTTGTCTGTAATAAAATCAAAGTTCTTTTGCATCAAACCAGTTGTCCTTTGCACTTGATCACACCCCCAAATAAATCCAGAGTCTAGAACCCAAGGGAGTGGGAGCGATTCGAACTGCTCAAGTAGGTCAGAGGTGAACCTGATCCCCAGAACCACCCCTTACAAAATGGCGACCGCGGCAGGACTCTGGTACAAGGGGTGTGATGTGGAGAGTGTTGGTTTGGGGCAAAGAACCAAGATGGAAGAGAGAATTTCCTCCTATGTGTATAAGAAGGTCAATGTCACTAAAGAATGGGTGCTTGGTCTATTGCGCGCTGAGCATCCAGCGGACACTGCAGCCCAGTGGACAGCAAGCAAGGATCAGAAAGAAGCAGTAAAGAATGCAATCTGGTTGGTCTGTCTACAGCGACAGGTCCAACTCCTGGACAAAACCAATGAGACACTACAGGCAGAGTTATGGGAATGCGCAGAGAACGCCCAAGAGAGGAAGAAAGATTATGGGGAGAACTCCGTAAGCTAAAACAGGAAAGGACCCAGCTAATGGAAAGGTTTAAAAACAGTCAGGACTATTTTCAATGTCAAGTTACCGAGGCCAAAAATAATGAACAGTCACTACGGGGGGAAAGCACTCGCCTCACCCTACAAGTAAAAGAGCGCCAGGGAAAATTAAAAGATGTGCAGGCAGCGTATAAAGTAGCTAAGCACTAATGGATTTGAATTGGGAGACCACGGTCCCTGCCAGCAACAAATCAAAAGTTTAAACCTTGCTCTATCCAAGGCAAAAGACATGGTATGCCTAATAAGCCCAGGTACGCCCAAGGTAAGTCTGGAAGAGAAGGCACCGGTGACTACACTGGTGCAGCAGCAGGAGCGGCAAATGAGCTGTGAGGCAGACAGGGATAGTGAACCACCACCACCTCTGGCACCGAGTTTCAGCTCGGTCTGGCAGTGGGGAGGAGGGGTAGATGAGCCAGAAGAGGGAGAGCCAGAACCAGGGCCAATGTGCCCGGTCCGGCAACAGAGGTTTGGCCCGCCCACCAGTGCCAGGGGTCCAGAGCACCTGGAAAGTCAGTTTGTGGGCTATGATAAGCCACCTGGGAAAGCTAACTCCAAAGGGAGACCACTCGGTCCACTTTATGGAGGCAGAACAGGCAGGGGATATTAATGGGTGCGATGAAGAAGAAATGGCAAAGGTGCTCCTCCTATCCCTAGACAACAAACTGTCCCAGTCCCTCTCTACTGAGAGCAAAAGGGGACGGAGAACGTTTGCTGCCGTCCAGAAAGACATTTTAGAAGCCATGGGCTGCAATGATGGGAGTCACTTCTCCAGAGTAGAGAAAATGGTGCAGCTCGCAGGGGAAACCCCACAGGCTTTCACAGACCGACTGTGGCCTGGTACCAGAGCACCTGTCGTGGGGATATCGACCGAGATAACTTAAGCCCGAACGAGTTAGCCCACTGGCTCCGAAGCCAGTAGCTAACAGTTTACCCCGAATAAGAGCCAAGGCTGAGGCCTGGTTCGACCCCAGAGATCCCCAAGCCACCGAACAGGAAGTGGTCAGGCAACTGACCCGAGCTTACAGAAACGGCAGAGGGACAGAAGAGCACCCACAAAAGAGAAGGGTTCACGAAATCCGATCTAGCCAAGATAAGAGGAAATGGCGCCATGAGGGGGGCAACCCCTCGATACAAAACGTACCTGCTATGGGTGCGGAAAAAATAGGCACTAGAGAAAGGATTGTAGAAATCCTTCGAAGAATAGCGCAGGAAAGAGTTCTCCAGCCCAGGCCAAAAGAGCTGAGACAGATAAGCCAGTCCCTCCCCACTCATTCGATACCTTCCTAACCGCACTCCGAAGCATGTTAGATGGCCCTGGGAAGGTAGCCACCACCACCGATACCGAAATCCCATCTGCCCCCTCCCAACCAAAACCGTGACTAGGACAGGCACAGCCTGTCCACCTGTGTGCCCTCGAGTATGATGCATGGGGGAGACCGATTGTTCAGATGGAGGTGAAAAAGGTGAAAGGGACTTATCTGCTGGACACCGGTGCCTCAAGCACCCTTTTCTATGCAGCTAACCCCGCCACCTCACCTCTGTCTAGTGGGGTCCCCTACAGCTTGATGGGTTTCACAGGCGCTCATTCTCCGTCCCGCTCTCCATTCATTTAGGTACACTCCACACTAAGTGGACTTGTGTCCAGATGAAGTGGGAGCAGGAAGGGAGAGGGATCCTGGGGGCTGACTTCATCCTAGGCCACGGAATCCTAGTGGATTTAAGGAACCACTGTCTTTGGGGGTCAGTCTGTACGAGACAGGAGAGTGAGGTCATGGCTATCCCGGGAAAACAGGGAAAAGGGACTGTGTGCACCATGAAGCCAAAGGAGGGTTACGACCTTGAATCACTGGTCAGTAACACCCCTGTAGAATATCAAGAATATGTAAGGAAAAACCTTGTAGCTTTTGCCACTCACAAACACGACTGGGAGAATAAACGGGGTCGAGGTTAGCATAGATGGAGACCCCATGACCCAACCACAGAAACAGTTCAACTTCCCCAGGGAGGCGGAGGCAGACATGGAAACAGCCTTGGGTTCGCTAGTTAAACAGGGGATATTGAGACCAATAGCTACCCATGTGAACTCTCCGTTGTGGCCGGTTAAGAAACCGGACAACTCCTGGAGAGCCACGGTGGACTATCGAGTACTCAACCGTAACAACCCCGCCTGTGCACCCACTGTTGCTGCTGTCGCCGACCTCATTGGAAGTATCCCAGCCTCCGCAACCACCTTCACGGTGCTGGATATTTCCAACGGGTTCTGGTCCATACCGTTAAGAAGGGATGATCAATACAAGTTTGCTTTTACCTTTAAAGGGCAGCAATACACTTGGAACTGTCTCCCTCAGGGCTTCCACAACAGCCCCAGTATTTTCCATCAGTGTATGCCCAACTGTTTAAGGAGTTTCAGCAGACCCCAGCAGCGAGTACAGTATGTGCTCCTGTTCACCGATGAGGGGGAGGAGTATGGCCCACTGCTGGCTGAACTGCTGCAGCTGCTGAAAGAAGAAGGGTTTAAAGTAAACCCCAAGAAGGCACAGATCGACCTGAAGGAAGTGAAATTCCTGGGACTGGCTGTGCGCACTGGGGAAAGAGCCATAGACAAAGCTAGAAGGGAAGCAGTGCAGAAGTTACCCGCTCCCAACACAGTAACAGGAGTAAGATCTTTTCTAGGGCTAACCGGGTACTGCAGAGACTTCATTGAGGATTATGCAGCCACCGCAGCCCCTCTGCACCGACTCCTACACAAGGGAGTGGAGTGGGAATGGGACAAAGATTGCGAGGCAGCATTTATCCAACTCGAAAGACCTGCAGACCGCGCCAGCTCTCGGGGCTATCGATGGGGGTAAAGAGTTTTTCCTGGCGGTAGCAGCCAGTGGGGACAGCCTGAGTGCAGTACTGCTCCAAGAGCGGCACGGCCAGCTGAGACCAGTGGCCTACTCCTCCAGGATACTCACAGATGTGGAAAAGGGATACTCCAACTGTGAGCGGCTCCTCCTAACCACTCACTGGGCTGTGAAAAGATCACAGGAGGGTCCCCTATCACACTCCTTACCCACCATACACCCACCCAAATGCTCCTGGATGAGAGAATCAAGGATGGGACAGTGAGCACTGC
This sequence comes from Pristiophorus japonicus, assembly GCF_044704955.1. Taxonomy (NCBI): domain Eukaryota; kingdom Metazoa; phylum Chordata; class Chondrichthyes; family Pristiophoridae; genus Pristiophorus; species Pristiophorus japonicus. The sequence continues at coordinate 77,887,553 of NC_091989.1, read as the reverse complement.
CCGCATTGCTCGCTGGACCCTGCTCCTCTCTCAAATGGACCTAAGGGTAAAGGGTCTCTGCGAACCAAGACTCGCAGCCAACATGATTTATCCAGGGACAGCCCACCTGTGTTCCGTAGAAGGGGTATGGGAAATTAACATAGGCTTTCGGGCTGGGTTACACCCCACAGGTCGAGAGATCTATGTCGACGGTTCAAGCACAGTATCTGCAAGTGAACGACTCACAGGCTGCGGAGTTTATGACCCCAAGGCAGGCATTGCCCTGGCGATTAAACTCCCCAGCACTATGTGTGATGTCCCTGCACCGTACTACAAACTCACACGAGGCATGTATTGCAGACACAGTCACCTCGTGACCTTAACCTTTATTCCCAGGACCAAGGAATCTTGACCCTGGGTGGGACCTCCCCTTTTATACCTGGAAACCCAGGTGAGGAGCGTCTCCCACAAGTTCACCCCCTGTGGTCAGGGTGTGCATTTCGAGGGTATAAGTACAGTGTACAGGTTACAGTTGCATGAAGGTTACAGTTACATGAAGATTACCGTTGCATGATGATAACATACATGACATCACCTCCCCCCTTACGTCTTTTTGTGTCAAAGGTTAAGTCTTTCAAGTGGTCGACGCTCTCTCGTGGAGCGCCGCAGTTGGAGCTCTGGTGGCTGAGTCTCGGCATGCGTCTCTGTCACCTGAGATGATTCCGGCCTGTCCGCAGGGACTGTGCATGCTGTGGACTGTCCTTGTTGCTCGTACACTGGCAGTGGTGTGGGTGACATCTCATGTTCTTCTTCAGGTTCCTCCGTGTCTAAGCTGAACCTTTTCTTTACTTGGTCCAAGTGTTTGCGGCATATCTGCCCATTGTTCAGTCTGACCACTATCACACTATTCCCTTCTTTGCCGATTACTGTGCCCTCAAGCCACTTGGGTCCCAAAGCATAGTTAAGAACAAACACCAGATCATCTATTTCTATACACCTCCCCTTTGAGTTTCGATCATGGAACTTGGTTTGGGACTGACGCTTGCCCTCAACAATGTCTGCCAGGTCTGGTGAATGAGGGACAGCCGCGTTTTAAGCGTGTGTTTCATGAGGAGTTCCGCTGGCGGGACTCCCGTGAGCGAGTGCAGGTGGGATCTGTAGGCCAGCAGGAGGCGAGATAGGCGGTACTGAAGGGAGGGTCCTTGGATGCGTAGTATGCCCTGTTTTATGACTTGGACCGCACGCTCCGCCTGGCCATTGGAATCCGGCTTGAATGGTGCTGTCCAGACGTGTTTGATACCATTGCCCGACATAAACTCCTGGAATTCATGGCTGATGAAACACGGGCCATTGTCGCTGACCAAGATGTCCGGCAAGCCGTGGGTCGCGAAAACCATACGCAGACTCTCCATGGTGATGGATGTCATGCACGAGTTTAATATGATGCACTCGATCCATTTCGAGTATGCATCGACAACGATCAGGAACATTTTCCCCATGAATGGGCCCACATAGTCTATGTGAATACGTGACCATGGCCCGGTGGGCCAGGGCCACGGGCTGAGTGGGGCCTCCCTGGGGGCATTGCCCAGCTGGGCATACGTCGTGCACCTGCAAACCCAGTGTTCCAGGTCTGAGTCAATCCCCGGCCACCATACATGTGACCGGGCAATGGCTTTCATTAACATGAAGCCAGGGTGCTCGCTGTGGAGTTCCCTAATGAACGCTTCCCTACCTTTCTAGGACATGAGTACCCGGTTGCCCCATAGCAGGCAGTCGGCTTGGATGGAGAGCTCATCCATCTGTCTCTGAAACGGTCTGACCTCCTCGGGGCACACCCTGTGTGCGGGCGCCCAATCCCCAGTCAGGACACATTTCTTTATCATGGATAGGAGGAGGTCTCTGTTGGTCCAGAGTTTGATCTGGCAGGCTATGATGGGGGAGCCTGCGGTGTCAAAAGCCTCAATGGCCTTGACCATCTCAGCGCTTTGCTCCGCTGCCCATTCGGTGGTGGCCAGTGGGAGCCTGCTGAGCGCGTCAGCGCAATTTTCGGTGCCTGGCCGGTGCCGTATGGTGTAGTCATAGGCATCCAGCGCGAGAGCCCATCGCTGTATGCGAGCTGACGCATTGGCATTGACAGCCTTGCTGTCGGATAACAGGGATGTTAATAGCTTGTGGTCCGTCTCTAGCTCGAACCGTCTACCGAAAAGGTTCTGGTGCATCTTTTTCACACCATAAACACAAGCGAGTGCTTCCTTTTCGACCATGCCGTATCCACGCTCTGCCTGGGAGAGTGACCTGGAGGCATAAGCCACCGGTTGGAGTCGGCTGTCATCATTACCCTGCTGCAACACACACCCAACCCCGTAGGGCAATGCATCGCAAGTTAAAACCAGTTTTTTACAGGGGTCATACAAAATCAACAGTTTGTTAGAACACAGCAGGTTCCTCACCTTATTGAAAGCCCATTCTTGACAGTCCCCCCAAAGCCATTCACAACCTTTACGCAGGAGCATGTGTAACGGCTCCAACAATGTGCTTAAGTTCGGCAGAAAGTTCCCGAAATAGTTCAAAAGTCCCAGGAATGATCGCAACTCCGATGTGTTACCGTGCCTGGGCGCCCGGCGGATCGCCTCCATTTTTGATTCAGTGGGTTGGATCCCATCTGCGGCAACCCTCCTGCCCAAAAACGTGACCTCTGGGGCCAAAAACACACACTTGGCCTTTTTCAGCCGAAAGCCTACCCGGTTCAGTCGGTATAGCACCTCCTCCAAGTTGTGGAGGTGTTCCTCAGTGTCTCGACCCGTTATAAGGATGTCGTCTTGGAATACGATTGTTCCAGGAATGGATTTGAGCAAGCTTTCCATGTTCCGCTGAAAGATAGCTGCCGCCGAACGAATGCCAAACGGACACCTGTTGTAGATAAATAATCCCTTGTGCGTCGTGATGATGGTCAGAAGCTTGGATTCTTCAGCCAGTTCCTGAGTCATGTAGGCCGAAGTGAGCTCCAGCTTCGTGAACAGCTTGCCACCTGCCAGCGTGGCAAAAAGGTCCTCCGCTCTCGGGAGCGGGTATTGGTCTTGCAGCAACACTCGGTTGATAGTGGCTTTGTAGTCGCCACAAATCCTGACCGAGCCATCTGTTTTAAGGACAGGAACGATGGGACTTGTCCAGTCGGTGAATTCAACGGCTGAAATTATGCCCTCTCTGAGCAGCCTGTCCAATTCACTTTCAATTTTCTCACGCATCACATACGGCACCGCTCTGGCTTTGTGGTGCATTGGTGTGGCATCTGGAGTGATGCGTATCACTATTTTAGTGCCCTTGAATGTTCCGATACCGGGTTGAAACAGTGACCCGAATTTTTGTAGGACCTGTGAGCATGAACTTCGCTCCACAGATGAAATGGCGTGCACATCCCACCATTTCCAATTCATCTCGGCTAGCCAACTCCTCTCCAAGAGGGCGGGGCCATTTCCCGGGACGATCCAGAGTGGCAGCCGGATATATGATCCATTATGTATTACCACCAAGTTTGCACTGCCCGGCACTGGGATGATCTCTTTGGTGTACATCCATAGCTGCGTGTCAATGCGTTCCAGTTTGGGCCTGCTAGATCTGTGTGGTTATAGTCTCTCAAATTGTTGGGCGCTCATAAGTGACTGGCTAGCTCCCATATCCAGCTCCATAGAAACATAGAAAATAGGTGCAGGAGTAGGCTATTCGGCCCTTCTAGCCTGCACCGCCATTCAATGAGTTCATGGCTGAACATGCAACTTCAGTACCCCATTCCTGCTTTCTCGCCATACCCCTTGATCCCCCTAGTAGTAAGGACTTCATCTAACTCCTTTTTGATTATATTTAGTGAATTGGCCTCAACAACTTTCTGTGGTAGAGAATTCCACAGGTTCACCACTCTCAGGGTGAAGAAATTTCTCCTCTTCTCGGTCCTAAATGGCTTACCCCTTATCCTTAGACTGTGACCCCTGGTTCTGGACTTCCCCAACATTGGGAACATTCTTCCTGCATCTAACCTGTCTGAACCCATCAGAATTTTAAACGTTTCTATGAGGTCCCCTCTCATTCTTCTGAACTCCAGAGAATACAAGCCGAGTTGATCCAGTCTTTCTTGATAGGTCAGTCCCGCCATCCCGGGAATCAGTCTGGTGAACCTTCGCTGCACTCCCTCAATAGCAAGAATGTCCTTCCTCAGGTTAGAAGACCAAAACTGTACACAATACTCCAGGTGTGGCCTCAGCAAGGCCCTGTACAACTGTAGCAACACCTCCCTGCCCCTGTACTCAAATCCCCTCGCTATGAAGGCCAACATGCCATTTGCTTTCTTAACTGCCTGCTGTACCTGCATGCCAACCTTCAATGACTGATGTACCATGACACCCAGGTCTCATTGCACCTCCCCTTTTCCTAATCTGTCACCATTCAGATAATAGTCTGTCTCTCTCTTTTTACCACCAAAGTGGATAACCTCACATTTATCCACATTATACTTCATCTGCCATGCATTTGCCCACTCACCTAACCTATCCAAGTCGCTCTGCAGCCTAATAGCATCCTCCTCGCAGCTCATACTGCCACCCAACTTTGTGTCATCCGCAAATTTGGAGATACTACATTTAATAAAACTTTCATCATCATGGGTAGCGTTTTAGTGTATGAGCTGTGGACGTCAGCCTCGTGAACCCGCTGAATTTCAGCATCCATGGCTTTTCCCCAGGCATCATCCTGCATTGCAGACCCCTTGTCTGGTTCCTCTGTCTCACAGATTAGCCTCGCCACAGCCTTTTTGCACATCCTGACCAAGTGTCCACTGACGTTACAAATCCTACAGATATACTGTTGGAACCTGCAGCTTTTCGCAGTATGTCTACGCCAGCATCTCCAGCATGAGCTGAGATTGTTATTAACAAAGGGACTGCTACCAGGCATTCCTCTCGATTGCCCATTTGGTTGTTTCTAAGCACTCTGATGGTGGGTGTTAATGGTCCCATCGCGGGACGCATTGTTTCTCGTGATGGCGTGAATTGCCGATCCCCTTTCCATTGTCCCTGTTGTGGGCCCACCCTAGAGTCTGTTGCTGCCTGGGCGGTTTCGAAATGCCCTTGCCTGTCTGCGGGGTCCCGAGCCGCGTTTACCATGTTAACTCCCTGGTCCATCGCCACGTTGGGACCAGGGCTGCGCGCGTAAATTAGCTTGGTTGCCTCTTCCCCTGCCATGAAGGTCTGAGCTATCAACGCCGCCCCTTCAAAAGTCAAATTCTTGGCCTCTATGAGCTTCCTGAAAATCCCGGCATGATTAATGCCCTCAATGAAAAAGTTCCTTAACATCTCCCCCCTGCAGGCGTCTGTGAACTTACAGAGACTTACCAAGCGCCGCAGGTCCGCAACGAAGTCCGAGATGTATTGTTCCTCCCGACGCCGGTGAGAGTAGAACTGGTACCGGGTCATGTGTACGCTACTCGCCGGCTTGAGATGCTCACTGATCAGCTGGCTGAGCTCTTCAAAGGACTTGTCCGCCGGCTTTTGGGGTGCGAGCAGGTCTTTCATCAGCGCATACGTCTGTGGACCACAGCTGGTCAGTAGATGGCCCTCCGCTTGTCAGCCGCTGTCGCTCCCAGCCAGTCCTTCGTGACAAAGCTCTGCTAGAGTCTTTCCACAAAGTCGTTCCAGTCCTCACCCACACAGTAACGTTCCTCTGTGCTACCGGTGGCCATCCTCGTGGTTCGTTGATTCCCGTTTCTCGTCACCAAATGTGGTGTCCCTGCACCTTACTACAAAATCACACGAGGCATGTACTGCAGACACAGTCACTCTGTGACCTTCACCTTTATTCCCAGGACCAAGGAGTGCTGACCCTGGGTGGGACCTCCCCTTTTACACTTGGAAACAGGTGAGGAGTGTCTCCCACAAGTTCACCCCCTGTGGTCAGGGTGTGGATTTCTAGGGTATAAGTACAGTGTACAGGACTTGCATGAAGGTTACAGTTACATGAAGATTACCGTCGCATGATGGTTACATACATGACACAGTTTTGAGGACGGGGACAGTTTTGGGGACAGCAGGGAAGGCAGGGATATCTTTGCCCCCGGACCTAAAAATGGTTCAGACCCAAGACCCCATCCTCAAAACTGTCCTGAACGCGCTAAAGGGGAAAGGATAGACGGCCCGTACGGCATCGCAGCAATTGCCATTAAAGAAGGCATGCTGTTCAGGGGGGAGCAATGGGTAGTACTGCAACAACACCGGAGAGAATTCCTCCAGCTGGCCCACGAGGGTCCAGGAGCAGGACACCCCGGACCTGAGACCACTTGGCAATGAGTGGAACAGGCAGAGTGGTGCCAGGACTCAGGGAAGACGTCCGCGAGTTCTGTGCTAGCTGTCTGGTGTGCGCGGCCAACAACACCGACCCCCAGAAAAGAAAGGTGTCTATGGGACATATCAGGAGGGTAGAGGGACCCTGGCAGTCGATCCAAATCGATTACATCGGGCCCCTACCTACTGCCCAGGGAGGTTACAAGTACTGCCTAGTATTGGTGGACGTATTCACCAAATGGGTGGAAGCCTTCCCATGTCGAACAGCCACTGCCCTGGGAACAGCCAGGATCCTGGACAGAGAAGTGTTCTCCCAATGGGGACTACCACAATTCGTGGAATCTGACCAAGGGAGTCACTTCACCAGGCAGGTGATGCAGGAGACCCTTAAGGTACTCGGCATCAAAGGAAAATGGCATGTCGCCCACAACCCGCAGTCATCCGGGCCTGTGGAGCATTTAAACCGCACCATCAAAGAAAGGCTGTGCAAGGAGACAGGGGACTCACCCAAAGGGTGGGTAAAGGTCCTACCACTTGTCCTCATGGGGATCCGGGCCAGCCAGCCAAAGAGCACGGGGTACTCCCCGTATGAGCTCTCGACCGGCAGAGCCATGCGAACCCCCACCCATGTGTTAGCCCCGGGACTCACGGAAGGTCAGCTTAGGGAGGCGAATCGGGACAGCTTTGTCAGGAATCTGTTTGAACACCTTAAACAGATTCACTGGCAGGCTGCTAACAACATGGGAAAACAGCATCGGAGCAACCGACTGCTGCTAGAACCCCGCAAGCACCACGAGTGGGAAATAGGGGACCAGGTTATGGTGAGAAACTACGCTAGTGTAGGGGTCTTTGAGGCACTGTACATGGGACCGTACCACATTGTCGACAAGGAAAGCCCCATGGTCTATGCCATAAAATTGCCCCACCGAACAAAGTGGTTCCACATAAATCAGTGCAAACTTTTCAACCCAGGGCAGCAGCAAAATGTAAGGGACAGCCAAAAACTGTAAACCGTACAAAAAACAGGGACCCCCAGCCAACAGCCCCCGACTGTGGAATTCCCACAGAGGACGTGGCAGAGCCACAGACTGCACCTAGCGGAGCGGTGGACTGTGTTACTGGAGGAGCTGTCCCCCGAATTATTTGGGACTCGGACACACCCCCAGCAACCGGAGACTTAAGAAGGACTCTCCACACACCACGGCCAAAGACACCGTGGTCATCAGTGCTCCAATTTGAATGGTTCAGCTCCGGGAAAGGGACCAGCCGCAAAAGGTTAGAGACCAGCCAGCAAGCAGGGACACCCAGCCGGTAACCTCGGGCAACGAGGGATCCTCAGAAGAGATAGCGGTGGACCAGCCACCAAGTGGGAGTCCCCAGCCTGTAGCCCTCGACCAGGCAGAACCCCCAGGGGACGAAACGAACCAGGCAGCCACCCCCAAAGGAGCGGTGTGCTGTAGCACAGAGGGGACGTACCCCAATAGTGTGGGACTCAGACCCACGTCCGGTCAGGACACTCCGGGTCCTGCAGTACAGGCCGATTTACTACCGGCCCCGCTGGACACCCAGAGGCAAAAGAAGAAAGAAAGAAGGCAGGAATTAACCTGGCCACCCGGAGACGGGTGGCAGATGTACATATATAGTACAATATGAATTTAAGAATGTTTAATAAGTAATTTAGAGTAGTGTAAGATCGCCTAGGTAATGATAGCGATATATGTATGTTACTGGGGTAAGGAAAAGAATCTACCTGTGCAACTATTAAAAGAGGCACAGGCCGGGTAACACCCGGGAGTGAGAAGAATCTACCGGTATAACTATTAAGGGAAGCACCGGTGAGATAACAACCAAAACGGCTGTGAGCTAAAAGTTAGAAGCAGACATCAGTCCACAAGGAACTGAATAAGACAGCCAGTCAAGTAAAGATATACTATGTCTGACTGGAAGAGAGCCCAATTTGAAACTCGGTCACCTTTGTCAAGCCAGAGAGCTTTCTCAGGGCGAGACAATCTGTTTTATGTGCCCCTACAGGAAAGAGATTAACATGAGAAGGGTCCTGTTCCTGCTCGCCCTGATAAGGATGAGCAGCGGCGACCGAGGAGACGTGGAAGAATCCCTCATTTACGGATGTTCAGGAGAAAGAGCACCGATCGTAACTGCCGGGGGTGGCTCCGAGACGTGGAAGAACTCGCCATTTACGCCAACGAGGGAAGATGGCCAGGGTGGCTGGGATCTAACTCTACCCGCTACTCCAGCCAGGAAGGGTTTACCTACTGGGAGGCTTCACTTCCATGCCCCTGGATACGGATCATCGCTGCCCGAGTCAGTCTTACAGAGGGAAAACGTGTATGTTTGACTTGCAAAGGAAAGATTCCCCTGGGAAGATGGTGGTGGCTCAGAAAGCTCAGCAAGGACGCATGGGACCAGGAATCGGACTGGGAAAGACCCGGTAATGATACGTACCGCACCATCACGGGGACACGGGGAGGAGTAACAGTGTGTTGGAACAAATGGTGAGAATCCGAACAAGGAATTTATGTTTACATGTGGGGATCAGAGAATATTTATCCCGCAGGCATATCGATCGCCTTCGCCAGGCAATGGCAAGATGAAGGGGAAGGGATGGGGTGGGATTCTAGCCTACACGGTGCGCGGTCCCACACTCCCCACTCCCAATTAACGCCACCGAACTAAGAGCACACATTAAGAAACCCCTTCCTAGACCAGGCCAACATCCCCAGCATCAAAGCACTGACCACACTTGATAGCGCCGCTGGGCAGACCACATAGTCCGCATGCCAGACACTAGACTCCCAAAGCAAGGGCTCTACTTGGAACTCTTTCACGGCAAACGAGCTAAAGGTGGACAGAGGAGCCGTTACAAAGACACCCTCAAAACCTCCCTGATAAAGTGCAACATCCTCACTGACACCTGGGAGTCCCTGGCCAAAGACCGCCCTAAATGGAGGAAGTGCATGCGGGAGGGCGCTGAGCACCTCGAGTCTCATCGCCGAGAGCATGCAGAAATCAAGTACAGGCAGCGGAAAGAGCGTGCAGCAAACCTGTCCCACCCACCCTTACCCTCAACTACTATCTGTCCCACCTGTGACAGGGATTGTGGTTCTTGTATTGGAATGTTCAGCCACCTAAGGACTCATTTTAAGAGTGGACGCAAGTCTTCCTTGATTCCGAGGGACTGCCTATGATGATGATGAAGATTGGGAACGCAATACCTGTTTCGATGTTCCAGTGTCACCAAGTGTCAGCCCAGTATGACTCTATTGGTCACTCCATTGGTCAGACCCAGTGTGACTCCAGTGGCCAGGCCCAGTGACCGGTTCCCGCCCTGTGCCACTCCAGTGGCCAAGCTCAGTGTGACTCCAGTGGTCAGGCCCTGTGCCGCTCCAGTGCTCAGGCCCAGTGACCGGTTCCCGCCCTGGGCCACTCCAGTGGTCAGGCCCTGTGCCGCTCCAGTGGCCAGGCCCAGTGCCCGGTTCCCGCCCTGTGCCGCTCCAGTGCTCAGGCCCAGTGACCGGTTCCCGCCCTGGGCCACTCCATGGTCAGGCCCAGTGACCGGTTCCCGCCCTGTGCCACCCCAGTGCTCAGGCCCAGTGACCGGTTCCCACCCTGGGCCACTCCATGGTCAGGCCCAGTGACCAGTTCCCGCCCTGTGCCGCTCCAGTGCTCAGGCCCAGTGACCGGTTCCCGCCCTGTGCCGCTCCAGTGCTCAGGCCCAGTGACCGGTTCCCGCCCTGTGCCGCTCCAGTGCTCAGGCCCAGTGACCGGTTCCCGCCCTGTGCCGCTCCAGTGCTCAGGCCCAGTGACCGGTTCCCGCCCTGTGCCGCTCCAGTGCTCAGGCCCAGTGACCGGTTCCCGCCCTGTGCCGCTCCAGTGCTCAGGCCCAGTGACCGGTTCCCGCCCTGGGCCACTCCATGGTCAGGCCCAGTGACCGGTTCCCGCCCTGTGCCGCTCCAGTGCTCAGGCCCAGTGACCGGTTCCCGCCCTGGGCCGCCGTGTGCTGGCCTTTCGCGGCTCGGAGTGGGCGGGAAGCTCGCGGCGCCTGCTGGGAAATCAGGAGCCCTGGGGGGACTACAACTCCCAGCGGCCGCGCGCCGCGCCTGCGCAGTGTCGTGAGTGCCCAGTGTGTGTAACGGGCAGCACGGCGGGCACGGCACGGTATGGCGGAGCGGCAGGACAACAGCTCGCACGCGGCGGTGGGAGAATGCACCACCCGGCACCTGTCGCTGACGTTACGCGTGGACTTCCAGGCCCGCTGCATCCAGGCTCGCGCCGCGCTCACAGTCGAAGCGGAGCGGGACGGGCTGTCCGAGCTGGTGAGTACTGGCTCGTGAGGGGCGAGGGGCATCTCCCGGCCCCGGGGTCTCGGGGTCCGCCCTTCACTCGCTCCTTGCACCTGCCCGCCCGGCGCCGGTTCCCCTTCAGCCGGAGCCGCTGTACATTGCTGGTATCCGCGATCCCCGCTGCTTCTCATTCCGAAACTGTGGCTCTGGGCACTGGTTTCTATATGGGGGGGGGTGGTCTGGGCACTGGTTTCTATATGGGGGGGGGGTCTGGGCACTGGTTTCTATATGGGGGTCTATGGGCACTGGTTTCTATATGGTTCACTGGGCGCTGCTTTCTATATGGGGGTCTCTGGGCGCTGCTTTCTATATGGGGGGGTCTGGGCAATGGTTTCTATATGGGGGTGTCTGGGCACTGGTTTCTATATGGGGCGTCTCTGGGCACTGGTTTCTATATGGGGGTCTCTGGGCGCTGCTTTCTATATGGGGGTCTCTGGGCGCTGCTTTCTATATGGGGGTCTCTGGGTGCTGCTTTCTATATGGGGGGGTCTGGGCACTGGTTTCTATATGGGGTTCACTGGGCGCTGCTTTCTATATGGGGGTTTCTGGGCGCTGCTTTCTATATGGGGGGGGCGTCTGGGCACTGGTTTCTATATGGGGGGGGGTCTGAGCACTGGTTTCTATATGGGAGTCTCTGGGCACTGGTTTCTATATGGGGGTCTCTGGGCACTGGTTTCTATATGGGGATCTCTGGGCACTGGTTTCTATATGGGGGTCTCTGGGCACTACTTTCTATATGGGGTTCACTGTGCGCTGGTTTCTATATAGGGGTCTCTAGGTGCTAGTTTCTGTATGGGGGTTATTTGGTGCAAGGAGCAGCCCCTATTGTAATTGATAGTGGCCGTTGCTTGATGTGATGGCTGCTGTTTTACAATAAGGAATTAACCCATTGAAAGTATAATCGATAGTGAACTGAACGTCTGTCAGAATAGTTTCAGGCAGGAGAAGCCCTTCGATCCATCTCGCCCACCTGTCTGCAGTATCCCCTTGGTAGGTTTGAACCTGTCCAGTTCATCCTTAAAGCCCATTAGGTTTCTTGTTCCATCATCTGTGCCAGTAATCTCTTCGACCCTATTAGTTTTATTTAAAAACATTTCTGCAGTTCCTATAGCAGACAGAGTAATGTTGTGAATGCATTAAGCACCTGTCTTATTGGTACAGTATTGATATTTTAAAAATGTATGTCTGATATTGCAATAGGATGTCAAGACCAAGTACAGTATTCAGGTCAAACGGTTGGAGGGTGGGCTCTCGTAATGCAATTCTACAGACAAAAACTGCAAACAGTTGTACTCTGGTTAAAATTGCTCTTTTTATGACCAACACAATTCTTGTCAGCTCAGCTGGATTGACTGCTCTCTGGACTATATTGACGCCTCAGATTAACGGAATGGGATGTATGCATCTAAATGTCTCGTTGTCTGCAAACTTTCTCACTCCAAAGTCCACCTAAATTTTCTCCGTGGAAAGTTGCTCATGTTTGTCCTGTCTTTTGGAAAGAGATTCCAATTCCCTTCCAACTATCCCTATTATTGGAAATTGCTATTAACTTCAAAATTATGCATCACCTTGAAAGTTCTGACCTGGTCCACGATTGCTCGTATTGTTTTCAGTGACATTCATCCACTGATTATCATCTTACCTGTGTTACCCACTTTTGGAACCCTGAATGCATTGGTTTGGATCTGTCCAAAGCTTTTGACTGGGTTTGGCACCGTTGACTTGTAAATGTGTTAGCATTATATGGATTCCCATCTAGTTTCCTCTTTAATCACTTTATCCGTGCTATAGCTCATTTTGCTAAATTAAATATTTGTAATGCTTTGTTTGAAAATAACAGTGGATGACTAAAATTACTACCAGGATTTAGACCTCAGAGACTCGTGTGATCAATGACTCACAGGTGAATTTCCGAGGAGGTTGTCCTGATCGGCAAACCTTGCTTTTTGAGCCACTGTATAAACCGTGTTTTCGCTAAAGTTACGACTAGCTGATTGAGAACTCCTGAGGAAATTCTCAGCAAAAGTATTGGCTGAGGAGTAAGCCAGTTATTGTCGTCTTCCATTAGATCATTTTGGCGAGCCCCTTCCTAAATACAACCTTGGTACATGGACTTTGCGATTATGATGTGATAATTAACTCTCTGAATTTTGCTTATGTGCAATTTAATATCGCACATGGTTGTAAAACAGAATGTCCCCAACGCTGATAAGCCATTATCACTGTTGAAACGCTGCTAGTGATGACTTTGCATAATTGATTTCTAAAAATAAGTACGTAGTGTTGCTACCATTGTTTTTTTCCAATTTTCTCTTCTCTGGGACCTTTCCCAAGTGTCCATTTCTTCTCTACAGCTAGTTCTTTCTAAATGGGTTTATAATTTTGTTGCACCTAGCAAACACAGGAAATCTTTGCCACCTTGGTATTTGAGCATTTTAATTTTTACAATGTGGCATGCAGTTGTGAAAGACCCTTAACTTAAGCGGTAATCTTATCTAAAAGATCAGTTGATCCAAGGTCCGGTAAATCACGTGTAGTTGTCTGAAGATTGGGCCTATTCACTTGCACATTAACTGTTCATTCAGTGCTGAAAGTGTTGGGCGTTTTACATTTATTGTTTACTCGTCAATCTCCCATGGTGTTGCCCAAGGGGGTTCTCTGAAAGTGCAATCATTTTGAAGTAAAGTCAATCAAACAGGCTGGATTTTGCATTCGGTGGCATACCTAGAGAGTACGCAGGCATCCAAATAGAATTTGCACTTACCTGATGGGGACCCTCCTTCATCAATCTGCTCTTTGACGCTGCGTACTAGATGGCAGCTTAATGACCCACGGCTCCCGGGGGTGCAGCGCACACTGGCACGTATCTGCGATCACGTGGGCCGGTGCTCCAATCAGCAAACAGAAGCAACATGTATTTGGAGGATTGATTTTTTGAAGCTTTACATTTGGTGAATTAATCTTTGCCACTTTCTCAAAGAATAAAACTAACTAAAAAGAGTAAACAATCCAAGACAGAGAGGAGGCAGATTCCAGTAGTTGACTGGCACTCTGGAGAACCAGGGTAAAATTCAGTTAAATTTATGCCAAAAGTCTATTTCCCCCCCCCACCCCCCTCCATGCCCAGTGCTACTCCTAACCCTGGCCGAAAAGCCTTTCTTCCTCCCCCCGCCCCCGCCCCCGCCCTTCTCTCTCCTCTTTACCCCCCACCACCTCTGCTGCTGCTGCCTGGGCCGTGGAACTGCATCTGCTGTGCTGATTCTCTGACCTGTGCTGATTTTGTTAACTCCCAGAAGGTTTTTCCAGAGCGGTCACATACGCCGTTCTAAGAAAAATTGGAGTAAATCGGAGCTGGCCAAACTTGCTTAAATGGCGAGGGTGACCGGTTACGCCCCCAATGAGGTTTAAAAAAAAAAATCGTAGCCTAAAAAAATCCTACCTAAGTGAATTACACTAGTGCAGAAACTTTAGGGAAACTTGGAGATTTGAATTTACTCAAAAAAAAACAGTGCACGCCAAAAAAATGGCACCGATAATTGGGGAAAATTGAGCCCAATGTATGGTACACCAGTTACACCAAAAGCGGAATAAATGGAGGTTATTTCAAAACAGCTGGCTTTGTTGCAGTCCTGATGCCACACAGTATAACAACCTATGTGGTTGACAAGCAGTAGTGAACCTTTGGGGTTTTCAGTTGCTTAGTTAAAGGCAAGTTTTTAAATAGGGCTTAAGATCCCTGTTCATTTGATTTAGCTAAAACGTCAATGGAGCTGATTTATGTAAAACTGAGTGTTGATATTTAGCTGTGATTATTTTGTATAGTTTCAATATTTGCATTTTATTTACAGACTTTGGATACAAGAGACCTTAAAATTCTCAAGGCTACCACCAATGGACTGGAAGCCAAGTTTTCACTTGGAGATAAGCACTCCTTTAAAGGAACACCCTTGACGATTACACTTCCATTTAAATTGCTACGGTACGGATGTTAAAACCTAGGAAAAGCTCTCTCTCTACTTTGTTTAATCTTCACTCATTTAATATTGGTGTTGGATCTTGTCATTTAATGCTGCTCGATTTTCCATGGAGTTGCAGATGGGAGTCAAGATTGAGTAGTTTTCGGATGAAGCGAGGTTAGAGGGTGGGGGTAATTGGACCAGACTGAAAGGATTTAGCCTCCATTTTAAAGGAATATATTGTGTCCTTTATTTTTATATGCTTTCATTATAAACTTCTAAGTCTACATTTATAATAACTGCCTTTCTAAAGCTTGTTGCACTTTAATTACCCCCTCCTGCTCATGATGCTGCAGCTGTGCCTCGGCAGAGTTTGTCATTCTAACCTGACCAGTATAACATCGGCAGTTTCCATTATAAATCTGGAGACAGGAATAAGGACATTTAGAATAGTTCTTTCACTGTACTTTGTTTTTAAATTTGTTTGTTAGGATTCCATTTGTCTTTGTGTTCACACCCAGATCTGGAATTGATATACCAACACGTGGCATGTTTACACTGAACCAGAGATATTTTTAAAGACAATTGTTTTCAGATTTCTTTTACATTCATTTTCTATGGTTCTGAAGAGCCCAGTTTTGCCCATCCCTCCCTGCCCCTTCTGCAGACAGCAGCTTCTGAACATACGAAAAGACCAGCTCGTCCATCAAGCCCGCCCCACACTCGTGACTGCTGGAGCATCATGACTAGACACTTCCCAACCCCTGCAGCCATATGATCTCCTGGGATAAGTAGAAAACAAGAGAAAAACTCAGCACTAATAAGGGAAAAAATACTCTGGAAATTTTCTCTTGTACATATATATGGTTCCAAGGGTAGAGACTAAAGGCTGTGGGTGTTGGGAGTCAATGACATTTTCAGACAGATCGATAGAATTTTGTTCGGTAAGGGGATCAAGGGATATGGAGTTATATGTGGTAATCTACACACTGAATGTTGGTAAAGAAAGAAAAAGGAACTTGCAATTATAAAGCAGCGTTCATGTTCTTGGGACATCCTAATGTGCTTTTGAATTCACAAACGAGCCAGTCGACATGCACAGCATGATCCCACAATAACAAATTAGCTAAATCATCAGTTTGTCTGTTTTCATATTGGCAAAGGGATGAATATTGGCCAGGGAGAGTTCCCCTACTTATCCGAGTAGTGATATGGGAGCCTTTTATGCCCACTAGAGCAGGCAGACATGGCCTATGTTTTAAGTCTCATCTGAAAGGTGACACTCCTTCAGTAGTGCATTAAAATATCGGGCTAGATTGTGTGCTCAAGTCCTGCAATGGTTTGTGCCTCTGACGGATGAGAGTGCTACCATCTGAGCTAAACTGACGCAGGTGATCGAGTCCAACATGGGCGGCATTACAGCTGAGCCCAATCCTGTTTTCATTCCATATCCGCATACAAGCTTCTCACAGGAAACACAAGTGGAAGTGGGAATCCTGGCGTATTTACTTTTTCCTCCATTCGGGGCAATGAAGGCAGTTGAACTACTGTAGTTGCTCAGACCTGGGATCTTCTGGTCTCTGTGCTTTGTACTGCACTATGCTATTGAAAGAGTGATGTGAGACTCATGCTAACGGCTACTAATTTATACAATTTCTAATCCTACAGAGGCCAGCAGGCAGTGGTAGAGGTTTCATATGAGACATCGCCAGAAGCTTCAGCTCTGCAGTGGCTCACTGCTGAGCAAACGGCTGGGAAGGCGCACCCCTACCTGTTTAGCCAATGTCAGGTACGGTCCTTATGATAACCCACCCTTTACTAAGTAATACTGTGCGATAGACTTTTCTGCATTTCAATGCAGATGACATTTTTTTTATTAGTTTAAACAAGCTTGACCAAGTTTCTGATGAGTATGAGTTCACACCCTAAATTGCTCACAATTAGTACTAAATTGAGAATTTTACTCCGAACTTGGAACAATAGCTGCTGTGGGAAATTTATAAAAACACTGGTGTATCATTGTTGTTGAGTTTGCATTGAGGCATATTGTTGGGAACAGTAGAAAATGCTTTGTTTGTTATTTAACTTAGAAACATAGAAAATAGGTGCAGGAGTAGGCCATTCGGCCCTTCGAGCCTGCACCGCCATTCAATGAGTTCATGGCTGAACATGCAACTTCAGTACCCCATTCCTGCTTTCTCGCCATACCCCTTGATCCCCCTAGTAGTAAGGACTACATCTAACTCCTTTTTGAATATATTTAGTGAATTGGCCTCAACAACTCTCTGCGGTAGAGAATTCCACAGGTTCACCACTCTCTGGGTGAAGAAGTTTCTCCTCATCTCGGTCCGAAATGGCTTACCCTTTATCCTTAGACTGTGACCCCTGGTTCTGGACTTCCCCAACATTGGGAACATTCTTCCTGCATCTAATCTGTCTAAACCCGTCAGAATTTTAAACATTTCTATGAGATCCCCTCTCATTCTTCTGAACTCCAGTGAATACAAGCCCAGTTGATCCAGTCTTTCTTGATATGTCAGTCCTGCCATCCCGGGAATCGGTCTGGTGAACCTTCGCTGCACTCCCTGAATAACAAGAATGTCCTTCCTCAAGTTAGGAGACCAAAACTGTACACAATACTCCAGGTGTGGCCTCACCAAGGCCCTGTACAACTGTAGTAACACCTCCCTGCCCCTGTACTCAAATCCCCTCACTATGAAAGCCAACATGCCATTTGCTTTCTTAACCGCCTGCTGTACCTACATGCCAACCTTCAATGACCGATGCACCATGACACTCGGGTCTCGTTGCACCTCCCCTTTTCCTAATCTGTCACCATTCAGATAATAGTCTGTCTCTCTATTTTTACCACCAAAGTGGATAACCTCACATTTATCCAATTATACTTCATCTGCCATGCATTTGCCCTCTCACCTAACCTTATCCAAGTCACTCTGCAGCCTCAAAGCATCCTCCTCGCAGCTCACACTGCCACCCAACTTAGTGTCATCTGCAAATTTGGAGATACTGCATTTAATCCCCTCGTCTAAATCATTAATGTACAGTGTAAACAGCTGGGGCCCCAGCACAGAACCTTGCGGTACCCCACTAGTCACTGCCTGCCATTGTGAAAAGTACCCATTTACTTCTACTCTTTGCTTCCTGTCTGCCAACCAGTTCTCAATCCATGTCAGCACACTACCCCCAATCCATGTGCTTTAACTTTGCACATTAATCTCTTGTGTGGGACCTTGTCGAAAGCCTTCTGAAAGTCCAAATACACCACATCAACTGGTTCTCCCTTGTCCACTCGACTGGAAACATTCTCAAAAAATTCCAGAAGATTTGTCAAGCATGATTTCCCTTTCACAAATCCATGCTGGCTTGGACCTATCATGTCCCCTCTTTCCAAATGCGCCGCTATGACATTCTTAATAATTGATTCCCTCATTTTACCCACTACTGATGTCAGGCTGACCGGTCTATAATTCCCTGTTTTCTCCATTTTTAAAAAGTGGGGTTACATTGGCTACCCTCCACTCCATAGGAACTGATCCAGAGTCTATGGAATGTTGTAAAATGACGGTCAATGCATCCGCTATTTCCAAGGCCACCTCCTTAAGTACTCTGGGATGCAGTCCATCAGGCCCTGGGGATTTATCGGCCTTCAATCCCATCAATTTCCCCAACACAATTTTCCGACTAATGAGGATTTCCCTCAGTTCCTACTTCTTACTAGACTCTCTGACCCCTTTTATATCCGGAAGGTTGTTTGTGTCCTCGTTAGTGAATACCAAACCAATGTACTTGTTCAATTGGTCTGCCATTTCTTTGTTCCCCGTTATGACTTCCCCTGATTCTGACTGCAGGGGACCTACGTCTGTCTTTATTAACCTTTTTCTCTTTACATATCTATAGAAGCTTTTGCAGTCCGTCTTAATGTTCCCTGCAAGCTTCCTCTCGTACTCTATTTTCCCTGCCCTAATCAAACCCTTTGTCCTCCTCTGCTGAGTTCTAAATTTCTCCCAGTCCCCGGGTTCGCTGCTATTTCTGACCAATTTGTATGCCACTTCCTTGGCTTTAATACTATCCCTGATTTCCCTTGATCGCCACGGTTGAGCCACTTTCCCTTTTTTTATTTTTACACCAGACAGGGATGTACAATTGTTGTAGTTCATCGATGCGGTCTCTAAATGTCTGCCATTGCCCATCCACTGTCAACCCCTTAAGTATCATTCGCCAATCTATCCTAGCCAATTCATGCCTCATACCTTCAAAGTTACCCTTCTTTAAGTTCTGGACCATGGTCTCTGAATTAACTGTTTCATTCTCCATCCTAATGTAGAATTCCACCAGATTATGGTCACTCTTGTCCAAGGGGTCTCGCACAACGAGATTTCTAATTAATCCTCTCATTACACAACACCCAGTCTAAGATGGCCTCCCCCCTAGTTGGTTCCTCGACATATTGGTCTAGAAAACCATCTCTTATGCACTCCAGGAAATCCTCCTCCACCGGATTGCTTCCAGTTTGGTTAGCCCAATCTATATGCATAATAAAGTCACCCATGATAATTGCTGCACCTTTATTGCATGCACCCCTAATTTCCTGTTTGATGTCCTCCCCAACATCACTACTACTGTTTGGAGGTCTGTACACAACTCCCACTAACATTTTTTGCCCTTTGGTGTTCTGCAACTCTACCCATATAGATTCCACATCATCCAAGCTAATGTCCTTCCTAACTATTGCATTTATCTCCCCTTTAACCAGCAATGCTACCCACCACCTTTTCCTTTTATTCTATCCTTCCTGAATGTTGAATACCCTTGGATGTTGAGTTCCCAGCCCTGATCATCCTGGAGCCACGTCTCTGTAATCCCAATCACATCATATCTGTTAACATCTATTTGCACAGTTAATTCATCCACCTTATTACGGATACTCCTTGCATTAAGACACAAAGCCTTCAGGCTTGTTTTTTTAACACCCTTTGTCCTTTTAGAATTATGATGTAGTGTGGCCCTTTTTGTTTCTTGCCTTTGTTTACTCGACCTTCCACTATTGCTTTTTACCTTTCTACCATCTGTTTCTGACTCCATATTACTTCGCCCTGTCTCGCTGCATAGGTTCCCATCCCCCTGCCATATTAGTTTAAACACTCCCGAACTGCATTAGCAAATGTTACCCCCAGGACATCAGTTCCAGTCCTGCCCAAGTGTAAACCGTCCCCTTTGTACAGATCCCACTTCCCCCAGAACTGGTTCCAGTGTCCCAGGAATTTGAATCCCTCCCTCTTGTACCACTGCTCAAGCCACATATTTATTCTAACTATCCTGCTCCCTCTACTCTGATTAGCACATGGCACTGGTAGCAATCCAGAGATTACTACCTTTTGAGGTCCTACTTTTTAATTTAACTCCTAGCTCCCTAAATTCAGCTTGTAGGACCTCTTCCTGCTTACCTATATTGTTGGTACCTACATGTACCACGACAACTGGCTGTTCACCCTCCCTCTCCAGAATGCTCTGCAGCTGCTCCGAGACCCTTGCACCAGGAGGCAACATACCATCCTGGAGTCTCGGTTGCGGCCGCAGAAACTCCTATCTGTTCCCCTTACAATAGAGTCCCCTATCACTATAGCTCTCCCACTCTTTTTCCCACCCTTCTGTGCAGCAGAGCCACCCATGATGCCATGAACCTGGCTGCTGGTGTCTTCCCTTGGTAAGTCATCTCCCCCAACAGTATCCAAAATGGTATATCTGTTTTGGAGGGAGATGACTGCAGAGGACTCCTGCACTACCTTCCTGCTCTTGCCTTGTCTCTTAGTCACCCATTCTCTATCTGTCCTGCGGTGTGACCAACTCACTAAATGTGCTATCCACAACATTCTCACCACCGCGCATGCTCCAGAGTGAGTCCATGCGCAGCTCCAGTGCCGCAATGCATTGTGGGCATTGCTGGCAAGGCTCGCATTTATTGCCCATATCTAGTTGCATTGAGAAAGTGATGGAACCTTTGAACTGCCAGTAGCATTTTGTTACAACAGGGGGTTGATATGGACAGCATGTTGCTTTCTCTAAAGATCATTGATGAACCAGTTGGATTTTTATGACTTTCTGGCAGCTTTATGGTCACTTACTGATACCAGCTTTACATTTCCAGATTTTTTTAAGTTGAATTCAAAGTCTCAAATTGCCATGGTGAGATTTTAACTTATTGAATCATAGAAAAATTATGACACAGAAGGAGGCCATTCGGCCCATCATGTCCGTGCCAGTCGAAAAAGAGCTACCCAGCCTAATCCCACATTCCAGCACTAGGTCCGTAGCCCTGTAGGTTACGGCTCTTTAAGTGCACATCCAAGTACTTTTTAAATGTGATGAGGATTTCTGCCTCTACCACCCTTTCAGGCAGTGAGTTCCAGACCCCACCACTCACTGGGTAAAAATTGTTTTCCACATCTTCCCTCTAGTCTTTCTACCAACTCCTTTAAATCTATGTCCCCTGGTTATTGACCCCTCTGCTAAGGGAAATAGGTCCTTCCTAGCCACTCTATCTAGGCTCCTCATCATTTTATACACCTCAATTAAATCTCCCCTCAGCCTCCTCTGTTCCAAAGAAAACAAACCCCAGCCTATCCAATCTTTCCTCATACCTAAAACTTTCCACTCCCGGCAACATCCTCGTAAGTCTCCTCTGTACCCTCTCTAGTGCAATCACATCCTTCCTGTAATGTGGTGACCAGAACTGCACGCAGTACTCAAGCTGTGGCCTAACTAGTGTTGTATACAGTTCAAGCAAAGCTTCCCTGCTCTTATATTCTATGCCTCGGCTAATAAAGCAAAGCATTCCATATGCGTTTTTAACTACCTTATCGACCTGTCCTGCTACCTTTAAGGATCTGTGGACATACAATCCTAAGGTCCCTCTGTTCGTCCATACCTCTCGGTATCCTCCCATTTATTGTGTATTCCTTTGCCTTGTCTTTCGGATGAGACGTTAAACCGAGGCCCCGTCTGCACTCTCAAGTGGATGTAAAAGATCCCATGACATTATTTCGAAGAAGAGCAGGGGAGTTATCCCCGGTGTCCTGGCCAATATTTATCCCTCAATCAACAAAACAAAAACAGATTATCTGGTCATTATCACATTGCTGTTTGTGGGAGCTTGCTTGTGTGCAAATTGGCTGCAAGGGACTGAGTACTGAGTCATGTGAAGCCCCACTGGAAACAGTCTTCCAGTCGCAAAAACACCTGTAAGCCATTACCCTTTACTTCCTGCCACTGAACCAATTTTGGATCCAATTTGCCACTCTCCCTTAGATCCCATGGGCTTTTACTTTTTTGATCAGTCTACCATGTCATCATCATCATCCTAGGTGGTCCCTCGTATCGAGAATGACCTGCCCAAAAGGAATGAGTTTGCAGGTGTTTCAATGAAGTACCTAATATTCCAGGTCCTGAACTGCATGTTGAAGGGTGGGAGATGCCTGTGCGTGATTTTTTTTTTTAAACGTGTGGTGACCGTTGCACACGGTCCTTGCCAAGTGGGTCCTTGTCAAAAGCCTTGCTAAAATCCATGTAGATGACATCAAATGCAATGCCCTTATCGACCCTCCTTGTTACCTCCTCAAACAATTCAATCAAGTTAGGCAGGCACGACCTTCCCTTAACAAATCCATGCTGACTGTGATTAATCTGTGTCTTTCTAAATGAAGATTTATACTGACCCTCAGAATTGATTCCAATAATTTGCCTATCACCAAGGTTAAACTAACAGGCCTGTAATTACTCGGTTTATTCCTTCCTCCCTTTTTTAACAATGGTACAATGTTGGCAGTTCTCCAATCCTCTGGCACAACTCCTGCAGCCAGGGAGGATTGGAAAATGATGGTCAGAGCCTCCGCAATCTCCTCCCTTTTTTTAAATAGCCTCGGATATAGTTCATCTGGTCCTGGCGATTTATCTACTTTCAAGGATGCTAAAACACCTTAATAATTCCTCTCTTACTATGTTTATCCCGTCCAATATTTCACTCTCTTCCTGCTTAATTACAATGTCGGCAACGTCCCCCTCTTTGTGAAGACAGCCGCAAAGTATTCATTAAGTTCCTAGCTGCGAAACAAACTTACAAAAAAATGTTCATCTGAGAGAATCTAGGTGAGGGAGATGATTTGGACAGCTGTGCTTTCTTTAATTGAAATTTAGAATTTGAAACTTTTTATAGAAAATATATTTATTTTCTCAGTGGGAAAAGTCAGATTGTCTTTTTTGACCCAAAGCTTCACAAGGAAGCTAGTATCTTTTATTTTACTTCAGAAAGATAGTCTATCTGAAAGAGAGGCCTGGATTACAGCTCTTAATATTGAGAATTCCAAAACAGTTATTGTTTACATAAAGAATGTGTGTTTATATAACACCATATTCAATCCCCAGGCCATCCATTAGCATTTTACAACAGTCGCTGTGAGTAGGCAAACATGGCAGCCAATTTTACACACAGCAAGTCCCACCAACAGCAAATACATTAATGACCAGGTAATGTTTTCTGGTGGCGCTGGTTGAGTGAGAAGTGTTGACCAAGACTCCGGGGGAAACTCACTGCTCTTCATCTTTCTCCTTGCCCTCTCTCTCTCTCTCTCTTACTTTCTTTTTCTCTCTCTCTCTCTCTCTCTCTCTCTCTCTCGCTCTCGCTCTTTCTTTCTTTCTTTCTTTTTCTCTCTCCCCTTGCCCCCGTGCCCTCCCCTCACGCCCGCCTCGCGCTCTCGCTCTTGTCCTCTCGCCACAAGCGCGCACGCACGCGCTCTCGCTCTCTCTCACACGCTCGCTCACTCGCATCACTCACAGGGCTGTGGATGCTCAGTCGTTGAGTATATTCAAGACAGATTCATACATTGTTGGATATTAATGGAATCCAAGGTTATGGGGATAGTGCAGAAAGGTGGATTTGAGGTAGAGGATCAGCCAGCAATAGCGGAGCAGGCTTGAATGGATGAATAGTCTACACATGCTCCTATTTATTATGTTCCTAAAAACAATGTGATACTATGGGTAAATAATCACCTCCCGTTTCTGATTGGTTGTTTCAGTCCTTGTTACTATGAAATGACAAAACTGGAACATTCCTGTTGCTGAACAAATTAGTGCGTTTTGATATGGTTTCCAATCCGACCCGCTGCTGGAGGACTCCGTTTTATTACAACGATATGTCTGAATGATGCTTATGCTAATGATAAAACAAGATTTTGGTTCTGAGAGTTGCCCTCCAGTAAGTCACTGTTTGGGATTGTAGCTTTACAATAAAAGTTGAGTATCCCTAATCTACAAAATTATAGTGGGGTTGATTTTTTTTTTCCAATTCATATAAATGCACAGGTGTTAGATTATTTCTATCTATTAAAGCTGAGTCTTAGTGACTGGACTGTGTAACTTTATTCTGTTTTTATATATTTATAGGCTATACATTGCAGAAGCATGATCCCTTGTCAGGACACACCAGCTGTGAAAAGCACGTACTCTGCTCGGGTATGTAACTACACATATAACCATAAAATGAATGGAGATTTATTGCCCAAAGCAAACTAAGGTGATGACATGATTGCATTGGTGGCAGTACCTGGGTGCTAGAGCTTGTTGCTCAGTACTTGCTACCTTTCTTTAAGCAGTGCTCAATTTATGTGGAAAGAGCAGACTTATCTATATTTGGTTCGTTTTGATTGGTCACTTTTCAAGTTTCAATAGGACAATTTGTAAAACTGATCAACTTTACAACCTAGTCTCTGTGTGCTGTCTCCTCTTGCCTGGAAAGGTCACTGAGTCTTGGGCTATAGCTTGCTGTAAGCATTGCTTTTATTGGACAACAGAAGGCATGTCTCTTGGGGTGCGATCACTCTTTGACATTTTTCTGACACTTAACTTACCCAATCTGCCTGATCACACCTCTCCCTCCCAAAATATGTTCATGCTATTAGATGCTTTGGAGACAAGCTGACATTTATTGAAGCTTGGCTGTGCTGAAGAGTATTTGTCTTGGCACGGTTTTTGTTTCCATTTATACAGTCTTTCACTTGCTCTTTAGAACAAAAAGTGAAAATGAACTTGTGCAAAAAGTGGAAGATTACAGTAAAGAACGAAATTGAGGGGACTGGATACCAGCACTCAATTTAAGGATAATATTCATGCTGTTATCCTCCTCGGAGCTCTGCTTTTTAATTAAATGTGTTTGTTTCACTGCTGTATCTACAGATATTGTTTTTAAAGTTAAAAACCGCTTTACCATCCAAACAAGCCGTTGTAACTTCAGTAAATTATTTGACTTTTTATTTCACTATGTAGTTCGTAGTGTTAGGAATATTTTCCAATGGATCATTGCTACTGGATAGAGAGGCTTCTCTTGCTTCCAGTATAATCTAATTTATTCTCTTTCCCCCTTTTTAGCAGCAGTTCTTTAATATCCATGTTAATATAACTGTTGAGGAAGCAATCTGTTCCCAGCTTGTAACTTTGGGGCACTGTATTTGAGCAGTAGTACAGGGGTTCACAACCTTTTTGCTTCTGAGGCCCCCCTCCCTTGTTACAAAAATTCCACAGACTCCCTGTGACACAACACAAGTATTTTTTCTGTACAAAAAATTATTTTACTATTGTTTAACTTACTTAATGTGAAACTTGTTGCTGGTGCTGAACAGCCATTTTCAAGAGGTGGAGGTATCTTGGACAAGTCGTCACTCCACTGTCCACCAGAGCGGCCTGACCAGGAGGGAGAGCCTCCACAAGGCTGAGCAGGTTGCGAGACAGTTGCTACTTTTTCAACAACAAAAAACAACCAGAAAAGGAGAGCACTTTAAAGTTTTAAAAGTTTGTGTTGGGATTGTTAGTGCAACTTTTTTTTTTTTAGAGGTGCAAACAAACATTGTGTGTGAACTTCACCGACTTTGCCCTCTTTCGCAGTACAATAACAATTTTAATACTAAGCTTTTGCTTGAGAAATAAAAAATCGGGATTTTATCTCGCATACTGACATGAGCAATAATCTTTAGCTAAAGAGCAAAGCCATTATAACTCTTCTTACCACTAAAAAAAAAAGTCCTTTTACTCGTTCCAACCTAAATTAGCAACAGCGTGCCTGCTATCGTGCACTGTTGCTTTCTCAAATTCCTATTGGACTCCCTCGACTATCAATCACGGCATTGCCCCGCCCAAGTCATGCTCTTTATTTGCTCCATTGGTCGGTTGCATCCGGCGTTTTGCTCGCAACACCCTGGGATGTAAACGGATGAAGGTTGTGACCTGAGCAAATGGCGACAGTTGTGGCGTGGAATCTGATGCTTGAGCCTTCTCGTGTGGGTCGGGACGTGGTGCTGGGCAATAGTGAGGGAAGATTGGGTATGACTAACTGAGTTCAGACTTCTAGTGGGTACAGTACGGGTTTATTATTTACAGAATGGAATCACCAACTGATGAATTTGAAATTCGAAGATGCACAGCAGGTCAGCCAGAAACTAGGCTTTCTTTATCGTGGTGGGATAGTTGGTCTGTATATTTTTGGCGGACCTCTTGAAACCTACTCGTGGATCCCTAGGGGCCGCACCCCCCCCCCCGGTTGAGAACCTCTGAACTAAATGGTACGATTTTAAAATGGGTGCAAGAACAAAGATCTGGGGCTTCACATACACAAATCTTTGAAGGAGGCAGAACAACTTGATAACGCAGTTTTTAAAAAGAAAAAGTGCATGGGATCCTTGGCTGTATAAATAAAGTACAAAAGTAAGGAAGTTATGCTAAACCTTTATAAAACACCCAGGTTAGACCTCAGCTAGAGCATTGTGAACAATTCTGGGTACCACACTTTAAGAAGGTGTCATGGCCTGGCAGAGGATGTAGAGGAGGTTTACCAAAATAATACCAGGGATGAGGATCTTCAGTTATGTAGAGAGACTAGAGAGCTGAAATTGTTCTCCTTTAGACAGAGCAGTTTGAGGGGAAATTTAAGAGGTGCTCAAAATTATGAGGGGTTTTGATGGAATAAATAAGGAGAAGCTGTTTCCAGTGGCAGAAGGGTTGGTAACCAGAGGACACAGATTTATGATAATTGGCAAAAGAACCAGAGCGGAGATGAAAGGTTTTTTTTATTCAGCAAGTTGTTATGATCTGGAATGCACTGCCTGAAAGGGTGGTGGAAGCAGATTCAATAATAACTTTCAATGGAGAATTGGAGATAAACTTGAAAAAGAAAAATTTGCTGAGCTCCGAGCAGGGAAGTGAGTTTAATTGGATAGCTCTTTTAAAGAGCAACACAGACACGCTGAGCTGAATGGTCTGTGTTGTAAGATTCTATGATTGCCTTTGTCTGAGGGAAAGCAGTTAACTTTTGCTTCAGAATTGTATTAAAACTATTGTATTTTTATCCATTGGGCTATTACTTTTCCACACTAAATACTGAGATAAGTGGACAGTTCTCTTATTTTTTCCAATTAGGTATCTGTTCCAAAAGAGCTTATTGCCCTTATGAGTGCTAACCGAGACGGGGAGTTGGTTGATGACCAGGATGAGAGCAGAAAGATTTACTGCTTTCGGCAAATGGTAAGCATGGGATATAAGATACTTGGAACTGTATACAGTAGAATCTCATTACAAGATCGCGGCTAAAATGGTGAAAAACATTTTACCTCAAAATAGTTTAGCAGGGTTGGAGTTTTGAATCAAAAAGCTTCAGTCTGTAATGCTTTAAATGGTTACCATGTTCACAATAAATCATTCTGTGTGCATGTATGTGTGTTGAAGTAAATAGCTATTTGTAACATTTTAAAGTTTGGGGACCAGAGTAGCAAAACAATGTCTCGTTTCTACGCTGCTCTCTCTCTCCATGGCGTACTCTTGGTCGATGTACTGGAAACCTTGTACAGTAGGGAGCGAGCAGTCCAATTGAGCATTTAAGCTTTCTTGGTTACATTCTTAATTTTTGTTTTGGATGGGGAGAGGGCTGTGGTGGCAGTGATGTAATTTTTGAAACCAAGGAAGTTCCTAGTTTTTGTTGTCTTGATGCCTTTGCTCCCTCAAGGTATGTAATGGTTATGTAAAGAAAATGGAATAATGTAGAAATCTATGTTGCCTGAAACAGCCCCCCTCCCCGATCTGTGAGCTAGATACATCTTAAAGTAGTGTGCGGAACAAAAACTGAAGATGCAACTAGATTCGTAAAAGGATTTTGATATTTAATGGGGTTGGGAATACAAATAGCAAATTAAATGTACAGTGACTGCTGCCAATGTATCGGAAGTTGCGCAGAAACATTCTGCACATAACTATTAACTCAACAGTTAGAGGACCTGATGGTGATAAACACACTCTGCAAGAGTACACTAAAACTTTCTCAATCTAACAACATTCTAATATCACCAAGTCACATTACAGACCTCAATATCTCACATTTCCACCCCCTTACCAACTTTCCTTCACCAATCTGTGGGACGTCCAGCGAGAACAGCCAAAAAAACCACTGGAACAGTGCAACTACTTTATTTCATTGGCAGCAGCCATGCCCTTATGTTTAACACTGATCAGTGTAAAGTATTCTCCCAAGGCTTGAATGTCCAGGCAATATGGTGAAGCAATTTAAAAAAAGATAACCATATTGAGGATACATAGCAAGAAGTGTGGAAGTTATGGTAAGATCACACTGAAGAGTACTGTGCTGAGTATGTTCAGGCCCAAGGAAGAATATCCTTTGATCATCGGGCCGGCCTCTTGGGTGGTGCAGCGTCGCGTCTGGGGCCTGAAAACAGACCCAGTCTCATTTCTAGGCCCATACTTCTCACTAATCCAGGAAATTGTTGAAAGGTAACTTTAAAGAAAGAATATCTGAAAGAAATTACTCAAAGTATGATAAATGTGTAGAGGGAAAAGCTCTGGGATTGTTCAAAATATAATTACATACTGTGATGGGGGAGTTATGGTTGATGGAACAAATGATTTTATTCCTAGCTGGCGTCTCTTATGTTAGTGAACCACTTAATCAAAACAGCATTTTATGAATTTCTCCATTACCAATTACTGAAATACAGTTTTAAAATTAAAGTGGAAATCACATGGACAACATGCCGCTCCCCCAGTAATATTGTCGCAGATTTGCATGTTGTTAAAGTGAGAAGTGAAGCTTGTGTGTTAGATTTTATATATCGTGTTCTAACCATTGCTATTTGTTATTGCGAAATCTTGGCAACAGACCGCGAATTTATGGAACAACTACAAAAAGTATTGTCTCCAACATTGAATTATATTTTTTTTCTCTAGGTTCCAATGCCAAGCTACTTAATTGCATTGGTTGTTGGATCTTTGGAGAGCAGGTACGTTGTTGAAATGATTTCAGTATTTAAATACCAGACCTAACATTTCCTGAAAGTACATAATCCTGACTTTACTTGTTTTATTTAGATATGAGTAATTGTAGGAAGTGTGAAATATTCAGCTTGCTAGTCTTAAGTGCCATGTCCTCTCTGTTCCTGAATGGTGTGCTGCAGTTAGAATGTGCTGATCGTTTTTGGTTTTCTTGGTAATTTTTTGAATCTGTATCCTGTAAACTTTAACAATGGTGTTAGCCAATGTTCCCTGCGCAGCTGTCTGGAGGTTCAGCACAGGCTGCTCAGTTGGTCACCGACCACGTGAGAAATTTTGAATGGGTTGTGCAGTCTGTTAAAAGAATGGCATCCCCCCCCGCCCCCCCCCCCAAAAAAAATTGGGGCGAACATTGGTGTTAGCTGTCCAAAGTAGCTCCAAAAAATGTTTTTCAGTAGCCTTTTTTCTTTTTCGGTAGACTATTGCAGTTTCGGGTGTTACCATATCAGCTTCAGGAGGGGAAAAATCCTCTTCTGTTTCTGTACTTGACCTTCGACCTTGATACAGGACATGTTTCACAGAAAGCATTAGCTGAACTGCAGGGGAAGTTGAGTCTTTTGAGTTCATAAATTGTTTACAAGTATAAAATGTTCAAGCAGATCGCACTGATTGCATTTTAAGGACATCATGTGGAAGGATGACCATTCTATGTGGTGCAGTAAAGGACAGAGATGCTAAAGGAAATTGAACTGATTACTTGCATCAAAGTGGAAGAGTACTCTAAACACTGTTTCACACTGGCCAATGAGAGAGCCTGATTCCGACTGGTATGTGTGCAGACATATTCCTTGTTGCAGGTGAAAGTAACTTGCTTACAGTGCAATCAACTATTGTCTAACACAGGATCAGAGAATTGTGGATGAGGAAAGTCATTCAACCCATCTTGATTCATCCATCCAGAAAAGCCCTACAGCTCCTCCATTGTGGTTCTTAAATGATCTGGGCTTTTCACCTCCATTGCTCTCTCTGGAGTCCATTCAGAGTGTTGATCTGTCTTTGTTTGCAGAAGAACTTCCTGAAATCAGTTCAGTAAAATGCCTGACGATTAGGGTTTTTAAAGTTTACAAAGTTGGCTTTGCGGCAACTGCTTGGGAGGGTAGTGAGGGATAAGTGGATAACGTGACCTTCCTAGTACAGAGGGGCTGGTGGGATAGGAAGCTTGGGTTGCATTAGCCAACAGGAAGAAATCCACATTGTTTGGTTATGTTACCAGCACGAGGCACAGTCTGTGTTTATATGTTCAGGTTACACATGCTTTTCCACAATATGTCTGTAGCTGAGGGGTTGCGTTGTGCCATTGCTGAGTTATGCATCTTCAGAAGCTGGAAATCTGAAATAAAAACACACAATGCCAGACAGACCATCCCTTTTGTTCTTTCCTACTCCTTCTTTCCCTGCCCCTGCACGTGCAGAAAAGCTGCTATATCTCTTAACTTTTTCCAGTTCTGATGAAAGATCATTGATCTGAAAAGTGAACTGTTTTTGTAAACTCTTTCTCTCTCCACAGATGCTGCCTGACCTGCTGAGTATTTCCAGCATTTTCTGTTGTTATTATGTCTTGTTGGTAGTGATGAGCATGTATGTGTGCATGCTCCAGGAATGCTTATCTTTGATCATTTATTTTCCAAGCATTTACTGAAGCAGATGGTGACTCCACCACGGATTGGGGGCGACATAGGCAGAAAGCACTGCCTGATGTAGTATTGAGGGATACAGAATGGTTCATTGATTGCAGATTTAACCTATCTCAGCTGGGACAGCAGTGGGAGAGCTGCAATTGGCCGATGTTCCGAGGCTAGAGTGAGGATAAATCCAAGTTCCTGATTTGGATCCAGTGGCTCTTGCTGGAAAGTGCACGTGGATATCAGTGAGAACTGGCTTTGAGCTGATATCCCCCATGGGTGAATCCCCTGCCGACATTTACTGTCTTTGCTCATACATGAAGTATGTTGAGATGTCAGCTTGGTTCAGTGGTGTCATTCGCCTGAATCGAGCTTGTGGGTTCAAGCCCCGCTAGAGTCTTCAGCACATAATAAGAACATAAGAAATTGGAGCAGGAGTAGCCCATACGGCCCCTCGAGCCTGCTCCGCCAATCAATAACATCATGTCTGATCTGATCATGGACTCAGCGCCACTTCCCCGCCCGCTCCCCATAACCCCTTATCGCTCAAGAAACTGTCTATTTCTGTCTTAAATTTATTCAATGTCCCAGCTTCCACAGCTCTCTGAGACAGCAAATTCCACAGATTTACAACCCTCAGAAGAAATTTCTCCTCATCTGTTTTAAATGGGCAGCCCCTTATTCTAAGATCAGGCTCTCTAGTTCTAGTCTCCTCATCAGTGGAAACATCCTCTCTGCATCCACCTTGTCAAGCCCCCTCATAATTTTATACGTTTCGATAAGATCACCTCTCTAGGCAAACACTGGAGTGCAGCACTGTCTGAGGAGTCGTCCTTCAGATGAGACATTAAACCGAGGCCCTGTCTGATCTCTGAGGTGGATGTAAAACATCCCGTGGCACTATTCAAAGAAGAGCAGGGAGCTCTCCTGGTGTCTTGGCCAATATTTATCCCTCGACCACCACCAAAAAAGCAGATAATCTAGTTCTTTCTTTTATGATCACTTTGACGAGGTACCCCAACATGAGTCAGCACTTTTGAGAATAGAGTACCCAAAAAGGGGAGAAAAATTGAGAGCAGGCATAAAGCAGAGTTCAACTGAGTACTGCAATATCGAGATCAATTAGTGCCCATTGGAGGACCTGGAATGGATTTTACACTATTTAAATGTAGTCATTACCAATTCCAGTGCAGTTGCTAAACTATAACCATAACCTTTTAATGCTCCCCTCCTCAATCAGAAACTAGGTATGTGTGTCACACTTTTATTTAAAAAAAATCTTATCTATTACTTATTTATATAAAACTGAATTTGCTTTGCAGAGTAATTGGCCCAAGGTCTAGAGTCTGGTCAGAGAAAGAGATGGTGGATGCTGCTGCATATGAATTTGAAGAGGTTTGTTTCAAGTGCTTTTTAATGTGTACTGTTCCTGGAGTGCAGTTCTTGTAGTATACCTTATCCACCTTACTGCAACCACACCATCCTCCTCCAACACATCCTGTTGTCCAGCTCGTTGGCACTGTCCTTGGTTGGTTCCACTCTTACCTATTTGATTGTAGCCAGGGCATCTCCACCAATGCTCCCATATCTGGAGTCCTCCATTTCCCCTGCCCATCTTAATCAACATGCTGCCCATTGGTAACATCATCCAAAAACATGGTCAGCTTCTACATGTACGCTGATGACCCAGCTCTACCTCGCCACCAACTCTTATCGACCCTCTTTTAGTCGGACTGCTTGAAAATATTCAGTCTTGGATGAGCTGCAATTTCCACCAGCTAATCATTAGGAAGACTGAACCATCATCATAGTTCTTGCCACAAACTCTCTCTTTGTTACCAATTCCATCCCCCTTCCCAGCCACTGTCTCAGGCTGAATCAGACTCTGCAACCTACTTGATCCCGAGCTGAGTTTCTAACCCTATACCATCTCCATCACAAATACTGCCTACTTCCACCTCCATTAACATCATCTGCTGCCACCCTTGCCTCATAAACCTTCACCCATGCCTTTGTCACCTCCAGACTCAACTATTCCAATGCTGTCCTGGCTGAATTCCCATCCTCCAACCTTCATAACTTCAGCTCTTCCAAATTGCTGCTGCTTTACCTACCCTGCTGCAGTTCTGCTTGCCCATCACCTTGTCCTTGCTGACTCTCAGTGGCTCTCAGTCCCCCAACATCTCAAGTTTAAATTCTTCCTCTTGTTTAAATCCCTTCACAACCCTGCCCTTTCTTACCTCTCTCACCTTTTCCAACCGCCTCCTAAACTCTCCATTCCTCTATCTCCCTCTTGTGCATCTTCCCCCTCCATCCTCAAACACCCAGCCATTGGCAACTGTGCTTTCAGCTGCATAGGCTCCACACTGTGGAATTTCCTCCCTAAACACCTCTGCCACTCCATCTCAGTTCCTTCTTTACGACACTACTTAAAACTCACCCTTTGACCACGCTTTTGGTCAGCCCTCCTAGGCCTGGGGGACAAAATTCAGGGTCTCGGAAACCTGTTGGTGCCCATTTGTAGCGGCCATTCCTAAAAATCGAATGGCCGCCGCTTTGGGGTCAACAGGCCGACTCGACCTAAATTCAGGTCGGGGATTTTTCGGCCTGGACCCAATCCCACCCAAGTGGTTGCATTGCCAATGAAAACAATTTTAAAAAAGCAATAAAAATACTTACTCATCAATTTTCACCTGAATCTGTCGTGGCCGCCCTTAAAGGGGAGGGCCCACTGCCGTGGCCGCAATGGAAACATTTTTGCCGGCCGACTTGCCGATCGGGTGGCAAACTGCTGCCCCCGGGCCGCCAACGAGCAGCCTGGCACCCCCTCTTGGATGCCAGGCCGCTGGCCCGGCCCAGTGGCTAAAGTTTAAAAAATGATAGAATCTCTCCCCTTTTAACAGAGGGGAGAGAGCGTGGTGACACATGCGCTGTGACATCACCGCGACTCCAGCGCTGTGGCGAATGGCCCCGACCGACCCATTTTCAGCCAGTCAATCTGGCTTTGAGTCTAAGACCCGCCCCCATTATGATCCATTTCCTGTAGGACTTTGAAAAGTACCACTCCAAAACTCATAAGTTCGCCAGCTTTCTTGTGCACCTGAATTTCGACCTCCTGGTCTTTCCACTATAGAACAGCAAGGGAAATTGGAGGGAGAGTTGTTGAGGCACACTCATGAAGATCCTAGCATCGATTTTACAGCAGCATTGCTGGAGAGGGGTCTGAGAATACAGTATGCTTTCTCCTGAAAAAGTGGCAAAGGGATAAGCTTTAGTAGTTACACATGGGTTTAACTTGTTGAAGAGAAGCTCACAGTATTTGTAACTGGCAAAACAGAATGCCTTCCTGAAACGCTTCGTCTGCATGTCCCAAATACACATGTACTAATAAATTATTTGTGGTTAACAGACTGAAACCATGCTGAAGACTGCTGAAAATCTTGTGGGCCCGTATGTGTGGGGACAGTACGATCTCCTGGTCCTTCCTCCATCGTTTCCCTTTGGTGGAATGGAGAACCCTTGCCTCACCTTTGTCACACCAACTTTGCTGGTAAGATGTGAAAATGCACATTTGGTTTTATGGCAGCTGTTTGATTCTGTCCCAAAATGCATGTGTTCCTTTGAACTGATGGATGGAACTAAATCTGATATTTGGCCATAAATGATTATTTGTAATTGTTTGTGCCAAAATGTTATCTTTAAAATTCTTAGGAATTTTATTGAATCTTGATTTATTTGGGTTCAGGGTAATTAACATCATAGTGATAACATGTAATGAGTATTAATTTCTCGTTCAGCTGGCTAAAGGTTGTAGAATGTAATATATTTTTATCTTGTTCTAGGCCGGTGATAAAAGTCTTTCTAATGTAAGTATAATATTTTATTAAAATGAATCATACTGAATAACCTGCTCATAACAGGACCGACAAGACTATCTCTTCAGATACTGTCATTGGCCTATATCAGCAACTTGAGCAAAAAAAATCAAACATAGTGAAAGCATGTCTTGTTGTCAGATTTCAGCTTACATACATTGATTGTTCCTTGAATTGTGAATGTGTTTTGTAGTGGAAAGGGGAAGAACAGCTGTGAGCAGTTTCCTTTTTATGGTTTGCTAAGTATTTTTGTTTTACTTGACACTAAAGCAGCAAATGTTAACCATTTTTGCAAGGGGGTTACAGTACAAGGTAAGGAGGTCTTGCTGCAATTATATAGAGCTTTGGTGAGAACACTGGAGTACTGTGCACAGTTTTGGTCTCCTTACCTAAGGAAGGATATACTTGCCTTAGAAGGGGTGCAATGAAGGTTCAGCAGACTAATCCCTGGGATGAGAGGGTTGTCCTATGAGGAGAGATTGAGTAGATTGGGTCTATACTCTCGAGTTTGGAAGAATGAGGTGATCTCATTGAAAAGTATAAAATTCTTTGAGGGCTTGACGGGGTAAATGCTGAGAGGCTGTTTTCCCTGGCTGGAGAGTCTAGAACCAGGGGTCACCGTCTCCGAAAAAGGGATCGATAATTTAGGACTGAGATGAGGACAAATTTCTTCACTCGGAGGGTTGTGAATCTTTGGAATTGTCTACCCTGGAGGACTGTGGATGCTCAGTCGTTAAGTATATTCAAGACTGAAATAGATAGGTTTTTGGGCACTGAGGGAATCAAGGAATATAGGGATCGGGTGGGAAAGTGGAGCTGATGTAAAAGTTCAGCCATGATCTTATTGAATGGCAGAGCAGGCTTAAGGGGCTGTAAGGCCTACTCCTGCTCCTATTTCTTATGTTCTTGTGTACTTGTGTTCTTAATTGCTTTTTGTCCTGGCTGCTATGTAACATAGAAAATAGGTGCAAGAGTAGGCCATTCGGCCCTTTGAGCCTGCACCACCATTCAATAAGATCATGGCTGATCATTACCTCAGTACCCCTTTCCTGCTTTCTCTCCATACCCCTTGATCCTTTTAGCCATAAGGGCCATGTCTAACTCCCTCTTTAATATATCCAATCACCTGGCATTAACAACTCTCTGCGGTAGGGAATTCCGCAGGTTAACAACTCTCGAGTGAAGAAGTTTCTCATCTCAGTCCTAAATGGCCTACCCCTTATCCTAAGACTGTGTCCCCTGGTTCTGGACTTCCCCAACATCGGGAACATTCTTCCCACATCTAACCTGTCCAGTCCCATCAGAATCTTATGTTTCTATGAGATCCCCTCTCATCCTTCTAAACTCCAGTGAATACAAGCCCAGTTGATCCAGTCTCTCCTCATGGGTCAGTCCAGCCATCCCGGGAGTCAGTCTGGTGAACCGTCGCTGCACTCCCTCAATAGCAAGAACGTCCTTCCTCAGATTAGGAGACCAAAACTGAACACAATATTCCAGGTGAGGCTTCACCAAGGCCCTGTACAACTGCAGTAAGACCTCCCTGCTCCTATACTCAAATCCCCTAGCTATGAAGGCCAACATACCATTTGCCGCCTTCACTGCCTGCTGTACCTGCATGCCAACTTTCAATGACTGATGAACCATAACACCCAGGCCTTGTTGCACCTCCCCTTTTCCTAATCTGCCGCCATTCAGATAATATTCTACCTTCGTGTTTTTGCCCCGAAAGTGGATAACCTCACGTTTATCCACATTATACTGCATCTGCCATGCATTTGCCCACTCACCTAACCTGTCCAAGTCACCCTGCAGCCTCTTAGCATCCTCCTCACAGTTCACACTGCCACCCAGTTTAGTGTCATCTGCAAACTTGGAGATATTACACTCA
This sequence comes from Pristiophorus japonicus, assembly GCF_044704955.1. Taxonomy (NCBI): domain Eukaryota; kingdom Metazoa; phylum Chordata; class Chondrichthyes; family Pristiophoridae; genus Pristiophorus; species Pristiophorus japonicus. Next base: position 77,851,146 of record NC_091989.1, on the reverse strand, counting down.
ATTCCTTCATCTAAATCATTAATGTATATTGTAAAGAGCTGGGGTCCCAACACTGAGCCCTGCGGCACCCCACTAGTCACTGCCTGCCATTCTGAAAAGGACCCGTTTATCCCGACTCTCTGCTTCCTGTCTGCCAACCAGTTCTCTATCCACGTCAGTACATTACCCCCAATACCATGTGCTTTAATTTTGCACACCAATCTCTTGTGTGTGACCTTGTCAAAAGCCTTTTGAAAGTCCAAATATACCACATCCACTGATTCTCCCTTGTCCACTCTACTGTTACATCCTCAAAAAATTCCAGAAGATTTGTCAAGCATGATTTTCCTTTCATAAATCCATGCTGACTTGGACCGATCCTGTCACTGCTTTCCAAATGCGCCACTATTTCATCTTTAATAACTGATTCCAACATTTTCCCCACTACTGATGTCGGGCTAACCGGTCTATAATTACCCGTTTTCTCTCTCCCTTTTTTAAAAAGTGGTGTTACATTAGCTACCCTCCAGTCCAAAGGAACTGATCCAGAGTCGATAGACTGTTGGAAAATGATCACCAATGCATCCACTATTTCTATAGCCACTTCCTTAAGTACGCTGGGATGCAAACTATCAGGTCCTGGGGATTTATCGGCCTTCAATCCCATCAATGACCCTAACACAATTTCCTGCCGAATAAGGATATCCTTCAGTTCCTCCTTCTCACTAGACACTTGGTCCCCTAGTACTTTCAGAAGGTTATTTGTGTCTTCCTTCGTGAAGACAGAACCAAAGTATTTGTTCAACTGGTCTGCCATTTCTTTGTTCCCCATTATAAATTCACCTGAATCTGACTGCAAGGGACCTACGTTTCACTAATCTTTTTCTCTTCACATATCTATAGAAGCTTTTGCAGTCAGTTTTTTTTATGTTCCAGGCAAGCTTCCTCTCGTACTCTATTTCCCCCCTCCTAATTAAACCCTTTGTCCTCCTCTGCCGATTCTAAATTTCTCCCAGTCCTCAGTTTTGCTGCTTTTTCTGGCCAATTTATATGCCTCTTCCTTGGATTTAACACAATCCTTAATTTCCCTTGTTAGCCACAGTTGACACCGTCAACCCTTTAAGTATCATTTGCCAGTCTGTTCTAGCCAATTCACGCCTCATACTATCGAAGTTACCTTTCCCCAAGTTCAGGACCCCAGTCTCTGAATTAACTGTGTCTCTCTCCATCTTAGTAAAGAATTCTACCATATTATGGTCACTCTTCCCCAAGGGGCTTCGCACAACAATATTGCTAATTAGTCCTTTCTCATTACACATCACCCAGTCTAGGATGGCCAGCCCTCTAGTTGGTTCCTTGACATATTGGTCTCGAAAACCATCCCGAATTTACGGCAGGAAATCCTCCTCCACCGTATTGCTACCAGTTTGTTTAGCCCAATCTATATGTAAATTAAAATCGCCCATGAAAACTGCTGTACCTTTTATTGCACGCGTCCCTAATTTCTTGTTTGATGCTGTCCCCAACCCCTCTACTACTGTTTGGTGGTCTGTACACAACTCCCACTAGCGTTTTCTGCCCTTTGTTATTCCGCAGCTCCACCCATACAGATTCCACATCATCCAAGCTAATGTCCTTCCTTACTATTGCGTTAATTTCCTCTTTAACCAGCAACGCTATCCCACCTCCTTTTCCTTTCTGTCAATCCTCCCTGGATGTTGAGTTCCCAGCCTTGGTCACCCTGGAGCCATGTCTCTGTGATGCCAATTATATCATATTCATTAATTGCTGCCTGTGCAGTTAATTCATCCACCTTAGTATGAATACTCCTCACAATGAGGCACAGAGCCTTCAGGCTTGTCTTTTTAACACACTTTGCCCTTTTGGAATTTTTCTGTAATGTGGCCCTTTTTGATTTTTGCCTTGGGTTTCTCTGCCCTCCACTTTTACTTTTCTTCTTTCTATCTTTTGCTTCTGCCCCCGTTCTACTTCCCTCTGTCTCCCTGCATAGGTTCCCATCCCCCTGCCATATTAATTTAACTCCTCCCCAACAGCACTAGCAAACACTCCCCCAAGTTGGGGGACTCCCCCAACATTGGTTCCGGTCCTACCCAGGTGCAAACCGTCTGGTTTGTACTGGCCCCACCTCCCCCAGAACCGGTTCCAATGTCCCAGGAATTTGAATCCCTACCTTCTGCACCACTCCTCAAGCCACTTATTCATCTGAGCTATCCTGCGATTCCTACTCTGACTAGCACGTGGCACTGCTAGCAATCCTGAGATTACCACCTTTTGAGGTCCTACTTTTTAAATTTAGCTCCTAGCTCCCTAAATTCATCTTGAGGACCTCATCCTGTTTTTTACCTATATTGTTGATACCTATATGCACCACAACAACTGGCTGTTCACCCTTCTGCTCCAAAATGTCCTGCAACTGCTCCGAGACATCCTTGACCCTTGCACCAGGGAGGCAGCATACTATCCTGAAGTCTCGATTGCGGCCGCAGAAACCTCTATCTCTTCCCCTTACAATAGAATCCCCTACCACTATAGCTCTCCCACTCTTTTTCCTGCCCTCCTGTGTAGCAGAGCCACCCACGGTGCCATGGACGTGGCTGCTGCCCCCCTCTCCTGATGAGTCATCCCCCCCTGCCCCCCCCCCCCCCCCAAAAATACCCAAAACGATGTATCTGTTTTGGAGGGGGATGACCACAGAGGACCTCTACACTACCTTCCTTCCACTGCTCTTCCTGTTGGTGACCCATTCCCTATCTGGCTGTGTAACCCTTACCTGCGGTCTGACCAACTCACTAAACGTGCTATTCACGATATCCTCAGCATCGTGGATGCTCCAGAGTGAATCCACCCGCAGCTCCAGTGCTGCAATGCGGTCTGTCAGGAGCTGCAGGAGGACACGCTTCCCGCACATGTAGTCGTCAGGGACACTGGAAGCGTCCCTGAGTTCCCACATCGCAAAGGAGGAGCATAACACATGTCTGAGCTCTCCTGCCATTACTTAACCCTGTGTACATTGCTTTGAAGTATGATGTAATGTTCTTCATTGAGTACCATTTTGAATTTAGTCATGTTGAAATTGTTTTTTGCTCTTCTGAAGGCTGGGCTTTCGCAGTGTTTTTTGAGAAGCATGTGGGATAGGGAGGAAATGAAACAAAAGCAGTAATTTGTGTTCAGCTGTTATTGGTTATCGGCTGTTCAAAGTGAATTTGATTTTATGTTTTAAAGTTTAATTTGTTTTAATTGCTGGGTTTTAGTGTCCCCCTCCCCTTTTATAGGGGGCACTTGTAAATTATATGATTTTAATGCCCCAAAAAAATCAGTGTTAGAAATGGAGAACCTCTTCAGGTCCGTGAGCACAGCTGCTTTCATTCTAATGCATAAACATTAATGATTGAATATCTAAGGTTTAAGTGATTGAACAGGAAAACATTTGTATTTGTAGGTAATTGCACATGAAATTTCCCACAGTTGGACAGGAAATCTGGTCACCAACAAAAACTGGGAGCATTTTTGGTATGTACATGAACAATGACTGGAATCTAAGTGAATACTTTTCCCTTGTTTGATCTTAGTGGTTCTTAATCACTTGAAAGTTGAACATATTTGGCAGAAATGATGCAGCGTCTTAAATTTTCTTCATTTATGGACTAAATATTGAGAGGGGGGAGGGTAATTTTCAACTTTTCCACCTGGGCACTAACCTGGCAGGGCAGATTATCTGCCCGTTGTAGAACCTGCCCGATGTCTGTTTCATTGAAACCAATGGATGAAAATTAGGCATTTTCAATCAAGGCTGGCCAATCCATTGGCAAAGTGGGAAAATTTATATCAATGGCTTAAATTCAAAAATGAATGCAAATTAGTCAAACTTGTAGGCCTAATGCAATCTAAGGAGGCAGGGGTTAGATAAATATGTATGTGGACAGAATAATGGCAGATAACTTTTAATGCAGATGAGTATAAACTCCTGCACAAAGAAAAGAGTAACGGATAATCAATGTTGTTAGAATAAGTAAGGATGACCGTGTTGTCTCCTCCCAAATCTGTGCCGATCTTCCCACAATCAGGTTTCCGCCCCTGCCACAGTACTGAAATGGCCCTTTCAAAGTCACAAATCACATTATATGTGACTGTGACCGTGGAAACTATCCCTCCTCATCCTCTTGACCTGTCTGCAGCCTTTGTCATGGTTGACCACATTATCCTCCTCTAACGCCTTGTCATCCAGCAGGGTGGGACTGCCTTTGCCTGGTACCATTCTTATCTATCAAGTCGTAGGTAGAAAATCACCTGTAATGGTTGCTCTTCCTGCTAATGTATTGCTACCTCGAGTGCCCCCAAGGATCTATCCTTGGCGCCCTCCTATTTCTTTTCTACATGCTGCCCCTCTGTGACATCAACTAAAAAGACAATGTCAGGTTCCACATGTACACTGACGACTCCCAGCTCTACCTCACCATCACCTCTCTTGCCTCTGTCAGACTGCTTGTCCGACATCCAATCCTGGATGATCAGAAATTTCTTCCAACTAAATATTGGGAAGACCGAAGCTCTTGTCTTTGGTCCTTGCCACAAGCTCCGTTCCGTAGCCATCGACTCCTCCCTGGCAACTGTTTGAGGCTGACCCAGACCATTTGCAACCTTGCTGTCGTATTTGACCTTGAGATGAGCTTCCGACCACATATCCGCTCCATCAAGGGGTATGGTGAGAAAGCAGGAATGGGATACTGAAGTTGCATGTTCAGCCATGAACTCATTGAATGGCGGTGCAGGCTAGAAGGGCCGAATGGCCTACTCCTGCACCTATTTTCTATGTTTCTATCACCAAGACTGCCTACTTCCACCTCTAACATCAGCCAACTCTGCCTCTGCCTCAGCTCATCTGCTGCTGAAACCCTCATCCATGTCATGATAGATTTTTGTTGGGTCAGGGTGTCAAGGGATATGGAATAACAGTGGTTAAATGGAGTTGAGGTGCAGATCAGCCATGATCTAACTGAATGGCAAAACATATTCGAGGGGCTGAATGGCCTATTCCTGTTCCTATATAAGTTTGTTTGTCTGCTTTCTTCCTTCCATTCTCCCTCCCCAAATCCCTAACAATTTGAGTTCACCTAATTATCTTTTGTGTGGAACTTTGACAGGAGCCTTTGTACATCTAGGTACATCATATTATAGGACTTCCCATGGGCCACTTGGTTTGTTACTTCCTCAAAGAACTTGACCAATTGTCAGACTGGATTTTTCCCTCTGAAGCAGTGTTCACTGCTGTTCAGTGGGTTATTATTATACAGATAATATTCCAGTTTTCTCCTGATTGATTCTATTGTTTTACGTGGAATAGATGCAAGACTTGTGGGTCTGTCATTGTCTGCACCTGTGGGCAAATTACTGGAATCAATTTTGAGGGACAGTATAAACCTTCAATTAGAGACACAGATTAATCGAGGACAGTCAGCATTGATTTGTTAAGGGAAGGTCGTGCCTGACTAACTTGATTGAGTTCTTTTGAAGAGGATCGATGAGGGCAGTGCATTTGATGTAGGCTACGTGGATTTTAGCAAGGCTTTTGACAAGGTCCCACATGGCAGACTGATCAGAAAAGTAAAAGCCCAGTGATCCAAGGGGGAGTAGCAAATTGGATCCAAAATTGGCTCAGTGGCAGGAAACAGAGGAAGCAGGAAGGTTGAGGGGAGTTTTTGCGACTGGAAGGCTCTTTCCAATGGGTTTCCACAGGGTTCAGTACTCGGTCCCTTACTTTTTGTCGTATATATTAATGATTTAGATTTAAATGTAGGGGGCGAGATAAAGAAATTTGCAGATGATACAAAAATTAGCCGTGTGGTTAACTGTGAGGAGGAAGATATCGATGAACTGGTCAGTTGGGCGGAAAAGTGTGAGATCATGCATTTGGTGAGGTACAATAAGGCAAGGAAATACGCAATAAATGGGAGGATACCGAGGTGTGGAGGGACGTTGGAGTATATGTCCAGGGATCCTTAAAGGTAGCAGGACAGGTCGATAGGGTAGTTAAAAAGGCATACACAATGCTTTCCTTTATTAGCCGAGGCATAGAATGCAAGAGCAGGGAGGTTATGCTTGAACTGTATACAACACTAGTTAGGCCACAGCTGGAGTACTGCATGCAGTCCTCGTCGCCACATTACAGGAAGGATGTGATTGCATTAGAAAGGATGCAGAGCAGATTTATGAGGATGTTGCCTGGACTGGAAAACTTTAGCTATGAGGAAAGATTGGATATGCTGGGGTTGTTTTCCTTGGAACAGAGTAGGTTGAGTGGAGATTTAATTGAGGGGTCTAAATAAAGTGGATAGGAAAGACCTATTTCCCATTAGCAGAGGGGTCATTAACCAGGGGGCATAGCTTTAAAGTAGTTGATAGAAGGATTAGAGGGTAGATGAGGAGGAATTTCTTCACCCAGAAGGTTGTGGGGGTCTGGAACTCACTGCGTGAAAGGGTGGTAGAGGCAGAAACCCTCACCACATTTAAAAAATACTTGGATGTGCATTTGAAGTGCCATAACCTACAGGGCTATGGACCAAGAGCTGGAAGATGGGATTAGGCTGGGTAGCTCTTTTTAAACGGGCACGGACACGATGTGCCGAATCATGTTCTGTGATTCTATAACATAAAACTAAAAGGAAAAGCATGCAAAAACTGGTACAGATCCTGGCAACTATGAGAGATTCCAAAGAACAACAAAGGTGACAAAATAGCTGGGGCAAGAACTACAAAAAGGAGTATGAAAAGAAACTTGCAAGGGATATCAAAATCAACACAATTTTCTACAATTGTATTCGGGAAAAAAAGGGTCATCAGGGGCAATGGTAGGTCCCTTAAACGGATATCGGCGATATTGTCAATTAGAGGACTATTGAATAATTACTGTCAGTATTTACAGTAGAAGAGGATAGCATGCCGGACATCCCAAGGAAACTAATATTGAATCAAGGATAGGGGCTCAACAAAATTAACGTAAGCAAAACAACAGTAATGAAGAAAATAATGGCACTAAAGGGGGGCAAATCCCCAGAATCAGACGGTTTCCATCCCAGGGGTTTAAAGGAAGTAGGTGAGAACATTGCAGATGCCCTAACTAAAATCTTCCAAAGTTCTCTCTTCGGGAATGATTCCTTTACATTGGAAAATTGTGCATGTTACTCTGCTATTTAAGAATGGTGAGAGAAAGAAACCAGGGAATTATAGACCAGTTAGCCTAATGGCTGTAGTCGGGAAATTACTGGAGTCTATAATTAATGATAGTGACTGACTACCTTTAACATTTTCAGCTGATCAGAGAGGGCCAGCGTGGATTTGTAAAGGTAGGTTATGCCTGGTGAACCTTAGTTCATTTTTTGAAGAGGTGACTAAAGTAATGCACACAGGAATGTTATTTATCTGGATTTCCAGAGGCATTTGATAAAGTCCCACATAAGAGTTAAGTTGAAGTTCATGGAATTGAAGGCAAATTATTGACCTAGTTAGGAAATTGGCTGAGAAGAGAGTAGGGATAATGGGCAGGTACTCTCATTGGCATTTGTGACTAGTAGTGTCCTGCAGGGGGTCTGTGTTGGGGCCTCAACTATTCACCGTATTAACGAGTTACAGATGATGGCTTAGAAAGTCACAAAAACAAATTTGCTGAAGCCACAGCGATAGGCGGCATTGTAAACAGTATAGATGGAAGCATAAAATGACTAAGATATTAAATAGATTAAGTGAATGGGCAAAACTGTGGTAATGGATTTCAGTATGGAGAAGTGTGAGATCATCCACTTTGGACCTAAAAAAGATAAAACAAGATACGTTCTAAATGGTGAAAAGCTAAATACATTGGAGGTCCAAAGAGACTTGGGGTCCAGGTACATTGTCCATTAAAATGTCATGGACAGGTACAGAAAATAATCAAAAAGGCTAATAGAATGCTGGCCTTAATATCCAGAGGACTAGAATACAAGGGGGTAGAAGTTATGCTGCAGCTGTAACAAAGCCCTGGTTAGACCACACCTGGAGCACTGTGAGCAGTTCTGAGCCCCACACCTGGAGCACTGTGAGCAGTTCTGGGCCCCACACCTGGAGCACTGTGAGCAGTTCTGGGCCCCACACCTGGAGCACTGTGAGCAGTTCTGGGCCCCACACCTGGAGTACTGAGACCAGTTCTGGGCCCCACACCTGGAGCACTGTGAGCAGTTCTGGGCCCTGCACCTGGAGCACTGTGAGCAGTTCTGGGCCCTGCACCTGGAGCACTGTGAGCAATTCTGGGCCCCACACCTGGAGCACTGTGAGCAGTTCTGGGCCCCGCACCTGGAGCACTGAGCAGTTCTAGGCCCTGCACCTGGAGCACTGTGAGCAGTTCTGGGCCCCGCACCTGGAGTACTGTGAGCAGTTCTGGGCCCCGCACCTGGAGCACTGTGAGCAGTTCTGGGCCCTGCACCTGGAGCACTGTGAGCAGTTCTGGGCCCTGCACCTGGAGCACTGTGAGCAGTTCTGGGCCCTGCACCTGGAGTACTGTGAGCAGTTCTGGGCCCTGCACCTGGAGTACTGTGAGCAGTTCTGGGCCCTGCACCTGGAGCACTGTGAGCAGTTCTGGGCCCTGCACCTGGAGTACTGTGAGCAGTTCTGGGCCACCACACCTGAGGAAGGATATATTGGCCCAGGAGGGACAGCAAAAATTTATCAGAATCATTCTCGGACTCCAGGAATTAAATTACAAGAGATGACACAATCTAGAGTTGTTTATACCTTGAATTTAGAAGGTTTAAGGGGTGATCTGATCGAAGCTTTCAAGATATTAAGGGTACAAAAGCAAAACATGACAGATGCTGGAAATCTGAAATAAAACCAGACAATGCGGGAAATACTCAGCAGGTCAGGCAGCATGTGTGGAGAGAGAAATAGAGTTAGCGTTTCAGGTCGATGACGAAAGATCAACAACCGAAACGTTAACACTGATTCTCTTTTCACAGATGCTGCCTGATCTGAGTATTTCCAGCGTTTTCTGAAGATATTAAGGGTAACTGATTGAGCAGATAGAGAGAAACTCTGCATTTTGGGAGTCTAGAACTAGGGGGCATAGTCTAACGATTAGAGCCAGACCTTTCAAGAGTGAAGTTCGGAAACATTTCTACGCTCAAAAGGTAGTAGAAGTTTGGAACTTTCTTCCGCCAACGGTAATTAATGCTAGGTCAGTTGTTCATTTTAAATCTGAGATGGATACATTTTAGTTAACCAGAGGTACAAGGAATATGGACCAAAGGCGGGTATAAGGAGAGCGGTCACAGATCAGCCATACACTCATTGGCCAGAATCTTCTCAGCCCTGCGAATGCCAGTTTGGAGGCGGGCCTGCTGTTAAAATGGCCCTGATTGACAGCAGGGCGGAACAGTGATCTGAACCCGCTTCCGTGTCAGTTTCTCAGCCTGCGGCTCTCGGACCCGGCAGCAAGTGGCCGGCCCGTCAATTAAGATACTTTATGGGTAGTTTAAAGGTATTTAAGAGGATTATAACCAGGCATTTCCCATTTTACCAAAGGATCCTCTGAGGAGTCTTGTTCCTCTTGCTCCAGATGGACCTGTTGGAGAGTAAAGACATGATTTAAATATGAGACATCTCTGGTGCAGACCATAATACACATCATCACCATTAATTTTCTGATCACATAATACCCTATATGAATGCCTGATGAAAGGCATGTAACTGTATGCATGGATAATAATTCTGTCACCAGCTTCTATTGAGCCGCTCTCTCCGGCCCCCACTTCCTACACCACACCAGCAATATCGAGTGCTGCCTCCTCCGCGCTTGACAACTGAAAGATCGACTGAGGGCCTCCTTCCATTCTCTCCCTCTTATTGTGAGAAATCTTTTCCTGCAAGGAGGCAAAGAGAAGGTTTAAAGAGACAGATGGAATTACCGTCATTAATGGAATGGCATACAGCTTCACAGGGACACTTGGATGGAGTGGCTTGGCGATACCAAGTTGCCTCCTTTTGTGCTGTTACTTGATTTCATTGCATAACGATGATGTGGAGTGTGAGGGGTGGAAATTAAGATGGGGACCTTGTACTGTAATGTAAATAGAGATGGGTGGATGAAGGTCTAAGGGATTTTGAGCTGAGTAACATCGTGCAGGAGTATGGTTGGCAATGCACAGTGGTGGGGAAGTGATTACAGGCACAGCATCATCAAGGTAAGTGTAGGTTTATACTTTTCCTGATCTTAGAAGATCATGAAACCTTTTCCTGCACTGTATCCAGGTGCGAGGCACTACTGAATTCGCCGTAATCTCTTCGGCTATATGAAGTCAAGCTGATTTAGTCTGTTGGGGAGGCCTCTTCCTGCCATCTGCAGGGAAGAGAACCTCCCTACATGCCCTCACTCCCTCAACAAGATGCTGGAGGGACTCATCAGTAAAACGAGGCACAGATCTGCCTTTCAGATGTCATGGTACAGATCCCCACTCACTAACACAAGGTTCACGAAAGAAAGTCCAACGGTCAGCAAACGGGGCCATGGTCGTTTTAAATATACCGGCAAGAAGCGTGTTATCCGGTGATGTCACCAGGACCCGCTTTCATTAATGGAAACGCGCAGGATGGTCCTAACCAGGCCCTTTATGGTAAGATCTTATTTTTGGCCGGGATTGCCACAGGAGCGGGTCCGTCACCCGCCACCGCCATCTCCCGCCTTCACTCCACCCAGGTAGGGAAAATCACAGCCACCGAATGGCGCAACAGGCTCAAAGGGCTAAATGGTCTACTTCCTGTTCCTATGGTATCTGACCATTGTCCAGTGACTCCCTCATAGTCATCAGTGCCTCCTAAATCAGATCATTTAAGAAAAAATTAGATGCTGCAATGAGGGTAATTAGAGTCTTTCTGGATGGATGGACTGAATGGCTTACATGGTGTGTAATGGTCTCAAAGATGCAGTTAATATAGCTCCTTGGCTGACCCACCAGCAGGCTTGCTTAACTGCTCCACATCATCTGTACCTATTTGCATTCAACTTAGTAGTTGACTGCATCTTGTTTTCTTGCTATCGTACCTGACTCCGCTACTTCTGTTCACAAAGAAAATCGTTTCTCTGAAGGGAAGGATTGTGTGTCAACTATTATTTGGACATAGTTTAGAGACTTGCTTTATTCTGTGTGTGTTTTTATACATAACTTCATTGTGCTAGGCAATTCAAAGTCATGTTGCCAGTTTTAAGTTAATTTTCTAATTTTGTTATGACTGATCGTTTTTTCAGGTACATAGCGTTAGCATATTCTAATGCCACAGAAAGCTTGCTGCACCAATTGGGGGTGTGCTGGTTATAAATTGTGCTCCCTTGGAGATTGAGTAGCTGGCTGCTCTTCCAGTCAGACATGCGTGAAGACTAACTTCTCTAGTCATAAAATAATCCTCTGTTGGTCCTAGCATTGCATTAAAAAGTGTTTTTTATGGAGCTCTTGATCACATTTGATGAAGTGAAACAGTGATATATTTCTTTAATGATGCTAGGTTAAATGAGGGCCATACAGTGTACCTAGAGCGCATGATATGCCGTTCCATGTTTGACGAGAAATTCAGGCAATTTGTAGCCATGGGAGGCTGGAAGGATCTGCTCGAAGCGGTGAGTTCACTCATGGTTATAGTAGCCTTTCTAATAACTGCACAGTGGTGTACATGTTATGGGTTTATTCTCATTCTGACTATAGCGTATTTTGTACTTAAAAAAAAATATAGTAATTAGACCATTCAGATGCTTAGTACAATGTTGCACCCCTCTCCAGGTAATTGGAGAGAAATTGGAATAATGTTGCTCACCATTGATTGGAGTGATATTTTGTATATGTAAGTTGATGTGAGATGAAGACTGACCACAGTACCTCTGTTGGATCCCTCTTTCTGCCATTCTATGACGACCATTTTGAGTCCTCCTTTGTGCCTGTGATTACAGCCCCTTTTCTTTACTATCTTGCTATCGGCACAGCAGGAGCGGGGGTCAGGTATGAGCTGGGGCTAAGGGGCAGGCAGACTGGACAAGGAATTGGCTCAACAGTGGCAGCAGCTGATAAGGGTGGTATCAGACATTCCTGATGACTGGAACAGCATTGTCAATGACCACAAGTGCATTTATATAGCACTTTTAACATAGTAAACTATCCCAAGGAGCTTCACAGGAGTATAATTGGACAACAATTGAGACTGAACCAAAGAAAAAGACATTAGGACAGGTGCCCAAATGCTTGGTCAAAGAGGTAGGTTTTAAGGAGCGTCTTAAGGAGGAGAGAGAGGCGGAGAGGTTTCGGGAATGAATTCCAGAGCGTGGGCCCTAGACGGCTGAAGACATGACTGATGATGATACGGGGGCGGGGGGGGGTGGTTGCACAAGGGATTCATGAATAGACATCACTAGAGAGAAACGACCAAAGGAGGTTTCCAGGATCTGTATGTATGTCGGTGACCATTTTTAAAAGTCTGTCTTTCGCTTGTTCCTGCAGCATTATCTTTCCAGTGGGTGGTGCTGTTGGCTTGCTTAAATTGTGTGTGAACTTTTATCACAAGTTTTGTGTGGAGTTCTCAGCTTTACCTAGTTCTAACCCTAACCCTAAATGCAGAAGTGAAAAGTATTCTTTTCCTTTCCTTCATTTGAGAACATTATTTACTAATTTCCACTTTCTAAACTGTGCACAAGTTTGTAATTATTTGTACAAATATAACTAAACAGCACATCTAGTGGACAGAATTGTTTCTGCATTTTTGTGGGCTCCAATGGCTAAAATTATGCAGTTGTACCTCTCATGTATCGAGGCAATGCAACTTGTACTGGATAATTTAAATCTGGATTTTTATAAAAACCTTTTTAATCAAGATATTTGTATTCACTTCCAAGCTGAATTTTCCTTGCTTTGAAAATAAAAGACAAAGTAAGGTCAGTTTCAGCAAGGTTTCTATTACACAAAGGTCAGCTCTCTTGAGAAATTCCAGTACTTTATCTTGTACATTTCTGAAAAGCTAGAGTTAGAATAGATACCTTCCTAAAATACAAAATGGAGGTTGGGAATCCTGGTCTACAAGTGAGGATATGGAGCTTTTGTTCCACTTGCTAATGAATTTGTACATGGCCACAAAATTAATAGGTCCTCAGAAATATATGCACCAGTTTGCACCATTATGTCTTTAATTAGGGATGATGGGTAATGAACATAAGAAATTAGGAGTAGGCCATACGGCCCCTCGAGCCTGCTCTGCCATTTAATAAGATCATGGCTGATCGGGTCCACTTCCCTGCCTGCTCCCCATAACCCCTTATTCCCTTATCGGTCAAGAAACCGTCTAGCTCTGTCTTAAAATTTATTCAATTATCCAGCTTCCACAGCTCTCTGAGGCAGCGAATTCCACAGATTTAGAACCCTCTGAGAGAAGAAATTTCTATTCATCTCAGTTTTAAATGGGCGGCCCCTTATTCTAAGATCATGCCTTCTAGTTCTAGTCTCCCCCATCAGTGGAAACATAGTCTCTGCATCCACCTTGTCAAGCCCCCTCATAATCTTATACGTTTCATAGAAACATAGAAAATAGGTGCAGGAGTAGGCCATTCAGCCCTTCTAGCCTGCACCGCCATTCAATGAGTTCATGGCTGAACATGCACTTCAGTACCCCCTTCCTGCTTTCTCGCCATACCCCTTGATCCCCCGAGTAGTAAGGACTTCATCTAACTCCCTTTTGAATATATTTAGTGAATTGGCCTCAACTACTTTCTGTGGTAGAGAATTCCACAGGTTCACCACTCTGGGTGAAGAAGTTTCTCCTCATCTCGGTCCTAAATGGCTTACCCCTTATCCTTAGACTGTGACCCCTGGTTCTGGACTTCCTCAACATTGGGAACATTCTTCCTGCATCTAACCTGTCTAAACCCGTCAGAATTTTAAACGTTTCTATGAGGTCCCCTCTCATTCTTCTGAACTCCAGTGAATACAAGCCCAGTTGATCCAGTCTTTCTTGATAGGTCAGTCCCACCATCCCGGGAATCAGTCTGGTGAATCTTCGCTGCACTCCCTCAATAGCAAGAATGTCCTTCCTCAAGTTAGGAGACCAAAACTGTACACAATACTCCAGGTGTGACCTCACCAAGGCCCTGTACAACTGTAGCAACACCTCCCTGCCCCTGTACTCAAATCCCCTCGCTATGAAGGCCAACATGCCATTTGCTTTCTTAACCGCCTGCTGTACCTGCATGCCAACCTTCAATGACTGATGTACCATGACATTCGGGTCTCGTTGCACCTCCCCTTTTCCTAATCTGTCACCATTCAGATAATAATCTGTCTCTCTGTTTTTACCACCAAAGTGGATAACCTCACATTTATCCACATTATACTTCATCTGCCATGCATTTGCCCACTCACCTAACCTATCCAAGTCACTCTGCAGCCTCATAGCATCCTCCTCGCAGCTCACACTGCCACCCAACTTAGTGTCATCTGCAAATTTGGAGATACTACATTTAATCCCCTCGTCTAAATCATTAATGTACAATGTAAACAGCTGGGGCCCCAGCACAGAACCTTGCGGTACCCCACTAGTCACTGCCTGCCATTCTGAAAAGTACCCATTTACTCCTACTCTTTGCTTCCTGTCTGCCAACCAGTTCTCAATCCACGTCAGCACACTACCCCCAATCCCATGTGCTTTAACTTTGCACATTAATCTCTTGTGTGGGACCTTGTCGAAAGCCTTCTGAAAGTCCAAATATACCACATCAACTGGTTCTCCCTTGTCCACTTTACTGGAAACATCCTCAAAAAATTCCAGAAGGTTTGTCAAGCATGATTTCCCTTTCACAAATCCATGCTGACTTGGACCTAACATGTCACCATTTTCCAAATGCACTGCTATGACATCCTTAATAATTGATTCCATCATTTAACCCACTACTGATGTCAGGCTGACCAGTCTATAATTCCCTGTTTTCTCTCTCCCTCCTTTTTTAAAAAGTGGGGTTACATTGGCTACCCTCCACTCGATAGGAACTGATCCAGAGTCAATGGAATGTTGGAAAATGACTGTCAATGCATCCGCTATTTCCAAGGCCACCTCCTTAAGTACTCTGGGATGCAATCCATCAGGCCCTGGGGATTTATCGGCCTTCAATCCCATCAATTTCCCCAACACAATTTCCCGACTGATAAAGATTTCCCTCAGTTCCTCCTCCTTACTAGACCCTCTGACCCCTTTTTATATCCGGAAGGTTGTTGGTGTCCTCCTTCGTGAATACCGAACCAAAGTACTTGTTCAATTGGTCTGCCATTTCTTTGTTCCCAGTTATGACTTCCCCTGATTCTGACTGCAGGGGACCTACGTTTGTCTTTACTAACCTTTTTCTCTTTACATACCTATAGAAACTTTTGCAATCCGCCTTAATGTTCCCTGCAAGCTTCTTCTCGTACTCCATTTTCCCTGCCCTAATCAAACCCTTTGTCTTCCTCTGCTGAGTTCTAAATTTCTCCCAGTCCCTGGGTTCACTGCTATTTCTGGCCAATTTGTATGCCACTTCCTTGGCTTTAATACTATCCCTGATTTTCCTTGATAGCCACGGTTGAGCCACCTTCCCTTTTTTATTTTTACGCCAGACAGGAATGTACAATTGTTGTAGTTCATCCATGCGGTCTCTAAATGTCTGCCATTGCCCATCCACAGTCAACCCCTTAAGTATCATTCGCCAATCTATCCTAGCCAATTCATGCCTCATACCTTCAAAGTTACCCTTCTTTAAGTTCTGGACCATGGTCTCTGAATTAACTGTTTCATTCTCCATCCTAATGCAGAATTCCACCATATTATGGTCACTCTTCCCCAAGGGGCCTCGCACAATGAGATTGCTAATTAATCCTCTCTCATTACACAACACCCAGTCTAAGATGGCCTCCCCCCTAGTTGGTTCCTCGACATATTGGTCGAGAAAACCATCCCTTATGCACTCCAGGAAATCCTCCTCCACCGTATTGCTTCCAGTTTGGCTCGCCCAATCTATGTGCATATTAACGTCACCCATTATAACTGCTGCACCTTTATTGCATGCACCCCTAATTTCCTGTTTGATGCCCTCCCCAACATCACTACTACTGTTTGGAGGTCTGTACACAACTCCCACTAATGTTTTTTGCCCTTTGGTGTTCTGCAGCTCTACCCATATAGATTCCACATCATCCAAGCTAATGTCCTTCCTAACTATTGCATTAATCTCCTCTTTAACCAGCAATGCTACCCCACCTCCTTTTCCTTTTATTCTATCCTTCCTGAATGTTGAATACCCCTGGATGTTGAGTTCCCAGCCCTGATCATCCTGGAGCCACGTCTCCGTAATCCCAATCACATCATATTTGTTAACATCTATTTGCACAGTTAATTCATCCACCTTATTGCGGATACTCCTTGCATTAAGACACACAGCCTTCAGGCTTGTTTTTTTAACACCCTTTGTCATTTTAGAATTTTGCTGTACGGTGGCCCTTTTTGTTCTTTGCCTTGGGTTTCTCTGCCCTCCACTTTTCCTCATCTCCTTTCTGTTTTTTGCTTTTGCCTCCTTTTTGTCTCCCTCTGTCTCCCTGCATTGGTTCCCATTCCCCTGCCATATTAGTTTAACTCCTCCCCAACAGCACTAGCAAACACTCCCCCTAGGACATTGGTTCCGGTCCTGCCCGCGGCCGGTTTGTACTGGTCCCACCTCCCCCAGAACCACCTTCCAATGCCCCAGGAATTTGAATCCCTCCCTGCTGCACCACTGCTCAAGCCACGTATTCATCTGCGCTATCCTGCGATTCATTCTCTGACTAGCACGTGGCACTGGTAGCAATCCCGAGATTACTACTTTTGTGGTCCTACTTTTTAATTTAGCTCCTAGCTCCTTAAATTCGTTTCGTAGGACCTTTTTTTACCTATGTCGTTGGTACCAATGTGCACCACGACAACTGGCTGTTCTCCCTCCCTTTTCAGAATGACCTGCACCCGCTCCGAGACATCCTTGACCCTTGCACCAGGGAGGCAACATACCATCCTGGAGTCTCGGTTGCGGCCGCAGAAACGCCTATCTATTCCCCTCACCATTGAATCCCCTATCACTATTGCTCTCCCACTCTTTTTCCTGCTCTTCTGTGCAACAGAGCCAGCCACGGTGCCATGAACTTGGCTGCTGCTGCCCTCCCCTGATGAGTCATTCCCCCCCCCCCCAACAGTACTCAAAGCGGTGTATCTGTTTTGCAGGGGGATGACCATAGGGGACCCCTGCACTACCTTCCTTGCACTACTCTTCCTGCTGGTCTTCCTTTCCCTATCTGGCTGTGGACCCTTCTCCTGCGGTAAGACCAACTCGCTACACGTACTACTCACGTCATTCTCAGCATCGTGGATGCTCCAGAGTGAATCCACCCTCAGCTCCAACTCCGCAACGCGGACCGTCAGGAGCTCGAGGCGGACACACTTCCCGCACACGTAGTCGTCAGGGACACCGGAAGTCCCTGAGTTCCCACATGGTACAGGAGGAGCATAACACCCGACCGAGCTCTCCTGCCATGACTTAACCCTTAGATACACTTAAATAAGATCACCTCTCATTCCTCTGAATTCCAATGAGTAGAGGCCCAACCTACTCATCCTTTCCTCATAAGTCAACCCTCTCATCTCCGGAATTAACTGAGTGAACCTTCTCTGAACTGCCTCCAAAGCAAGTATATCCTTTCGTAAATATGGAAATCAGAACTGCACGCAGTATTCCAGGTGTGGCCTCACCAATATCTTATATAGCTGTAGCAAGACTTCCCTGCTTTTATACTCCATCCCCTTTGCAATAAAGGCCAAGATGTCATTGGCCTTCCTGATCACTTGCTGTACCTGCATACTAACCTTTTGTGTTTCATGCACAAGTATCCCCAGGTCCCACTGTACTGCGGTACTTTGCAATCTTTCTCCATTTAAATAATAACTTGCTCTTTGATTTTTTTTCTTACCCCCCCCCCTTTCTCTTACACCCCTTCCTTTCTCTCTTTACTCCCCTCCCACCCCCCCACCTCTCCCTCCCTCTCTCTCTCCCTCTCTTTCTCCCTCTCTCTCTCCCTCTCTCCCTCCCTCTCTTTCTCCCTCTCTCCCTCCCTCTCTTTCTCCCTCTCCTTCCCTCTCTTTCTCCCTTTCCCTCTCTTTCTCCCTTTCCCTATCTTTCTCCCCTCTTTCCCTCCCCCTCTCTTCCCTCCCCTCTCTTTCCCCCCTCTCTTTCCTCCCCCTCTCTTTCCTCCCCTCTCTTTCCTCCCCCTCCCTTCCTCCCCTCTCTTCCTCCCCCTCTCTTTCTCCCCCTCTCTTTCTCCCCCTCTCTTTCCTCCCCCCTCTCTTTCCTCCCCCTCTCTTTTCCTCCCCCTCTCTTTCCTCCCCCTCTCTTTCCTCCCCCTCTCTTTCCCTCCCCCTCTCTTTCCTCCCCTCTCTTTCCTCCCCCTCTCTTTCCTCCCCCTCTCTTTCCTCCCCCTCTCTTTCCCCCCTCTCTTCTCCTCCCCTCTCTTTCCTCCCCCTCTCTTTCCTCCCCCTCTCTTTCCTCCCCCTCTCTTTCCTCCCCTCTCTTTCCTCCCCCTCTCTTTCCTCCCCTCTCTTTCCTCCCCCTCTCTTTCCTCCCCCTCTCTTTCCTCCCCCTCTCTTTCCTCCCTCTCTTTCCTCCCCCTCTCTTTCCTCCCCTCTCTTTCCTCCCCCTCTCTCCTCCCCTCTCTTTCCTCCCCCTCTCTTTCCTCCCCCTCTCTTTCCTCCCCTCTCTTTCCTCCCCCTCTCTTTCCTCCCCCTCTCTTTCCTCCCCCTCTCTTTCTCCCCTCTCTTTCCTCCCCCTCTCTTTCCCTCCCCCTCTCTTTCCTCCCCCTCTCTTTCTCCCCTCTCTTCTCCCCCCTCTCTTTCCTCCCCCTCTCTTTCCTCCCCCTCTCTTTCCTCCCCTCTCTTTCCTCCCCCTCTCTTTCCTCCCCTCTCTTTCCTCCCCCTCTCTTTCCTCCCCCTCTCTTTCCTCCCCCTCTCTTTCCTCCCCCTCTCTTTCCTCCCCCTCTCTTTCCTCCCCCTCTCTTTCCTCCCCCTCTCTTTCCTCCCCCTCTCTTTCCTCCCCCTCTCTTTCCTCCCCCTCTCTTTCCTCCCCCTCTCTTTCCTCCCCCTCTCTTTCCTCCCCTCTCTTTCCTCCCCCTCTCTTTCCTCCCCCTCTCTTTCCTCCCCCTCTCTTTCCTCCCCCTCTCTTTCCCTCCCCTCTCTTCCTCCCCCTCTCTTT
This sequence comes from Pristiophorus japonicus, assembly GCF_044704955.1. Classification (NCBI taxonomy): domain Eukaryota; kingdom Metazoa; phylum Chordata; class Chondrichthyes; family Pristiophoridae; genus Pristiophorus; species Pristiophorus japonicus. The sequence continues at coordinate 77,831,861 of NC_091989.1, read as the reverse complement.
CCTCCCCCTCTCTTTCCTCCCCCTCTCTTTCCTCCCCCTCTCTTTCCTCCCCCTCTCTTATATTTTTCTGTGTATAAGAATGAAGCATAAACTTTAAACTGGTCCATATAACATTAGTTGGTGGTAGGAATTGATTGTTAATTGAAATCCATGTTTTGTTAGATTGAGACATTTGGTCCTACTGATCCACTGACCTGTCTGGTCCCTGGGCTCCGTGACACTGATCCTGATGATGCATTTTCATCAGTTCCGTATGAAAAGGGATTTGCTTTACTTTATCATTTGGAGGAGCAGCTTGGAGGACCAGGTAAATGCTACACATTGGGAATTAATATTCAGCTTTATAAATGAACATTTTTATCTGAATTGCTATAAATTTGTAAACAGAAGAAATCTGTTTCTTTGTATTTTTCTGTGCTTATTGCTAGATATCTTCATGGGGTTCCTCAAGGCCTATATTCAGATATTTGCCTACAACAGTGTAACCACAGAAGAGTGGAAGAAATGCCTGTATTCATATTTTAATGATAAGGTGAGTGCCTTTAGAACAGTATGTGGAATAAACCTTGTAGAGGCCCCCACGCTGCCCATGGCCGCTGCTTGCCGCTCCTTTTATGGCCCCGACCTGCCACTGGACCAAGACCTCGCTCTGTCAAGCCCGTGTGGTAGCTGGTGTGCAATGGCCACCCCACGTTAAAAAAAATTCATGCACAGGCATCTTCCATCCTTCAGGATGTAGTAGGGTCCTTCATCGAAACACCTGTGAACTCATCCATTTTTTGGCGTGAAAGCAAGTCATCCTCGTTTCGAGGGACCGCCCATGATGGAATAAAATAATTAAGAATTTCTCTGTGTCTCTGTAAATGTCAGTGATCCCGAAAATTGAAATCTGAAAGTTATCAGCTTGTAGATGGAATTAGTGATGGGGAACATGGAGATGGCAGAAACTCTGAACAAATATTTTGTGTCTGTCTTTACGGTAGAGTGCACTTTTTAAAAAATGTTTTTAAAAATCCCAACTGTGGATAGTCAAGGGGCTATGGAGTGGGGAGGGGGGGGGGAGAGGAACTTAACACAATCACTAAGGAGGTGGTACTCAAGTAAGATAATGGGACTAAAGGCGGATAAATCCCCTGGACCTGATGGCTTGCATCCTCGGGTCTTAAGAGAAGTAGCAGCAGGGATAGTGGATGCATTGGTTGTAATTTACCAAAATTCCCTGGATTCTGGGGAGGTCCCAGCAGATTGGAAAACTGCAAATGTAACACCCCTATTTTTTTTTAATAAAAAGGAGGCAGACAAAAAGCAGGAAACTATAGACCAGTTAACCTAACATCTGTGGTTGGGAAAATGTTGCACTCCATTATTAAAGAAGCAGTAACAGGACATTTGGAAAAGCGTAATTCAGTCAGGCAGAGTCAGCATGGATTTATGAAGGGAAAGTCGTGTTTGACAAATTTGCTGGAATTCTTTGAGGATGTAACGAACAGGGTGGATAAAGGGAACCAGTGAATGTGGTGTATTTGGACTTCCAGAAGGCATTTGACAAGGTGCCACATAAAAGGTTACTACACAAGATAAAAGTTCACGGGGCTGGGGGTAATATATTAGCATGGATAGAGGATTGGCTAACTAACAGAAAACAGAGAGTCGGGATAAATGGTTAATTCTCGGGTTGGCAATCTGTAACTAATGGGCTGCCGCAGGGATCAATGCTGGGACCCCAACTATTTACAATCTATATTAACGACTTGGATGAAGGGACTGAGTGTAACGTAGCCAAGTTTGCTGACGATACAAAGATGGGAGGAAAAGCAATGTGTGAGGAGGACACAAAAAACCTACAAAAGGACATCGACAGGCTAAGTGAGTGGGCAAAAATTTGGCAGATGGAGTATAATATTGGAAAGTGTGAGATTATGCACTTTGGCAGAAAAAAATCGAAGAGCAAATTATTATTTAAATGGAGAAAAATTGCAAAGTGCTGCAGTACAATGGGACCTGGAGGTCCTTGTGCATGAAACACAAAAGGTTAGTATCCATCATCATCATTATCATCATCATCATCATCATAGGCAGTCGCTCGAAACGAGGATGACTTGCTTCCAGGCCAAAAAGGGATGAGTTCACAGGTGTTTCAATGAAGGACCTAATATTCCAGATCCTGAACTACATGTTGAAGGGTGGAAGATGTCTATGCGTGGATTTTTTTAACATGTGATGGCCGTTGCACACCAGCCACCACACGGGCATGACCGAGCTAGGTCTTGGTCCAGTGGCAAGGATTAACCAAGATGACTGGAGACCTGCTCTGCTGCAAGTCCTGGTGCGCACACATATTGCAATGTGGGCTGGTCCGTGCTGCCCCTGGGCCCTCGCCTCTCCTGGGCCCCGATTATGTTGTTCCACGATCACTCACCGCTCCTTCGTCCCGACCTCGCCGCTCCTGCTGTACCTGCCCACGCTCCAATCACTGACCTGAACCTTGGTGACGTCCCTTTTCGCTGCAGTCTCTCTCCTGCACCAGCTCGCGCTGTACCTTGAAGTGGTATGTCGCCATGTTGTCCAGGGGTCGCTGCTCCTTTTATGGCCTCGACCTGCCGCTGATGGTCTCTCGCATGCCGGGGCCGCCACGGAAAGGTTAGTATACAGGTACAGCAAGTGATCAGGAAGGCCAATAGAATCTTGGCCTTTATTGCAAAGGGGATGGAATATAAAAGCAGGGAAGTCTTGCTACAGTTATACAGGGTATTGGTGAGGCCACACCTGGAATACTGCGTGCAGTTTTGGTTTCTATGGGCCCAAGTTTCCACACAATAAAAAACGGGCACCCCTCCGAGCTGGGTGCCCGTTTTTCGTGCCGAAAACAGCGCCGGAAAAAAAACACGCGATTCTGCACGTAGCCCCAGTGAGGCCATCCGGCCAGGGCTAGTGGCTGCGTGCTTCGGGCCCCTCCCACACAGTTTTGGGCACCTGGAGCTACTGCACATGCGCGTCCACTGTAGAGCGCCTGTGCAGCGGTCCCGGCACTGTTTTCGGCGCAGGGACCTGGCTCCGTCCCCAACAGCTCATGCTGCGCTATGCCCGGCTGCAGAAGACCTGCAGGGAGCCGGAGAATAGGGAAGGTTTTTTTAGGTGCACTTTCTGGCGCGAAAAACGGGCGTCCAGGTCCGGGCTGCGCCGTTTTAGGCGCGTCCCGAAACTTGGGCCCCATATGTCTACTGGAACTTTGTTAAAGGTGTTTGACATCGGACTCTAGAAATTCAGTGGCGTCGTGCCCTTTTTACGGGCACAAAACGAGCAACTAAACCTCCAACATGATGGGCAGGGTGCATGTGGTCATGACGGGTCGGAGGGGCACCGTCTGCCATATTAATATCGGCAGAAATAAACATTCGAATGTAGGAGGTTGTTCTGCAAGACAATCCATTGATTGGGCAACTGTAACATGTTCATTGTATTGCATCATTGCGTGAATAAGGTTGTTCTGACTGAATGGAGTGAGTCCGATCGCAACTTGCTTTGCCTGTTCTCTCTTGGAAATAAAATGGCTTAATATTTTGATTCGGCCTCAATGGCTTTCCCACCCATAACTCCTCCCTGCTTGGAAACCCTATCCCAGTAAATAGGGACAGAAATATCTTATTTGTATGTCAAGACATAAGAACATAAGAATTAGGAACAGGAGTAGGCCATCTAGCCCCTCGAGCCTGCTCCGCCATTCAACAAGATCATGGCTGATCTGGCCGTGGACTCAGTTCCACTTACCCGCCCGCTCCCCATAACCCTTAATTCCCTTATTGGTTAAAAATCTATCTATCTGTGATTTGAATACATTCAATGAGCTAGCCTCAACTGCTTCCTTGGGCAGAGAATTCCACAGATTCACAACCCTCTGGGAGAAAAAATTCCTTCTCAACTTGGTTTTAAATTGGCTCCCCCGTATTTTGAGGCTGTGCCCCCTAGTTCTAGTCTCCCCGACCAGTGGAAACAACCTCTCTGCCTCTATCTTGTCTATCCCTTTCATTATTTTAAATGTTTCTATAAGATCACCCCTCATCCTTCTGAACTCCAACGAGTAAAGACCCAGTCTACTCAATCTATCATCTCCAGAATCAGCCTAGTGAATCGTCTCTGTACCCCTCCAAATCTCGGATATCCTTCCTTAAGAAAGGTGACCAAAACTGCACGCAGTACTTAAGGTGCGGCCTCATCAATACCCTATACAGTTGCAGCAGGACCTCCCTGTTTTTGTGCTCCATCCCTCTCGCAATGAAGGCCAACATTCCATTCGCCTTCCTGCACCTACAAACTAGCTTTTTGGGATTCATGCACAAGGACCCCCAGGTCCCTCTGCACCGCAGCAGGTTGTAATTTCTCCCCATTCAAATAATATTCCCTTTTACTGTTTATCTTTCCAAGGTGGATGACCTCACATTTTCTGACATTGTATTCCATCTGCCAAACCTTAGCCCATTCGCTTAACCTATCTAAATCTCTTTGCAGGCTCTCTCTGTCCTCTACACAACCCGCTTTCCCACTAATCTTTGTCATCTGCAAATTTTGTTGCACTACACTCTGTCCCCTCTTCCAGGTCATCTATGTATATTGTGAACAGTTGTGGTCACAGCACCGATCCCTGTGGCGCACCACTAACCACCGATTTTCAACCCGAAAAGGACCCATTTATCCCGACTCTCTGTTTTCTGTTAGCCAGCCAATTCTCTATCCATGCTAATACATTTCCTCTGACTCCGCGTACCTTTATCTTCTGCAGTAACCTTTTGTGAGGCACCTTATCGAATGCCTTTTGGAAATCTAAATACACCACATCCATCGGTACACCTCTATCCACCATGCTCGTTATATCCTCAAAGAATTCCAGTAAATTAGTTAAACATGGTTTCCCCTTCATGAATCCATGTTGCATCTGCTTGATTGCACTATTCCTATCTCGATGTCCCGCTATTTCTTCCTTAATGATAGCTTCAAGCATTTTCCCCGCTACAGATGTTAAACTAACCGGCCTATAGTTACCTGCCTTTTGTCTGCCCCCTTTTTAAAACAGAGGTGTTACATTAGCTGCTTTCCAATCCGCTGGTACCTCCCCAGAGTCCAGAGAATTTTGGTAGATTATAATGAATGCGTCTGCTATAACTTCCGCCATCTCTTTTAATACCCTGGGATGCATTCCATCAGGACCAGGGGACTTGTCTACCTTGAGTCCTATTAGCCTGTACAGCACTACCCCCCCTAGTGATTGTGATTGTCTCAAGGTCCTCCCTTCCCACATTCCCGTGACCAGCAATTTTTGGCAAGTTTTTTCTGTCTTCCACTGTGAAGACCGAAGCAAAATAATTGTTTTAAGGTCTTGGCCATTTCCACATTTCCCATTATTAATTTCCCATTCTCATCTTCTAAGGGACCAACATTTACTTTAGTCACTCTTTTCCATTTTATATATCTGGAAGCTTTTACTATCTGTTTTTATGTTTTGCGCAAGTTTACTTTCGTAATCTATCTTTCCTTTCTTTATTGCTTTCTTAGTCATTCTTTGCTGTCGTTTAAAATTTTCCCAATCTTCTAGTTTCCCACTAACCTTGGCCACCTTATACGCATTGGTTTTTAATTTGATACTCTCCTTTATTTCCTTGGTTATCCACGGCTGGTTATCCCTTCTCTTACCGCCCTTTTTCACTGGAATATATTTTTGTTGAGCACTATGAAAGAGCTCCTTAAAAGTCCTCCATTGTTCCTCAATTTTGCCACCGTTTAGTCTGTGTTTCCAGTCTACTTAGCCAACTCTGCCCTCATCCCACTGTAGTCCCCTTTGTTTAAGCATAGTACGCTCGTTTGAGACACTACTTCCTCACCCTCAATCTGTATTACAAATTCAACCATACTGTGATCACTCATTCCAAGAGGATCTTTTACTAGGAGATCGTTTATTATTCCTGTCTCATTACACAGGACCAGATCTAAGATCGCTTGCTCCCTTGTAGGTTCTGTAACATACTGTTCTAAGAAACAATCCCGTATACATTCTATGAATTCCTCCTCAAGGCTACCCGGTGCGATTTGATTTGACCAATCGATATGTAGGTTAAAATCCCCCATGATTACTGCCGTTCCTTTTTCACACGCCTCCATTATTCCCTTGATTATTGCCCGCCCCACCGTGAAGTTATTATTTGGGGGCCTATAAACTACGCCCACCAGTGACTTTTTCCCCCTTACTATCTCTAATCTCCACCCACAATGATTCAACATTTTGTTCATTAGAGCCAATATCGTCTCTCACAACTGCCCTGATATCTTCCTTTATTAACAGAGCTACCCCACCTCCTTTCCCTTCTTGTCTGTCTTTCCGAATTGTCAGATACCCCTGTATGTTTAATTCCCAGTCTTGGCCACCCTACAACCACGTTTCTGTAATGGCCACCAAATCATACCCATTTGTAATGATTTGTGCCGTCAACTCATTTACTTTATTTCGAATGCTGCGTGCGTTTAGGTAGAGTGTTTTAATACTAGTTTTTCAATCATGATTTTTAGTTTTGACCCTTCCTGAAGCCCCTTTATATTCATACATATTGTCCCTTCCTATCACCTTGTGGTTTACACTTACCCCAGTGCTACTCTGCTCTGTTGCCTCCTGCCTTTTGCATTCTTTCTTGGGGTCCTGTTCATCTGAGCTCCCACCCACTCTAACTAGCTCAGAGCCCTCTCCTGGGTTCCGAATACTCCTTGCATTGAGGCACCGAGCTTTCATGCTTGCCTTTTTATTGCACTTTGACCCTTTAGAATTTTGCTGTACAGTGGATTGGATTGTGATATCAGTTCGGTTTTGCTAGCAGATATTTGGCAATGTGAGTCAACTTCCGAATGTCGGGATCTATTTACAGGAGTGACTGATGCTACTGAACCCAAGGTACCTTGGGCAGACTCAAATTTGTCACGTGGGTTATGAATGCTCAAAGAGCCCGACATGAAACTGCAACCTTAAATGTATTCTGATCGATTACATTAGAGAATCAAATGAGAATATTTTCTTTACATTAGAAGCTAGGACATTGATCAATATACGTGTTATACAGCACTATTTATTCATTATTTTTACTTTTCACTAGACTAAGATTTTGGATCAGGTTGACTGGAATGCCTGGTTTCATTCTCCTGGGATACCACCATTCACACCACAGTGAGTCTCTTCTCCCTTATGTCAGAAAGGTTTCTGAATTTAAACCATGGCATATAAATAGGTTTAACACTTCTGCTAAAATTGAGTGGAATTTCAGCATATGATTGCTTAAATGTGTTCAACTAATATTTCAGGGCTAAATTATGTCCGCAAACACAGAAAGACTAGCACTTCCTTTACAAAGTGGCCAGATGGTTCACACAATTAAAACTATTTGGAATTCTATAATTTGGTAGTTTTTAAAATTCCCTACATTGGACTGAAAACCTTTTGATAACTTAATTTAAAAGAAATCATTGTAGAACCCGAGTGAACAAATGCATACAGTGTATTCTCTTCAGTGTAAAAATGCGTTTATATAGAATGATGCCACCTGGCAGGGTCTCCTCTGCCTGAGAGGGGAGGGCAGTTCATAAGTTACTTTTGTAGTTTATTCAATTCTCCTGCTGATTTTCCATTTCACTTCAAGAAGACCATGCTGCACATCATTTTTAATCGTTTCCATCTCTATTCGAAGTGTTATGTCTTGGAGAGGTAAACTTAAAAATCATTTGACCCGTTTCAATTCCCCCAACAGCTCCCACAGTGTTTCTTTATATATATATATATATATATATATACACCTGTAATTGGCAGCATGTCACTCCAACAACTTTAAACTGCGCTTTGGGAGAATTTTCACTACATTTCACAGTAATTTATCCTGTAATTTTTGGAAATAAGGATACTGAGCGATTTATGTTTTGGTTCATATGTCTAAACATTCCTGATCTGAGCATTAACTTGTCAACATTTTATTTTAAACGTTTTATCGGATTGTATGGGCTGGATGTTGTGCTGGTCTCCCTTCACACATTTGATCCCTTTCCACACCATATCAGACAAACTGAAAACCATATCTACATATGCTTGTGCCACAAGTACACATATGTTACTTTACTCAAAAAAATTGTTGCTTTTAAAAGGACTTAAATGGCTTTTCAAAATAAGGCTCTATTCGCTTTACTAAAGTAATCAATACCTTGGGCTAAACATTGCTGGAACCCATTCCACCACCGAGGTGTGATGGGTGGGACATTTGGCTACATCTTGGGGACAGGGTCATTTCAATATTCAGTGCAGGCCTAGTCTGGGGGCACTCCCAGACACACCCAATTCTGGCATGGAGTATTCCCGGGTTAATCCAGGAGCACTCCCAGACACACACCCAATGCTGGCAGGTGGAAGACTCCTGATTGGAAATTTGGATACTATAAATAGATCTGGGTTTTTGCCTCAAATTCCTGTGCTCTGCCCTACAAATTCCAGTCCCTTTGTCCTTCAACATTAAGTTTAATCTCATTAACCATTATCCTAAACTCATGGACCTGTCTTCACGTGGTCATAGTGCAAAATGACCTGACCAAAAGCTGCCATGTTTGGCTATTTTAGAAAACCGCTAAACACGTTTGCTTTATAATACTTTGAAGTCAGATTTGTTTTTTGATCAAAGCTTATGTGCTTTCTTGCATTGACCTTGTTACTGTTGGAACCTATAACCATAGGTGCATAATTGTGCAATTCAGTTCTCATTTGACACAAACAATGTGTTTCATACCTATATTTAAGGAAAATATCCAAAGGTAAACTGGTTACTTTCTGAAAAAGTACTTTATCATCACACGGGTTGTTGTTGAATCGATCTGCTTTGATCTTTTAGGGTCAACTCTCAGGACAAAGCTAATGAGTATCATGGCATTTGTTTTGCAGTTACAACACCTCTATGGCTGATGCTTGCATAGCTCTTTGTAAACGATGGCTCACAGTGAGTAAAATTGTTCTTGTTTAAGTAAAGAGAAACTACAAATGCTGGAAATACACAGTCAGCCTCCAGTTATTAACGTTTTGAGGTATTTGGTTCTGATGATAGGTAAACACCCAAACGTCAGTATCTTTATAGATGCTGACTGACCAGTATATTTCCATCACCTCCGGGGTTAAAGTGATTCTGTGTACCGTTGCTAACTCTATTGCAATGGCCCACTGTTGTCTGTTTCTGATCTTCTGATCACATTGCACCTCTGCACAATTGCTGGAGCGTATCTTCCCAGGAATTAAGTCATGAGAAATTAAAATGTAATTAAAAAAATAAATAAATAAATGACACAAATTGAAAACTTAATGGGCTGGATTTTCGGTCTTTTGCTGCCCCTCTTAGTGCCTCGGAGGGCAGTGGTAAGCGTTTCCGGGCGGGTTCTCGGGACATTCTGTGCTGGTTTCAAGTGGGCACAGAGCATTACCGCCCAGAAGAAGCGAGCCAGGGTTCGATTTTTGGCTGCTGCCCGATCCGTAGCGCCCCATAAAGCGCCATGGCGGGGAACTCCTGTGGAAGCTGGCGTTCCGAGCTGTAGCGGCTGCAGTGAGGTAAGTAATATTGACCTTGGGTAAGTGATTGATTTTCTTGTGATTTATGTTGTGGTGGCGTGAGTTACTTGTTGGGAATATTTTTGGTGGGTTTTTTCAGGTTTCTTTTTGCCCCCGAGGCCTCTCTTACGACGCTCAGAGGCCGGCTGTTTAGCTCGGAATTTTCACTTGCTCAGCCGGCCTAGCGCCCGAAGAGAGGTGTGCAACGCCACCCCAAACTCCAGGTCCAGCTGATGAATTTTGCGACAGCAGACGCAATCCATTTGCCAGCGCAAAATTTACCGCTCTGCCCAGATTAACGCCGCAACAGAGGCGGGACCAAATTTCCACCCCATAGCATTGCATTCAGAATCCACTGCCCATTGAGGCATCTGTTTCCCTTGGAAAATAATTTTCTGTGATTGGATGGTCTAAACTACACACATTCCCCAAGATCATCCGTTTACATAGGCAGCCCAGTACTTAAATAAAAACAGAAAATGCTGGAAATCTCAGCGGGTCAGGCAGCATCTGTGGAGAGAGAAACAGTTAACGTTTCAGGTCGATGACCCATCGTCCGAACTGGCAATAGTTCAAAATGTAACCGATTCTTAAGGAAGTGATGGGGGGAGAGGCCTAGTACTTGTTGTCACTGCAGGTAAGTATTGGATTGTTAGTTTGATAGTTATATCCGAAACCTTCAGTCTCTTTCCCCAATAGCACACTGTTGTATTGATCCATTTAGCAGATAGTCTGTTCCTGATAATCTGAAGCTTTTGTGTTTTTAAAAAAAAAATGGAATTATCGAATATTTGCATTAAGCAGCGTAATGCAGCAAAGTAGAAATTTAATGCAATACGGTTCAATCATCCAGAAATTTTGACTTGTGATTTTTGAATTAAGTATAGACAGTTTCAGTTGATTTGTTACTTCTTTAATTAAGCTTACACAAGCCCGCCACCTATTGGCCCAGCTGCTTAAAAGATCCACAGTGTTCTGAATCTGGTTGCATTGTTTTACCTTCTGTTTTTGAATTTGTAAACCTGAGATTTTATTGACTTCTATTTTTATACCTTTAATTTACATATGTAAATTAAAACGGGTTTTGATGTTGATACTGAGGCTCATTTGTAAAATTGAAGTTTGATCTATGTTAAAATATGAACATATATTAAACAAAATCATTGTTTGCAGACCTCCGATGCTGAGTTGGGCTGTTTCAGTGGAACGGATCTGAAGGAAATGTCATCACAGCAAATCATTGAATTTCTTTCTCTCTTGCTATTGGAGGTAGGCTCTCGGTTTCGGTGTATTGAAGTGCATTCATCCAATGTGTCAGAGAAGTGACTTTGGATTGACTTACTGAAGTGGAGATAATCAATCAAAAGCTGGAAATCTGAAATAAAAACAAAAAATGCTGGACATACTCAGAAGGTCAGGCAGCATGTGTGGAGAGAGAAACTGTGTTAACGATAGGTCATCGACCTGAAACGTTAACTCTGTTTCCCTCTCCACAGATGTTGCCTGACCTGCTGAATATTTCCAGCATTTTCTGTTTTTATTGGCGATAATAAATGTTTACTGACTTATGCATCTTGAAGAATTATAAGAGTGCAATCTTTTTAAGGATAAGCAGGATTTTAGATTCACTTGTATAGTTTCAATAGCAATTAAAGGCTTCCCTTTAATCTTTATGGACTTCACAAAAATACAGTATTAAAACTTGATCTTAGAAAATTGCTTAGTAATATATTTATGGTTCTCAATTCCTCACTTTTCTGATTAGATATTCATTTTTTTAAACTGCCTATGTAAAAGAACATTTGTAGTAAGATCTGAACTGTAGTTGGTGTTCAGTGGCGTTTTTATCTGTAGGATTTGGGATTTAAATTGTGCCAATGTTACACATTATCTTAATTTAGCTAATATGCCCCTCCCCCCAAAAAGCCGTTTAAATTCAGCACGGTATTTGTAGTGTCTGATTACAAAGTTAGCGAATTAATTTCACTTGCAAGAAGGATTTCTAAGTGCTACACTTTATAATGAATTGATTGGACACTGTTCATAGTTGTGAAATTATACTTGGAAAAATGCAGTGAATATGAATCGTTCAGCACATCATTAACACTTTCTATTAAAAGATTCTATTCCATAACTAATATTTCGGAGCAGGTTAGAAAAATGTATGTAAATGATGCTCAGGTTAGCTGTTCTTTAGAGGAATTTTATCTAATAATTTTTGTTGCAATGAAGGGGAGTGGTTGTTCAAATGGTAAGAAAATGATCTTGGAACAGTTAATGTTAAGTAAATATGCAGTGGTGTTATTTGTTGCAGTAATCACTTCTCTTTTGGTCTTTAGCCTCCACTGCGTCTTAATAATGTGAAACGAATGCAGGAGGTTTACAAATTCAACTGTGTCAAAAATGCAGAGATAAAATTCAGGTATAATTTAGTGAAGAGCATGAAACTGATGGGGTGCTGCTGTTGGCTTCAGTGTTCATTGGTTAGGGATACGTAAGTCGATCAGGACTCCTAGTCCTCATCACTATTTGGTTTATTCCCTGTTGGAAAAAAAAATGTGCTCAGCTGTGGTAGCCCCATCTTCCCAAATTCAAACAGCTACATAGGTTCGCACATGATGAACGAGCTACTGGAGGGTTACTGCTGTCTGTGGAACGGCATCCCAGCATGAGCCAGTGCTTTCGGTCTAAGACAGTGGTGGTGGGGTGGGGGAGGGGGGCGAAAAGACAGGATGTCTACAAAAGAACAACTAATTTGTTAAAATATTTCATTCGAGAAATGTAGTCAGCAGAGATTACAAACTAGCAAGTAGACTAAATGCAATAAAATACATTGATTAGAGTTTCATTTTGAGGGGAGCAAAATGAGGTGATAAATTAAGGGCATCATACAAGAAGCGTATACAGTCTAATGCTCGTAATTCAAAGTTTTTGTGCTTAAAATGTGAATTATCCAATAATTTAAATTAACTAATGTCAATAACAGCAAGGTGGGAATTTAGAGCTACTGAATTAAGTGACTATCGAGCAGTAGCACCATAAAAGTTTACAGTACAGAAGGAGGCCATTTGGCCCATTGTATGTGCTGAGCAGTCCAAAACTAATGCCATTGCCCTGTAGTCTCTCCATAGCCCTGTAGACTATACAACTTAATGCCAGTATATTACCATTTTTGAGTCTAGTGATGGCAATTTAATTTAAATTTCTAAGATTTTCTTTGATTGAATAGTCATTAAGTTTTTTTGTCTTCCACACAAGATGGCTGAGATTGTGCCTTCGAGCCCAATGGGAAGAAGCCATCCCTCTTGCTTTGGAAATGGTTACCGTACAAGGCAGAATGAAGTTCACTCGTCCTCTTTACAGGTACCATTTAAATTTACAATTAAATAATTGCTGTGCGATCTTTGCTTTAGTGTGTTGAACTGCACTGGACTTGCCCTCCTTTTGGGTAGTGTGTAAGATGCAGGTTGGCAAGGCGAATACACAAAATAGAAGACTACTTGATAAAGTTTTAAATATAAAAATCATAGCTCCTTTTAATTATGCAACATATTAATGAAAGTAGTTAAATTGAATCGGGTCGGTTGATGAAATGTAGCAATATTTTAAGCCATGATTAGTTGTGCATCCACCTTGTCAAGCCCCCTCATAATCTTATACGTTTCGATAAGATCACCTCTCATTCTTCTGAATTCCAATGAGCAGAGGCCCAACCTACTCAACCGTTTCTCATAAATCAACCCCCTCATCCCCGGAACCCCCTCTGAGCTGCCTCCAAAGCAAGTATATCCTTTCATAAATATGGAAATCAAAACTGCACGCAGTATTTCAGGTGTGGCCTCACCAATAACTTACATAGAAACATAGAAAAATAGATGCAGGAGTAGGCCATTCGGCCCTTCGAGCCTGCACTGCCATTCAATAAGATCATAGCTGATCATTCCTTCAGTACCCCTTTCCTGCTTTCTCTCCATACCCCTTGATCCCCTTAACCGTAAGAGCCATATCTAACTCCCTCTTGAATATATCCAGTGAACTGGCATCAATAACTCTCTGCGGCAGGGAATTCCACAGGTTAACAACTCTCTGAGTGAAGAAGTTTCTCCTCATCTCAGTCCTAAATGGCTTACCCCTTATCCTAAGATTATGTCCCCTGGTTCTGGACTTCCCCAACATCGGGAACATTCTTCCCGCATCTAACCTGTCCAGTCCCGTCAGAATCTTGTATGTTTCTATGAGATCCCCTCTCATCCTTCTAAACTCCAGTGAATAAAGGCCCAGTTGATCCAGTTTCTCCTCATATGACAGCCCAGCCATGCCTGGAATCCGTCTGGTGAACCTTCGCTGCACTCCCTCAATAGCAAGAACGTCCTCCCTCAGACTAGGAGACCAAAACTGAACACACTATTCCAGGTGAGGCCTCACTAAGGCCCTGTACAACTGCAGTAAGACCTCCCTGCTTCTATATTCAAATCCCCTAGCTATGAAAGCCAACATACATTTGCCTACTTCACCGCCTGCTGTACCTGCATGCCCACTTTCAGTGACTGATGAACCATGACACCCAGGTCTCGTTGCATCTCCCCTTTTCCTAGTCTGCCGCCATTCAGATAATATTCTGCCTTCGTGTTTTTGTCCCCAAAATGGATAACCTCACATTTATCCACATTATACTGCATCTGCCATGCATTTGCCCACTCACCTAACCTGTCAAGTCACCCTGCAGCCTCTTAGCGTCCTCCTTACAGCTCACACCACCACCCAGTTTAGTGTCATCTGCAAACTTGGAGATATTACACTCTCTTTCTTCATCCAAATCGTTAATGTATATTGTAAAGAGCTGGGGTCCCAGCACTGAGCCCAGCGGCACTCCACTAGTCACTGCCTGCCATTCTGAAAAGGACCCGTTTATCCCGACTCTCTGCTTCCTGTCTGCCAACCAGTTCCCTATCCACGTCAGTATATTACCCCCAATACCATGTGATTTGACTTGCACAACAATCTCTTGTGCGGTACCATGTCAAAAGCCTTCTGAAAGTCCAAATACACCACATCCACTGGTTCTCCCTTGTCCACGCTGCTAGTTACATCCTTAAAAAATTCCAGAAGATTCGTCAAGCATGATTTCCCCTTCATAAATCCATGCTGACTTGGTCCGATCCTATCACCGCTTTCCAAATGCGCTGCTATTTCGTCCTTCATGATCGATTCCAACATTTTCCCCACTACTGATGTCAAGCTAACCGGTCTAGAATTACCCGTTTTCTCTCTCCCTCCTTTTTTTAAAAAGTGGTGTTACATTAGCTACCCTCCAGTCCATGGGAACTGATCCGAAGTCAATAGACTGTTGAAAAATGATCACCAATGCATCCACTATTTCTAGGGCCACTTCCTTGAGCACTCTGGGATGCAGACTATCAGGCCCCGGGGATTTATCGGCCTTTAATCCCATCAATTTCCCTAACACAATTTCCCACCTAATAAGGATATCCTTCAGCTCCTCCTTCTCACTAGACCCACTGTCCCTTAATATTTTTGGAAGGTTATTTGTATCTTCCTTCGTGAAGACAGAACCGAAGTATTGGTTCAATTGGTCTGCCATTTCTTTGTTCCCCATTATAATTTCACCTGAATCCGACAGCAAGGGACCGACGTTTGTCTTTACTAATCTTTTTCTCTTCACATATTTATAGAAGCTTTTGCAGTCATATTTTATATTCCCTGCAAGCTTCCGCTTGTACTCTTATTTTTCCCTTCTTACTTAAACCCTTAGTCCTCCTCTGTTGAATTCTAAATTTCTCCCAGTCCTCGGGTTTGTTGCTTTTTCTAGCCAATTTATATGCCTCTTCCTTGGCTTTAACACTATCCTTAATTTCCTTTGTTAGCCACGGTTGAGCCACCTTCCCAGTTTTATTTTTACTCCAGACAGGGATGTACATTTGCTGAAGTTCATCCATGTGATCTTTAAATGTTTGCCATTGCTTATCCACCGTCAACCCTTTTAGTATCGTTTTCTCGTCTATTCTAGCCAATTCACGCCTCATACCGTCGAAGTTACCTTTCAATAAGTTCAGGACCCTCGTTTCCGAATTAACTTTGTCACTCTCCATCTTAACAAAGAATTCTACCATATTATGGTCACTTTCCCCCATAGCTGTAGCAAGACTTCCCTGCTTTTATACTCCATCCCCTTTGTAATAAAGGCCAAGGTGCCATTGGCCTTCCTGCTCATTTGCTGTCCCTGCATACTATCCTTTTGTGTTTCATGCACAAGTACCCCCAGGTCCCGCTGTACGGCGGCACTTTGCAATCTTTCTCCATTTAAATAATAACTTGCTCTTTGATTTTTTTTTTCTGCCAAAGTGCATGACCTCATACTTTCGAACATTATACTCCCATCTGCCAAATTTTTGCCCACTCACTTAGCCTATCTATGTCCTTTTGCAGATTTTTTGTGTCCTCCTCACATTGCTTTTCCTCCCATCTTTGTATCGTCAGCAAACTTGGCTACGTTATACTCAGTCCCTTCTTCCAAGTCGTTAATATAGATTGTAAATAGTTGGGGTCCCAGCACTGATCCCTGCGGCACCCCACTAGTTACTGGTTGCCAACCAGAGAATGAACCATTTATCCCAACTCTCTGTTAGTTAGCTAATCCTCTATCCATGATAATATATTACCCCCAACCCTGTGAACTTTTATCTTGTGCAGTAACCTTTTATGTGGCAGCTTGTCAAATGCCTTCTGGAAGTCCAAATACACCACATCCACTGGTTCCCCTTTATCCACCCTGTTCATTACATCCTCCAAGAACTCCAGCAAATTTGTCAAACATGACTTCCCCTTCATAAATCCATGCTGACCCTGTCTGACCGAATTTTGCTTTTCCAAATGTCCTGCTACTGCTTCTTTAATAATGGACTCCAACATTTTCCCAACCACAGATGTTAGGCTAACTGGTCTATAGTTTCCTGCTTTTTGTCTGCCTCCTTTCTTAAATAGGGGCATTACATTTGCAGTTTTCCAATCTATTGGGACCTCCCCAGAATCCAAGGAATTTTGGTAAATTACAACCAATGCATCCACAATCCCTGTCGCTACTTCTCAAGACCCTAGGATGCAAGCCATCAGGTCCAGGGGATTTATCCGCCTTTAGTCCCATTATCTTACAGTACCACCTCCTTAGTGATTGTGTTAAGGTCCTCCCCCGACCCCCCACCCCACCACCCCCATAGCCCGTAGACTATCCATTGTCGGAATATTGCTAGTGTCCTCTACCGTAAAGACTGATACAAAATATTTGTTCAGAGTTTCTGCCATCTCCATGTTCCCCATTACTAATTCCCCGGTCTCGTTCTCTAAGGGACCAACATTTACTTTAGCCACTCTTTTCCTTTTTATTAACCTAAAGAAACTCTTGCTATCTGTTTTTATGTTTTGTGCTAGTTTACTTTCGTAGACTATCTTACCTTTCTTAATCATTTTTTTAGTCATTCTCTGCTGGCTTTTAAAAGCTTCCCAGTCTTTTGTCCTCTCACTAGTTTTGGCCACTTTGTATGCCCTTGTTTTTAATTGGATACCGTCCTTTATTTCTTTAGTTAGCCACGGATGGCTATCTTTTCTCTTACACCCTTTCCTCCTCACTGGAATATATTTTTCTTGAGAGTTGTGAAATATCTCTTTAAATGTACACCACTGTTCATCAACCATCCTACACTTTAATCTATTTTCCCAGTCCCCTTTACCCAACTCTGCCCTCACACCTTCATAGTCTCCTTTATTTAAGCTTAGTATGCTGGTTAGAGATCCAACTTTCTCACCCTCCATCTGAATATTTGAAATATGATCACTCATTCCGAGGGGATCATTTACGAGGAGATTGTTTATTAATCCTGTTCATTACACAGGACCAGATCTAAGATAGCCTGCCCCCTGTTTGGTTCTGTTCCATACTGCTGAAAGAACCTGTCCCTTATGCACTCAATGAACTCCTCCTCAAGGCTACCCTGACCAATTTGATTTGTCCAATCAATATGGAGGTTAAAATCACCCATGATTATTGCTGTTCCCTTTTTACAAGCCCCCACTATTTCCTGGTTTATGCTCCGACCAACAGAGTTGCTTCTGTTCGGGGGGGCCTATAGACTACGCCCACCAGTGACTTTTTCCCCTTATTGTTCCTTATCTCCACCCAAACTGTTTCAATACCCTTATCATTTGAGCCAATATCGTTTCTCACTATTGCAGTAATTCCATCCTTTATCAATAGAGCTGCCCCACCTCCTTTTCCTTTCTGTCTATCATTCCGATTGTCAGGTACCCCTGAATATTTAATTCCCAGTCCTGGTCACCTTGCAACCACATCTCTGTAATGACTATCAGCTCATACCCATTTGTCTCAATTTGTGCTGTCAACTCATCTATCTTGTTACAAATGCTACGTGCATTTAGACAAAGTGCCTTTAAGTTTGTTTTTTTACCCTTTTTTCCTGCTTGTTTCCTCTCTCCCTCAAACTCACTTTCTTTCTTTTTGCTTTCTAATTCCAGCTTTACTCCCCTCCCTACTGAATCTATTTTCAGGTTACCATTCCCCTGCCAAGCTCGTTTAAACCCTCCCCAACAGCACTAGCAAACCCCCCCCCGCGAGGATATTGGTCCCGGTTCTGTTGAGGTGCGGCTTGTACAGGTCCCACCTCCCCCAGAAGCGGTCCCAATGCCTCAGGAAACTAAAGCCCTCCCGCCTGCACCATCTCTCCAGCCACGCATTCATCTGCTCTATCCTCCTATTTCTGTACTCTACTTAAATGGCTGACTTTCCTGTGTACATATGAATACACTAAGAAAAATATAGCAGCTTCTAAACTACGGGGATATTTTTGTCCGTGATCATAGTATTGCTTTGGTAGCTCACTGCTCCTTTAAAGCTCCCCGACAGTATTGCTCATGGCCACTAATCTCTCTTTATTTTGGTATTTATTATAAAAGTGGCCAGGAACCATACAACAGAACATTTGGTGTTTTGCTGTCTGAAGGAGAGTGTGGACCATTTGTTTCCCCTCTAACATTGCAAACATTACATTTGTAAGTGTTAGTATGGAGAATGAGCTAAAACTGTCATCTGCCTGAATCCTATGACTGTGTAAAGGCAGTAATTTTCCAGTGTTGAGATGGTTCATTAATTCTGTGCATATCAGGGTTGACTTCACGCATTTGTTTTGAAATGAATGTTACAGGGATCTGTACAACTTTGAAAAGGCTCGTCAGCAAGCAATTGATACCTTTATGAAGAACAAGCCCAGCATGCATCCAACCACAGCTGCACTGGTGGCCAAGGACCTCCACCTTGTCTAATTGACCATTACTGCAGTACTACTCATTTTTCACATTATGCAAAACCAAGCACTTTGATTACAGTGGCACCTTCTCAGCAAATTATGAACAAACTATTAGTTCCAATCAGTTTTCAGTGGAATAGAATTGTTCACGAAGGAACCTTGAATTTAGAATGTATTACATTGTACTGTGGAAAAAATAGATGCCTTGTTTGAAATAAAATTGTTGATCTTCAATTGTTTCTCCACTATTTGTCTTTTCTTTAGTATTCGGGATGTTACTGTCCCCATGATCCTAGCCTGTTTTCCTTTTGCTCTCTGGGTCCATACCTAGTCCTGGAGAATACTGTACTCCATATTGAACTGGTTCCTCTGGGGTTTTACCCTTCTCCCTTAACCTCCCTTGCTCCAAAGGTAACATGAACTCCCCCAGCCTTCCTAAGAAGCCACATGGTACTAAGTTAAGTTGGAAAATGTAGCAATTTAAGGTCTTAATTTAAGAACATAAGAAATAGGAGTAGGAGTAGGCCATTTCAGCCCTTGAGCCTGCTCCGCCATTCAATAAGATCATGGCTGATCGGATCATGGACTCAGCTCCACTTCCCTGCCCATTCCCCATAACCCTTTACTCCCTTATCGCTCAAAAATTTATCTATCGCCACCTTAAATATATTCAATGGCCCAGCCTTCACAGCTATCTGGGCCAGAGAATTCCACAGATTTATAACCTTCTGAGAGAAGTTCCTCCTCATCTCAGTTTTAAATGGGTGGCCCCTTATTCTGAAACGATGTTCCCTAGTTTTAATTTCCCCTATGAGTGGAAATATCCTCTCTGCATCCACCTTGTTGAGTCCCCTCATTTATAAGTTTCAATAAGATCACCTCATTCTTCTGAATTCCAATGTGTATAGGCTCAACCTACCTTCATAAGTCAACCGCCTCTCCGGAATCAACCTGGTGAACCTTCTCTGAACAGCCTCCAATGCAATATCCTTCCTTAAATACGGGGACCAAAACTGTAAGCATTACTCCAGGTGTGGCCTCACTAATACCCTGTACGGTTGCAGCAGGACTTCTCTGCTTTTATACTCTATCCCTCTCGCAATAAAGGCCTACATTCCATTTGCTTTCTTGATTACTTGCTGTACCTCCATGCTAACTTTTTGTGTTTCATGCACAAGGACCCCCAGGTCTCTCTACTGCAGCACTTTGCAATTTTTCTCCATTTAAATTATAATTTGCTTTTCTATTATTTCTGCCAAAGTGGATAACCTCACATTTTCCCACATTATACTCCATCTGCCAAATTTTTGCCCACTCACTTAGCCTGTCTATATCCCTTTGCAGATTTTTTATGTGCTCACAATTTGCTTTCCCACCTATCTTTGCAAACTTGGCTACATTACACTCGGTCCCTTCATCCAAGTCATAAATATAGATTGTAAATAGTTGAGGCCCCAGCACCGATCTCTCCGGCACCCCACTAGTTACTGTTTGCCAACTGGAAAATGACCCATTTATCCCGACTCTCTGTCTTCTGTTAGTTAGCTAATCCTCTATCTATGCTAATATATTACCTCCAACCCCGTGAGCTTTTATCTTGTGCAGTAACCTCTTACGTGGCACCTTATCAAATGCCTTCTGGAAATCCAAATACACCCCATCCACTGGTTCCCCCTTATCCAGCCTGCTCGTTACATCCTCAAAAGAACTCCAGCAAATTTGTCAAACATGATTTCCCTTTCATAAAACCATGCTGACTCTGCTTGATTAAGTCATGCTTTTCTAAATGTCCCGCTACTGCTTCCTTAATAATGGACTCCAGCATTTTCCCAACAACCGATGTTAGGCTAACTGGTCTATAGTTTCCTGCTTTTTGTCTGCCTCCTTTTTTTAAATAGGGGTATTACATTTGAGGTTTTCTAATCTGCTGGGACCGTCCCAGAATCCAGGGAATTTTGATAGATTATAACCAATGCATTCACTATCTCTGCAGCCACTTCTCAAGACCCTAAGTTGTAAGGCATCCGGTCCAGGGGACTTGTCCGCCTTTAGTGCCATTATTTTACTGAGTACTACTACTTTTAGTGATAGTGATTGTATTAAGTTCCTCCCGACTTATAACCCCTTGATTATCCACTATTCGGATGTTTTTAAGTGTCTTCCGATACCTTCCGTGAAGACCGTTACAAAATATTTGTTCAACGTCTCTGCCATTTCTGTTCCCCTTTATTAATTCCCCAGTCTCATCTTAAGGGGGCCAGCATTTACTTTAGCCACTCTTTTCCTTTTTATGTACCTGTAGAAACTCTTACTATCTGTTTTTATATTTCGTGCTAGTTTACTTTCATAATCTATTCTTTTCTTAATCATTTTTTTAGTCGTTCTCTGCTGGCTTTTTAAAATTTCCCAATCCTCTGGCCTCCCACTAGTCTTGGCCACATTGTATGCCTTTGTTTTCAATTTGACACCCTTCTTTATTTCCTTAGTTAGCCACGGATAGTTATTCCTTCTCTTACAGTTTTTCCTTCTCATTGGGATATATTTTTGTTGCAAATTATGAACTATCTCCTTAAATGTCTGCCACTGCTCATCAACCGTCCATTCTTTAGTCTCTCTTCCCAGTCCACTTTAGCCAACTCTGCCCTCATACCTTCGTAGTCTCCTTTATTTAAGCTTAGGACCCTGGTTTGAGACGCAACTTTCTCACCCTCCAACTGAATTTGAAATTCAACCATATTCTAGTCACTCATTGCTAGAGGATCATTTACTAATCTTGCCTCACTTGCGTGGTCCAAAGGCTGGGTAGGCTATTTCCGGGCTGGCTCAGTCTTTCCTGAATGGCAGCATTCATGAAGGTTTTAGCATATGCAGCTCTCCAAACACTCCCGGATGTTGAATATTCGGTTTGTTTGGGTCAGACTTGTTGGCCATATCATCTCTGGTTCGGAGTGTTATTTGAGGCAGCAAACACAAACCACGTATTTTCTGAGAGCAGGTGCTTCTAATTCGTGGTCTTTCACCACTCAACTGAGTCAGCCACTGGGTTACATTCACCACTGTTTAGTCTGCGCCGAAACAGTTTAAAGTTTGTCATCCCAGTACCCTGGCACCATTGGGATTATAGAGATGTTGTAGAAACATAGAAATTTACAGCGCAGAAGAAGGCCATTTCGGCCCATCGTGTCCGCGCCGGCCGACAAAGAGCTGCACAGCCCTCGGTCAGCAGCCCTGAAGGTTACATATAAACCTATGAACAATGGTGGAAAAGTAAAGAGCACCCAGCCCATCCAGTCCGCCTCACACAACTACGACACCCCTTATACTGAAACATTCTACACTCCACCCCAACCGGAGCCATGTGATCACCTGGGAGAGGCAGAAACCAGATTAAAAACCCAGGCCAATTTCGGGAGAAAAAATCTGGGAAAATTCCTCTCCAACCCATCCAGGCGATCGAAACTAGTCCAGGAGATCACCCTGGCCCTATTCGATTCCCTGGTGGGATATCTAAGTTTGCATAGTGAAAACCCCTTGAAGCTTTGTGGTCAGTCAGCAGATTGTGTAAAAGAACAGTATGCCCTTTAACGTTACTAAAATAGGTTGTGTAAGCGCTATTGCTGGTCATTGGCCAGTTATTCTGACGGCTGCCAGAGGTTCAGGCTCCCATTGACCTGTCTAACAGCCTACAAGGGATCTGGGAGAAGTCTGACCACATCCTCTTCCGTTTCCTCCCCCGCAATGCAGACCGATCGTGCTCCTCTTCTCCCATCATCACGGTCTTGCATCCCACAACCATTTCCTCAGTCACTACTCCAAGAACTGGGGCCCTCTTTCGCTGCTCAAACATTTCAGGAACAACCCTAAACTGGCCAAACTCCAGAACCTCCCCTCGTTTCCTCAAATCCAGGGATCACCCCGCCCCCACGCACACAAAATGTCTCCGGATGACATAACCACCCATGATTTCTCCCGTATAAGGGACCCGCCCCCATGACTGTACTGAGACTTGGATAACACCCCAGGTACCTCCCTTTTCCAATGCTTCCAAGCACCAGGACACACCCCACCTACTGCTCGCAGTTCTAGACCTTCGTACCCCCTCTGCACTATTCTCAAATCCTGCTCCTCACTTCCACTGCTCCTGTACTCAGTACTGCCGTCTGAACCTCACACCTAACACTCGAGACATTGCTCTCGGACTCTGAATCCCATCATTCTCCAATACTCTCAGACCCCAACAGCCTCCAAATCCCAGTATTACTACATGTGCTACCGAGAATGGTAGCGTTGGGTGAGTAATCCAGAGACCTGGACTAATGATCCAGAGACGCAACTCTTTTGGGGCAAACATAAACATTAAATCACTTGCCCCCCGATCTGGGGGACACTCCAAACATTTCCCAAGGCCCTTTTTTTTTTGTTTTTTTGGGGGGTTTTTGTATTTTTTTTGTAGGTTTTTTTTTGTGTTTTTTTTTAAAGGACATTAAAATTCCATATTTTACAAGTGCCCCCTATAAAAGGGGAGGGGGTCACTAAAAACACCAGCAATTAAAACAAATTAAACTTTAAAACATAAAATCAAATTAAAATTTGGTTGCTGGGCGTGATGATGCAATCCAGGCCCTCCGGCGCCCACCTCTCGCGGAAGGCCGCGAGCATACCGGTGGACACCGCGTGCTCCATCTCCAGGGACACCCTGGCCCGGATGTAGGTGCGGAAGAGAGGCAGGCAGTCAGGCTGAACGACCCCCTCAACCGCCCGCTGCCTGGACCGGCTGATGGCACCCTTGGCCGTGCCCAGGAGCAGTCCTACGAGGAGGCCCTCGGACATACCCGCTCCCCTCCACACAGGGTGCCCAAAGATCAGCAGTGTGGGACTGAAGTGCAACCAGAAATTGAGGAGCAGCCCCTTTAAATAGTGGAACAGGGGCTGCAACCTCACACATTCAGTAATGATCCAGAGACACAAGCTCAAACCCCACC
This sequence comes from Pristiophorus japonicus, assembly GCF_044704955.1. Taxonomy (NCBI): domain Eukaryota; kingdom Metazoa; phylum Chordata; class Chondrichthyes; family Pristiophoridae; genus Pristiophorus; species Pristiophorus japonicus. Next base: position 77,807,940 of record NC_091989.1, on the reverse strand, counting down.
ATGGCAGCTGGGAATTTAAATTCAGTTAATTAAATAAATAAATAAGCTGTATCAGTCATGGTGACCATGAAACTATCTGCTTGCTGTAAAAACCCACCTATTTCACAGGAAATCTGCTGTCCTTGCCTGTTGAGGCATGTATGTGACTCCAGACCCACAGGAATGTGGTTGACATACCTGCCTAGCAAGCCTCTCAGTTGTAAAAAAAGAAAACGCTACAAAAAAAACAATAAGAATACAACCGGAGGGATCACCTCAGCAATGGCTACGGACACGACAACGGCACACCCACTCGACCCGGCTTCCGGCTCCAGCATCTGGAGACTTGTGCTAAAATTGAGAGAGCTGTCCCATAGGTTAGTTAAGAAACAGCCGGACATACTTTTCAGCCAATGTCCCAGACTCCTCCAGCAGCATCCCTGGGTATGTCCTGTCCCACCAGCAGAACAACCCACCAGGGCTGGTGGCACAGTGCTATACAGTCAGATGGCCATGGGAGTTTTCAACATTGACTCTGGACCCCATGAAGTCTCAAATCAAGCTTAGGCAAGGAAACCTCCTGCTGATTATCACCTACCGCCCTCCCTCCATTGATGAATCAGTACTCTGCCATGTTGAACATCACTTGGAAGAAGCACTGAGAGTAGCAAGTCCCGTCTTCACACTGAGGACATCCTCCATTGTATTGTATGGCATGATCACCATGCCAAAAGGGATAGATTCAGAACAGATCTAGCAGCTCAAAACTGGGCTTCCATGTGGCGGCTCTGGGCCATCAGCAACAGCAGAATTGTATTCCACCACAATCTGCAACCTCATGGCCCGCCATATCCCTTTACCAATACCGACAACCCTGGTATGGCAGGAGCAGCAACGGGTGTACCTAAAAATGAGGTGCCAATCTGGGGAAGCTGCAACACAGGCCGACATGCATGCTAACCAGCAAAAGCAGCATGTTATAGACAGGGCTAAGCGATCCCACAATCAACTGATCAGATCGAAGCTCTGCAATCCTGCCACATCCAGTTGTGAATGGTGATGGACCATTAAACAACTAACGGGAGGAGGAGTCTCCATGAATATCCCCATCCTCAATGATGGCGGAGCCCAGCACGTGAGTGCAAAAGACAAGGCTGAAGCATTTACAACCATCTTCAGCCAGAAGTGCTGAGTGGATGATCCATATCGGCCTCCTCCTGAGGTCCCCACCATCACAGAAACCAGCCTTCAGCCAATTCGATTCACTCCACATGATATCAAGAAACGGCTGAGCATACTGGAGACAGCAAAGGCTATGGACCCTGACAACATCCTGGATGTCGTGTTGAAGACTTGTGCTCCAGAACTAGCCACACCAATGCAGCTACAACAATGGCATCTATCCGACAATGTGGAAAACTGCCCAGGTATGTCCTGTCCACAAAAGCAGGACAAATCCAATCCGGCTAATTACCGCCCCATCAGTCTACTCTCAATCATCAACAAAGTGATGGAAGGTATCATCGACAGTGCTATCAAGCGGCACTTACTTACCAATAACCTGCTCCCCGACACCCAGTTTGGATTCCGGATCTCATTACAGCCTTGGTCCAAAAATGGACAGAAGAGCTGAATTCCAGAGGTGAGGTGAGAGTGACTGCCCTTAACATCAAGGAAGCATTTGATTGAGTGTGGCATCAAGGAGCCCTAGTAAAACTGAAGTCAATGGGAATCAGGGGGAAAACTCTCCACTGGCTGGAGTCATACCTAGCACAAAGAAAGATGGTTATGTTGGTTGGAGGTCAATCATCTCGGCCCCAGGACATCGCTGCAGGAGTTTCTCAGGGCAGTGTCCTTGGCCCAACCATCTTCAGCTGCTTCATCAATGACCTTCCCTCCATCATAAGATCAGAAGTGGGGATGTTCGCTGATGACTGCACAGTGTTCAGTTCCATTCGCAACTCCTCAGGTAATGAAGTAGTCCATGTGTGTGCCATCTACAAGATGCACTGCAGCAACTTGCCAAGGCTTGTTCAGCAGCACCTCCCAAACCTGTGATCTCTACCACCTGGAAGGACAAGGGCAGCAGGCACATGGGAACACCACCACCTCCACATTCCCCTCCAAGTCACAAACCATCCTGACTTAGAAGTATAAAATTCTGAGGGGGCTTGACAAATGCAGAAAGGATGTTTCTCCTCGTGGGGGAATCTAGAACTAGGGGGCATAGTTTCAGAATAAGGGGTCGCCCATTTAAAACAGAAATGCGGAGGAATTTCTTCCTCAGAGGGTCGTGAATCTGTGGAATTCTCTGCCCCAGAGAGCTGTGGAGGCTGGGCCATTGAATATATTTAAGGTGGAGATAGCCAGATTTTTGAAAGATAAGGGAGTCAAGAATTATGGGGAGCGGGCAGGAAAGTGGAGCTGAGGCCAGAATCAGATCAGCCAGGGATGTTCAGGAGGGCAGAATTAGAATTAGAAGAGCGCAGACATCTTGGTGGGTTGTGGGGCTGGAGGAGATTACAGAGATAGCGAGGGGTGAGGCCATGGAGGGATGTGAAAACAAGGATGAGAATTTTGAAATCAAGGAGTTGCTTAACCGGGAGCCAATGTAAGTCAGCGAGCACAGGAGTGATGGGTGAGTGGGACTTGGTGGGAGTTAGGACACGGGCAGCGAGCACAGGGGTGATGGGTGAGTGGGACTTGGTGCGAGTTAGGACACGGGCAGCCGAGTTTTGGATCACCTCTAGTTTATGTAGAGTAGAATGTGGGAGGCCAGCTACAGAATGGAATTGTGACAGGTACTGAAAACAATAGCTTCGGTCTAGTAAGCAAAGTTATTATTGTGACTAAATATAAGAGAATGGGCCTTTTTTCATGCAATCTGATCTATAGGTGTACGTGGCAAAAACTCTCTGCTCCAAATTGGTCACTGTGTCCATCAAACATACCTGGGAAGTACCTTATGTGCCAGGGTCCAATTAGGCAACTTATATGTCCACCTCGTACTCGGTGCTTTCTGTTCTGCTCACTGTAAAAGTTTAAAGGAAAGAAGCGGGCGGTGAGACAAACAAAAGTTGCCCGGCGGGAGATGTAATTACGAATAGTGCAGTTCCTCTCAATCAACTGAGATTGATTAATTTGCTGACCTTAGATTAAGGTACCAGAGTTCTGTATAAAAATCACCCTTTCTCTCAGGTTTTTGCATTCTAAAACTATTTATTTTCCAGCATGTGACAGGGTTGGAAACCAGCCATTTACAACAAAGTAGCTCTCTGTAATTTATGCATGGCTGCTGATGTATATGGGTAGCTCATAATAGATTCTGTCCTTAGCTGCTCCAATCCTGACACACATAATAAGTGTCTACATAATATGATGGCAGAACATTTCTGTCCAAATTGTGCATCTGTTTTTTTTTAAATTAGGAACATAGGAACAGGAGTAGGTGATTCAGCCCATTGCGCCTATTCTGCCATTCAATTAGATCATCACACAAGGATCAATCAGACTAATAGATATAGTCTACAGACCACCGAATAGTGGGAGGGAGGTGGAGGAAGAAGTATGCAGACAGATTAGGGAAATGAGTAAAAAACATAGAATAATAATCATGGGGGCTTTCAACTACCCTGATTTTAATTGGACAGAAGAGGTAGGTAAAAGGGATAAGGGAATGGAGTTCCTACAATGTGTGCAGGTCTCCTTTCTAAACCAATATGTTAAAAGCCCAACAAGGGAGGATTCGCTATTGGATCGAGTAGTGGGGAATGAATCAGAGCAGTAATTAGGGGAACATCTAGGCAATAGTGACCATAATAGTGACATTTTTAAGATGATAATTGAGAAGGACACAAGTATGACGAAAACCAGGGTAATAGATTGGAGAAAAGCTGATTTTGAGAGGCTGAGAATAGAACTTGGGAAAATAAAATGGGCAAAAATATTGGCAAAAAACAATGTAGAGCAGCAATTGGAAACATTTAAAACGGTGCTCAACAGAGTACAGCAACAATATATGTGGCTAAAAGGAAAGGATAAACTAAACTCCATGGATGAATAAAGCCATTAGGGTACAACTGAGAATAAGGAAAGAGGCATACATTAAGTACATGTATAATGTATGATAAGGGAGAATACGAAAAGATTAGGAGAAAAGTCAAAAAACAATTAGGAAGGCAAAGAGGAACTGTGAAATTAAATTATAAAACAAAATAGTAAAATATTTCACAGGCACATCAATAAAATAAAGAAAGGTTGGGATGGGAATAGGGCCATTAAGGGATAGACAGGATAATGCCACAGGTAACGATAGAGAGATGGCAGAAATATTAAATAATTATTTTGCTTCAGTATTTACCAGGGAGATAGAACAAGTGGACATGGCAGTGGATGATGGGATAAATAATGAAATATGTACATTTAAAATAAAAAGAGGGAATATAATAAACAAACTAATCAAACTCAAAGAGGATAAAACTCCTGATGGATTGCATCCACACATTTTAAAAGAATCTAGGGAAGAGATAGCAGAGGCCTTACTACACATATTTAATAATTCATTAGAAAAAAGTGTAGTGCCAGAGGACTGGCGGATGGCTAACGTAATACCTATATTTAAAAAGGGAGATAGAACATGTCCATGGAATTATAGACTAGTCAGCTTAACATCGGTGGTAGGAAAAATAATGGAGTCCGTACAAAAGGAGAAAATAGAAAAACATCTCGAAAGCAAAAATATAATAACGAATAGTCAGCATAGATTTCAAAAGGGAAAGTCTTGCTTGACCAACCTCATTGAATTTGTTGAAGAGGTAACAGAGAGAGTAGACAAGGGTAATGCAGTAGATGTAATTTATCTAGATTTTCAAAAGGCCTTCGATAAGGTACTCCATAATAGACTGATGAACAAGGTCAGAGAATGTGGAGTCAGGGGACAAGTAGCAGAATGGATCGCTAGCTGGCATCAAGACAGAAAGCAAAGAGTGGGGGTAAAGGGGAGCTATTCACAGTGACAGAAGGTGGGTAGTGGTATTTCACAAGGATCAGTGCTGCGACCACTGTTGGTCACAATTTATTATAAGCGATTGAGACTTTGAAATCAAAAACACAATTTCTAAATTTGCAGATGGCACCACATTGGGGGGATAGTCAATACTGAGGAGGACTGCAACAACTTACAGGAGGACATTAATACACTTGCAGAATGGGCATATAATTGGCAAGTACAGTTCAACACAGATAAATGTGAGGTATTACATTCGGTAGGAAGAATAGGGAGGTCACTTATACTTGGAGGGTGTGAGTCTGGTTGGGGTAGAGGAGCAAAGGGATCTCGGAGTACAAATACACAAATCACTAAAAGTTGCGACACAGATTAGCGAGGCCATAAAAAAGCAAACCAAGCACTTGGGTTTATTTCTAGAGGTAGCGAATTGAAAAGTAGGGAAGCTATGGCTCCAAGGTAACCAAGGCTGGGAACTCAACATCCCGGAGTATTCAATATTCAGGAAGGACAGACAGGAAGGAAAAGGAGGTGGGGTAGCGTTACTGGTTAAAGAGGAGATTAACGCAATAGTAAGGAAGGACATTAGCTTGGATGATGTGGAACCTGTATGGGTAAAGCTGCGAAACACCAAAGGGCAGAAAACATTAGTCGGAGTTGTGGACAGACCACCAACAATCGTAGGGAGGTTGGGGATGTGTGCAATAAGGGTACAGCATTTATCATGGGTGACCTTAATCTGCCTATTGATTGGGCTAACCAAACTGGTAGCAATATTGTGGAGGAGGATTTCCTGGCGTGTATAGGGGATGGTTTTCCAGACCAATATGTCGAGGAACCAACTAGAGAGCAGGCCATCCTAGACTGGGTCTTGTGTAACGACAGAGGATTAATTAGCAATCTGGTCTTGCGGGGGCCCTTGGGGAAGAGTGACCATAATATGGTAGAATTCTTCAGTAAGATGGAGAGTGACACAGTTAATTCAGAGACTCGGGTCCTGAACTTAAAGAAAGGAAACTTCGACGGCATGAGACGTGAATTGGCTCGGACAAACTGGAGAATGATACTTAAAGGGTTGGCGGTGGATAGGCAATGGCAGACAGTTAAATATCACATGGATGAACTACAACAATTGTACATTCCTGTGTGGCGTAAGAATAAAAAAGAGAAGGTGGCTCAACCGTGGCTAACAAGGGAAATTAGGGAAAGTGTTAAATCCAAGGAAGAGGCATATAAATTGGCCAGAAAAAGCAGCAAACCTGAGGACTGGGACAAATTTAGAATTCAGCAGAGGAGGACTAAGGGTTTAATTAGGAGGGGGAAAATAGAGTATGAGAGTAAGCTTGCAGGGAACATAAAAACTGACTACAAAAGATTAGTGAAGACTAACGTAGATCCCTTGCAGTCAGAATCAGGGGAATTCATAATGGGGAACAAGGAAATGGCAGACCAATTGAACAAATACTTTGGTTCTGTCTTCACTAAGGCAGACACGAATAACCTCCCGAAAATACTAGGGGACCGAGGATCTAACGAGAAGGGGGAACTGAGGGAGATCCTTATTAGTCAGGAAATGGTGTTAGGGAAATTGAAGGCCGATAAATCCCTGGAGCCTGATAGTCTGCATCCCAGAGTACTTAAGGAAATGGCCCCAGAAATAGTGGGTGCATTGGTGGTCATTTTCCAACATTCTATCGTTTCTGGATCTGTTCCTATGGATTGGAGGGTTGCTAATGTAACCCCACTTTTAAAAAAAGGAGGGGGAGAGAAAACAGGGAATTATAGACCAGTTCGCCTGACATCGGTAGTGGGGAAAATGTTGGAATCAATTATTAAAGATGTAATAGCAGCGCATTTGGAAAGCAGTGACAGGATCGGTCCAAGTCAGCATGGATTTATGAAAGGGAAATCATGCTTGACAAATCTTCTAGAGTTTTTTGAGGATGTAACTAGTAGAGTGGATAAGGGAGAACCAGTGGATGTAGTGTATTTGGACTTTCAAAAGGCTTTTGACAAGGTCCCACACAACAGATTAGTGTGCAAAATTAAGGCGCATGTTATTAGGGGTAATGTATTGATGTGGATAGAGAACTGGTTGGCAGACAAGAAGCAAAGACTGGGAATAAACGGGTCCTTTTCAGAATGGCAGGCAGCAACTAGTGAGGTGTCGCAGGGTTCAATGCTGGGACCCCAATTATATACAATATACATTAATGATTTAGATGAAGGAATTGATTATGATATCTCCAAGTTTGCAGATGACACTGAGCTGGGTGGCAGTGCGAGCTGCGAGGAGAATGCTAGGAGGTTGCAGGGGGCCTTGGACAGGTTAGGTAAGTGAGCAAATGCATGGCAGATGCAGTATAATGTGGATAAGTGTGAGGTTATCCACTTTGGTGGCAAAAACAGGAAGGCAGAATATTATCTGAATGGTGACAGATTAGTAAAAGGGGAGGTGCAACAAGACCTGGGTCTCATGGTACATCAGTCATTGAATATAGGCATGCAGGTACAGCAGGCAATAAAGAAAGCAAATGGCATGCTGGCCTTCATAGCGAGGGGATTTGAGTATAGGAGCAGGGAGGTCTTACTGCAGTTGTACAGGGCCTTGGTGAGACCACACCTTGAATATTGTGTGCAGTTTTGGTCTCCTAATCTGAGGAAGGACATTCTTGCTATTGAGGGAGTGCAGCGATGGTTCACCAGACTGATTCCCGGGATGGCAGGACTGACATATGAAGAAAGACTGGATCGACTAGGCCTGTATTCACTGGAATTTAGAAGAATGAGAGGGGATCTCATAGAAACATATAACATTCTGAAGGGATTGGACAGGTTAGATGCAGGAAGAATGTTCCCGATCTTGGGAAAATCCAGAACCAGGGGACATAGTCTAAGGATAAGGGGTAAGCCATTTAGGACCGAGGTGAGGAGAAACTTCTTCGCTCAGAGAATTGTGAACCTGTGGAATTCTCTACCACAGAAAGTTGTTGAGGCCAGTTCGTTAGATATATTCAAAAGGGAGTTAGATGTGGCCCTTACGGCTAAAGGGATCAAAGGGTATGGAGAGAAAGCAGGAATGGGGTAATGAAGTTGCATGATCAGCCATGATCTTATTGAATGGCGGTGCAGGCTCAAATGGCCGAATGGCCTACTCAGGCACCTATTTTCTATGTTTCTATGTTATGCTAAACTTGTATCGAACTTTGGTTAGACCGCACTTGGAGTACTGCGTACAGTTCCGGACGCCATATTATAAAAAGGATATAGAGGCACTGGAGAGGGTGCAGAAAAGGTTTACAAGGATGATACCAGAAATGTGAGGGTATAATATCAGGAAAGGATGAGCAGGCTGGGTCTCTTTACTCTTGAAAAAAGAAGGCTGAGGAGTGACCTAATAGAGGTCTTTAAAATGATAAAAAGGTTTTGATAGAGTGGATACAGAGAGAATGTTTCCACTTGTGGGGAAGAACATAACTAGAGGCCATCAATATAAGATAGTCACCAAGAAATCCAATCGGGAATTCAGGAGAAACTTCTTTCCCCAGAGAGTGGTGAGAATGTGGAACTTGCTGCCACAGGGAGGGGTTAAAGTGAATAGTTTCGATGCATTTAAGGGACGGCTGGACAAGCGTATGCTGGAGAAGGGAATAGAGGGTTATGCTAATCGATTTAGATGAGAAAAGACGGGAGGAGGCTCGAGTGGAGCATAAATGCCGGCATGGTCTGGTTGGGCCGAATGGCCTGTTTCTGGGTTGTATATCCGATGTAATCCTGTGTAATGGCTGATCTGTATCTTAACTCCAGCTATCAGCCTTGGTTCTGTAACCCTTAATACCCTTGCCTAACAAAAATATATCCCTGTCAGTTTTGACATTTTTAATTGACCTCCAGACTCAACAGCTTTTTGGGGGAGAGAGTTCCAGATTTCTTGTATATTATCTTAGAAATGTTACAGTACTGAGCCACTCAACTAAGGTGAATGCAATAGTATTTGCAAACAGTGGGCAAATGTTACGTCAAGATATCGAGCATCACACAATCAAATATCACATGATCAAACCTCCAGGAATACATCCAACCAGAGTTGGCAACACAGCTGTTAGCTGCTGAGTTTCTGGCGGTAATCTGATGCACTGTTGGTTCACAACTTTATTTGCTGCTGTCTGGGCCCTGCACAGATCTCCACCGTCTCCTGGGCCCTGCACAGATCTCCACCGTCTCCTGGGCCCTGCACAGATCTCCACCGTCTCCTGGGCCCTGCACAGATCTCCACCGTCTGGGCCCTGCACAGATATCCACCGTCTCCTGGGCCCTGCACAGATCTCCACCATCTCCTGGGCCCTGCACAGATCTCCACCGTCTCCTGGGCCCTGCACAGATCTCCACCATCTCCTGGGCCCTGCACAGATATCCACCGTCTCCTGGGCCCTGCACAGATCTCCACCATCTCCTGGGCCCTGCACAGATCTCCACCGTCTCCTGGGCCCTGCACAGATCTCTACCATCTCCTGGGCCCTGCACAGATCTCCACCGTCTGGGCCCTGCACAGATCTCCACCGTCTCCTGGGCCCTGCACAGATCTCCACCGTCTGGGCCCTGCACAGATCTCCACCGTCTCCTGGGCCCTGCACAGATCTCCACCATCTCCTGGGCCCTGCACAGATCTCCACCGTCTCCTGGGCCCTGCACAGATCTCCACCATCTCCTGGGCCCTGCACAGATCTCCACCGTCTCCTGGGCCCTGCACAGATCTCCACCGTCTCCTGGGCCAAACTTTTGTTCAGTTGCCAACTCTCCAAGAATTAAAGAGTAATCTCCTGCTTACAGTTGCCAACTCTGGTTTGATGCATTCCTGGAGATTTGATCATGTGAGATTTGATCACATGGTATTGAATCACATGACAATGCCCATGTGATGCTTCACCAAGTGACATGCCAACTGCTTGAGTGACTAATGTTACCCAAATAAAATGTTTGACTTTTTGTTTTATAGTGAGATGAATAACATAATTTATAAATCAAAGCAAGAACACAGAATAGAAAGATCTAATCATAAGTAATGTTTAAATAAAACATTACTTCTGTGATGTTTCTACAATATCAACCGCAATGGGAAACAGCAAGGGGGAGAAACTCAGGAGTGCCCCGCTTGGGGGCGATAACATTCGCGGGGCGGGACTTCCTGCGCCAGACGTCACCGCCCCTGACAGGAAGTGGAGCGCAATGCCAGGTGCTCCACTTCCTGTGGGGGCCGGTTCGGGGGCACTGCCCAGGTGTAGCGCTGCTGCGTTCCAAGGGCCCTCCCGTTCCGTTAAAGGTGCGGCAGGGTTTTCAGGGGCCGACACTGGGCCAGCGGGGATGCGAGGTGCTGTGGCTGCAACCTGTCACACAAAGGGAGTGCCGGGCTGCACCATCGCGGCACGGACCCCATGACAATCGACACATAGGCTGGACCGGTAAGTCGGAGGTCAGCGCAAAATGCCGCCGCACACCGCCCCTTTAAATCTCGCCCCGCGAGCGGAATGCAGCCTGATTCGCGACCCGTGAGGCTGGTGCTGACATCGGCCCACGGGGCGCTGCCCAATTTCTGCCGCGGCGCGAAAAGGGGTTGTCGCGAACGGCGATTACATCATCGCTGGTGTGGCAGCAGCCCGGGGCACTACCAGTGAGGGCGGGGCGCTATTGGCTTTGTGCCTCCGCTAACTCCCCCGCAATCACGCGGCAGCCGGTAGCTCCTTCCCCCCCCCCCCCCCAGCGTCCTGTTAGTGCCCTCCGGAGGCACACAGCAGGGGCATTGCACCCCCAAGTAAATATCACTTGATTCAACAAAAACACCAATATAAGTAACTCTCCCTCCCCATTTTGTGTTTCTCTCTCCCTCTCTCTCGCTCCCTCCCTCCCCCAGTTTCTGGCTCTCTCTCTCTCTCCCTCCCCCAGTTTGTGTTGCTCCCTCTCTCTCTCTCCCCATTTTGCGTTTCTCTCTCTCTCCCTCCTCCAGTTGCTCTCTCGTGACACACAATGTTCCCAGGCGATATCTCTTGGTCCCGATGTTTACGCCCATGCCCATTTTGGCTGCCACTCCATTACATCAATAGCCTGTTTTTTTCTCTTGTCTTTATCCCACTTAGGCCAGTCTCACCTGTCTTTTCCCTTTTCTTTCACCTGACCTTCAGCCTCAACAGCTTTCACCAGCCATGTCACCTTTCATTTCTCCCCTCTCCGGTACTTCCCCCTCCCAAACCCCTCTTCTGGCATTCTCTGAGGGACCCAGTGAGGCACTTGTCACTGTCTCCTTACGAGCAGCAACCCAAACTACTCCTCCTGCCTCTCTCCCACCGTCCTGCCCAGCACACCCTCTGGGAACTAATCATGCCAACTGCCTCCTCATCCCACTCACCCCTCCCCACTACCCCCCCTTAATTCTCAGCCGATCAACAATCACTCTCCCTATCTCCCTCCAGAATGTCGCTTCATTGCGAAGAAGGGCATTGCCATCCATGACCTTGTTGTGGATGGTTACATTGACCGCTTGTCTTTGATGGAAATTGCCCCTTACCTGGTTGCGCCTTCCACCACCAGTCTCTGCCAAAACTGTCACAGTGGCGGTGTGGCACTTGAGCTAATTGAATGGCAGAACAGGCTCGAGGTCCTGAATGGCCTCCTCTTCCTATGTTCCTAACAAATGCAAGGAGCTCATTGGACCTCTCTGTTACTAAGACTGAGTCCATTCATTCCGCTGCCTCTGCCACATCCCTCCCTCCCACTTGTCCACCAAGACAAACTTCCCCTGAGGTTCCCCACTGTCCCTAAACTCGCATCTTTCTCTTTTTTTTCCTATCTCTCCTCATGCCCTCTCCAAACGTATCCATAAGCCCCATCTCCTTCTCTCGGGACCCTATTCCCACTACACTGGCAGTCAAGGCGGCCAGCATCGTGAGAGGAGCGGACTCGGGTCTACAAAGGATGGCGGCAGCGAGTGGGAGCGGCGGCAGTCGAGGAGCTGGTGCAGAGGCCGAAGGTAAAACAAAGAAGTAAAAAGAAATTGAAGTGTGACATCACAGCCAAGCAGGTAAGTGATTGGCTGATGGATTGGTGAGTATTTAATCTTTTTCTTTCTCTTTTTATTTCCTTATCAGTAGGAAATCTTTGGCATTGTTGCCAAATTAAGTTAATTTAAGGGTTAAGTCATGGCAGGAGAGCCCAGACCCATGTCGTGCTCCTCCTGTGCTATGTGGGAAGTCAGGGACGCTCCCAGTGTCCCTGACTACTATGCGTGCAGGAAATATGTCCAGCTGCAGCTCCTCACACACCGCATTGCGGCACTGGAGCTGCGCATGAACTCATTCTGGAGCATCCGCGATGCTGAGGATGTCGTGAGTAGCACGTTTAGTGAATTGGTCACACCGCAGGTAAAGGGTACATAAGCAGATAGGGAATGGGTGACTATCAGGCAGAGCAGTGGAAGGAAGGTAGTGCAGGGGTCCCCTGCAGTCATCTCCCTCTAAAACATATACTGTTTTGGATACTGTTGGGGGAGATGACTCATCAGGGGAAGGCAACAGTAGCCAAGAACTGGAACTGGTTCTGGGGGAAGTGGGACCAGTCTGCACCTGGGCAGGACTGCAACCAATAATCTAGGAGGAGTGTTTGCTAGTGCTGTTGGGGAGGGTTTAAATAATATGGCAAGGGGATGGGAATCTATGCAGGGAGACAGATGGAAGTAAAATGGGGGCAAAAGCAAAAGATATAAAGGAGATAAGGAAAGGTGGAGGACAAAGAAATCAAAGGCAAAAATCAAAAAGGGCCACATTACAACATAATTCTAAAAGGACAAAGAGTGTTAAAAAAACAAGCCTGAAGCTTCTATGTCTCAATGCGAGGAGCATTCGTAATAAGGGAGATGAATTAACTGTGCAGATAGCTTTAACGGATATGATGTAATTGGGATTTGGGAGACATGGCTCCAGGGTGACCAAGGCTGGGAACTCAACATCCAGGGGTATTCAATATTCAGGAAGGATAGACAGAAAGGAAAAGGAGGTAGGATAGCGTTGCTGGTTAAAGAGGAGATTAACGCAATAGTAAGGAAGGACATTAGCTTGGATGATCTGGAATCTGTATGGGTATGGCTGTGGAACACCAAAGGGAAGAAAACGCTAGTGGGAGTTGTGTACAGAACACCAAACAGTGGTAGTGAGGTTGGGGATGGCATCAAACAGGAAATTAGGGATGCGTGCAATAAAGGTACAGCAGTTATCATGGGTGACTTTAATCTCTATATAAATTGGGCTAACCACACTGGTAGCAATACGGTGGAGGAGGATTTCCTGGAGTGTATAATGGTTTTCTCGACCAATATGTCAAGGAACCAACTAGAGCAGGCCATCCTAGACTGGGTCTTGTGTAATGAGAGAGGATTAATTAGCAATCTTGTTGGAGGCCCCTTGGGGAAGAGTGACCATAATATGGTAAAATTCTTTATTAAGATGGAGAGTGATACAATTAATTCAGAGACTAGGGTCCTGAACTTAAAGAAAGGTAACTTCGATGGTATGAGACGTGAATTGGCTAGGATAGACTGGCGAATGATACTTAAAGGGTTGACGGTGGATAAGCAATGGCAGACATTTAAAGATCACATGAATGAATTTCAACAATTATACATCGCTGTCTGGCGTAAAAATAAAACGGGGAAGGTGGCTCAACCGTGGCTAAGAAGGGAAATTAAGGACAGTGTTAAATCCAAGGAAGAGGCATATAAATTGGCCAGAAAAAGCAGCAAACCTGAGGATTGGGAGAAATTTAGAATTCAGCAGAGGAAGACAAAGGGTTTAATTAGGAGGGGAAAATAGAGTATGTGAGTAAGCTTGCAGGGAACATAAAAAATGACTGCAAAAACTTCTATAGATATGTGAAGAGAAAACAATTAGTGAAGACAATCGTAGGTCCCTTGCAGTCAGAATCAGATGAACTCATAATGGGGAACAAATGACAGACCAATTGAACAAATACTTTGGTTCTGTCTTCACTAAAGAAGACACAAATAACCTTCCGAAAATACTAGGGGACCGAGAGTCTAGCAAGAAGGAGGAACTGAAGGAAATCGTTAGTAGTCAGGAAATTGTGTTCGGAAAATTGATGGGATTGAAGGCCGATAAATCCCCAGGGCCTGATAGTCTGCATCCCAGAGTACTTAAGGAAGTGGCCCTAGGAATAGTGGACGCATTGGTGATCATTTTCCAACATTCTATAGACTCTGGATCAGTTTCTATGGATTGGAGGGTAGCTAATATAACACCACTTTTTAAAAAAGGAGGGAGAGAGAAAACAGAGAATTATAGACCGGTTAGCCTGACATCGGTAGTGGGGAAAATGTTGGAATCAATTATTAAAGATGTAATAGCAGCGTATTTGGAAAGCAGTGACAGGATCAGTCCAACTCAACATGGATTTATGAAAGGGAAACCATGCTTGACAAATCTTCTAGAATTTTTTGAGGATGTAACTAGTAGAGTGGACAAGGGAGAACCAGTGGATGTGGTGTATTTGAACTTCCAAAAGGCTTTTGACAAGGTCCCACACAAGAGATTGGTGTGCAAAATTAAAACACATGGTATTGGGGGTAATGTATTGACGTGGATAGAGAACTGGTTGCCAGACAGGAAGAAAAGAGTAGGAATAAATGGGTCCTTTTCAGAATGGCAGGCAGTGACTAGTGGGGTACCACAAGGTTCAGTGCTGGGCCCCCAGCTATTTACAATATATATTAATGATTTGGACGAAGGAATTGAATGTAATACCTTCAAGTTTGCAGATGACACTAAGCTGGGTGGCAGTGTGAGCTATGAGGAGGAGGCTAAGAGGCTGCAGAGTGACTTAAACAGGTTAGGTGAGTGGACAAATGCATGGCAGATGCAGTATAATGGAGATAAATGTGAGGTTATCCACTTTGGTGGCAAACACAGGGAGGCGGAATATTATTTGAATGGTGACAGATTAGGAAAAGGAGAGATGCAAAGAAACCTGGGTGTCATGGTACATCAGTGATTGAAAGTTGGCATGCAGGTACAGCAGGCGGTGAAGAAGGCAAATGGCATGTTGGCCTTTATAGCAAGAGGATTTGAGTATCGGAGCAGGGAGGTCTTACTGCAGTTGTACAGGGCCTTAGTGAGGCCACACCTTGAATATTGTGTACAGTTTTGGTCTCCTAATCTGAGGAAGGACATTCTTGCTATTGAGGGAGTGCAGCGAAGTTTCACCAGACTGATTCCCGGGATGGCAGGACTGACATATGAAGAAAGACTAGGCCTGTATTCACTGGAATTTTGAAGAATGAGAGTGGATCTCATAGAAACATATAAAATTCTGAAGGGATTGGACAGGTTAGATGCAGGAAGAATGTTCCCGATCTTGGGGAAATCCAGAACCAGGGGACATAGTCTAAGGATAAGGGGTAAGCCATTTAGGACCGAGGTGAGGAGAAACTTCTTCACTCAGAGAATTGTGAACCTGTGGAATTCTCTACCACAGAAAGTTGTTGAGGCCAGTTTGCTAGATATATTCAAAAGGGAGTTAGATGTGGCCCTTACGGCTAAAGGGATCAAAGAGTATGGAGAGAAAGCAGGAATGGGGTAATGAAGTTGCATGATCAGCCATGATCTTATTGAATGGCGGTGCAGGCTCAAATGGCCGAATGGCCGACTCGGGCACCTATTTTCTATGTTTCTATGTTACACTGCTGACCCAATGCTTGCTGATATTGTTAAGGGATCCCTCTCCTCAGGTACTATCCCACACCCCTCCAAATCTGCCGTCATCATCCCGCACAAAAAAAACACCCTCGAGCCCTCCGTCCTTGCAAACTACCGCCCCATCTCCAACCTCCATTTCCTCTCCAAAGTCCTTGAATGTGTTGTCGTCTCACAAATCGTTGTCCATCTTTCCCACAACTGCATGATTGAATCCCTCCAATCAGGTCTGCACCGGTGTCACAGTAGCACAATGGGAACGTCTGCCTGGCCCAACTGCTGGGTGAATTCTAATTCTTCCTGAATTATTGCTGCTTATGTTCTGCCTCTCTTTCAGCAGCCACAGTTTCCTTAACCTAGAGTCCCTGGCCTTCCCCCCCCATCCCCTGCCCCCCGCCCCCTGTCTTCCCCCACCCCACCCGCCCCCCACCCCCGGTCTACCATTGCTCCCGTCCCCCCCAAGTCTTCCTGACAAATACATGCTGAGGAACCAGAATCCTCCAACTCCTCACCGTCCCTCCTCACTGACCTTGCGTCTCGGAGAGACTGATGCCTAACCCGAACCCTAACCCGAACCCTAACCCTAACCCGAACCCGAACCCGAACCCGAACCCGAACCCGAACCCGAACCCGAAAACATAGAAAATAGGTGCAGGAGTAGGCCATTCGGCACTTTCATTCAATAAGATCATAGCTGATCATTCACCTCGGTACCTCCTTCCCTGCTTTCTCTCCATATCCCTTGATCCCTTTAGCAATAAGGGCCATAACCCTAACCCTCAGCCTAACCCTAACCTCAACCCGAACCCCGACCCGAACCCCAACCCCAACCCCAACCCGACTTCACATTGGATTGAGTTCTTTGGGCTAGGTTTTCGGCTCGCTTGCGCCTCAGTTCATGCCCTGGAGGAGCGGTAAAGGGTGTTTCTCGGCGTTACGCCTACCGTCCAGCTTTTACCGCCCGGTCGGCAAATTCGGCTCAGGGTTTGCGGCGGCGCAAAAACGAACCGCCCCGCCCTCTAGTTTCACTGAGATGATGTCAATTGTCGTGCAATGCTCTGCTAGTGCCCCGGATGCAAAATTCGGCCCTAATGCCTCATTAAACGCCCACCCCAGGAAGTGAATGAAAAACCAGGCATTCCCAGGGCGCAGCAGGCGGGCAGTGTATTTAAATGGAGGGATGAGGACCGGACATCGCAGGTCACAATAATTACAACGATTGCGCACAGCACGCAGCGTGAAGCTCCGACGTTAAAGCGGCAATTTTATCTCCCATTACAGTGTCCTTACAAGATCAGTGAGAAAATTTATTGGGGGCATTACTAGTTCGCCAGCGTATCATGTTCCATAGAAACATAGAACCATAGAAAATAGGTGCAGGAGTAGGCCATTTGTCCCTTCGAGCCTGCACCACCATTCAATAAGATCATGGCTGATCATCACCTCAGTACCCCTTTCCTGCTTTTTCTCCATACCCCTTGACCCCTTTAGCCGTAAGGGCCATATCTAACTCCCCCTTGAATATATCCAATGAACTGGCATCAACAACTCTCTGCGGTAGGGAATTCCACAGGTTAACAACTCTGAGTGAAGAAGTTTCTCCTCATCTTAGTCCTAAATGGCTTACCACTTATCCTTAGACTGTGTCCCCTGGTTATGTACTGCCCCAACATCGGGAACATTCTTCCTCCATCTAACCTGTCCAGTCTCGTTAGAATTTTATATGTTTCTATGAGATCTCCTCTCATCCTTCTAAACTCCAGTGAATACAGGCCCAGTTGATCCAGTCTCTCCTCATATGTCAGTCCTGCCATCCCGGGAATCAGTCTGGTGAACCTTCGCTGCACTCCCTCAATAGCAAGAACGTCCTTCCTCAGATTAGGAGACCAAAACTGAACACAATATTCCAGGTGAGGCCTCACTAACTGCAGTAAGACCTCCCTTCTCCGAGACTCAAATCCCCTAGCTATGAAGGCCAACATACCATTTGCCTTCTTAACCACCTGTTGTACCTGCATGCCAACTTTCAATGACTGATGTATCATGACACCCAGGTCTCGCTGCACCTCCCCCATGCTATTGCCAGTCGGCATCAAGCTGGAGGAAGGGCTCTTGGCCATGTTGGCCCATGGATGAAGAGAGTCCAAAGATGTCTGAGGAGGAGGCCTTACCCCCCATGGGTTTACAGGCAGCAACGCTCAGACCTCCAGATCTCTGAGGAGCAGTGTGTGAGGAGGCTGCACTTCCAAAAAGACCGATACCTGCACCGCTCTGGAGGCAGCCTTCAATACTCCCCTCAACAGGTCTCCTAATTCTTTGTGGTGTGTTGTATGTTGCACAGCTTGGCCATCATGAGGGGCCAGGCCTTGCCCTTGTAGATTGCAGGCCCACCGCAGGAGGAGGAGGAGGATGACGAAGAGGAGCCTGGCGAGGCCCTGATTGGATAGTCACACCATCCACGGGGGAGGCAGCATAGAGATGCTGCCCAACCAACACTTGCACTTTGCCAGCTCGTAATGAACCGGTTCTCCTAAATGAAGGAAACTGAGGGATGGAGATAATACTGGACACGCTATGTGCCTCTATAAAGGCACACCTCCGGTGAGCGTTGGAATAATGCACAGGACACCAACGGCAAAGGATGAATCATAACTTTTACTGCAACAAAGTAACAAAAACTCCCCCACCAAAATAAACCAGACAATAGACAATGTTATGCTGCAGGGCACTGAGCAACAAATCAACGAAGCTATTTACACGTCTATTCAACAAAAATCAGGGCATCTGCACAACCTTGTCTTACACATTATTCTGACTTATTTAACGCCACGATTTTCGGCTGGGGTGCAAAAACTTCCTTGTGTAACATTTGATTTTGCGCCCCTGATCATGAAACCTCATTTTTTGCCGAATTTTGCAGACGAGGCCGCAAACTTTTTTCAGGCGGTTTCAGGACAGCCCTGCCGCCATTACCGCCCCGAAATCCCAAAATCCAGCCGTTCCCTTTACTTCGATTGGGATACCCATGAGTGAATGGACAATCCTTTCTTCCTGAATCATCAAGGTGAAATCAGACAATGTCACACACTAACAACGAATTATTGACTACAAATTCACAACTTAGTGAAACATTGAGTGCACGAGTAATTGATAGATATAAGTAGATGTCATAAGGTTCACCCAGCAGTTTGAATAACAAACAATTCATAGTCAGAGTTACTCAATAAAATGAGTAACAGGTTGTAAAGGCAATTCAGTAGTGTCACTGTATTTCTGCATTAATAGTCACTGATTATCAGAACCATGACAGGGTTCCCCTTGTCCTCACCTTTCAGCCCACCAGCCTCCACGTTCAACGGATCATCCTCCGCCATTTCCGCCACCTCCAGCGTGATCCCACCACCAATCACATCTTCCCCTCCCCTCCCCTCTCAGCATTCCGAAGGGACCGCTCCCTCCGTGACACCCTGGTCCACACCTCAATCACCCCCAGCACTCCCTCCCCTTCCCACGGCACCTTCCCGTGCAAGTGCAGGAGATGCAACACCTACGCTTTTACCCCCTCCCTTCCCACTGTCCAGGGCCCCAAACACTTCTTCCAAGTGAAACCGCGATTTACTTGTACTACTTTCAATTTAGTATACTGTATTCGCTGCTCACGATGGGGTCTCCTCTACATTGGGGAGACCAAGCGTAGATTGGGTGACTGCTTTGCGGAGCACCTCCGTTCAGTCCGTAAGTGTGACCCTGAGCTTCCGGTCGCCTGTCACTTTAATTCCCTGCTCCACTCCCACTCTGACCTCTCCGTCCTTGGCCTCCTACAGTGTACCAACGAAGCTCAACGCAAGCTCGAGGAACAGCACCTCATCTTTCGTTTAGGCACTTTACAGCCTTTGGGATTCAACATCCAGTTCAACAATTTCAGACATAACATAAGAACGTAAAGACCATAACCTCGGTCCATCTTTTGTTCCCTTTCCTCCCTTTATTTTTACCCCCCCGAAATTTTAATTTTAATTTTTTCTCTCAGCGTCCGATGGCAGCTGGTAATTATTCTGCCGTTCACACCCTAGACTTATCTTTTGTTTCCTAACGTGCCATTACCATCTCAATTTGGCCCATCATCCTTTTTGACACTCAAATCTCTCCTGCCTTCCACCCTATCACAGACCTTCCTGTTTGTTCTTTCCTCCCCTCCCCCTTTCCCTGCCCTACACTTCCTTAAGAATCTGTTACTTTTCGAATTTTTGCCAGTTCTGATGAAACCTTAACTCTGTTTCTCTCTCCACAGATGCTGCCTGACCCGCTGAGTATTTCCAGCATTTTCAGTTTTTATTTTAGATTCAAGCACCTGCAGTATTTTGCTTTTGCACTGATTTATTAAATTATTGTTGAGATCAGTGTCTGAGACTTCTGCAAATTGGTGAGGTCTAAATTAGGGCTAAATGTTAGACAGCTGACATGTTAACAGCATCAGATAGCCAGTCTATTGGATAGGCTGCTGGTTAGCAATGTTTCCAGAACGTGTATGACCCGTACTTGTGAGCGATGTGGTTCAGTCGATTCTTTCTTCCCTGGGATGCAGCCGGTGGTGTAGTGGTTATATTACTGGACTAATAATCAAGAGGCCTCGATCAATAGTCCGGTGAACATGAGTTCAAATCCCACTGTGGCACTTTATGAATTTGAATTCAGTAAAATAAAAATCTGGTATCAGTAGCAGTGACCATGAAGTTGTCGGATTGTCATAAAAACCCAACGGGTTCACTAATGTCCTTTAGGGAAGGAAACCTACCGTCCTTACCCGGTATGGCCTACATGTGACTCCAGTCCCACACCGATGTGGTGACTATTAACTGCCCTCTGAAATGGCTTGGCAAGTTGTATCAAACTGCTACAGAAAAGGATAATCAGAATAAAACCGGACAACCACTTGGCTTCAATCTATGCATTGGATTCAGACACGGTAAAGGCACACCCTGCCCAGTCGACCCGGCAAAGTCCTCCTGACGAACAGCTGGGGACTTGAGCCAAAATTGGGAGAGCTGTCCCACAGTCTGGTCAAGCAATAGCCTCACAGTCACTCACAGAATCAAACCTTTCAGCCAATGTCCCAGACTCCTCCATCACCACCCCTGGGTATGTCCTGTCCCACCGGCAGGACAGACCCACCAGAGGTGACAGCACTGTTGTATACAGTCGGGAGGGAGTGGCCCTGGGAGTCCTCAACATTGACTCCGGTCCCCAAGATCACTCATATCTTCAGGTCAAACATGGGCAAGGAAACCTCCTGCTGATTACCACCTACCGCCCTCCCTCAGCTGATGAATGAATCAGTACTCCTCCATGTTGAACACCACTTGGAAGAAGCACTGAGAGTAGCAAGGGCACAGAATGTATTCTGGGTGGGGACTTCAATGTCCATCACTAAGAGTGGCTCGGTAGCACCACTACTGACCGAGCTAGCCGAGTCCTGAAGGACATAACTGCCAGACTGGGTCTGCGACAGGTGGTGAGACAACCAACACAAGGGAATAAAGTACTTGACCTCGTCCGCACCAATCTACCTGTTGCAGATGGCATCTGTCCATGACCACTGCACAGTCCTTGTGGAGACCAAGTCCCATCTTAACACTGAGAACACCCTCCATCATGTTGAGTGGCATTAACACTGTGCTAAGTGGAATAGATTAAGAATAGATCTAGCAGCTCAAAAGTGGGCATCCATGAAGTGCTTTGGGCCATTGGCAGCAGCAGAGTTGTATTTTAACACAATCTGTAACCTCATGGCCCAGCACACCATTACTCCTCCATCACCATCAAGCCAGATGACTAATTCTGGCTCAATGAGGAGTGTAGAAGAGCATGTTAGCAGCATCAGGCTTACTTAAAAATGAGGTACCATCTGGTGAAGCTACAACACAGGACTACATGCATGTTAAACAATGCTGAAGACTTGTGCTCCAGAACTAGCCGTGCCTCTAGCCAAGCTCTTCCTGTACAGCTACAACCCTGGCATCTACCCGACAATGTGGAAAACTACCCAGGTATGTCCTGTCCACAAAAAGCAGGACAAATCCAATCCGGCCAATTACCGCCCCATCAGTCTACTCTCAATATCAGCAGAGTGATGGAAAAGGACATCGATAGTGCTCTCACACAGCAATTATTCACCAATAAATTCCTCACCGATGCTCAGTTTGGGTTACATTAGGACCACTTAGAAACATAGAAAATAGGAGCAGTAGTAGGCCATTCGGCCCTTCGAGCCCACACCACCATTCAATATGATCATAGCTGATCCTCTATTTCAACACCATTTTCCCACTTTCTCCCCACTTGATGCCTTTTGTTTCTAGAAATCTATCTATCTCCTACTTAAATATATTCAGTGACTTGGCCTCCACAGCCTTCTGTGGTAGAGAATTCCACAGGTTCACCAGCCTCTGAGTTCACCCACTTAGCTCCAGACCTCATTACAGCCTTGGTCCAAACAAGGACATAAAAACTGAATTCCAGAGGTGAGGTGAGAGTGACTATCCTTGTCATCAAGGCAGCATTTGACCGAGTGTGGCACCAAGGAGCCCTAGAAAAATGGAACTCAATGGGGATCAGGGGGAAACTCCAGTGGCTGAAGTTATACAACAACAACAACAACAACTTGCATTTATGTAACACTTTTAACATAGTAAACCATCCCAAGGTGCTTCACAGGTGCGATTATCAGACAAAAGTACCTAGCCCAAAGGAAAGTGATTGTTGGAGGCCGATCATCTCAGTCCCAGGACATTACTGCAGAAATTCCTCATGCAATTTCCTAGATACAGCCACCTTCAGCTGTTTCTTCATGACTTTCTCTCCATCATAAGGTCAGAAGTGGGGATGTTCGCTGATGATTGCAGTGTTCAATTCCATTTGCAACTCTTCAGATAATGAAGCAGTCCATGCCTGCATACAGCAAGACCTGGACAACATTCAGACTTGGGTTGATAAGTGGCAAGTAACATTCGCGCTACACAAGTGTCAGGCAATGACCATCTCCAACAAGTGAGAGTCTAACCACCTCCCCTTAACATTCAATGGCATCACCATCGCCGAATCTCCCACCATCATCATCCTAGGAGAACAGACAATTCCACTGCCGAAGAGGATCATTGGCTTGACACTCCAGAAGTTAACGGCTCTTTTGTTATTATTCGCTTTCGGGATGTGCGTGTTCCTGGCAAGGCCCATCTCTAGTTGCCCCTTGAGAAGGGCCACTGACCATTGACCAGAAACTCAACTGGACCAGCCACATAAATACTGTGGTTACAAGAGCAGGTCAGAAGCTGGGTATTCTGCGGCGAGTGTCTCACCTCCTAATGCCCCAAAGCCTTTCCACCATCTACAAGACACAAGTCAGGAGTGTGACAGAATACTCTCCACTTGCCTGGATGGGTACAGCTCTAACAACACCCAAGAAGCTCGACACCATCCAGGGCCAAGCAGCCCGCTTGATTGGCACTCCATCCACCACCTTCAACATTCACTCCCTCCACCACCGGCGCACAGTGGCTGCAGTGTGTACCATCTACAAGATGCACTGCAGCAACTCGCCAAGGCTTCTTCGACAGCACCTCCCAAAACCGTGACCTCTTCTACCTAGAAGGAAAAGGGCAGCAGGTGCCTGGGAACACCGCTACCTCCAAGTCACACATCATCCTGAACTGGACATATATTCCTTCATCGCCCTGGAACTCACCACCTAACATTACTGTGGGAAAACATTCACCACATGGACTGCAGTGGTTTAATAAAATGGGTCAGCACTTTCTCAAGGGCAACTAGGGATGTGCAATAAGTGCCAGCCTTGCCAGCGATGCCCACATACCGTGAATTAATCATTAATTTTTTTAAGTAATTTGCTTGTGGAGCGTTGAGTCAGTGGGACGACCTGTTCCGCTTGGATCCCGTGTTCCAGCAGGGCCCGCCTGCCACGAGAGATGCTATCTATGAGGTGGCTTTCTCTCACCTTCCTTCATCTCCATCACTTTGTACAGTTAAGTGACACACTTATTTTTGCCTGTATCAGGGTGGCATAGCCATTCAACCTCTTACTCTCTAGCCTGACGATACTTGCACTGATAAAGGTACCTTCCTACGTCTGCTATGTTATGGTTACTTACAGACGAAGATTTGAGAAAACAAAACAATCTTTTTCTAACAAACAGAAGCTACATCTAGTGAAGACAACGAGAGTCTGAGTGACTAAGAGAGTCCATTTCTTGTACTTCCTCTACAACTCTATTACTACAGGAGGTGCTCAAGCCTCTCCTTTTTATACTTTACCTTCAAAGGGAATTTTCTTACATTCAGTTGACCAATCTGAGTGAGACAAGTGTTAGAAGGGTTCGCCCCTTTTAATGTCAATCACTTCTAATAACTAATAAACATGGCGGTCCTGAGCATGCCTTTGAGTTACTGTAGTTTGGACTACCTGAGGATGTGAGACTGTCTCCATTTCCAACTCATCAAATTTCTTCCCATGAATGTGTCCCATATCCAATATGAGGGGACGTGACATCACTTAGAACTCTACATCTCTTCAACTCTGGCCTTCTGTGCATCCCCCAATCCCTTTGTCCCAAACCTTGGTAGCCGTGCCTTCAGCCGTGTCGGCCCCACACTGTGGAATTCCATCCCTAAACTCCTCTGCCACTCCGTCTCAACTCCTTCTTTAAGACCCTTCCTAAATCCTGTCTCTTTGATCAAGCTTTTAGTGACTCGCTTTTTTGGCTTTATTGTGTATAGAAGAACTCCACAGAGCTGAGTACTGTGAGCTAAACTTGGTGTGACCTTAGTCTTCCTTATTACAACTCCAAAGTGCCTAAAAAATATGGCAGCCAACCTTTTATACTGGCCCTGCACGTGTGTGCAGGTAACCATTAGGACTCCAACAGTTGCGCCCTCTGGTGGCAAGTATTACATAGTTACATACATAACATCACCCCCCCCCCCCACACCCTCAAGTCATCGGTACAAGTTATTTACAAGTTGAGGCGATCCGGAGCCCTTTGCTCCCTGGTTGATCGTCTAAGTTCAAACCCTGGTGTGTGTGAGTTGGTCGGACCATTGCTGCACTGCACCGCTGCTGGTCTGACCGGACTATCAGGAATGGTGGGTTCATCCTCGTGATTGACGGTGAGGTCGATTGCTGGTTGGGGGTGTGTTGGTGGATCGTCGATGGTGATATCCTCTTCAAGTCGTTCCTGGTTGTCAGTAAATAGCAATTTGGTCTGATCTAAATGCTTTCTGCACGTTTGGCCATTTAACAGTTTGATTCTAAACATCCTATTCCCTTCCTTGGCCAAAGCAGTGCCAGCAACCCACTTGGGACCATGACCATAATTCAGGCAAACACAGGGTCATTAACATCAATGTCACGTGAAACAGCCGTGCGATCGTGGTACATGTTCTGCCGGTGTCGCTGGGTTTCCACGTGATCATTAAAAACCGGGTGGACTAGGGAGAGCCTGGTTTTGAGGGCTCTCTTCACTAACAATTCTGCCGGGGGAACCCCGGTGAGCGAGTGGGGTCGGGTCCAGTAACTGAGCAGAATGCGAGACAAGCGGGTCTGCAGGGAGCCGACCGTCACGCGTTTTATGCTTTGCTTGATTGTTTGGACTGGCCGTTCCGCTTGACCGTTAGACGCGGGCTTAAACGGAGCAGACCTGACATGCTTGATGCCATTGCGGGTCCTAAACTCGTTGAATTCCGAGCCGGTGAAACAC
Source organism: Pristiophorus japonicus (assembly GCF_044704955.1). Lineage (NCBI taxonomy): Eukaryota > Metazoa > Chordata > Chondrichthyes > Pristiophoridae > Pristiophorus > Pristiophorus japonicus. The sequence goes on along the minus strand of NC_091989.1, from coordinate 77,782,435 downwards.
GGTCCATTGTCGCTGACAAGGACGTCGGGCAAGCCATGGGTGGCGAACATGGCCCAGAAGCTTTCAATGGTGGCAATGGATGTGTTGGATGACATGATTACGCATTCAATCCATTTGGAGTAAGCTTCCACTACTACAAAAAACATCTTTCCTAGAAAGGGGCCAGCAAAATCTACGTGGATCCTGAACCACGGTTTGGAGGGCCATGACCACAGACTCAGTGGAGCCTTCCTTGGTGCGTTGCTCAGTTACTAGCAAGTGTTGCACTGATGTACGCATGACTCCAAGTCCGAGTCAATGCCGGGCCACCAAACATGCAACCTGGCAATTGCCTTCATCATGACAATGCCTGGGTGGGTACAGTGTAGGTCGTGTATAAACGTTTCCCTGCCTTTTTTTGGCAAAACCACGCGAGTACCCCATAAGAGACAATCCGACAGAATGGACATTTCATCTTTACGTTGGTCAAACAGTTTAATTTCATCTTGCATTTCCCGGGAACGGCCAACCAGCTCCCATTTAGGACGCAATTCTTTACTAATGATAACACAGAATCCTGGCTAGCCCAGGTCCTGATCTGGCGAGCTGTGACGGGTGACCCCTCGCTCTCAAAAGCATCCATGACCAGTAGCAAGTCTGCAGGCTGTGCCATTTCAACCCCAGTGGTGGGTAATGGTAGCCGGCTGAGAGCATCGGCACGGTTTTCAGTGCCTGGTCTGTGCTGGACAACATAGACATAAGCTGATAATGTTAGTGCCCATCTTTGGATGCGGGACTGTAAGGGGGTGGTCCCGGGGGTCAGGTTCACCTCTGACCTACTTGAGCGGTTCGAATCGCTCCCACTCCCTTGGGTTCTAGACTCCGGATTTATTTGGGGATGTGATAAAATGCAAAGGACAACTGGTTTGATGCAAAAGAAACTTTGATTTTATTACAAGAAAATACAATGTCAAACTTATAGTCACTCTAAGAAAGAACAGTACATCACACACTCAAAGGGGTTGCAATGAAAATTACACCTCCCACCTCCCAATACCTAATCCTAGCTAGGTTAGACTCCAGGGCAAACAGGGACTATGCTTACCAATGCTTTCTGGTCAGTTGATGGTAGTTCGCAGTTTCGGGGTTCGTTGGATTCTGCAGGATCTGCTTGCCGTACCCCAAACGTCGGAGTTACTTCTTACTACGCAATCTTCAGTTGGGTTGAGTCCGCTAATGTGGTAGGGTGCATTTTGGATTTGTGGGGTAAGAACCCGTTTTCTTTCGTCAGAAATAGGTTTCAAAGTCCTTTTAGGTAACGTTTTCACCTGTTGGTAGTTAGGCCTAGATTGTAGAGTGGAAACTTTCGATTCTTCGGTTTCTTCCTTGTGAAATTTTGTTTCGAGGTTGGTCGATCGCGGTGATTTTTAGTGGTACCACGTTGGCTGTGGTCAGTTGCTGCCACGATAGTGATGTTCTTCCTTCCTTTTCGATTTCAGGACGTCGAGGCTGGAGAAGTTAGTTTACAACTGTCGCGTTGGTTTCTCTCCCTTCTTGATGGCATAGGCGTAGTATGTCCCTAGCACTAGCACAAGCAGTGTCTCTCGAGGCAGTAGCATAAGCAGTAGCAAAGCATAGCATACCCTTTGTTAAAACAGGGGCCCTGTTATACTGTTTGAGCTGTCCTAATCTTAGCCTCAAATCAGTCCAGAATTCTTTGTTTAATTTTGGCGGGCCCGAGAATTCTTTGTCATAGTTTGGCAGGTTCGTTAAAAGTTAATATGTCTCAGGTGGGCTGATATTCTAAATCTGTTTCTTGATGGAAATATTAGCTTGGTAATTGCAATGTTCTTTTGTGCTTGGTTTTTGCATGCAGGCTAAAGTGGGCCTTTTGTTTTTATGCATAGGCTGAAAATGGCTTTCCAGGTTCAGGTTGATGGCTGGCCATCTCTGAGTTAATTGTTGCAATGTTAATGTCTCTTGTGGAGAAGGGTTTTCAAGTATCCATTTTCCAGACAATTTACTTTAGTCTCAATGCCCCAGGCAGTTTCAATAATCAAACTGGCTTCTTTGAGGGATAGTTCCTTCGCCCTGCCCACACAGGTTCAATCTGCTTTATAAAATCCCAAATTCGATTAAAGTTCATAGTTTCTTCCCTGTGCACTTTAGGATTTCAAACTTTCTGGTAGATAGTTCCAAATTAAATTTTGTTTCCAATGAGTCCAAACACTGGGGGGTTTCCCACGAATTTTGCCATTCTACAGGATGAAGCACTGGTATTTATACCTTTGCTCTCTGAAAACAGCGAAATGAGCAGCCTATGGTCAGTTTCAAGCTCAAACCGAAGCCCATATAGGTATTGATGCATTTTCTTAATCCCATATACACATGCTAACGCCCCTTTCTCGACCATACTATAGGCTCTCTCAGCCTTAGACAGACTTCTAGATGTGTATGCAACCGGTTGGAGGTTGCCCGATACTTTGGCTTGCTGTAACACACAGCCGACCCCATACGAAGAGGCGTCACAAGCTAGCACTAAACGTTTACATGGGTCATAGTGTACAAGTAACTTATTTGAACATAGCAGTTTCCTGGCCTTCTCAAAGGCTGTGTCTTGAGATTTGCCCCAAACCCAGTCATCACCCTTACGTAGCAACATGTGCAAAGGCTCTAACAACGTGCTCAACCCGGGTAGAAAGTTACCAAAATAGTTGAGGAGACCCAGGAACGAATGCAGCTCCGTCACATTCTGTGGTCTGGGTGCACTCTTGAAGGCTTCTGTTTTTGAGTCCGTGGGTCTGATGCCGTCTGCTGTAATCCTTCTCCCCAAAAATTCGACTTCTGGCGCCAGGAAAACACACTTGGAGCGTTTCAGCCACTCTGCCTAGGCAACTTAGAACCTCTTCCAGGTTGTGCAGGTGTTCGATGGTGTCACGACCAGTGATCAGGATGTCATCTGGAAACACAACGGTGCGCTGGACAATTTCAGCCAACTCTCCATGTTTCTCTGGAAAATGGCTGCAGCTGAGCTAATCCCGAAAGGGCACCTGTGGTATATAAACAGCCCTTTGTGTGTGTTGATGCACGTCAGTCTTTTCGAAGATTCAGTCATCTCCTGTGTCATGTAGGGGGAGGTTAAATCCAACTTGGTGAACGACTTCCCTCCCACTAACGTTGCGAACAGGTCATCCGCCTTGGGCAGCGGGTACTGGTCCTGTAGTGAGACTCGGTTAATCGTTACCTTGTAGTCTCTGCAGATTCTGACCGTGCCATCGCTTTTCAACACCGGAACAATTGGACTGGCCCACTCGTTGAACTCGACTGGCGATATGATTCCTTCGCGTTGGAGTCCAGTTTGATCTCGACTTTCTCCCTCATCATGTACGGAACCGCCCGAGCCTTGTGATGGACGGGCCATACATCGGGGCCTAGATGGATCTGTACCTTGGCACCTGTGTAGTTGCCGATGCCTGGTTCAAATAGTGAGGGAAACTTGTTCAGCATTTGAGCACACGAGGCGTTATCCACTGAAGGTAGTGCTTTGATGTCGTTCCAATTCCATCTCATCTTTTCTAGCCAGCTTCTGCTGAACAGCGTTGGGCCATTGCCTGGAACAATCCACAATGATAGGTCATGCACAGCTCCATCATACAATACCTTCACTGCCGCACCTCCAATGACTGGTATGAGCTCTTTGGTGTAGAAACGCAGCTTTGCATTAATCGGGCTCAGTTTGGGCCTTTGTGCCTTATTGCCCCACATTTTCTCTCAAGCCTTCTGGCTCATTATTGACTGATTCGCACCCGTGTCCAACTCCATGGATACTGGAACTCCATTTAATTTGACTTTCAGCATTATAGGAGGGCTCTTGGTGATGAAGGTATGTACCCCATACACTTCTTCCTCAGGTTGAGTTGCCTGTGCTGCGTGATCCGCGCCGGATCGATCATCCTCTGTCACGTTTGCACATTCACTGGGGGTGCCCCATCATTGCGCAGCCTTTGCACACATAGTGCTTAAATCGACATTGATGGGCCCGATGATTACCCCTGCAGCACCAACACGGTGCTAATGGATTCACATTCACCCCCGATGGCGGACTCTGAGTCATCACAAGTCTTGCAGCCGCAGACGTGTAGGCCCTGCCATATGCAGTTCTGCCTGCTAGCGACATCATTTTATGCACAGTACTTGCCGGTGAGCTTCGATGTTGAGAAGATATCTGTTTGGTGTTATCCTCCGTGACCATGCATGCCTGGGCGATCGCGATGGCCCTGCTCAAGTCCAGGGTTTCGGCAGCCAGCAGCTTTCGAAGAATGACCTCGTGGCTGATGCCCAGCATGAAAAAGTCCCGCAGCATTTGCCCCAACGCAGCTCCAAAACCGCAATGTCCCGCGAGGTGTCTCAGGTCGGCGATATAATCCACCACATCCTGGCCCCCGGAGCGATGGTGCGTGTAAAAACAGTATCTGGCCATGAGGATACTCTCCTTCGGCTTGAGGTGGTCCCGATCCAGCGTGCACAACTCTATATTCGTTGGTGTGTCGGTGCGAGCAGATTCTTAATGAGGCCGTATATTTTAGGCCCACAGACGATGAGGAGAACCGCCCCGTGCTTGGCCGTATTCGTGTCTCCTTCCAGCTCGTTGGCCACGAAGTACTGGTCAAGACGCTTGACGAAGGCTTACCAATCATCACCCTCTACAAATCTCTCTAATATTCCAACGATAACCATGGTTGCGTGAAGGTTCGTATTCTGTTACTCGTCACCAATTATTGTGTATAGAAGAACTCCACGAGGCTGAGTACTGTGAGCTAAACTTAGTGTGACCTTAGTCTTCTTTATTACAACTCCAGAGTGCCTAAACAACATGGCAGCCAACCTTTTATACTGCCCCTGCACGTGTGTGTGCAGGTGACCAGTAGGACTCCAACAGTCGTGCCCTCTGGTGGCAAGTATTACATGTTACATACATAACAGGCTTAGTGTCAAGTTTTGCCTCTGCTGGGATGCTTTGGGACATTTTAAAAATAAGAACATAAGAAATAGGAACAGGAGTCAGCCATACAACCCCTCGAGCCTGCTCCGCCATTTAATAAGATCATGGCTATCTGATCATGGACTCAGCTCCACTTCCCTGCCTACTCCCCATAACCCTTATCTCCTTATCATTTAAGAAGCTGTCTATTTCTGTCTTAAATATATTCAATGTCCCAGCTTCCGCAGCGAATTCCACAGATTTACAACCCTCTGAGAGAAGAAATTTCTCCCCATCTCAGTTTTTATTCTAAGAGTATGTCCCCTAGTTCTAGTCTCCCCCATCAGTGGAAACATCCTCTCTGCATCCACCTTGTCAAGCCCTCGATAAAATCACCTCATTCTTCTTTGTTTTCCTTTGTTAAAGGCGCTACGAAAAGGCAAGCTGTTGTAGTTTTGCGAATGATTGCACTGGCAGTGTGCAGCCCTTCCCCACTTACACACCCCAGCATTACAGCCCTCACCGAGTAACCTCTGACCAGAAGCCACTTGGTCCATTTTCACTGTGTCAGCGGTGCCCTTGTCAACCTTACACCCCAAATAAACTCTGTCAGGTGTAAAACTAATTCAGAATAAATTAAAACCAAACTTGTTCCTTCACCGATTCGTTTCAACAGTTGTTGGCAGGTCATTGGGAATGAATGTTTGACGTGAATCAGTAAAGATTTTACAGCAAACTTTGGTAATTTTTAATGGACTATAACTACTAATTGACAGTGGCCCTTATAAATTCTAATTCCGAAGGAGTATGTTTGGAGTTGTTCTGTATTGACTCTGAGAATTGATCCCCATTTTGGGAACGCTTAGTTTCACTGTGCGTGTGAGGGAGGAATAGCTGAGTGTTCCCTGCAACAACTCTTCTTACAACGTCCAGTGGTTGGGACACAAGGCTCTGAGACGCTGAACAACAAAGGGGACAGCGCTAGCCTGGGCTGTGTAGATGACATCAGGTTCTCGGTGAGACGCTGTCGGGGGCTGGGTCTATTGGATGCTGATGATACCATCAGGGATGTCCTGGAAGATAATGATTTTATCCAGATAGGTAGGTAATTGAATGTCCCGTTAGAAGTCGATGCTCTGCTATCAGTGTAGTGTCAGCGGTGGCTCAGTGTGTAGCACTCTTGCCTCTGAGTTAGAAGGTCATGAGTTCAAGTCCCACTCCAGGGACTTGAGCACATAAATCTAGGCTGACGCTCCAGTACAGTGCTGAGCGAGTGCTGCACTGTCGGAGGTGTCGTCTTTTGGATGAGACATTAAACCGAGGCCCCGCCCGCTCTCCCAGGTAGACGTAAAAGATCCCATGGCACTATTTCGAAGAAGAGCACGGGAGTTATCCCCGGTGTCCTGGCCAATATTTATCCCTCAGTCAACATAACAAAAGCAGATTATCTGATCATTATCACATTGCTGTTTGTGGGAGCTTGCTGTGCGCAAGTTGGCTGCCGCGTTTCCCACATTACAACAGTGACGATATTCCAAAAGTACTTCATTGGCTGTAAAGCGCTTTGAGACGTCCGGTGGTCGTGAAAGGTGCTATATAAATGCAAGTCGTTTTTGTTTCATTCACCAGCTCAGAATAATGATTAGTTTTGAGACGTGCTTGCAAATTATGTTTACTCTCTCAGAGAAAAACATAAAAATAACTGCAGCTTTTCGCACATTCAAACCCATTTAGCATCATTAATTGTGGTATTACAACAGTGACTACACTCCAAAAGTACTTCATTGGCTGTAAAGCGCTTTGAGGCATCCGGTGGTTGTGAAAGGCGCTATATAAATGTAAGTATTTCTTCTTTTATTCCGAACTCCGAATGCCGTTTGGTTTTTCCATCACAGTTATCCAAGAGCAAGAAGCTGAACGTGAACAACTGAACACTGGCATGGCCTCTCGGTATCCTTTCTATTGGGTTTATCTAGAACAGTCAGGGAACCCCTCCACATGTTTAACAGATGTGTCTGTATTACTTCGCTCTCGTTTTTCAAAAGTCGCATTTCAGATTGATTGATACGAAATTCTGCATTGCTAAGTGTGCTTATTTTTAAGGAGGTCGTGTTTCTGATGTTATTGTAATTCTCATCATTGTATAAATCACAAGATCACAAGATAATTATAATGAGGAAGGCCATTTGGCCCATCTTAATTTGCCTATCCATAAAGTCCCTCCAATCTTCCTATCTTATCTCATTATTTCTTTAAGAAATCCAGGATTTTGTCTGCACTCGTCTACCTGTGTATCAGTTCCATACATTGGTCACACTTTGTGTAAATTACCGCTTTCCTGCTATCAGTGCTAACTATGATTTTATTGGTTTGATTCTATGTCCCTTTGTCCAACTGTCACAATTTATTTAAAGTAATACAGGTAGGAACTCCCTTATCCGGAGCCCTCGGGACCTGGCCTGTTCTGGATAAGGGATTTTTCCGGATGAGGGATGGTCACATTAAATTGGATGGTACAGGTACAAGGGGATATCGGGGCTGCCTGGCTTGGGGCTGGGAGTGTGACAGAGAGTTCATGGGGGGTGGGGGGGGGGGGGGGTGTGCTGTGGATCGCGGGATCAGGCCAGCGATTGCGGGAGTCAGCAGCGAGGAAGGACTTCAATTTGTTCATGTCGGAGTTCTGCGCATGCGCCACCTTGTGGCCGGGAATGGTTCTGGACGAGGGGTGGTTCTGGATAAGGGAGTTCTGGATAAGGGAGGCTCAACCTGTATTCCAGATTTACCTTTTCCATTCCTTTAATTATCTTGTATCCTGCTATAAGATCACCTCCTTTCCAGGCTGAAAATTCCAATTGCCCCTTTAAGTTCCATTTACACCGCCACAGGCCGTGCAGAGCACCCCCCAGCGACCCTCCCCTTTAAGTTCCACTTACACCTCCACAGGCCGTGCAGAGCACCCCCCAGCGACCCTCCCCTTTAAGTTCCACTTACACCTCCACAGGCCGTGCAGCGCCCCCTAGTGGCCCTCCCCTTTAAGCAAAGGAGATGGATGTTGAAGTGCAGAGCATCCGCCCCAGTAGCACCCCGGGGCCCACCCCCTCAGGAAGTGGAGCATGGGAGATTGCGTCCGCTTCCTGTGAGTGATGGGAAGCGGGGGCGGAACCTTTACGCCGGACGCTGAAGGTCCCGGCCCTGGAAGGTTACTGCCCCCAATCGGAGCGCAGGGTAATTTCGCCCCCCGAGTCTCCCCAGTCCTTCCCTATAATTCCGACCCCCCGACACCGGGGATCAGACTCATGGGTCTTCTCTGCACTGTCGCTAGCCCTTGAATATCTTGTTTTTGTTTCATGGCAACTAGAACAGGAGCTAGTATTCGAGGTGTGGCCTGACCAAACTGTACTGTTTGGGCACAACTGCCCCAGACTTATTCTGGCTGTAATTCACCATTGTTGATTGCTACTCTGCATTTGTTGGATGCGTTTAGCGTTGAGTCTACTAAGATGCCTAGGTATCTTTCAGTTCCATTGTGAGCCACTTGAACACCATCCATTGGAACACCAGGGGTCACTCGTGTTCCCTTCGATGTGTGGCACTTTGCACTCCCTGCATTTCATTACAGTTCCCAGTGTTCTATCCAATTACATATTTTATTCAACTCATTCTGCAATTTCTGAGCTGGTTCTGCATTTCTGCCTTTCCTTATGCTAATCCCAGAGAGCCTGCATTCTGCCTGCAGGGTTTGGAGAGACCAGTTTCCCACTTTATTTCATTTTTAATTTTTGGTTAATCTATTTAGGGCCACGGTTGTTTAATCCAAGCTTGTTCCTTGTTATTCATTCCTGGGATGTGAGTGTCACTGTCACTGGCAAGGCCGGCATTTATTGCCCATCCCTAATTGCCCCTTGAGGAGGTGGTGGGACTTCTCTTTGAACCGCTGCAGTCCATGTGGTGAAGGTGCTCCCACAGTGCTGTTAGGGAGGGAGTTCCAGAATTTTGACCCAGTGACGATGAAGGAATGGCCGATATATTTCCAAGTCGGGATGGTGTGTGACTTGGAGGGGAACTTGGAGGTGATTGTGCTCCCATGCACCTGCTGCCCTTGTCCTTCCAGGTGGTGGAGGTCGCGGTTTCAGGAGGTGCTGTTGAAGAAGCCTTGGCAGTACATCTTGTAGATGGCACACACTTCAGCCATGGTGCACCAGTGGTGGAGTAACTGGATCTCTTTAAGCTACAGTTACCTAATTTATTTGAATGCAAACCTTTGTAGGAGGAGATTACAGAGATAGGGAGGGTCGAGACCATGGAAGGATTTAAAACAAAAATGAGAATTTTTAAATGGAAGTATTGCCGGACTGAGAGCCAATACAGGTCAGCGAGGACAGGGGGTGATGGGTGAGCGGGACTTGGTGCGAGTTAGTACACGGGGCAGCGAGCAGAGGGGGTGATGGGTGAGTGGGACTTGGTGCGAGTTAGGACACGGACAGCGAGCACAGCGGGTGATGGGTGAGCGGGTCTCGGTGCAAATTAGGACACAGGGCAGCGAGCACAGGGGGTGATGAGTGAGCAGGATTCGGTGCGAATTAGAACATGGGGCAGCGAGCACAGGAGTAATGGGTGAGCGGGACTTGGTGCGAGTTAGGACACGGGCAGTGAGCACAGGGAGTGATGGGTGAGCGGGACTTGGTGCGAGTTAGGACACGGGCAGTGAGCACAGGGGGCAATGGGTGAGTGGGACTGGGTGTGAGTTAGGACACAGTCAGGGAGCACAGGGGGTGATGGGTGAGCGGGACTTGGTGCGAGTTAGGACACGGGGCAGCGAGCACAGGGGGGTGATGGGTGAGCGGGACTGGGTGTGAGTTAGGACACAGTCAGGGAGCACAGGGGGTGATGGGTGAGCGGGACTGGGTGTGAGTTAGGATACGGGGCAGCGAGCACAGGGGGTGATGGGTGAGCGGGACTTGGTGCGAGTTAGGACACAGTCAGGGAGCACAGGGGGTGATGGGTGAGCGGGACTGGGTGTGAGTTAGGATACGGGGCAGCGAGCACAGGGGGTGATGGGTGAGCGGGACTTGGTGCGAGTTAGGACACGGGCAGCAGAGTTTTTGATGAGCTTAAGTTTATGGAGGGTGCAAGATGTGAGGCTGGCTAGGAGAGCAGTGGAATAGTCGAATCTGGAGCTGACAAAGGCATGGCTGAGGGCTGCAGCAGCAGATAAGTTGAAGCAGGAACGAAGATGGGTGATATTATGAAGTCTTTGTGAGGGAGTGGATATGGAGCCGGAGGTTTAGCTCAGGTTTGATTAGATTCCAAACTGCCTGGTTCAGCCTGAGACAGTGGCCGGGGGGGAGGGGGTGGATGGAATCAGTGTCTGTGTCTGTAGCAGGGTCTGAAGACGATGGCTTCAGTCTTCCCCACGTTTAGCTGGAGGACATTGCAGCTCATCAAAGGAATGGCTGTCGGTAAGCAGTCTGACAGCACAGAGGCAGTGGAGGGATCTGGAGAGGTGGTGGTGAGTTAGAGATGGGTGTTGTTATAGTACCTGTGAAGCTGACCCCTTGACTGTGGATGATGACACCAAGAGGCAGCATATAGAGGGGACCAAGGATAGATCCTTGGGGACTCCAGAGGTAACGGTGCGGATACGGGAGTGGGAAGAGAAGCCGTTGCAAGAGCTTCTCTGGCTATGACTGGGTAGGTTCCTATGGAACAAAGCAGTCCCACCTAGCCGGACAACGGAGGATGGTGGGGTCAACCGTGTCAAAGGCTGCAGACAGGGCGGGAAGGGTGAGGAGGGATCGTTTACCATGGTCATTTGCGACTTTGATAAAGGCCACTTCAGTGCTGTGGCTGGAGCGGAAATCTGATTGGAGATTCAAATATGGAGTTGCAGTAAAGATGGGCACAGAGTTGGGAGATGACAACATATTGAAGGACTTTGAAGAGGAAAGGGAGATTAGAGATGGGGCAGTATTTTGCAAGGACAGAGGGGGTCAGGGGTGGGTTTTTTGAGTGGGGAGTGATAATGGCAGGTTTGAAAATGAGGGGGACAGTATCCTACGATCAGTCTGATCTGGGATCGCGTTCCCGAGCTGCCCCCCACCCTCACCTATTTATGATTTGTGATTGCTCTCTGAAAGCCCTTCACAAGTTTGGTTCAAGGTGCTGCCCTCCCTCCTGCTCCACTCCTTTTTATTCTGTAAGTGTTCCTAGTTATTTATCAAACTATCATTGTTGCTTATGCACAGTGTTTCCTGCCACTCGTTTACCTCCTCCATGTTCTTGGTGAAACCCTCCTCTCTCAAGCACGAGGAATATACCAGGGAACATTGCTTTCCAAGTCCCATCGTTCAGTTTCGAGGCAAGTGAATGAACATTACAGTAATGTTCATCCACATATCACATCATAGAATCATGGAGCACAGAAGGGGGCCATTCGGCCCATCATGCCTGTGTCGGCTCTCTGACAGAGCTCTCCAATTAGTCCCACCCTGCTCTTTCCCATAGCCCTGCAAATTTCTCCTTTTCAAGTATTTATCCAATTTCCTTTTGAAAGTTACTATTGGATCTGCTTCCAGCGCCCTTTCAGGCAGCGCGTTCCAGATCACAACAACTCGCTGCATTAACAACATTCTCCTCCTCTCCTCTCGAGTTCTTTTGCCAATGACCTTAAATCTGTGTCCTCCAGTTACCGACCCTCCTCCCAATGGAAACAGTTTCTCCTTATTTATTCTATCAAAGCCCCTCATAATTGTGAACACTATTAAATCTCCCCTTAACCTTCCCTGCTCTAACGAGAACAATCCCTGTTTCTCTAGTCTCACCTCGTAACTGAAGTCCCTCAGCATGGATACCATTCTCGTACATCTCTTCAGTACTCTCTCCAAAGTCTTCACACATTTCCTAAAGTGCGATGCCCAGAACTGAACACAATACTCCAGCTGAGGCATAACCAGTGATTTATAAACTTCCTTACTTTTGTATTCTACTTCTGTATGTATAAAGCCAAGGATCACATATGCCTTTTTAACAGCCTTCTCGACTTGTCCTGCCATCTTCAAATATATTTCTGTATCTCTGTAACATTGGTTATTGTGCTCATTGAGGTGAAAGATCACACTTTTCACCCTAGTTCTTCCAGATCAGGCAGAGCAGTCCTCACTGCAGCAATGTGCCTGAACACCAAGCTCAGGAGATGGCCTGCTACCTCCACCATTCTGACCTTTGATCCATTTGCCATAGCAGCCATTTTTGTAAAGTTCCTAAATGTGATTATCATATACAGGTTGAACCTCCCTTATCCGGAACCCTCGGGACCTGGTCTGTTCTGGATAAGGGATTTTTCCAGACGAGGGGTGGTCATGTTAAATTGAATGGTACAGGCACTGAGCAAAGGGATATCGGGGCTGGCTGGCTTGGGGCTGGGAGTGCGGGAGAGAGATCATGGGAGGGGAGAGGGGCGGTGCATCGCGGGGTCAGGACTTCAATTTGTTCATGTTGGAGTTCTGCGCATGCGCCCCCCCCCGGTGGCCGGGAATGGTTCTGGATAAGGGAGTTCTGGATAAGGGAGGTTTAACCTGTAGTTCCAAATGATACAATACATTGGTTTCTGCACTGTTTCACACATTGATCAACATTTATCAACCTCACAATTGATGGACTGTGCTGTAAAAATAATGAATTGATCTTACAATTTCTTAATAACTAAATACAGAAAGCATCAGGAGGTTCAGCAGGTGAGTGAGGGCAGGTTTGGTATATGAATTCAGATATGAGCCTGTATGAGACTGTGCACTGATATAAACAGTTACATATATATACAAAATAATTACTCCGCTAATTTAGTTGAAGTAGTTCTGAATGGATAATTCTGATAAAGACAAATCTGGGAAGATAATACATTGTCTATAACAACAGACTCTAGTTCATCCTTCGAGTTATTTTTCTGCCTATTTAGTACATTTACTTGGATGGAAATAGCTTACTGACAGAACAACTTGTCCAGCTCGGTAAAGGGGCCTACAAAATCAAGGTGAGATGTCCACTCCCACTTCAAGTGATGTTTAAATGTGCAAAAACATACAGCCGTGTGTCATTACACAAGTGATCATTCTTTTCTTTTTAGCTTACCCCAGATGTTGAAAGGAAGGTCAACAAATCGAGGGACCTGGTGGAAAAAATCACCAATCAAGATCAAGGTCGCATTTTATTGCATCTAAAAACCACTGTGAAATAAATACAGAAACGTTATTTTAATTTTAATTCATAGTCAGCAATCTAGTGTGTAACATTGCATTGTAATGAAAGGAAACTTTATGAACCAACTTTAAAACCAAAGTGCCGGTCTCACCGATGACATCAGCATGGTGTGAATGTTTTGTTTTGCAGCTGTGTATGGAATAAACACAGGATTCGGGATATTTGCCAGGACCCGTATCCCCCATGATAAACTTGTGTGAGTATATTCGAATACTGTTGTGTCCTTAGATGCTCTAACAATGACCCCATGAGGCAAAGTATTGCACTTGAACTGTAGTGACCTTCGTCCATTTAATATAACTCCAGAGTGAGGATCACACATGGTGGCCTGCCTTTTATACTAGGCCTGGCACACCTGTACAGGTAACCTATAAGTCTCCCACTGCAGTGCCCTCTGGTGGCACACTTTAGTAACCATACAGCTGGTGTACAAGTTTCCCATAGTAGTGCCCTCTGATGGCACATCATATGTAATAGTACAAGCAGTAAACATGCCTGGATACATGACATCACTCTTCCCCAAATCCTTAGTGCAAATCACCGTCATACATTGACTGTGCTCTGGGCTTAGCTCTATCTGGTTGACCCTTGGAGGGTCGCTTCAATCTTGGGTGAGTAGGTGGTGTTTCGTTGGCAGTAGAGGTGCAGGTGGTTTCTGTTTGTGAGTCCATGACCACTCCATTCTCTCCCCCCCACATACAGATTATGTGGTGGCTCATTACATTTGTGGTACAGTTGTGAGGCAAGTGCATTTGACTGGTGAGATACATTCTTGAGACATACTTGGAATCAGTACTGGTATCAGCACCGGTGTGTGAGGACAAGCTAGTTCCAGAACTGCTGCATGGTGTCGAGGTAGTCTGGTGGTGGCACACTGCCCAGTGCTGGCAGTGGGAATCTGGTTGGCTCAAGTTGCCTGCTCTCGGGACCTTTGCCATTGCTCCTAGCATCAGGCAGGTTCACAGATGCCTGTGACCTCCTTTCCTTACGCCCCAGGTCGCTGCTGCACCCTGAGGAGCAGTCGTCTATCAGTGCACAGGGAACAACTGACTCACTTGCCTGGGCGTTATTTGGTTTGCGATCCGGGCTGGTCCCAGTCCCATTTGGGAGAACTGTTGTGGGTGACCCTTCGTTCCCGGGTGTAGCCTTGGTGGCGATAGGGTCTGGGGGCTGCACCTTAGCACGGTTTGCTCTTTCAGGCTCATGGCGGTTGGTGCCATTGGGTGCCTGAGAGGTGGAGCCAATCACGGGCAGAGTATCGATACCGGTGCCGTTGCCCTCCTGAGATCACTTGCTCTGCAGCTTGTGGCCACACTCCATGGTCCCAGGGATGCAGACTACAGCATTGGGTAGCCCGCTGGACCTGTGTGCTTCCGATGAGTGTTTGCCCGCTACATAATCAGAATACAGTTGAAATCCTGCATCGCACAATGTTTCATTGCTTATTATAAATAAACTGTGGCTCCGATCACAATCGCATGACTTTTCTTTGCTTATTTCATGTATAAAACTCTGATCATCAATTACAAGCTTTACATTTAACTCACAGTTGCTTTTACATTGATTGAGAATGTGGAACTGTCCCTTTAAGTGTGGTGGGTTGCAGGCCTCTTTTAAGAGAGCCTTGCTATCTTTACCCCAATCCTCTTCTCCGTTTGGTGCCACGTGTTGCTCCATCAGTGCTGCACCTCGTGGTCTGGCCACCGCCATCTTTTTCTTCAGTGCTTCACCTTGTGGTTTGGGCACCATCTTTCTTCCATCCACAATGTCGACTGCGGTGATCCTCTTCTCTCCGGGTTCTGCCTCCGAAGCTGGGAAGTCGCCTCTGGATCCGATTTTCTTCCTCCAGAATCCTGCCACTGGAGCCTGGAAGGTGCACTTGGGTCGTCTCAGCTGGATCATCTCCACGCAGTCGTGCTGAGTGGTCTGTGTCTCGGGTGCTGTGCTGGTTTGCTCTCTGGTGCCAGGTCCACCCTCGGGTGAGGCCTTGTTTTGGCTCTGTGTGCAGAGGATGTCGATCGCTGGAGGGGTGAAATCTTCCCAACTCCAGTGGATCTTCTCCATCCATCTTCTGCCGAGTAGCATTGGTCCATCACCTACAACAATCCACAGAAATAACTTGTGCACCGCGCCATCATGGAGTACCTTTACATTCTCACTACCAACGACTGGGATAAGTTCATCGGTGTAGGTGCACAGCTTTGCCTGAACCAGGACCAACTTCGGTCATTCAGTTTGATTGTCCCATAGCCTCTCAAAGGCTTCTTGATTCATTACTGACTGGCTCATCCCCGTGTTCACTTTCATGAAGACTGGAGTGCCATTTATCTCAACTTCCATTCTCAACGGGGAACATTCGTTGGTGCAGGTAAACATTCCGTACACCTCATCGTGGGGCTGAGCTGCCTCTCTGACTATCGCTTCATAATCCGCGCTGGATTCATGGCCCTCTGCAGACTCTTCATCAACACGATGAGTCCTATTTCTTTTACACATTTGCTGGAGGTGGCCCTTTGTGCTGCACCCTTTGCACACATAGTCCTTAAAACGGCACTGGTGAGCCCAGTGATTTCCAACGCAACGCCAGCATGGTGCTAACCGATTAGCTCCCTTCGACAGACTCTGAGTTAAGGGACTCGGGTGCCTGTTCTCTCTCCCCTGAGAAGATTTGTGTTCTACTGTCCAGCCTCTAAAAGGCGCCAGTCTGTGTACAGTACTTGCCGGTTTTGAGTCCTGAGGATGAGTCATCTGCCTAGAGCCTGGCCTTCTGCAGTGTAACTGTGGTATCCGCAGATAGTAGCCTGTGAAGAAGGTCCTCGTGGCCGATTCCGATGACAAAGATATCCCGCAGTGCTTCGGTGAGGTGCTCGCCGAAATCACATGGTGCCGTCAGCCTCCTGAGGTCTGCAGCATATTTTACGATTTCCTGGTCTTCGGGCCGACAGTGGGTGTAAAACTGGTGTCTGGCTGTGAGGATGCTCTTTTTGGGCTTGAGTTGTTCTTGGATCAGCGTTACAAGCTCCTCGTACGTCTTGGTCATTGTCTTCGCTGGTGCCAGCAAGTCCCTGACGAGGCCATAGACAGTGGGCCCACAACTGGTAAGCAGGATAGCTCTGCGTGCCCGTATCATTGCCTGCCAGGTCGTTTGCTGTGAAGAAATGGTCGAGCCTCTCTGCAAAGGCGTCCCAATCATCATCATCGGCAAACTGCTGCAACGTACCAAGGTTAGCCATTTTTGCGTGAAGGTCCGTAATCTCGTTGCCAATTGTTATGTCTTTAGATGCTCTGATAATGACTCCACGAGGCAATGTATTGCACTTGAACTGTAGTGACCTTAGTCCATTTAATATAGCTCCAGAGTGAGGATCACACATGGTGGCCTGACTTTTATACTAGGCCTGGCACACCTGTACAGGTAACCTACAAGTCTCCCACTGCAATGCCCTCTGGTGGCACACCTTAGTGACCATACAGCTGGTGTACAAGTTTCCCATAGTAGTGCCTTCTGGTGGCACATCATATGTAATAGTACAAGCAGTAAACATGTCTGGATACATGACAAATAGCATACTACTTTACGTGATCTCCCATTGCACTCTGCGTTACTCAACCCTCTGTGTTCACAGGGAGTTGCAGGAAAATGTTATCCGCTCCACCGCAGTCGGTAAGTGAAGGAATCCCTTTTGCTATTTGCATTTGCTAAGACACTGCACTTGAGAACGGCTCTCTCTGTGAGTACTGATTTTTATTTCCCCTCACTGTGTGCACACATGACCTTATTATTAACAAAATATAACTGAAAGTTATCAGATGATATGTTAAATATATAATTAAAATAATATTAAAAGCTTAATCTGTCCACGATGTTTAAATGGTCAAAAGCAAAGACCAATCACTAAATTCATACATAGGTAACAAAGGAATTTTTAGAGGGAAAAGTCTAAGGTCCATCTAGTTCACCTGCCACCCTGGGGTCCCACAATACAATAATGGAGTTGTTGGCCAATCACAGCAACCAATCTCTATCAGTGAGTCTACAACAGACCCAGACATGAGGTGAGGAAAGCTTTGGGGACCACAGGCCCACAGTCCCCTGTTCCCTCCCGAGCTCGCTACACTCACCACACGGCATGTCTCAAACTGCTCGTATATGTATCCCCATATGTTACTTTCAGAAGGTAATCCATCTAATTTTGTATTTGAATGAATCAATACTGTTTGCTTCCAGCATCTCCCGAGGGAGCCTGTTCCATAGATTGACCTCGCTCACTGAGACAATTCTTCCACAGATTAGTTTTGAATTTTCCCCCTTCAAACACAGGCCGTGTCCTCTGGGTCTGCTCTCCTGGACACGGTGAGACAGCTCGACACGGTCTAGATTATCCAGTCCCTTTAAAATCCTAAAACAGCAATTATATCACCTCTCAACCTTCTTCCCAGTGAGAACATGCCCAGTTTACACAATCCAATCCCTCCATCCCCTCATTCATTCTGGTTGCTCTTTCCTGTATCCTTTCAATAGCCGCAATATTCTTTTCATACTTCGGTAACCAGACCTGTACACAGTCATCATCTTAGGCAGTCCCTCGAGTCAAGGATGACTTGCTTCCAGGCCAAAAAAGGATGAGTTCACAGGTATTTCAATGAAGGACCTAATAGTCCAGATCCCGAACTACATCGTGAAGGGTGGAAGATGCCTGTGTGTGGATTTTTTTAACGTATGGTGGCCGTTGCACACCAGTCACCACACGGGCTTGACAGAGCTAGGTCTTGGTCCAGTGGCAAGGATTACCCCAGACAACTGGAGACGTGCTCTGCTGCACGGACCTAGTGCGCACACATATTGCAGTGTGGGCTGGCCCGTGCTGCCCCTGGGTCCCTGGCCCCGAACTCACACCTCCCCGGGCCCCGATCACATCCCTCCACAGTCTCTCACCCCTCCTTCATCTCAACCTTGTCGCTCCTGCTGTACCTGTCCACGCTCCAATCACCGACCTGGACCTTGATGATGTCGCTCTTCGCTGCCGTCATCCTCCTGCACTAACTCACGCTGCTCCCCAAAGTGGCCTCCACGCTGCTCACAGTACTCCAAGTGTGGTCACAACGATGATTTACAAAGTGTCAGGATCACCTCACTATTTCAGCTCAATATTCATCGTTTAATGGATCCCAACATCTGTTTTGCTTCACTCTCTGCCACTGAGTATTATTGAGATAGCTGAGATTGATGGTCAATGGGGATGGTCAGATGCTTTTATTCCCCCTGCACATTACAAGGCTGTTTGAGAATCAGTAGATGAATCAGTGCTTTGTGCCTGGTGCTTCTCCTCCAGGTGTTGGCGATTCCTTGTCACCGGAGAGGTCCCGAATGCTGCTGGCTCTCAGGATCAATGTTCTTGCCAAGGGTTACAGTGGGATCTCCTTAGAGACCCTCACTCAAATGATCCAGGCGTTTAATGGTAATGTCCCATTTTGTATCTGCTGTCTTCTATATGCGTGATGTATTTCATATATTGTTGATTTAGTAAAAGACTAAGTTTTGTCAAGCTGTGATCCTGCTCTGTGCTCTCTCTATCGCCCCCTGTAGCTTCCTGTCTCTCCTACGTCCCAGAGAAGGGAACTGTTGGGGCCAGTGGCGATCTCGCTCCCCTTGCCCACCTTGCCCTGGGACTGATGGGTGAAGGCCAAATGTGGTCTCCAAAAAGTGGCTGGGCTGATGCTAAATATGTGAGTTCTCTGGAATTCCTGTTTCTTGTTTCTTATGTGGATTTCAACCAATTTAAAAAACTGTGTTTTACGGCGCAGATACAATGGGCCAAATGGCCACCTTCTATGTTGTATGATTGTATATGATTCCATGTGATTCTAGGATTGAATGATTCTACATTATTGAATAATTCTATGTGATTTTATAATTCTGTATGATTCAATGATTCTATGATTCCATATGATTCTATGATTGAATGATTCTACATGGTTCTTTATGATTTTAAGATTCTGTATGATTCAATGATAAAACAGAAGTTTCAAACAGTAACTCTAACTCATTCCATCAGGTTTTGCAAGCTCACGGTCTTCAGCCAATTTCACTCAAAGCTAAAGAGGTAATAGAACAGTAAAATGCTTTTACCAGTAAAACAAGATTTGAACAAATTTATAGATATTACCAACTCATATCTCATCAAGCAACATATCTAGTTACTGTACCTATAAGTGTTCTTTATTTTGAAGTATTGATTTTTGAATGCTGGTTTACTGATCTATGATTTGGGAAAGGGGTGTATATGGGACACTGTATACTACACATCTGGAAGAGTTCTCTTCGTCTGAAGTAAGACTAGGGGGTAGAAATTGTCCCCGCCCCAAATGGTTTTTTACCGCGGCTGCGGATCATGTCGACTCCTGCGCGGCATTCGGCTTTTTGTTTTTGTTTTTTTGTTTTGATCCGGAAGTCGGTGTAAATGGTGGCGGTGACTACACCCAAGAGGCAAAGACACGGCGGTGACAGCAACTGAGGGGCGGAAGTTGGGGGCGATGCAAAGTTTTTTGGCCAGGCCAGTGGCCTGGCACCCAAGAGGGGGTGCCAGGCTGCCTGTTGGTGGCCCGGCCAAACCCGGAGGCATAATTGTCAGGCCGACATGGCAGTCAGCTGACAAAAAAAACATGGCGGCATCGGCAGTGCGCCCTCCCCTTTAAGGGAAGCCGCACCGCCGCTGCAGAAAGCCACCACCTCACTGGACCACCGGGTGAAAGCTTGTTTTGGCACCGCCGGGCAAGCTGAAGATTTTCTATGGGGAATGTCACCGTCGGCGGGTTAGGTCGGCGGTGCACACAGTGATGATGTGCTTAAGACGTATCGGCAGCAGCAGAGCGGTCAAGGGGAAGGATCGGGGCATCTCCGGGAAAACCTGGGAGGGCAACTGGGCTATCAGCCATGAGTGGAGTGGTCGCCGATTTGTGGTGGTGACAGGCCTGAAGGAAGGGGACAACTTCGGCCCCCTAGTCTTGCCAAATTATTTGATGTTTATTTGAAACAATTTGAAAATGCGAACATATTTTATTACAGTACCATTGTTTTTACAAAATCATCGACAGTTACCATTCACTTTTATTTAATGATTACTCATTGATAATTACTAGCATTTATTGGTTGAATCGTTTGTTGAGATGCACAAGCAAGTGAACAAGGTTTCCCCATTGCACCCTGATGTACTAACATTGCTCTCTCCATAAATGATATTTGGGGAACATTTGCAGATATCTCAGGGGCAAGCATTCATTCCTACAAATTTGTATTTTAAGTTATGACTCAGTTGTTACAATAGTGTTTATTGAAATCAATTTATATCCAACTCAACTGGTTATTCATGCCTAGGGAGTGGGAATGATCAACGGGACTCAGATGATCACGGCACTGGGCGCTGAGGCGGTGGAGAGAGCGATGGCGATAGCCCGACAGGCGGACATTATTGCCGCTCTTACACTGGAGGTTCTAAAAGGCACCACCAGAGCCTTCGACAGTGGTGAGTGATCTGTCACAGTGTGTGCTGCTGAAGTGAAGGGCTCCATGCTCCATATAACAGTCTGCACACTGTGAGCATTTATCGAGCTGCTTTCATTACTGTGTTTGAGTCTGATGAAATAAACAAAGACGCCTTCAAAGCACCGATTGGTATTAAATAAGGTCTCAACACATTGTGGCTGGAAGGTTCAGGTAAATTCACCATGTTGTGGTTTGTGAATTGCTGCTTGGCTAAAATTAATTGAATTCCCCGATCACATTAATCCGGGAGAAAATTAACAGCCACATGAACAAGCACGGATAATAAAGGAGAACCAGCGGGAAAATCGTGCATGACTAACTTGATTGAGTTTTTTGATGAAGGAACAGAGAGGATGGATGAGGGCAGTACAGCTGATGATGTGTATTTGGACTTTCAAAAGGCGTTTGATAAAGTATTACATACTGGGTGTGTTAGCAGAATTGAAGCCCATAGGATACAGGAGCAGTAGCAGCAGGGATACAAGATTGGCTCAGGGACAGAAAACAGAGGGGGAGAAATTGGCCTCCTTTGCGCCTCCTGTTGGTGCCTCTGAGGGGTGATAACGGGGCACAAATGGGTTCCCGACCGTGCACGGCAAATCCATGACACCTGCGACTTCCCTGCCGGTTTGCGCTGGCGCTGAGATTATTGGGGAAAATTCCGTTGCGTCCCGTTTGGGGGCGGTAATATCCGAGAGGCGGGACTTTCTGGGGACCCACTCGCTCACTTCGGGTTACCGTCCCCAAAAGGAAGTGGAGCACAAAATAACGCACTGGGCCCCACCCTCCAGTATTAACGTCGGAGGCAGCGGAGGCAAGGAGACCGATTGCAAAATATGGCCAGAGGGAGGAGGGCCAACAGGGCTCTCAACAGGAGGCCTTACCCTCCCAGGGTATTCCAGGAGCAGTTCTCCTATATCCATTTCACTGAGGAACAGTGTGTTCGAAGGCTCCGCCTCACCAAGGATGTGGTCACCGAACTCTGCCCCCTCCTGTGACCAGACCTCCAGCCTCAGACCAGGGTGACCACGGCTCTCTCAGTGCCAGCCAAGGTCACTGTTCCCCTCAGTTTCTGCACCAGTGGATCATTCCACTGTGCAACAGGAGACATTAGAAGCTCAGAATCATTAGTGCCTGGTGCTAATGTTTCAACATTTCAAAAATTAGCGCCTGTTTGCAAATTTCAATTCCTGGTGAATGGCTGTTTTTCGGACTGGATGATTCCCCAGAGTTCAGTACTGGGACCACTGCTGTTTTTGATATACATTCATCACTTGGACTCGGGGGTGGGGGAGGGGGGGTACAGAGCACAATTTCAAAACTTGCAGATGACATGCAACTTGGAAGTGTAGCAATCAGTGAGAAAGATAGTGATAGACTTCTAGAGGCTAAACAGATTGGTGGAATGGGTGAACACGTGGCTGCTGAAATTCAACACAGAAAAGTGTCAGGTGATTAGCATGACGAATGAGGAGAGACAATACAATGAAATGGTACAGTTTTAATGGGGTGCAGGAACAGAGGGACCTGGGGTTGTGTTTGTACACAAATCTTTGACCGTGGCAGAATAAGGTCCTGGGCTTTGTAAACAGAGGCAGAGGGTACAAAAGCTAGGAAGTTATGCTAGGCCGATATAAAACACTAGTTCTGCTCCAGCTGGAAAATCATCTCCAATTCTGGACACCGTATTTAGGAAGAATATGAAGGCTATGGAGAGGGTACAGAAGAGATTACGAGAATGGTTCCAGGTCTGAGGGTTTACAGTTACGTGAATAGACTGGAGAAACTGGGGTTGTTCTCCTTGAAGCAAAGAAGGTTAAGAGGAGATTTGATGGAGTGGTTAAAATCATGAAGGATTTTAGACAGAGTAAATAAAGAGCAACTTTTTCCAATGGCTGTAGGATCGGTAACCAGAGGGCTCAGATTTAGGTGTTGGGCAAAAGAACCAGAGGCAACATGAGGGAAAACTTCTTTACGCCACAAGTGGCCTGATAGGGTGGAGGATACAGATTCAATAGAAGCCTTGAAATGACCAATGGTCATCGACCTGAAACATTAACTCGGTTTCTCTCTCCCCACATGGTGCCGCTATTTCTAGCATTTTCTGTTTTTACTTCAGATTTCCAGCATCTGCAGTATGTTGCTTTTGGATAAATACTTAAAAAAAATGACAGGAAGATGGGGAAAGAGCGGGGGAGGGGGACTGACTGGAATGCTCTTCGAAAGAACCGGCGCAGACTCGATGGGCCGAATGGCCTCCTTCTGTGCTGTACTATTCTCTGATTCTCTGATTAATTGAATTCCCCAATCACATGAATTGAATTCCACAATCACATTAATGTCGAGCCAGACTCTTTAAAACGTTAGCACCCAGTTTAACCCACGTATGAAAATACGAATCCGCATCTTGAAGGCCACAAAAATGACATGCATTGCGCGGCTGTTTTGAAAGCATTGAGTTGCGGTTAACGTGGTGCTCGGCCTTGTACATTAAACAGATATCCATGACCTCCGACCTCACCGGGGCCAGGTGCAAGTAGCCGCGCGATTCCGCTCACTCTTGAATTCTGATGTCCATCCGTCTGAGATCGCAGGTAAAGCGTTAGCCGAGCTGTAACAATGACTCGCCGCTGTTTGAAAGGTGTGTGGGGCTGTCCTTGTAACCATTTGCAACTTTCACAGCAAGCCACAGGTTGTGTGACCGTGTGCAGGATGCGTACACTCTGCGATGTTGCCCCCAGGTAGGCAGTATATAAAGCACAGCAGTGCCATAGACTTATCATTCACTTATTATAATCTAATCACTGTGATCAAAGTGGCCACCTGAGTTCTGGTTTTAAATATTGCACATTTCTCCCGATCTCTCTTCTAGGTCCATGGTGTAGTCAACGACACAATTGCTTTTGTGAAAGGCATTCTGGTGACTGAAATGAACAGTGTTACTGATAACCCGGTATCCTTCAGTGGGGTGAGCGTCAGTGCACTGCAGGCCTGATACTGCCCTCAGTACGTTTTCACTGTATTCAGATCATAATTAACAAAACAATAGCAGCATAAAGGCAACATGTCTACCATTCACTTTTGGCTTTAATGTTGGATGTGACTCAGTGGGCAGCACTCTCGCCTCTGAGTCAGGAGGTTGTGGGTTCAAACCCAGGCTGAGGGAGTGCTGCACTGTCGGAGGTGATGTCTTTTGGACGAGACGATCAACTGAGGCTCCGACTACCCTCTCGGGTCAAAGATCCCCCGGCACTATTGGAGAGCTGGGGAGTTTTGTCCTCCCGATGTGCTGACCAATATTAATCCCTCAATCAACACCGAATACAAATGATCTGCCACCTTATCACATTACTGTTAATGGGACCTTGCTGTGCGCAAATTTGCTGCCGCGTTTCACAGGGAACATGGGAGGGAAATGATCTCTGACTCACATCTGACTAATCATCAGCCAAACCATCAGCTGGAAAAAGCTTTGCAATATCGGTGTGCTCCGCCCAGCTTTATTTCCAACGAGAACCTGCTTGCATCCTTTAAAATCTGGACAATTTTTGCCCTTAATCAGTTTCCAGATTGTGCTCGCGGAGCGAGGGGATATCATTTCCGGTGGGAATTTCCATGGTGAATATCCTGCTAAAGTAAGTGTTCTGTCTGCTGAGAGTGTTCATGATTTTGTCCAGAAGTATTCTGGATTAAACAAATTCTAAGTAAACACAGACATCAATACCGGAAAAGACACAAGTTACGGAACCAGCAAAATATCCAGCTGCTTTCTCCTCACTCGGTTATAAACAATTATATCTCTGTCTCGCTGTAACAGTCTCTCCCTGTTTGCATACTAAGAAAGAAAATGCAACTCATCTCTGAGCCCAAAGAATATTACCGTGCAAGCTTTTAACATTTAACAAATAATAATCTGGAAATTATTGTGGTGCTATTAGCCAATAAACCCTTAACTCATTCACATGACATTCCTTAGTCCATCGTTATCACAGGGATATCAACCTGCATTAAAATAGCTAAATGAGAGGAGGCGTACAAATACATTAAAGGAGCAATTTTAACTCCCTGTGCCCTGCGGAAACTGGGCAGACTGGGAGGTGATATCGGGCAGGTCTGTTTGCTCCTCCAGTCTCGGGGTGGTGACTTTAACCCTGACTCAGGCAGGAGCCTCATTGACATATGTCAATCGGGGTTCAGTAATGGTCGTAGGGCCCTGCAGGCACTGTAAGGGCGGGTACTGAATGGGGTTTCCTGCTCAGTAATACCCATCAGTGGGGAAGGGGAGAGCCTGAAGGGGAGCTCCCTCAGGCCCCACGGGGGAAGTCTGATCCCGCCTGCCCCTGGCTCTCCCCTTGGAGACCCTGCCAAGCCCCCCCCCACCCCCCACCCCCCACCACCCCTTTCACAACTTACCTGAGTGCTGGCAGGAGCCCAATTTCCGCCTGGAAGTGGTTTCAGGCGGTGAGTGAGGCCCGGGTGTTAGCGGGTAGGCGAACTATGCATTCTGCCAACTTCCTGCCCGGGAGTTACAACTCTCCCTCAAACTTCCAATAATGTCACCAACGGTCATTTGCAGGCTAATGTTTTGGGGGTGATGTAACCAGCGGGAGAGCTGACCTCTGATATTCTCCAAGGATTGGTGATGTAACTGTGGGCATCTCTACACTGGACGGACTGACACTTGTGGCTTGTCTCCCTGTAACACCCACAGGTCTGTGACTACCTGGCGATCGGTGTTCATGAACTCGCTTCCATCAGCGAGAGAAGAATTGAAAGACTGTGTAATCCATCCCTCAGTGAGCTGCCTGCCTTCCTGGTCAAGGAAGGGGGTCTGAACTGCGGCTTTATGATGGCTCACTGCACAGCAGCTGCATTAGGTACAAACATTTCTTCACTGTAGAATTTGACAGGCGCTAACTCTAAAACATCTAATCAATAGAACAATCATGGGTTATGAAAGCAAGGGAATGATTTATTTCATTTGCTTGAACTAAATGTTAAAATACAGTGACATTTTCTCTAAAACACATCAATCTGACTTCAAAACAGAAAGTGCTGCAAACACTCAGCAGGTCAGGCAGCATCTGTGGCGAGAGGAAGGAAGGGTTAACATTTCAGAGACACTAACTCTACCTTCCTCTCTCTACAGAGGCTGCCCGACCTGCTGAGCATTTCCACAATCTGCAGTATCTTGCATTCTTCTGTGTATAGTTTTGTACAGATTCCCAGTAAACACAGACTTAATCTAGGCTGACACTTCAATGCAGTGCTGAGGGAGTGCCGCACTGTCGGAGGTGCCGTCTTTCGGATGAGACATAGAAACATAGAAACAACGAAAATAGTTGCAGGAGTAGGCCATTCGGCCCTTCTAGCCTGCACCGCCATTCAATGAGCTCATGGCTGAACATGCAACTTCAGTACCCCATTCCTGCTTTCTCGCCATACCCCTTGATCCCCCTAGTAGTAAGGACTTCATCTAACTCCTTTTTGAATATATTTAGTGAATTGGCCTCAACAACTTCCTGTGGTAGAGAATTCCACAGGTTCACCACTCTCTGGGTGAAGAAGTTTCTCCTCATCTCGGTCCTAAATGGCTTACCCCTTATTCTTAGACTGTGACCCCTGGTTCTGGACTTCCCCAACATTGGGAACATTCTTCCTGCATCTAACCTGTCTGAACCCATCAGAATTTTAAACGTTTCTATGAGATCCCCTCTCAGCCCAGTTGATCCAGTCTTTCTTGATAGGTCAGTCCCGCCATCCCGGGAATCAGTCTGGTGAACCTTCGCTGCACTCCCTCAATAGCAAGAATGTCGTTCCTCATGTTAAGAGACCAAAACTGTACACAATATGCCAGGTGTGGCCTCACCAAGGCCCTATACAACTGTAGCAACACCTCCCTGCCCCTGTACTCAAATCCCCTCGCTATGAAGGCCAACATGCCATTTGCTTTCTTAACCGCCTGCTGTACCTGCATGCCAACCTTCAATGACTGATGTACCATGACACCCAGGTCTCGTTGCATCTCCCCTTTTCCTAATCTGTCACCATTCAGATAATAGTCTGTCTCTCTCTTTTTACCACCAAAGTGGATAACCTCACATTTATCCACATTATACTTCATCTGCCATGCATTTGCCCACTCACCTAACCTATCCAAGTCACTCTGCAGCCTCATAGCATCCTCCTCGCAGCTCACACTGCCACCCAACTTAGTGTCATCCGCAAATTTGGAGATACTACATTTAATCCCCTCGTCTAAATCATTAATGTACAGTGTAAACAGCTGGGGCCCCAGCACAGAACCTTGCTGTACCCCACCAGTCACTGCCTGCCATTCTGAAAAGTACCCATTTACTCCTACTCTTTGCTTCCTGTCTGACAACCAGTTCTCAATCCATGTCAGCACACTACCCCCAATCCCATGTGCTTTAACTTTGCACATTAATCTCTTGTGTGGGACCTTGTCGAAAGCCTTCTGAAAGTCCAAATATACCACATCAACTGATTCTCCCTTGTCCACTCTACTGGAAACATCCTCAAAAAATTCCAGAAGATTTGTCAAGCATGATTTCCCTTTCACAAATCCATGCTAACTTGGACCTATCATGTCACCTCTTTCCAAATGCGCTGCTATGACATCCTTAATAATTGATTCCATCATTTTACCCACTACTGAGGTCAGGCTGACCGGTCTATAATTCCGTTTTCTCTCCATCCTTTTTTAAAAAGTGGGGTTACATTGGCTACCCTCCACTCGATAGGAACTGATCCAGAGTCAATGGAATGTTGGAAAATGACTGTCATTAAACCGAGGCCCGTCTGCCCTCTCCGGTGGATGTAAAAGATCCCATGGCACTATTTCAAAGAAGAGCAGGGGAGTTCTCCCCAGTGTCCAGGTCAATATTTATCCCTCAAACCAATATCACTGAAACAGATTATCTGGTCATTATCACACTACTGTGTGTGGGAGCTTGCTGTGTGTAAATTGGCTGTCACGATTCCCACATTATAACAGTGACTGCACTCCCAAAGTACGTCATTGGCTGTAATGTGCTTTGGGACGTCCTGAGGTCGTGAAAGGCGCTATAGAAATGCAAATGTTTGATTTTTATTAAAATATTTATTAACTAGGGGCTATTTAACTAGGAGTCACAGTCTCAGGATAAGGGGGTCAATCATTTAGGACAGAGATGAGGAGAAACTTCTTCAGTCAGAGGGTGGTGAATCTTTGGGATTCTCTACACCAGAGGGCTGTGGATGCTCAGTCATTGAGTATATTCATGGCACCATGGGTGGCTCTGCTGCACAGGAGGGGAGGAAAAAGAGTGGGAGAGCTAGAGTGATAGGGGATTCGATTGTAAGGGGAATAGATAGGCGTTTCTGCGGCCGCAATCGAGACTCCAGGATGGTATGCTACCTCCCTGGTGCAAGGGTCAAGAATGTCTCGGAGCGGGTGCAGGACATTTTGAAAAGGGAGGGTGAACAGCCAGTTGTCGTGGTGCATATCGGTACCAACGATATAGGTAAAAAATGGGATGAGGTCCTACAAGCTGAATTTAGGGAGGTCCTACAAGCTGAATTTAAAAAGTAGGACCTCAAAGCTTGTAATCTCAGAATTGCTTCCAGTGCCACGTGCTAGTCAGAGTAGGAATCGTAGGATAGCTCAGATGAGTGCGTGGCTTGAGGAGTGGTGTGAAAGGGAGGGATTCAAATTCCTGGGACATTGGGAACTGGTTCGGGGGGGGGACCAGTACAAACCGGATGGTTTGCACCTGAACAGAACCGGAACCAATGTCCTAGGGGGAGTGTTTGCTAGTGCTGTTGGGGAGGGGTTAAACTAATATGCAGGGGGATGGGAACCAATGCAGGGAGACAGAGGGGAAGTAGAATAGGGGCAGAAGCAAAAGATAGAAACAAGAAAAGTAAAAGTGGAGGGCAGAGAAATCCAAAGCAAAAGTCAAAAAGAGCCACATTGCAGCAAAATTCTAAAAGGGCAAAGTGTGTTAAAAAGACAAGCCTGAAGGCTCTGTGCCTCAATGCGAGGAGTATTCGTAATAAGGTGGATGAATTAACTGCACAGGCAGCAATTCATGAATATGATATCATTGGCATATGGCTCCAGGGTGACCAAGGCTGGGAACTCAACATTCAGGGCTTTTCAACATTCAGGAAGGATAGACAGAAAGGAAAAGGAGGTGGGGTAGCGTTGCTGGTTAAAGAGGAAATTAACGCAATAGTAAGGAAGGACATTAGCTTGGATGATGTTGAATCTGTATGGGTGGAGCTGCGGAATACCAAAGGGCAGAAAACGTTAGTGGGAGTTGTGTACAGACCACCAAACAGTAGTAGTGAGGTTGGGGACAGCATCAAACAAGAAATTAGGGATGCGTGCAATGAAGGTACAGTAGTTATCACGGGCGACTTTAATTTACATATAGATTGGGCTAACCAAACTGGTAGCAATACGATGTAGGAGGATTTCCTTGAGTGTATTAGGGATGGTTTTCTGGACCAATATGTTGAGGAACCAACTAGAGGGCTGGCCATCCTAGACTGGGTGATGTGTAATGAGAAAGGATTAATTAGCAATCTTATTGTGCGAGGCCCCTTGGGGAAGAGTGACCATAATATGGTAGAATTCTTCATTAAGGTGGAAAGTGACACAGTTAATTCAGAGACTAGGGTCCTGAACTTAAGGAAAGATAACTTCGATGGTATGAGACGTGAATTGGCTAGACTAGACTGGCAATTGATACTTAGAGGGTTGACGGTGGATAGGCAATGGCAAACATTTAAAGATCACATGGATGAACTTCAACAATTGTACATCCCTGTCTGGAGTAAAAATAAAACGGGGAAGGTGGCTCAACCGTGGCTAACAAGGGAAATTAAGGATAGTGTTAAATCCAAGGAAGAGGCACATAAATTGGCCAGAAAAAGCAGCAAGCCTGAGGACTGGGAGAAATCAGCAGAGTTCAGCAGAGTTCAGTTAGAATTCAGCAGAGGAGGACAAAGGGTTTAATTAGGAGGGGGAAAATAGAGTATGAGAGGAGACTTGCTGGGAACATAAAAACTGACTGCAAAAGCTTCTATAGATATGTGAAGAGAAAAAGATTAGTAGGGCCCTTGTAGTTAGATTCAGGTGAAGTTATAATGGGGAACAAAGAATTGGCAGACCAGTTGAACAAATACTTTGGTTCTGTCTTCACGAAGGAAGACACAAATAACCTTCCGGAAATACTAGGGGACCGAGGGTCTAGTGAGAAGGAGGAACTGAAAGATATCCTTATTAGGCGGGAAATTGTGTTAGGGAAATTGATGGGATTGAAGGCTGATAAATCCCTGGGGTCTGATTGTCTGCATCCCAGAGTACTTAAGGAAGTGGCCCTAGAAATAGTGGATGCATTGGTGATCATTTTCCAACAGTCTATAGACTCTGGAGCAGTTCCTATGGACTGGAGGATAGCTAATGTTACACCACTTTTTAAAAAAGGAGGGAGAGAGAAAATGGGTAATTATAGACCGGTTAGCCTGACATCAGTAGTGGGGCAAATGTTGGAATCAATTATTAAAGATGAAATAACAGCACAATTGGAAAGCAGTGACAGGATCGGTCCAAGTCAACATGGATTTATGAAAGGGAAATCATGCTTGACAAATCTTCTAGAATTTTTTGAGGATGTAACTAGTAGAGTGAACAAGGGAGAACCAGTGGATGTGGTGTATTTGGACTTTCAAAAGGCTTTTGACAAGGTCCCACACAAGAGATTGGTGTGCAAAATTAAAGCACATGTTATTGGGGGTAATGTACTGACGTGGATAGAGAACTGGTTGGCAGACAGAAAGCAGAGAGTCGGGATAAATGGGTCCTTTTCAGAACGGCAGGCAGTGACTAGTGGGGTGCCGCAGGGCTCAGTGCTGGGACCCCAGCTATTTACAACATACAGTAATGATTTAGATGAAGGAATTGAGTGTAATATCTGCAAGTTTGCAATGACACTAAACTGGGTGGCATTGTGAGCTGCGAGGAGGACGCTAAGAGGCTGCAGGGTGACTTGGACAGGTTAGGTGAGTGGGCCAATGCATGGCAGATGCAGTATAATGTGGATAAGTGTGAGGTTATCCACTTTGGGGGAAAAACACGAAGGCAGAATATTATCTGAATGGCGGCAGATTAGGAAAAGGAGTATTGCAACGAGACCTGGGTGTCATGGTACATCAGTCATTGAAAGTTGGCATGTAGGTGCAGCAGGCGGTGAAGAAGGCAAATGGTATATTGGCCTTCATAGCTCGGGGTTTTGAGTGTTGGAGCAGGGAGGTCTTACTGCAGTTGTACAGGGCCTTAGTGAGGCCTCACCTGGAATACTGTGTTCAGTTTTGGTCTCCTAATCTGAGGAAGGACGTTCTTGTTATTGAGGGAGTGCAGCGAAGGTTTACCAGACTGATTCCCGGGATGGCTGGTCTGACATATGAGGAGAGACTGGATTGACTGGGCCTGTATTCACTGGAGTTTAGAAGGATGAGAGGAGATGTCATAGAAACATATAAAATTCTGACGGGACTGGACAGGTTAGATGCAGGAAGAATGTTCCCGATGTTGGGGAAGTACAGAACCAGGGGACACAGTCTAATGATAAGGGGTAAGCTATTTAGGACTGAGATGAAGAGAAACTTCTTCACTCAGAGAGTTGTTAACCTGTGGAATTCCCTACCGCAGAGAGTTGTTGATGCCAGTTCATTGGATATATTCAAGAGGGAGTTAGATATGGTCCTTACGGCTAAAGGGATCAAGAGATATGGAGAGAAAGCAGGAAAATGGTACTGAGGGAATGATCAGCCATGATCTTATTAAATGGAGGTGCAGTCTCGAAGGGCCGAATGGCCTACTCCTGCACCTATTTTCTATGTTTCTATGTTTCAAGGCTGAGATCGATAGATTTTTGGGTACTAAGGGAATCAAGGGATATGGGGATCAGGCAGGAAAGTGGAGTTGAGGTAGAAGATCAGTTATGATCGTATTAAATGGCGGAGCAGGCTCGAGGGGCCGTATGGTCTACTCCTGCTCCTATTTCTTATGTTCTTATTTAGGATTTTTGTTTGCAATTGTTGTAGTGATGAGCTGTTTAGCAATTACACATAAAACACAGTAAAATAAAACAATCCAGTCACCAGACGCTAACCTAAAATCTCTCTAGTCTCTGAGAACAAGGTACTGTGCCACCCGTCATCGGTTGACTCCCTGTCCACCTGCGCTGCCATTGAGGACCATGTCTCCATGGGGGGATGGGCTGCCCGGAAGGCACTGAGAGTCGTTGAGCACGTCGAACAAGGTGAGACGAATGGGCAGGAGTCATATTAAACCATGTGGTGTAGGGAAATGAGGAAAGCTCCCCTGACTCATCGAGCCAGTTCTTGTCATTTGCACGCTCCGCCCCATTCCATTAACCTGTCGTAATTCTATTGGGACCCCAATCCCAAAATGAACCTTAACCCATTGTATCAGGTGCACATATCTGGTTATTTTGCCAATTATTTTAAATCTGTGTCCTCTGGTTACGACCCTCCTGCCAGTGAAAAGAGCTTCTCTTTATTTATTCCATCAAAATCTCTCATCATTTTGAACACCTCTATCAAATCTCTTCTTTATCTTATGTGGTCCAAGGAAAACAATCTCAGTTTCTCTAGTCTCTGCAGCTAACTGAGCTACATTGAGGTACAGTAAGGTAGTGGTTATATTACTGGACTAATAATCCACAGAACATATGATTATGGCAGTTTGAGAATTTGAATTCAGTTTTTTTTTAAATCTGGAAGTAATAATTTTGAAAAGCTGGTATCAGTAAAAGTGACCATGGAGCTATCGGATTGTTTAAATACCCGACTGGTTCACAATGTTCCTTATTGAAGGAAACCTAGCGTTCGTCCTTACCTGGCCTGGTCTATGTGTGGTCCCAGTCCCACATCAATGTGGCTGAATCGTAACAGCCTTCCGAAGTGGCCTAACAAAGCTCTCAGTAAATCCACCACCCTCTCAGGCAACTAGTGATGGAGAGTAAATGCAATGTCCACATACTGAGAATGAACAAAATACTGGCCCTTGGTCGATCAACACCTCATCCTTGTGTTCAAATCCCTCCATGGCCTTCCCCCTCCCTATCTCTATAACCTCCTCCAGCCCTACACCCCTCCCTATCGCTGCAACCTCCTCCAGCCCCTACACACCTCCCTATCTCTGTAACCTTCTCCAGCTCCTACAACCCTCCCTATCTCTGTAACCTTCTCCAGCCCTATACCCCTCCCTATCTCTGTAACCTCCTCCAGCCCTAAACCCCTCCCTATCTCTGTAACCTCCTCCAGCCCCTACACCCCTCCCTATCTCTGTAACCTCCTCCACCGCCTACACCCCTCCCTATCTCTGTAACCTCCTCCAGCCCCTACACCCCTCCCTATCTCTGTAACCTCCTCCAGCCCCTACACCCCTCCCTATCTCTGTAACCTCCTCCAGCCCTAAACCCCTCCCTATCTCTGTAACCTCCTCCAGCCCCTACACCCTCCCTATCTCTGTAACCTCCTCCAGCCCTAAACCCCTCCATATCTCTGTAACACCCGCCAGCCCCTACACCCCTCCCTATTTCTGTAACCCCCACAACCCCCCTATCTCTATGTTCCTCCGGTTCTGGCATGTTGTGCACCCCCCCACTTCCTTTGTCCCATTATTTCTGGCTGTGTCTTCAGCTGTCTAGGACCTATGCTCTCAAATTCCCTCCTAAACCTCTCCGCCTCTCTACCTCTCTTTCCTCCTTTAAGTTGCTCCTTAAAAACTACCTCTTTGACCAAGCTTTTGGTGACCTGTCTCTTTCTTTGGCTCAGTGTCAATTTTTGTCTGATTACTCTCCTGTGCAGCACCTTGGGACGTTTTACTATGTTAAAGGCGCTATATAAATGCAAGTTTTTGTTAGTAATGAGTTTGGTCACTTGGTATCAGACTGGGTTAGCTAACATTCAGATTGACAGATAAAAGTGAACTCCTGTGTGGGTCCCGTTTCTTCCAGTGCTTGCTATCGAACTCCTTGCAGCGTGCCAGGGTCTTGAGTTTGTGCGGCCGCTGCACACGACGGAACCTCTGGAAAAGGTGTACGAACTCGTCCGCTCAGTGGTGAAGTAAGTTCCAAGTTCCGCTCAAATTAAAATGTAAATCTCGGAACGCTCCTGGGCCGGCTGTTTAGCTCGGGATTTTCCCATGCTCGGCCGGCCTAGCGCCCCGAGAGAGGTGTGTAACGCCTCCCTTAGCAATCTGCCCCACCCTCAGGGCCCAGCGGGTGAATTTTGCTGACTGAGGCGCAAACTGTTCCCGGGCGCAAACTTTACCGCCCCGCCGCCATTACCGCCCCGAAATCAGCAAAGCCGAAAATCCAGCCCAAAGAATAATAAGGCATCAGTGCTGGTCGTGCGCCAAGAATGAAGCATTTGCACCATGTTATTGGCTTCTGTTCTGCTGGCCACAGTAAACGTTCAGAGTAAAAGTGGTATTCGGGAAATGGAAAAGTAAATGGGGCTCGGTGGAAAACCGGCGGCGAGTTAACAACCCAGGGTCACAAAGCCTGCTCGGAACACTCCAAGTCCCAATCAACAAACGGTTTCGTGGGGATGTTTTGAGGCTACAATTGGTTGTTAGCTGTATTTGTGTGTACAGGCGCCATTTTCAATTTAGTGAATGCCTGACCACTGGTTCATTTTTAATGTCCTTTGTTTCGGTATATCTTCAAAAGATTTTGAACAGTACATCTGAAGCTGACTTTTTCCCAATCAGCAACTGGTCAGAAGCTGCCGGAGTTGAGAGTGAGTCAGACTCTTTAACAAGTTGCCACGTGAGAACGAGCAGCCAGCATATCACGAGGTTCCGTTTTACGTTGAGTATTGATGCAAAAGACTATATGCCGAGGAGGATAGGAAAGTCTGTGTAATTCTGTATAGCTATTATTTGTATTTGATGCTGGATATTTATTGGGTTACTCTTTACTAAATCAGTCTATTAGTTTGTAGCCTAAGACACAGTTTAATGTGCCCTGTGTGTTTAGTCCTGAGGACAAGGAATGACATTTGAACCTTCAGTTATCACCGATCAGTACCAGGACTCCTTCCTTGATACCATTAACCTATACCTGCTCACGCCAGGCTCTATATCTGTATCCAGTGCATCTCCAGTGATGCCCCCCAATATCTTTGCCCCATAGAGGTTAAATTCACTGGCCTGATGGAGTGTTGGTTTTTCTGCCTTTCTATAGTCAAGGAAGTCATGTGGCAGATCCAATAAGCCTAAATGCAGTGATGAGGGACCCCTGGGCCACCTACATTTATGTATTGCGCAAGGAAAGGGACCCTGTGGTTTGAGGGAGTGAGGGTTTGCGAGAATTGTCCGTGTTGCTGAACTCCAGGGAAATATCCAGTATTACAAAATGTAACAGTTTGTAGTGAGGAGTATCGGTGCTTTCACTGGCGTCTTGCTCCTCCCATTAACTTTCCCTCTTTTCCTGCTTCTCTTTCGCA
Organism: Pristiophorus japonicus; assembly: GCF_044704955.1. Classification (NCBI taxonomy): domain Eukaryota; kingdom Metazoa; phylum Chordata; class Chondrichthyes; family Pristiophoridae; genus Pristiophorus; species Pristiophorus japonicus. The sequence continues at coordinate 77,747,126 of NC_091989.1, read as the reverse complement.
GGCCCTTAGATAAAGATCGATTTATGGCCCCAGACTTTGAAATCGTTCGGAAGCTACTGACTGAAGAAAAGGCAAGTCATCACAACTTCAGACGCGGCGATGGTTTACAGACAGTTTACAGATACCTCGAGGGTTTACAGACAGTTTACAGACACCTCGAGGGTTTACAGACAGTTTACAGACACCTCGAGGGTTTACAGACAGTTTACAGACACCTCGAGGGTTTACAGACAGTTTACAGACACCTCGAGGGTTTACAGACAGTTTACAGACACCTCGAGGGTTTACATACACCTCAAGGGTTTACAGACAGTTTACAGACACCTCGAGAGTTTACAGAGTTTACAGACACCTCGAGTGTTTACAGACAGTTTATAGACGCCTCAGTCGTGCTGGTTAAATATGGTGCGGTAGATTCCTGGGCCTTAAATTGACCGGCCCCCTGTTGTAGAAAGAAGACAAGTTTCATTTCCAAATGTATGTGATCCCCAACATCAGTTATGCATCTGGACAGCAAGTTGTAAATCTACCTGATTGTCCCAGCCCATCTTGTGTATTAAAACATCAGACCAGCCTGTTGGTTCCGAACATCAGGGACTTGCATCATGCATCATGCCTGACCTTTCCATGTGAGCTTCCACAGAAGGTGATTTGGCAATTTGTGGCCAGGTTGTGTGATGGATACACAGTAAGAGGGGAGGTGGGAGAAAGTGCAACTTGGCAGGGATTATTTTCCAAGTGCGTGATGTCGGCAGGAATCCTGTCCACTGACGGGTGGGATGGAGGATCTGCTGGATGCTGTGATTGTTCAGACAATTGGTTGGTAAGATTGGCCATTGGCAGCGCACACGTGCAGCATGGATCATCATGCTCCAGGTTGCAGCACCCTCACCTCCGAGACAGGTGGTGGTAGGTTCAAGCCCCACTTGAGAGACTTGAGTCCATAATCCAGACAGACACACCCAGTGCAGTACCGAGGGAGTCTTTTGGATGAGAGATTAAAGCTGCCCTCTCAGGTGAACGTAAAAGATCCCATGACACTATTCAAAGAAAAACAGTGGAGTTCTCCCCGGCCAATATTTATCCCTCAATCAATATCACAAAAACAGATTATCTGGTCATTATCTCATTGCTGTTAGTGGGACCTTGTTAAGTGGAAAGATTGGCTGCTGCATTTCCCACATTACAACAGCAACAACAACAACACTTCAAAAATCATTCATTGACTGTAAAACGCTTTGGAACGTACTGAGGTTGTGAAAGGTTCTGTAGAAATGCACGTCTTTCCTTCTTTCTTTTCTGTTTGTCTGTCTGTGTGTGTGTGTGTGTGTGTGTATCTGTCTGTGTGTGTATCTATCTGTGTGTGTATCTGTCTGTGTGTGTATCTGTCTGTGTGTGCCTGTGTCTGTCTGTGTCTGTGTGTGTGTCTGTCTGTGTGTGTCTGTCTGTGTGTGTATCTGTCTGTGTGTGTCTGTGTGTGTGTGTATCTGTCTGTGTATGTGGCTGTGTGTGTATCTGTCTGTGTGTGTGTGTATCTGTCTGTGTGTATCTGTCTGTGTGTATCTGTCTGTGTGTGTGTGTGTATCTGTGTGTATCTGTCTGTGTGTGTCTGTGTCTGTGTGTGTGTGTATCTGTCTGTGTGTGTGTATCTGTCTGTGTGTGTGTCTGTCTGTGTGTGTCTCTGTCTGTGTGTATCTGTCTGTGCGTGTCTGTGTCTGTGTGTGTATATCTGTCTGTCTGTGTGTGTCTGTCTGTGTATGTGTGTCTGTGTCTGTCTGTGTGTGTGTGTATGTCTGTGTGTGTGTCTGTGTGTGTATCTGTCTGTATGTGTCTGTGTCTGTGTGTGTGTGTGTGTATATCTGTCTCTGTGTGTGTGTCTGTCTGTGTGTGCCTGTGTGTGTGTCTGTGTCTGTCTGTGTGTGTGTATCTGTCTGTGTGTGTATCTGTATGTGTGTGTGTCTGTGTGTGTATCTGTCTGTGTGTGTGTCTGTCTATGTGTGTCTGTATGTGTGTCTGTATGTGTATGTCTGTGTGTGTGTCTGTGTGTGTGTGTCTGTCTGTGTATCTGTCTGTATGTGTCTGTGTCTGTGTGTGTGTGTGTATATCTGTCTGTGTGTGTGTGTGTGTCTGTGTCTGTCTGTGTGTGTGTATCTGTCTGTGTGTGTATCTGTCTGTGTGTGTGTCTGTCTGTGTGTGTCCATGTGTGTATCTGTCTGTGTGTGTGTATCTGTCTGTGTGTGTGTGTCTGTCTATGTGTGTTTATGTGTGTCTGTGTATGTGTATATCTGTCTGTGTGTGTCTGTGTGTGTGTATCTGTCTGTGTGTGTGTACCTGTCTGTGTGTCTGTCTGTGTGTGTCTGTGTCTGTGTGTGTGTGTGTGTGTGTGTCTGTCTGTGTGTGTCTGTATGTGTATGTATCTGTCTGTGTGTGTGTCTGTCTATGTGTGTCTTTTTGTGTGTGTGTGTATCTTTGTGTGTGTCTATCTGTCTGTCTATCTGTGTGTGTGTATGTCTGTATGTGTGTCTGTGTATGTGTATGTCTGTGTGTGTGTCTGTGTGTGTCTGTGTGTGTATCTGTCTGTGCGTATCTGTCTGTGTGTGTGTCTGTCTGTGTGCGTCTGTGTGTGTATCTGTCTGTGTGTATATCTGTCTGTCTGTGTGTATATCTGTCTGTCTGTGTGTGTCTGTCCATGTGTGTCTGTGTGTGTGTGTGTGTCTGTCTGTGTGTGTGTGTCTGTCTGTGTGTGTATCTGTCTGTGTGTGTGTCTGTCTGTGTGCGTCTGTGTGTGTATCTGTCTGTGTGTATATCTGTCTGTCTGTATGTGTATATCTGTCTGTATGTGTATATCTGTCTGTCTGTGTGTGTCTATCCGTGTGTGTCTGTGTGTGTGTGTGTCTGTCTGTGTGTGTGTATCTGTCTGTGTGTGTATCTGTCTATGTGTGTGTCTGTCTGTGTGTGTCTGTGTTTGTATCTGTCTGTGTGTGCATCTGTCTGTGTGTGTATCTGTCTGTGTGTGTGTCTGTCTATGTGTGTCTGTATGTGTGTCTGTGTATGTGTATGTCTGTGTGTGTGTCTGTGTGTGTGTGTCTGTGTGTGTGTGTGTGTCTGTGTGTGTCTGTCTGTGTGTGTGTGTGTCTGTCTCTGTGTGTCTGTCTGTGTGTGTATCTGTCTGTGTGTGTCTGTCTATGTGTGTCTGTTTGTGTGTGTATCTTTGTGTGTGTATCTTTGTGTGTGTCTATCTGTCTGTCTATCTGTGTGTGTGTATGTCTGTATGTGTGTCTGTGTATGTGTATGTCTGTGTGTGTGTCTGTGTGTGTGTGTGTTTTTAGTGTGTCTGTTTGCACGTTTTTATTTTCTATTTCAATTTTCACAGCCCACCAGTCTGCAGATAATGCCATTACCGTGAGTTAATGTTGCTTTCTTTCACTATGAAAGCAAGGCTTATTCAGAATCCATAACACTGATGAACATCCCCTATTAAATCTACATTCCACTGTTGCTCCGACCTGCATGGGAACATCAGCAGCGGGTCGGGGCCATAAATGGAGCGGCGACCAGCGGCCATGACCAGTGTGGCGGCATACCACTGCACCGTACAGCGCGAGCTGGTGCAGGAGGGCGAGGGCTGTGAAGAGGGCGGCTGTCACCATAACCCAGGTTGGTGATTGGAGTGTGGGCAAGTACAGCAGGAGCAGCGAGGTCGGGGCGAAGGAACGGCAAGAGATTGTAGAGCGACGTGATCGGGGCCCAGGAGAGGCGAGGGCCCAGGGGCAATACGGGCCAGCCCACACTGCGATATGTGCGCGCACTAGGTCCATGCAGCAGAGCAGGTCTCCAGTCGTCCTGGTTAACCCTTGCCACTGGACCAAGACCTAGCTCTGTCAAGCCCGTGTGGTGGCTGGTGTGCAACGGTCACCCCACGTTAAAAAAATCCACGAACAGCCATCTTCCACCCTTGAGAATGTAGTTCGGGACCTGGAATATTAGACCTTCATTGAAACACCTGTGAACTTAACCCTTTTTGGCGCGGAGCAAGTCATCCTCAATATGAGGGACCACCCAAGAAGAAGGATTCTGGAGCTGGGATTTATTGTCGTCTGTGGCTGGGAGATTCGAACCTATAGTTTGAGAATTGGTAAGTTGATGTGTCAGGTCACATCCTTTGAGAATCACTCAACGTCTCCATAACAGCTCCATATTGTGTAAGCTTGGACAGACAGTGTGACGGTACACTACATTATCTCCTGAATATGCATCAGTGGGTTGTGATTGAGCAACGTACCAACACATTGCTGCGGGGTTTGGGTTCAGCTCTGTCCCAGAGACAGGGAGTGAGAAATGTGGTTCTTCATTAATCCATCAATGTTGACCTAACTGTGTATCCATAATGGTTTCTATTCACAGGTTTGGCGAGCAGTAGAACCCTACATGGAACACTACAGATTGGCTCAAGCACCAGAATAGATCTGCTGTGCTGAATGCAGAGTCCAAAGACGCCATTGATAATTGTGCGCTTGTAAGATAAACCACAATGTGATCAGAAATAAAAACACAAAGTGACAGAGGTGTGCGGCCTCTCCCTCAGCACCTCATTGGCCCTGAGGAGGCAGAGGTGGGTGTTCTTGGACCGCTGCGGTCCGTGTGGCGAAGATACTTGCCCCTCTCCTTCACTAACTTTTCAAGGCTGAAGACTCTTGAGTTTTTCTGACCTTTCCTCATACTCTAACCTCTGACACTTGGGACCCACCTCCTTCCTGGTCCTTTTCTGCATCGATGTTTCCTGGTGTCTCACAGTACTCAAGTTGTGACCTGACCAGATCTGCCTCAGATTTGCACTCTATTAATCCACCAGTTTGGCTCCCCTTGTTTGCATTTGGTGATTGCAATGATTAGATGTGGTAAGAGTTGAGTCTACTATAACTGGCACTCACTCAATGAATGCAAGATCAACACCATTGAGTGAGTGCCATTTTTACCATCTTGCACTGTTAAATTTCAACTTCCATAGTTCCACTTACATGCAAACTTTACTTAGGTCGATCTATATCTATTCATCCAATTCAATGACGTACTCACCTCCCCACCAGGTTTAGGATCATCTTCGATTATGACCAATGTGCATTGCATTTTTCAATCCAGGCCATTTATGTGGATGGAGTAGCAGAGCCCTGACACCAATCCCTCGACATGTAACCCAGGCCAACATTAGCACACAGTGCTTCCTCTCTTTCAGCCAATTCCTTCCTCAACTCTAACTGAATTGCGATACCTACAGCCTTACACTTGTCTAGCAGCCTTTCATGTGGAACTTGAAGGCTTTCTGAAGCCCAGGTACACGACAAAATGGTGCTCGCAACGTCCATTTGCTTTCTCACTCCCTCAAAAAAAAAGTCTGAGTAGGTTGGCCAGAACTTTCAGTCCTTTGAAGTAAGGCACACACCTACAGCATGAAGTGGCCTGGTAGTCGAGATTTCCAGTGGGGAGATGGTCAGTGGGGAGATGGGCTGTGGGGAGATGGTCAGTGGGGAGATGGTCAGTGGGGGGATGGTCAGTGGGAGATGGTCAGTGGGGGGGATGGTCAGTGGGGAGATGGGCTGTGGGGAGATGGTCAGTGGGAGGATGGTCAGTGGGGAGATGGGCTGTGGGGAGATGGGCTGTGGGGAGATGGGCTGTGGGGAGATGGTCAGTGGAGAGATGGTCAGTGGGGAGATGGTCAGTGGGGAGATGGGCTGTGGGGAGATGGTCAGTGGGGAGATGGGCGAGATGGTCAGTGGGGAGATGGTCAGTGGGGGGATGGTCAGTGGGGAGATGGTCATTGGGGAGGTGGGCTGTGGGGAGATGGTCAGTGGAGAGATGGTTAGTGGGGAGATGGTCAGTGGGGAGATGGTCAGTGGGGAGATGGTCAGTGGGGAGATGGTCAGTGGGGGGATGGTCAGTGGGGAGATGGTCAGTGGGGAGATGGTCAGTGGGGAGATGGTCAGTGGGGGGATGGTCAGGGGGGATGGTCAGTGGGGAGATGGTCAGTGGGGAGATGGTCAGTGGGGAGATGGTCAGTGGGGCGATGGTCAGTGGGGGGATGGTCAGTGGGGGGATGGTCAGTGGGGGGATGGTCAGTGGGGAGATGGTCAGTGGGGAGATGGTCAGTGGGGGGATGGTCAGTGGGGAGATGGTCAGTGGGGAGATGTCAGTATTTTTCATTTGATTTCAGATTCTCAGCTTTTGTCTTTTATGCTCTACAATGTGATAATAAAATTGCCTCTGATTATTCGTGCATTGATATCAGTGTATGACATGATCATAAATTTAAAAAGTACAAACCTTTAACCATTTGGGCCTGTTATACTGGGGGCCGCACTGTTTAATCACCATGTCAATGCATATATGCCTCTTTTATGATTGGAACATAAATAAATATAGATAACAACAAACTAAAATTGAATTATTTTTCTATAAACTCTTAGATTTCACACTTTATTTGAATCGAGGCGAAGAGTATTAGCGCCGTGTTAAGGATCGAGCAGCAATCACACATTCCTGAGAGAGCCTAGTGTTAGTTTGTCGTGATGTGTGAGCAGTGAAGCAACATCGTAGTGATATGATCAGTGTCCCAATGAAACAACAACAACAATAACTTTTATTTATATAGCGCCTTTAACATAGTAAAAGAGGTGCTCTGTTCAGCAACAGCAGCGAGACAGGGATGGTCAATTTAAGCAGCTGGCTTGCAGTCCAGGACAGTTGCCCATCCAAGCCCCGAACCGTACTGTACAGGCCTACATCAACAGAATGAACTTCCACTGTATCACTGGCCACAGTCTCAGGATAAGGGCTCAGCTATTTAAAAATATAGAACATAGAAATCTATAGCCCAGGAGGTGGCCATTTCAACCCATCGTGTCCGAGCCGGCCGACATAGAGCCGCACGGCCCTCGGTCAGCAGCCCTGAAGGTTACATATAAACCTATGAGCAATGAACAATGGCGGAAAGGTAAAGGGCATCCGGCCCAACAAGTCCGCCTCACACAACTGCGATACCCCATGTATTGCAACATTTTACACTCCACCCCACCCGGAGCCATGCGATCTCCTGGGAGAGGCAAAAAAACATAAAAACCCAGGCCAATTGGGGGGAAAAAATCTGAAAATTCCTCCCCGACCCATCCAGGCGATCGAAACTAGTCCAGGAGATCACCCTGGCCATATTAGATTCCCTGTAGTACTTACCATCGTATCTGCTCCAGCCAACAAGAGGTTATCCAGTCTAATCCCACTTACCAGCTCTCGGTCCGTAACCCTGCAGGTTACGGCCCATCAAGTGCCCATCCAATCACCTTTTAAATGTGGTGAGGGTTTCTGCATCCACCACCCTTCCAGGGCTGATATGAAGAGAAACTTCTTCACTCAGAGGGTTGTGCATCTTCGGAATTCTCTACCCCAGAGGGCTGTGGATGCTCAGTCCATGAGTATATTCAAGACTCAGATCGACAGATTTTTGGGAACTAACGGTATCAATAAATATGGGGAGGGGGTGAGAAGGTGCAGTTGAGGTCGAAGGTCAGCAATGATCCTATTGAATGGCGGAGCAGGCTCAAAGGGCCCAATGGCCGACCCCTGCTCCCATTCCTTATGTCCCTTTCAGTAGGGGGGTCAGCGGGGGGGGGGTCAGTGGGAGGTCAGTGGGGGGGTCAATGGGGATGGTCAGTGGGGGGTCAGCAGAGGGGCCAGTGGGGAGGTCAGTGGGGAGATGGTCCGTGGGGATGGTCCGTGGGGGGATGGTCCGTGGGGAAATGGTCAGTGGGGAGATGTTCTGTGGGGGGGTAGTCCGTGGGGAGATTGTGGTGTCCCTGCACCTTACTACAAAATCACACGTGGCATGTACTGCAGACACAGTCACTACGTGACCTCAACCTTTATTCCCAGGACCAAGGAGTGCTGACCCTGGGTGGGACCTCCCCTTTTATACCTGGAAACCCAGGTGAGGAGTGTCTCCCACAAGTTCACCCCCTGTGATCAGGGTGTGCATTTCTAGGGCATAAGTACAGTGTACAGGAGTTGCATGAAGGTTACAGTTACATGAAGGTTACCGTTGCATGATGGTTACATACATGACATCACCTCCCCCCTTACGTCTTTTTGTGTCAAAGGTTAAGTCTTTCAAATGGTCGACGCTCTCTCGTGGAGCGCCGCAGTTGTGACTCTGGTGGCTGAGCCTCAGCATGCTTCTCTGTCACCTGAGGTGATTCTGGCCTGTCCGAGCTGGCCGAAGGGACTGTGCATGCTGTGGACTGTCCTTGTTGCTTGTCCACTGGCAGTGATGTGGTTGACATCTCATGCTCTTCTTCAGGTTCCTCCGTGTCTATGCTGAACCTTTTCTTTACTTGGTCCAAGTGTTTGCGGCATATCTGCCCATTGTTTAGTCTGACCACTATGACCCTATTCCCTTCTTTGCCGATTACTGTGCCCTCAAGCCACTTGAGTCCCAAAGCATGGTTAAGGACAAATACCGGGTCATCCATTTCTATACACCTCCCCCTTGAATTTCGATCGTGGAACCCGGTTTGGGACTGGCGCTTGCCCTCAACATTGTCTGCCGGGACTGGGTGAATGAGGGACAGCCGCGTTTTAAGCGTGCGTTTCATGAGGAGTTCTGCTGGCGGGACTCCCGTGAGCAAGTGCGGGCGGGACCTGTAGGCCAGCAGGAGGTGAGATAGGCGGTACTGAAGGGAGGGTCCTTGGATGCGTAGCGTGCCCTGTTTTATGACTTGGACCGCACGTTCCGCCTGGCCATTGAAAGCCAGCTTGAACGGCGCTGTCCGGACGTGTTTGATACCATTGCCCGACATAAACTCCTGGAATTCATGGCTGGTGAAACATGGGCCATTGTCGCTGACCAGGATGTCTGGCAAGCCGTGGGTCGCGAAAACCGTATGCAGACTCTCCACAGTGATGGATGTCGTGTACGAGTTTAATATGATGCACTCGATCCATTTCAAGTATGCATCAACAACAATCAGGAACATTTTCCCCATGAACCGGCCCACATAGTCTACGTGAATGCGTGACCATGGCCCGGTGGGCCAGGGCCACAGGCTGAGTGGGGCCTCCCTGGGGGCATTGCCCAGCTGGGCACACGTCGTGCACCTGCGAACCCAGTGTTCCTGGTCTGAGTCAATCCCCAGCCACCATACGTGTGACCGGGCAATGGCCTTCATTAACACGATGGTCCATGGGGGGATGGTCAGTGGGGGCATGGTCAGTGGAGGGATGGTCAGTGGGGGGTTGGTCAGTGGGGGTATGGTCAGTGAGGAGATGGTCCATGGGGGGATGGTCAGTGGGGAGATGGGCTGTGGGGAGATGGTCAGTGGGGGGATGGTCAGTGGGGAGATGGTCCGTGGGGGGATGGTCTGTGGGGGGATGGTCCGTGGGGATGGTCAGTGGGGAGATGGTCAGTGGGGGGATGGTCAGTGGGGGATGGTCAGTGGGGGGATGGTCAGTGGGGAGATGGTCCTTGGGGGGATGGTCCGTGGGGATGGTCATTGGGGGTTGGTCAGTGGGGTGATGGTCAGTGGGGGGATGGTCAGTGGGGAGATGGTCAATGGAGAGATGGTCAGTGGGGGGATGGTCAGTGGGGAGATGATCTGTGGGGGGATGATCAGTGGGGGGGTGGTCATTGGGCCATGGTCCATGGGGGGATGGTCAGTGGTGGGATGGTCAATGGGGGGATGGTCAGTGGGGAGATGGTCAGTGGGGAGATGATCCGTGGGGATGGTTAGTGGGGAGATGGTCAGTGGGGAGATGGTCAGTGGGGGGATGGTCCGTGGGGGATGGTCAGTGGGGCGATGGTCAGTGGGGCGATGGTGCATGGGGGATGGTCAATGGGGGGATGGTGAGTGGGGCGATGGTCCATTGGAGGATGGTCCGTGGGGATATGGTCAGTGGGGAGATGGTCAGTGGGGGGATGGTCAGTGGGGGGGATGGTCAGTGGGGGGATGGTCAGTGGGCGGGTGGTCAGTGGGGGGGTGGTCAGTGGGGGGATGGTCCGTGGGGAGATGGTCAGTGGGGAGATGGTCCATGGGGAGATGGTCAGTGGGGAGATGGTCCATGGGGAGATGGTCAGTGGGGAGATGGTCCGTGGGGGGATGGTCAGTGGGGAGGCGGTCAGTGTGGAGATGGTACATGGGGGGATGGTCAGTGGGGGGATGGTCAGTGGGGAGATGGCAGTGGGGGGGGATGGTCAGTGGGGGATGGTCCGTGGGGGGATGGTCAGTGGGGGGATGGTCAGTGGGGAGATGGGCTGTGGGGAGATGGTCAGTGGGGAGATGGTCAGTGGGGAGATGGTCCGTGTGGGGATGGTCCGTGGGGAGATGGTCAGTGGGGAAATGGTCAGTGGGGTGATGGTCTGTGGGGAGATGGTCAGTGGGGAGATGGTCAGTGGGGAGATGGTCAGTGGGGGGATGGTCAGTGGGGTGATGGTCTGTGGGGAGATGGTCAGTGGGGAGATGGTCAGTGGGGGGATGGTCAGTGGGTGATGGTCTGTGGGGAGATGGTCAGTGGGGAGATGGTCAGTGGGGAGATGGTCAGTGGGGAGATGGTCAGTGGGGGGATGGTCAATGGAGAGATGGTTAGTGGGGGGATGGTCAATGCAGAGATTGTCAGTGGGGGAATGGTCAGTGGGGGGATGGTCTGTGGGGAGATGGTCTGTGGGGAGATGGTCAGTGGGGAGATGGTCAGTGGGGTTATGGTCAGTGGGGAGATGGTCAGTGGGGGTAATGTCAATGGGGGGATGGTACATGGGGAGATGGTCCGTGGGGATGGTCAGTGTGGAGATGGTCAGTGGGGGGATGGTCAGTGGGGGGATGGTCAGTGGGGAGATGGTCCGTGGGGATGGTCAGTGTGGAGATGGTCAGTGGGGTGGTGGTCAGTGGGGGAGAATGGTCAGTGGGGGGATAGTCAGTGGGGGGGTGGAGAGTGGGGGGACGGTCAGTGGGGAGATGGTCCGTGGGGATGGTCAGTGTGGAGATGGTCAGTGGGGGGATGGTCAGTGGGGATGGTCTGTGGGGGGATGATCAGTGGGGGGATGGTCAGTGGGGGGATGGTCAGTGGGGGATGGTCTGTGGGGGGATGGTCAGTGGGAGATTGTCAGTGGGGATGGTCTGTGGGGGGTGGTCTGTGGGGGGATGGTCTTTGGGGGGATGGTCAGTGGGGATGGTCTGTGGGGGATGGTCAGTGGGGGGATGGTACGTGGGGGATGGTCAGTGGGGGGATGGTCCGTGGGGGGATGGTCCGTGTGGGGATGGTCAGTGGGGGTATGGTCTGTGGGGGGATTGTCTGTGGGGGGATGGTCAGTGGGGGGATGGTCAGTGGGGGGATGGTCCGTGGGGGGATGGTCTGTGTGGGGATGGTCAGTGGGGGTATGGTCTGTGGGGGGATTGTCTGTGGGGGGATGGTTAGTGGGGATGGTCTGTGGGGGTATGGTCAGTGGGGGGATGGTCAGTGGGGATGGTCTGTGGGGGTATGGTCAGTGGGGGGATGGTCAGTGGGGGGATGTTCTGTGTGGGGATGGTCCGTGGGGGTATGGTCTGTGGGGGGATTGTCTGTGGGGGGATGATCCGTGGGGGGATGGTCCGTGGGGGATGGTCAGTGGGGGGATGGTCAGTGGGGAGATGGTCAGTGGGGGCTGGTCAGTGGGGGGATGGTCAGTGGGGATGGTCTGTGGGGGTATGATCAGTGGGGGTATGGTCAGTGGGGATGGTCTGTGGGGATATGGTCAGTGGGGGGATGGTCAGTGGGGGGATGGTCTGTGGGGGGATGGACTGTGGGGGGATGGTCAGTGGGGGGATGGTCAGTGGGGGGATGGTCCGTGGGGGATGGTCAGTGGGGGGATGGTCAGTGGGGAGATGGTCAGTGGGGGATTGTCAGTGGGGATGGTCTGTGGGGGTATGGTCTATGGGGGGATGGTCAGTGGGGATGGTCTATGGGGGGATGGTCAGTGGGGGGATGGTCAGTGGGGGGATGGTCTGTGGGGGGATGGTCAATGGGGGATTGTCAGTGGGGATGGTCTGTGGGGATATGCTCAGTGGGGGTATGGTCAGTGGGGATGGTCTGTGGGGGGATGGTCAATGGGGGATTGTCAGTGGGGTTGGTCTGTGGGGGTATGCTCAGTGGGGGTATGGTCAGTGGGGATGGTCTGTGGGGGTATGGTCAGTGGGGGGATGGTCAGTGGGGGGATGGTCAGTGGGGATGGTCTGTGGGGGTATGATCAGTGGGGGTATGGTCAGTGGGGATGGTCTGTGGGGGTATGGTCAGTGGGGGGATGGACTGTGGGGGGATGGACTGTGGGGGGATTGTCAGTGGGGGGATGGTCAGTGGGGGGATGGTCCGTGGGGGATGGTCAGTGGGGGAATGGTCAGTGGGGAGATGGTCAGTGGGGGATTGTCAGTGTGGATGGTCTGTGGGGGTATGGTCAGTGGGGGGATGGTCAGTGGGGATGGTCTGTGGGGGGATGATCAGTGGGGGGATGGTCAGTGGGGGGATGGTCAGTGGGGGATGGTCTGTGGGGGGATGGTCAGTGGGAGATTGTCAGTGGGGATGGTCTGTGGGGGTATGTTCAGTGGGGGGAGGGTCAGTGGGGATGGTCTGTGGGGGGATGGTCAGTGGGGGGATGGTCAGTGGGGGGATGGTCAGTGGGGGATGGTCTGTGGGGAGATGGTCAGTGGGGGATTGTCAGTGGGGATGGTCTGTGGGGGTATGCTCAGTGGGGGTGGGTCAGTGGGGATGGTCTGTGGGGGGATGGTCAGTGGGGGGATGGTCAGTGGGGAGATGGTCAGTGGAGTGATGGTCAGTGGGGGGATGGTCAGTGGGGGGATGATCAGTGGGGGGATGGTCAGTGGGGGGATGGTCTGTGGGAGGATGGTCTGTGGGGGGTGGTCAGTCCCAGTACTGTATTATTCAGGTCAGTCTTGGTTTCCTGAGCGGTTATTGGTGCCAGGCTTATCTGAAGGCACGTGGAGACTGGAAGGTTCCGTTTTTGGCTCCGAGCACCATCTTTGGCCTGGCTAAATGATACCCTTGAACACCTGGGCAGGAGCAGAGCACGTGTACAACAAGAAGCTGGCTGCTGTCTGGATCTTTATAGAGGATGTCATTGGCATCTTGAAGCACAGATTCAGACCTCTCAATGACTGAGGAAGAATCTTCTAGAATCTTCCACATCATTGTCCTCTTGTTGCATGCTCTACACCTGATGGAGATCTAATTGTGGATGAAGGTCCTACAGATACGGTCGTGTAGTGGGTTATGTCACTGGGCTAGTAAACCAGAGAACCAGTTTTAGAATTTGAATCCAGTTTCAATTATTGTGTAAATAAAAAGCTGGTACCAATAAAAGTGACCAGGGAAGATTGTGAAAAAATCCCAACCGATTCCAGAATGTCCTTCCGGGAAGGAAATCTGCCGAATTTACCCAGTTTGGCCAATGTGGTTTCCCTCTGCAGTGGCCTGGCAAGCCCTTCAATTGGTCAACCACCATCTTCATGGGGCAACTGAGATTGGCCAATGAATGACCAGATTCTGAGAATGAACACAGTGATCCCATCATGTAGCTGGACGGACATCCTGTGTGAAGCTTTTTACAATGTCGTTGTTTCAAATCATCGTCTTGTGTTGGTGTCGGGCACAGTAAACATTCAAAGGGCTGCTCGCTGCTGGGGCAACATGAAGTGAATAACCGATGATAAACAAACACGGTTTGACATACCGATTGGGTCTGTTTTACTTGGCAAAGGAAGCAGTTTGGTAGCATTGTCTTGTCAGGTTTTGTCAGGTGTGCCAAAATATAGAATTTACATCAGGTTCTCTGACCTCATCTGCACCAGGTTCACCAACACCAATCAAAACACCTAACCCTGCCCTCATACCCTGCCCTCTCCCCCCTTACTCTCACTTCCTACCCTCCCTCCCTGCCCCCAACCCCTTTCCCTCACTCCTGCACATACTCTGCCCTCCCCCCCTGCCCTCTTCCCCTGCCCTCTCCCTCTGCCCTCTCCCCCTGCCCTCTCCCCCTGCCCTCTCTCCCTGACCTCTCCCCCTGCCCTCTCCCCTGCCCTCTCCCCCTGCCCTCTCCCCCTGCCTTCTCCCCTGCCCTCTCCCCCTGCCCTCTCCTCCTGCCCTCTCTCCCTGCCCTCTCCCAATAGCCCCTCCCTCCCCACCCTCCCTCCCTGCAATGTTGCTTCCCACACGATGTCCATAACTCTGGAGCATTGTGGACGAGAGGGTCAGAGGGAATACCACGAGAGGAAATCTAGCAGTGTACAGGAAATACAGGGCAGCAAAAACGAAGAGAGGCTATGGAAAAAGTCTGGCACCTCAGGTAAAGAAAGAACTAGTAAAGAATTTTCTAACCACGTAAAGCGTAGAATAGTTAATGGAAGGGTCGGGCCGATTGCAGATGAAAATTAATCTTCTGATCTGGGGTGAAGGAATGGCCGACTGTTCACAGAGAGTGGTGTTGGTGGTCAAAGGTCACAAGTGGAGCAATTCGATTGGATAACTAGAGAGAAAGAGGTTGCACTGTAAACAGCTGGTGGAACATTGTGGAGAACGTCCTGTCCAATAATATCTGCATCCCAGAATGCTGAGGGAAGCCATATAGGGAATAGCAGAGGCTCAGACCACAATCTGCCAACCACCCTTGGACTGTGGCTTGCCAATGTTACACCTCTGTTCAAAAAGGGAGACCGAGATAAACCAGGTAACTACAGACCAGTCAGCCCAATATCAGTGGGTAAAGGCCATAGTACAGAATGCAACTAACAATCACCTGACGACCAGGGTAATTAAGGACGGAAGAAGCATGTCTTGATAAAGGAAATGCACCAGATCCTGTGGATATGGATATTCAGAAGGCCTTTGCTAAGCTGCCACATGATTAAATGACAGCTCACGGTGATGCAGGGTAAGAATTTGATTAACGGATAGAAAACCGTGAGCCGTTCTTCATTGGATGTTTTTCAGATTGGAGGGGTGTAAAGAGTGAGGTCTCCCAGGGGTCAAGTGTTGGGACCTTTACTGTTCTCAATATAAAGGATTGCCCTAGACTTGGATATCGGGGGCAAAATACAATTGCAGATGAGGAGCTGGTTAAGCGGGCTACGACCGGCCAGTAATGTGGGCTGTTAGATGGCAGCTGAACTTTAATGCGGAGAATCATGCGGGCTAACATTTTGGGAGAAAGACGAAATGGCAAAACTTTGACGGATCAAAGGAGCAGAGAGACATGTGGGCTCAGAGGGAATGTAATGCCCCTCAAGGCCCCACTGAAATCTTTAAACATAATCTTTACTTACCTGTCTCAGAGTGGCTGCAGCATCTCCTTTCAGGGCCACTGGTTGGATTTCCTGGTACCACTGGGCAGGGACTGGCACAGGTGGGTGGCAGGGCTGCCCTGGTGAGAGCCCTCAGGTGATTGCCGGTGAGCGGGTCAGGAGCAGGAACAGGGCAGTGAATTCTGTACCAGGATTATCGGCGCACCACCACTGGGACTTGGGGCTCAGGCAGTTGGGCTGGTGGGCAAAGCAGGGCTGGGAATGTGTCGCGTCTGGACACTGGTAAGTGTGTGTTTGTGTATGTGAGAGTGTGAGAGTGTGTGCCTGTGCATCGGAGTGTCTGTGAGAGTGTGTGAGTGAGTGTGTGTGTGTGAGTGAGTGTGTGTGTGTGTGTGAGTGTGAGAGTGTGTGTGTGAGAGTGTGTGTGTGAGTGAGTGTGTGTGAGTGTGTGTGTGTGTGAGTGAGTGTGTGAGAGTGTGTGCCTGTGCATCGGAGTGTCTGTGAGAGTGTGTGAGTGAGTGTGTGTGTGTGAGTGAGT